>NC_072845.1:1228753-1843130 GCF_013085055.1 Fusarium oxysporum Fo47
AGGCATAGGGCGTTTGAAGTTGTTCTAGTCGATTTCCTAAAACTTGGTGCTGATGCAAGTCGTTCCTGGTCGTTAAAGTCGTCGAGATGAAACCAAATTCGAGGTTGGGAAAAGTCGAGGAAGGCGAAGTGAGAGGAATTGGTTTATGTTATGATTGTCTCTTTCCTTTTTACTGACTCGAGAGGGAATATGAGACCAAATCCGAGACCTAATTCAAGGGATGTTGGGCGAGTTCGAGATCTAGGTATGACGCAAATGGGACCCGCCAAGCGCAAGACACAGGACCCTTTATCTTGAAGAAGGTTGTAGCGGGAGTGGGAGGGCTACGTATTGTTTGCGCTGTGCGATGATAAGCTCAGGTAGCGCAAAAAGGCGTGTTGTTATATGATATCGAAATTGACATAAGATAGAAATTGGAGAGAGGAGCAATAAATTTGGAGGTGGAGAGATGGCAAGTTCATATGGGGTATGGAAATGAGTCAAAACGAGGTAGGAGCAAATTAGAGAAAAGACGGTGACATTGATGATTCGTTCCTGCGCCAAAGCCAAGTTCGGGTCGGTACCTGCCACCCCCCAAAAGTATCCGTTCTTGCTGCCCGGGGAGGGGAAGGAGGTGCGCGTGCCGCGAAAAGACCAGGGAAGATGTGGGGAGGGTCGCCTTGCCGGTAATAAGTTGCTGTCTAGTGGACGTGCTAGACGTGGTAGCAGGCCACCATTGGGCCCAATGGCCTCAGAGAGCAAAAAAGCTTAGGACCTCGCTCTTAATGATAAAAGTATTTAGGTAAGCTTAGTATGAGCTTAGCAGAGGTGTTATTATTTATTTTTGTCACTTATTAGGATAAAGGTCTCAAGTTTTCTTGTCTCCTCTAGGAATGGGTCATGGCGGCGCCTGGCACCTCGCCTTACAGCGTCGGGCCCCCTGTAGTGCAGCGCATTGAACTTCTGAAGCACCTGGTGTGACCCCCTGTAATGGATATCCAATTGGGCTGAATTGGATCGGATGCTGAATGTTGACCTTCCCTCCTCCGTGAGCTGGAATGGCTGGAAATGGAATCGGTGACCTACCGAGACGGGAGTGCATTTCCCCAAATGGACCGTGTCTTGCAGACATATTTCGGTCTTACACAGAACAAGCAAGCCATGATTCGGCCGTAGGCGACTTATTAGCTGCGTTCCGTCGGTTAGATTGCAGCTCGTGGCGATATTACGGCTATTACTACTGTATTGCTGCTGATATGGTTTTACAAGCATTCCACTGTCTCAGCCGACGAAAATCGCCTGTTAGTATGTGAATTTGCTTCTGTTGTTACCAAGGGACGGGGCGTTGCGGCAGAGACCGGACCGGCGGGAAGATCAACAACGGGGACACGGACGATATGATCAACAAACATTTGTTTAAAGTTGTCAAGGAATCTACATCAATTTGATATCATGGATGGAGTCACTAAGCCACCTCAGTAGTGCAAGACTTTGATACACTTTCTTGTTTCTAGCAGACTTCGGCGGTCTCTCTGCGGCCATCCCTCGGAGATTCATGCTCGACGCTCCTCTTGGCTGATGTGCGAGACAGACAGGGGCAGGGGATTCACAGCATGGGGTTGGCTGCTGATTCTATGCAGGCGGACAGAGTTCAGAAGACCCTTTGTACAGGGTTAGTTAGTTCGATGGATTGATCCTTCGGCAGTGTTACAGCCAAATAGCTGTTTCGTACCTATGGAGAAGGAATGTTCGACATCCATAATATCGATACCTTGTGGTTGGAACCCATAGAATTTCGAAAGATTCCATTTATGCGCCTTTTGGAGCAAGATGAGGTTAGTCAGATATCGGCTACAATCTTTGTTCCTCATCACAATTTGCTTGATACAACCTGGAGCCTTACGGAATTCCTCAAAACATGTTTGGCATCCCTCAAAGCTGTGCCTGGCTGTCAGTTGTCGAATTGTCAAGCTTGTCAAGGTCGCATCCTGGCCTCAGATCATCATCGATATTGGCCACTTGATCTACATGATTGGCAGTCATCAGACACCAGACCACACGGAACGCATCCAGTCTTCCACTGCAAGGGCAACCTCCACTGCGGTTCGGCCCCTTCAACGTTCTAGCTTGGAGCTGGCTGATATCTAGAAGCTTTTGATTGGGTCTTGGGGTCAATCTTTGCCATGTTGCCAGCCCTCACTCAGGCACACTCACGTCTCTACAACTCAAATCAATAGCTCTGAGCTACTAAGGTCTAGACGTTGTATCTTGTGGCAAATCGATGTTCCTTTTTACTTGCCTTTTGCTCTATCTCAACAGGTATGTATGCGCTTGATTAGGCACTGACAGCTAACTCGTGTTTGGGTCAATTGCTAACCAAAATACCGTACGCGACCCCAAAAATGACTTGTTCCTTTCTCCACATTGGAGCCGAGCTTACGGATACTGTACATTGTACAACGCATCGTACAGTACAGGCACACCTCACACCGCGCAATCTATCTCAAGGAGTCATACAGAGGAGATAGGTGAGAGGTGAGGTTTGCTGGCAACGCATTGGAGCCCAGCCAAGCCCTAGTCTCGTCTCATCCAGGTCAGCCCCTCCCCGTCTCCTTTTTTCACATTTTGCTCCGGTCGTTTTATCAGAGTCAGCGATGCCATGTGGCTGGCTGTCTTTGGGCTTCGGGAATGTGGAGGCGCCGCGCAAACCAACCCATCCAAGCAAGGTTGAGCTGGCCAAGTTGGTCCCTGATCTAGATCGTTAAGCTTTGCTCTCGATCTCGGTCTGCTTCACATGTCAGTGATTGTCTGACCTGTACCTGTACCTGAGATCTAGTTGTGGATCAGTGCACAGATTAATGTTGGGGAACTCTATCCGTAGCTGTTCTAGACATGTGATTCCTTCACCTTGGCTGGAGAGGCTAGAGAGGCTCTGATGCATGCCATTCAAGCTACAGATAACAGCAAGATGATCAGCGGCCGCTATCGTGAACTATTCGGTCCCTTACTGTTGGCAGGGGTCTCTCTCGAAGCCCTTCGAACCTGGCTTGCTAACCAGCAGCTAATAGTTCCGGAGGGTCCGAGTTAGATCTCAACAAGGGGTTAAATGACGATATAGGCACATGTTATTGTCGTATCTGCATGATTCGCTTCCATCGAGTCAGTTTTGGCACCTTCGTATCTATGAATAATTGTTTGAGACAAGAAGCGCCCGTTGTTTTTGTCTAATAAGAATGGGACTGACCAAAAATCTTCAATCGGCCCCCTTCAGGTTCGGACGAATCACAAGTGGGGCCGCGATGCGGTAAACCGCTCCGCCGGAATCACGGCTCCAGGACCGCGATATCCAATACATGTTGAACTGATTTCAACATCATCTACGGTCGAAATGCTCCGACAATTAAACAAGGCAGAAGTGGCAGTCAAGTTATATAGAGTATGGGTTGAGTCACAAAACAACCATGTAAGTCTAAATATTGAATTGGGATTGTTTAGCTATTAAATGAGACTTTCAAGGGACGTAAGTAGCCAGTATACGATATGCAATACCTGATAACCCTCTACAGCCATTGCACCAACACCCGTACCGTGCGAGGGAGCCTCTGTAATCACAGTTTTACTCATGAGGTCCGAGTTCAACGATGAACCGTTGTCGATATCGTGTATAAAAGTAAAACTAAGTGAAACTGCAGGGTAGTTACCTGCATCCCATGATCTTCATGCATTATCTAACTCAACCCTATCATCCAAACGCCTCGTAATGCATGTACAAAACCACAATACCACCTCGTCATTAACACATAATCACTTACAAATCCTCCATCCTCACCACTCCAATGACAGTTTCTCCACACTGTCCACCAACGACTGTATCACAGGTTGACTTGCATTGCGCTGTCCCTTCGTCTTGCTAGCCTGCCTCATGCGTGTCCAAAACACAGGACAATCCTTGCTATCACACTGAACGTCCTCAATAGGTCCGAGGCCAGAACAGCTGCGACAGAGCGAGAGTACTTCTTGAAGACGACGTTCCTCGGTTGTGAGTCGTGTCTGGAGTGTTAGAAGAGATGAGGGAACGTTCTTGCGGCATGATGGACAAAGAGCATTGTCTTCCTGAGAGAACTTGAGACCACACACGAGACAATTTGTGGATTTCATGTAGGATTCAAGCGTTGTCTTCTTCTTACCGAGCGTAGTTGCGTGGTAAATACGCTGCACCTTGGGCATCTCATCGTACCACTGGCGTACGTTTGCACCCACAAGGTTGAAGATACGCTCCAGAGGAGGAATCAAATTCTTCGAGATATAGTATTCGGCATCGAGCTGCCAGTGAGGGTTACTCAGAAGCTCCTCGGGCGCAACGCATCGGTCAATGAGTCGCGCTCCTGGAGCACCAGTGATAACAACGTATGGAACTCTCTCACCATATTGCGGTTCTGCGCGCGCATCTTGAAGCATACGTTTTGTGCTGATGAGAGCTCCTGCAGGTGGTGCACCTTTGTCAGAGTATGTACCCAGACGCACTTCTTTGGCAAAGCAAAAGTCTTGTACCGAAACATTGTTGCGCATGATCTTCTGACATTGCTTCTGGAAGTAATCCTTGACCTGACTGAGATCTGCAGTCTCGAACAGTAGACGAAGGGCCTTTTCCTCGATCTTTTGCTCCGCGGGTGTACCGTCACGACGGACAGTCTCGATTCCCTTGGCATCGAACTCGGGCTTCACCTGATCTTTGCTCTCATATTTGTAACCGACATAACGTTTCTTGGCGAGGAGAACGCAGGGATGATAGACTTTCTCAAATTTGAGTTTGATGGGTCGAGGGTTCATTTCGGTAATTGCCTTGGAAATCTCATTACCAATATCGAAAGCCTCATCTTTTGTTCGGCCCTTCAGATAGATGAAAAGACTGTCAGTATCGCCATAGACGACTTCGGCGCCCCATTTCTCAACAGAGTGGATATAAGCAATCGCTCGTTCAAGAGTTTCTCTGCCGGTTTGTACAATGCTGTCCGCAATCTCGGAGCATGGCATACGGCCGGAGAATGACGCTGAAGTGTAACCATAAGTGACGTTGGCGAGCAGTTTGAGAGCAAGCTGTCTGTTGTTTAGAAGCTGTTGCAGGGTTTTATCATCCTTGTCTTGCTTCATGCCACTCTTCACCATGACTCGAGTTTCCAGGATCTCAGTCAGCATCTTGGCTAAAAGTGACTTGCGGATTTCTGTCTTTGCATACATCATACCATTTGGAGCAATGTTGATATAGTCCTCCAGAAGGGCAAGAAGACCTTTCTGGCGCTTATACTCAGTAAAACCCATTTTGTTCATACCCCTCCAGTCGGTGACTCGTCCCAAGAAGGTTGAATAACAGTAGTTGTAAGCGATCATGACACTCGGGTATAAACTCTGGAAGTCAAGAACCAGAAGAGGACTATTATAGAAAGCGCTCTGTGGCTCCATGACAAGTGGTAGACATTCCAGAGCGTTCTGGCCACCAACTTGCTTGCGATTCGGTGAAACAAGTAGGAAGTTCTCTGGTTTGGCAATTCTGAACATGATCGACTCTACCTTGAATTGCGATCCTCGGGAGAAGACTGAGAAGAAGTCCACGCCCAGAAGTCGTGCCTGCTCGCTGGTTCTCGAAACCAGTTCGTTGGCGTCGAGAATCTCAAGATCGATCTTTGTGCGGTTCTGGTAGTATCTCAACATCCTGTTGAGCTCTCTATGCTTTCCGCCCTTGTACCAATTTGTCAAGGACTGCCAAGAATAATGAGGTATTCTTCGATGGAGCAGGTGCCAGACGACATTCTCCATGGTGTATTGGAGAAGATTGAGTTCTCCTCGCATTGCCCTCCAGACATTAACCATGTGTCGACCGGTAACCCGAATAGTGGATGTGGTATTGAAACCCCAACGATCGTTCTCTTTGCCAAACCTGCCGTGTGATTCTGTCTTCATGCGGGAAAACTCATCACAGAGGTTGTAATCGTACTTCAGTCGTGCTCTCTCAATCAAGTAGCCCCAGGAACTGCCATGCACTTCGTAACCGGTAAGGATGTCGGGATCATGGTTCCTTACGATTTCGACCATTCGAACCATGAGATCCAGTTCAGAATTTTCTTCAATAACCTCGGCATTGGTCTGTCGCTGGATACGCTGAGTAAACTCGGCGTCATTTGACAACAGCAGGATACCTGTTTGGACACCAGCTGAATCTTGGCTGCCGGAAGCAGTTCCATCAGATTTGATCGCCCAGAACACACACTGAACTTCATCTTCCTCAGGATTGGGCACAAACTTTCCTCTGGTATTTACGTGAACCTCCAAGCTCATGGTGCTCATGTATTGAATCTCATGCTGGACGCTGGTTGATTTCTTGCCCGGGGTGTACTTGAATCCGTGCTTGTTCTTTGGCGTGGGTCCATCGATCTGAGATTGATATTGCCTAGGAGTCAATGATATTTTGAACCCTTCCGTTGCATTTGCTCTGCGTTCCTTTTCTGCCCACCACTCCTCGACTTCTTGATATGTAGGCGGTGGATTTGTAAGCTCCCAACTTCTCAGCGAGCACTTCTTCCTCTGTCGCTCATACCGAAGTTCTGCAGTGGTCTTGTCAAAAGTCTCATATTTGAGCCCGTAGTTGGCTGGAGCTGTCCCTGTTGGGTCAAATTCGGGTAGAAAAGGCAGTGTGTTGCTCTCCAGTCGAAACTCCTTCCCAGCATATTCTCGCATCCGCCCAGGGACATCCTTCTCCCTGCTGTAATAAGCATCTTGATAGATCACGTCAGGAAGCCCGTATTGTTTCAAAGAGGAAGCCACAGCGGCTGCAGAAGGGGGTAGAGAAGACACCAAGTATACTTGCTGGCTGGCGAATCGACTCATGGCTCTCTGGATTTTCGATTCATGACTTTCATCTTCTTCACGTCCTCCAGACGATTTCATGGAAGATGACAAAGCCATTTGAGGCAACTCCGCTTCAGCAGGGAGAAAACCGCTGGGATCAAACGAAACATGCTTGGTGTGACGGCCATCATCGGTCTGCTGAGAAGCAGACTTCTGGCTCATCTGGCTGAGACGAAGTTTGGTGTTCGGATCATTCTGATCTTTGACGGTAGGAAAATTTAGCTTTTGGTTGGAGCCGGAAGCACCTTTCAATACAGAACCGGTGTTTTTGTTAAGCGATGGAGGACCTTTAAGAATGGAAGCTCCTCTGAAGGAGGAGGCGAGATTTTTGTTGGCGTCTGCTGAAGGAACGGGAACTAGGTCCATTTCATCTTCATCTACCATGGACAGTTGATTGAGTCTTGTCCTTTTGTTCGATGCCTGGGATGATAGAAGATCATCGAGCGGTCGCTTGAGCTGGGTCAAATTAGACGAGGTGAGCGTCGGTGCTTTCTCCGTCCGTCCGATAAACCCTTCGTCCTCTGCATAATCAAGCAACTCTTGGTTCACCGGGAGGTCAGGAAGTTCGCCAGTCACCAGGCCACTTTGACAGACCCCAAGGGCCGACCTCCAGAATGTCTTTTTATCAAATTTGTCGGGATTGATGTTGAGAGCCGCCGCTAGTTCAAGATCCTCTTGTGGTAGTTGGTCTGTTGGTCCGCGAGAAACTTTTGCGGCAGCCTTCTCTATTGCTACGAGCGCCGCAATGGCATCTTCATCAGAGTCTTCAGGATAGAAGTCATTGTGTGCCTCTCCAACCTGACGCACTTTACCCTCATCAACGACAATACTGCTTCGCAGATCTTGTTCCGCCTCCATACCGAAGGGCAATCCTAAAGCTGGTGCAAGTTTCGATGGGAAAAGGTCTTCAACTGACTCAAAGGTAGTATTAACATGCTCTTCGTATGGATGCGGCTTTGCAAACGTCTCAAAAGTAAGCTCTTCCGGGTCAACACTGAGCTTCTCTTCAGAGATGAGATTTTGGATCTCAGTCCTGAATTCTTCCTCATGAAGCCAGCCTTGCGGTTGAGAGTCGCGAGCGTTGGCTGACATTGATACAAGGACTTCTGGTGGAAATGGACTGCTGCCCTCAGTCGGATCTTGCATCTTTCGTTTGCGTCTCTTCGTCTCATCTTTCCACAGTCCAGCCATGCTGTAGACAAGCTTCATGTCTCCGGGAAGGGGATTGGTTCTTTCCGTAAAGCCATGATGGAGAGGCCTTTCCTTGACCTTGTGTCGGTTGATAATATCCTGTACACATATATCCACTTCTATCGAGCAGTGGCTACTTCGAGGAAGCGTAGTTTCGTCGGTAATGTGATCAACAGAGATTGATCGACTGTGCCATTTGTGCAATGAACTCGATCCCTGTTCATATTCTGGAACTGGAGATCGAAACCGAGTAACGGATGCATCTAGATAATCACACCCATATAAGTTGAAGTCTGTCATGAATTGAAGAAGGTACTGAAGGTGTGCTTCGTATGGCTGAAACTTGTTCTTCATAATCACGCCTTGCTGAAGAAGATCCGCCAATCTCGTCATGACAATGGGATTGAACATGTAAATCTTCAAGAAGAAGCGATATCCCACGTGAAAGCCATAGAAGGGGACACCCTTGACAAGAGTGATCCTTGCCACGAACCTTGCACTGTCACCTTTCTGATCTCGTCGATAGCTGACTGCTAACGCATGATCTATGGACAGATGAAATCGATATATATAAGCACCGACTAGATATTTTAGTGCCAACAGATGTTTACTGGAGTATACGCGACGAACCTTCATCAGGACTTAAGCCTCCTTCATATTCCACGTACAAGTACGGAAATGCGCCGTGAATATGGGCGCATACTTTTTGTCCCGTTTCAGTAGACCCAAATACGCGAACAACAGGAACTCTGGGTCCCTTGGATATCTGAGAGGGGCGAATGTCGTTACGAAGCTGGGGGTCATATCGCGAGGGTGTCGCTTGATAGTGATCGATACAATTGAGTCTGACCCGGAACAAGTCCATATTCTTTGAAGTTTGGATCCATCAGGGGCTTAATACTGTTTATTAAGCAGAAGAGCCAAACATTGCTCAAAAAGTATTCTCAACAAGCTCAATTCACTCTGAAGGTCTTTGTGTAACCTCGACTGCTTATGAGACGCGTTTTGCTATGGCTACCAGCCTCTTACAGACGCGCGCGGTCACGTGCTGATAAGAATGCTTATCTAAACAACTTTCCGATCTAGGCTCAGTGATCTGCGACGTAGGCATCACCCGTTTTGACTTCTGAACATTTGGTTCTGATTTTTTATCTCGTTGTGTGAAAGTCGCACGTTTCAATAGACGGAAAATCTGTATATTACTCGCCATGCCTACTGCACCCGCAAAACCACCGCCCCCAAGTACTGGCCCTGGAGGCGCTGGTGCCGCTTTGAAGGAAGAGAACATCTACATCCCATCCTTCATCAGTAAACGCCCGTTCTACGCCGGCGAAGAAGGCGATGAGAATGATTACCTCCAGCATCAGCGCCGCGAAGAGAAGAACGATAAATCTCAATGGTATGATCGAGGTAGAAAGGCCGGCCCAGCGGCCACCAAGTACCGCAAAGGTGCTTGCGAAAACTGCGGCGCCATGACACACAAGAAGAAAGACTGCCTGAGTCGGCCACGAGCCAAGGGTGCGAAATGGACAGGCAAAGACATTCAGGCCGATGAGGTGATTCAAGATGTCAACATGGGATGGGACGCCAAGCGCGATCGCTGGAATGGATACGATGCGAAGGAGTATCGCAGTGTGGTCGATGAGTTCAACCAGATGGAGGAGCTACGCAAGCAGGCCACCAAGGACGGAAATGCCGATGAAGAGACAGAAGAAGGCGACAAGTATGCGGAAGAGAATGATATGAGCAAACATCAGAGCACAGCAACACGACAACTGCGAATACGAGAGGACACAGCCAAGTATCTTTTGAACCTCGATCTAGAATCTGCCAAGTACGATCCGAAAACGCGATCACTGGTCGATGCAGGTGCAACAGCAGACAAGGCAGCGGATGCATTCGCGGAAGAGGGTTTCATGCGATCCTCAGGCGATGCTGGCGCATTCGAGAATGCTCAGCGATACGCTTGGGAGGCTCAAGAAAAGTCTGGTAACACAAGCCAGCATCTGCAAGCAAACCCCACAGCAGGAGAGTTTTATCGGAAGAAGGAGCTGGAGGAGGCAGAGGCAAAGCGTGCGGAACGAGAGAAGTTACTGCTCGAGAAGTACGGTGGAGATCAGAAGGCTATGCCGGCTGCTTTGCGCAACATGGCTATCACCGAATCCGAGACGTTTGTTGAGTACGATGAGGCTGGTTTGATCAAGGGTGCGCCCAAGAAGGTGGCCAAATCCAAGTACGCTGAAGATGTTCTCATCAACAATCATACTTCAGTATGGGGAAGCTGGTGGTCCAGCTTCAAATGGGGCTACGCTTGCTGTCATTCGTTCATAAAAAACAGTTACTGTACTGGTGACGATGGAAAATTGGCATGGGAGGCGGCTGAGCGTCAACGAACTGGGGCCAACCTGGTCAATGATGATGAAGAGGAGACAGAGGAGCCTTCAAAGGAGAAGGCAGAGAAGAACAGAGAGGAAGAGCAGCCGCGCAAGCGGACAAGAGAAGAAATGATGAATGGTGTGACAGAAGAGGAAATGGATGAGTATAGGAGGAAACGGACGGTGACGAACGACCCAATGGCAAAGCTGCTGGGCAAGGATGAACTTTTATCATAGCGATGCATTACTATACATAATTACAACACTATTACATACCATGGGCATCAGATACATGGCGACAGCTACATTGACATTGAAACATTCACAGCAAATGAAGAATTATGGGTGGATGTCGTGATTGGATTCATGTTTCATGAGATTCATGTACACAGGTGGAGAGACACCGGGAAATTTTTGTTTGTCGTTATCCGGTGAAATCATTCCATTTTTATCCTCTGGCCAACGCCGCAAGCTATGAAGAGAATCCCCTTCCCATGAGTGGTATTCCATCACCAAGTGCCCTAGACAGGGGGGATCGTTTTTGCATTTTAGGTTGCATTTACTCCTCGTCCTCCTCGTCCTCACCACCCTCACCGCCAGCAGCGGCGGCGGCCTTCTTTCTGCGGACACGGCCGGGACGGCCACCACCGAAGGGCGAGGTAAGAGCAAAGTCGATGTGCTTCTGGGAGTCGAGACGGACGATGAAAGAGGGAACGTTGACGATCTGCTTTCCGACTCGGATGTGACGCTGGCGGATCAGAACACGGGCGTGGTGGATAGACTTGGCAAGACCGAGCTTCCAGACACAGGTCTGGAGACGGCGCTCAAGGAAATCCTCGATCTTAAGAGCCAGGACGTAATCGAGCTTCATGCGGGACTCGTCAAGGACACCGACACGGACGAGACGTCGAATGAGGGCATTGCCTTCGAAGAGACGCTTGGGGTCCTTCTCGTCGAGGGTAAGAAGCTGACTGTAAAATTGGTTAGAAGACTCTTCCTCATCAGCGCACACAAAAAGTGCAAAGGTTTACATACCGGGCAGCACGACGGATCTTGGACAGAGTCAGACCGACTCGCCAGACCTCACGCTTGTTGCGCAGGCCATACTCGCCGACGAGCTTCAACTCGGAGTCACTATTGTTATTCGGTCAGTCTTCATTCACATACGACTTAAACAGAGACAAGCTCATGTTCAGTGGCCGGTGATACTGACAGTCGGGCAGACTCGAAGGGTCGGCGGGGGACACGGGAGGTCTTGGAGTGGGCGCGGGGAGGCATCCTGAAGACTTTGTTAATTGATATTCTTTGGCGATGCACTCGTGGCGGCGGTGATATACTCACTTGACTTGCTCCTTGGGTGTTCTGCGGGAGTTGAACTTTCTCACAAGACACGAATCGTAGCAAAATGTGCGGACAGAAATTTGGCGGAGCTAGCGGTCACGTGCGCCAGCTGAACCCTAAGATGCAGGTGCGACCCAACCCACAATCGCCCTTGCCCTACTGAGGTGGGAAAAAACTTTCGGAAAATCTGAGGTCCCGCTCCCACAAGGCCGCCTTCGAGAAATCCACAACACCAAAGCGAAGGACTTCACCATCTCTTTCGCCAACCACGACTACTAACCCCAACCCGACCGGTACCGGCATATCACATTCGAGATGGGTCACTCCTACGGAAAGAGAGCGGGCACCCGCGTATGTTCAACCACCGATTCCTGCGAGAATGAAATTTCGACGACGTCGGCATGAGACTGACGATGTGAATTTTTTAGTATGCCTTCAGCCGGGACTTCCGCAAGAAGGGTATGATTGCCCTGAACACCTATCTCCGACAGTACCGCGTTGGTGATATCGTCGACATCAAGGCGAACGGTGCCGTCCAGAAGGGGTAAGCAGAGCTCCCTTTGCCATCATGCGACAATACACGCGAAATTGCGAGACTTGGACGCTTTTTGGAGGAATTCCTGTGGGCATTGGAACAGGAGGGCTAACAATGGTCACAGTATGCCCTTCAAGGTGTACCACGGCAAGACTGGTGTCATCTACAACGTCACCAAGTCTGCTGTCGGTGTCATCATCTACAAGCAGGTGAAGCACCGATACATCGAGAAGCGAATCAACGTCCGAATCGAGCACATCCAGCAATCCCGATCTCGTGAGGACTTCCTCAAGCGAGTCAAGGCCAACGCCGAGGCCAAGAAGGAGGCCAAGGCCAACGGTACCGTCGTCCAGGTCAAGCGTCAGCCCGTTGGACCCCGTGAGGCTCACACACTGTCGCTCGCCGACAACCCTCCTCAGACCGTCACTCCTCTTCCCTACGAGACTACGATCTAAAAGAAAAGAATTGCGGGGTTGGTGGTGCTGGCTTCTATTTACCTGGGGTATTGCGTCCGGATGGGAAACTCTGCATGGCAAGGGCTTGCATTTTGATGTCCATAGGCAATGAGACCAAAAAAAGACATCGTTTGAAGCATGCCACTGTCTGTATTTGAAGATACCTTTAGTGAAATATGCCTGGCCTATATAATGGGCATGGCGTCTGCTTGACGTATGAATGAACTGACGTTTCTCCCTCATCCATTCCGTGTGATTAACCGATGTCGTTTTCTTAAATATTGAGGTGCATGGTGGATGCCAAACACAGATTCGGGTCCATTACTGGATCGACAAGTATCACATTATGGCTCATCTAGTTATGTCATCTAGTAATATGAGGCCTCGTTACACTATACTTGCAGTGATTCCAGTTTCGTCGTGATATTAACATTGTCGTCAATAGAGACGCTCAAAATGATCCAAGGCTTCCATGTCTAAGAACATCAATTCGATTGTCCCAGTCCGCCTACCCTGTACCTTTTATGTTGTTATCGTGTTATTCAGGTGCCCTGCCTTGACTTACATACGAACAAAATACTTTACTCGGCATTTCATTCTAAGCGTTACGTCGAAGTGCCACTCGAAACTTCTTTCGATAAGGTAGTCACAAGTTAATTCCTCGCCAATTGTGTCTATCTCCACGTCGTTCTTGAAAGTTCAGAGTGAACTCGTCGTAGACAGCACTATACTTATAGAAACTCATGAAAGAAGACGATATGAGTTGTTGCTACACTACTGAGATAGGCTCATTTCGTATGTCGAGGATCACAATGTAACAAAGAGCCTTTCAATGCCGTACATGAGTCGAGTTGACCCTGCACGTTGCAAGTATTGGGTGGGACTCTCAACTGAGAATGAAAGCTTTCTGTATATGCTTGGCTTAGGTTGTGTTATTCTATGTAGATATGTAGCTCGAGAGCTGAACAAGATAAATGTTGTATGTGAATACCTGAGAAGTCTGCAAGATTTTAGAGTTCACTTTATGAAAGCTGTGAATAATTGATGAACATATTATATAAAATTTACCAAATTTTAATATGAATGCTCCTTAACTTTGAACATTTCATAAAGTATGAGAAAACACCGCTCAGCTCTGATCTTTCATGTAGTCATGCTCCGACAACTCTCCCGAACTTGTAATTATTTCAAGATGCGTCTACCATTATATATATGTGTTTTTACAGAATATACCAGCTGATGCTGTAAAATCATGCCTTGAACCTTTCAAAGTGCTCGTCTAAGTGTGATACCTAATTTGGCCACCAATTCAAGGAAGCTGACTGAAGTCTTCAACAGCCGTGCCCCACACAACGGACGATACGTACCCCGTATGACGCTCGCCTCTTGGCTCTTGCGGCCCAGCCACTGAAGCTACTACGACATCCATCGAATCGCAGAGACGAGCCACGCCCAAGAGTCGCCCAAGATTTGTCAAGGCTGACGACGACCGCGAATACTCGTTCTACAGCCGCATTCTCACAAACCTCAGTCCCTCGATCTCTTTAATCATCCTTTCATTTCCTACGGTTTACTCTCTGCCTAATCTCCTAAGCTTGCGCGGCGTCGGCTTTGCTGGGAAATTGTCTCGTGATTTCCAGGGGCTACTATAGCATCGTCGAAGACCTGACCAACTTTCCTTGCGCAAACATCTTTACCCATTATCAAATAATAGCGTCGCGGAGCTTGCCCGCCACCAATTGCAAACATGGCTGCTGCTGTGCGCGGCACCGAGCATACCAAGTCAGCGACACCGTCACGTTTCATGACCGCCAAGCTAACCCCGTCATCGTGCGCAGAACCGATCAAGAGCTCGCTATCAACATCAAGAAGGCTACAAACGTCGAGGAGATCTCTCCAAAGCGAAAGCATGTCCGAGCATGTATCGTCTATACATGGGACCATCGGTCCTCCGCCGCCTTCTGGTCCGGCATCAAGGTGTACGTCTCATACGTCCTCATCATGACAACTTCCGCTGATCGACTACCAACAGCCAACCTATCCTAGCCGATGAAGTCCAGACATTCAAGGCCCTGATCACGATCCACAAGGTACTCCAAGAAGGCCACCCCAGTGCTCTCAAGGAGGCAATGGCAAACCGCGCATGGATCGATAGCTTGAACCGCGGAATGGGCGGAGGAGAAGGCATGCGCGGTTATGCGCCTCTGATCCGCGAATACGTTTATTACCTACTTGCGAAGCTCTCCTTCCACCACCAGCACCCCGAGTTCAACGGAACTTTCGAGTATGAGGAGTACCTGAGCTTAAAGGCCATCAACGACCCCAATGAAGGCTATGAAACCATCAGCGATCTGATGGTGCTGCAAGATAAGATCGAGCAGTTCCAAAAGCTGATCTTCTCGCACTTCCGAAATGTAGGAAACAACGAGTGCCGAATTGCCGCCCTCGTGCCCCTTGTTCAGGAGAGCTACGGAATTTATAAGTTCATCACGAGCATGCTGCGCGCAATGCATTCAAGTCAGTGACTCACTCCCCCACCCCTCTTTAGGATCCTTAGGGTTAACATCAACAAAGCAACCGGAGATGACGAGGCCCTTGAGCCCCTTCGTGAACGTTACAACGCGCAGCATTATCGCTTAGTTAAGTTCTACTACGAATGCTCAAACCTTCGGTACCTTACCAGTCTCATCACTATCCCCAAGCTTCCTCAAGATCCTCCCAACCTCTTGGCGGAAGATGACGATGCACCTGCGCTACCCGCGCGACCGAAGCAGGAGATTGAGCGAAAGCCGTCTCCCCCGCCCGAGCCCAAGAATGACGCCCCTGATGAGATGAATGAATTCTGGAAGAGCGAGTTGGATCGTCAGAACCGAGAGTACGAAGAGCAGCAGCGCATCCTTGAGCAGCAACAACAACAAGCTCTCCTGGCCCAGCAGCAGGCACAACTTCAGGCTCAACGTGAGTTTGAGCAGCAACAACAGCAACTGATGGAGCAGCAACAGCGAGAGCAGGAGGCGCTCATGGCGCAACAAGCGCAATGGCAAACTCAGGGACGCCTGGCCGAGCTGGAGCGTGAAAACCTGAATGCGCGCGCTCAGTATGAGCGTGATCAACTGATGCTCCAACAGTACGACCAACGAGTCAAGGCTCTCGAGGGTGAGCTGTCGCACATTCAGAACAGCCTTGGCCAGCAAATGAACAGCAAGGATGATCAGATTCGGGCCCTTCAGGAGCAGGTCAACACATGGAGGACGAAATATGAGGCACTGGCCAAGCTCTACTCTCAGCTGCGACACGAGCATCTCGATCTGCTTCAGAAGTTCAAAGCCGTTCAACTCAAGGCGGCCAGCGCCCAGGAGGCTATCGATCGACGTGAGAAGCTCGAGCGTGAGATCAAGACCAAGAACCTCGAGTTGGCCGACATGATCCGTGAGCGTGACCGCGCCCTTCACGACAAGGACCGCGCGACTGGCAGCAGCAAGGATGAGGTTGAGAAGCTCAAGCGCGAACTTCGCCTGGCCCAAGACAAGGCCGATAACCTCGAGCGTAGCAAGGGCAACGAGCTTTCGACAATGCTTGCCAAGTACAACCGTGAGATGGCGGATCTGGAGGAGGCACTGCGCAACAAGACAAGACAACTGGAGGATGCTCAGATGAACCTCCGCGACGGCAGCTCTGACCTCGAGCAGCTCCTCCGTGACAAGGAGGAGGAGCTTGAGGTGTACAAGGCGGGCATGGATCAGACTCTCATCGAGCTCAACGAGCTCAAGATGAACCAGGGTGACACCGACCATGCTTTGGATGGCCAGATCGATGCCCTCATCATGTCCAACCTTGACAAGATCAACGACATTATCGACTCTGTTCTCCAGGCTGGTGTTGCGCGTGTGGATGATGCGCTGTACGAGTTGGATTCCAGCATGCAGGCTGGTAACCAGAATGCGTCTCCCTCTTATGTACTGTCACAGATCGAGAAGGCCTCAGCTAGTGCTATGGAATTTGCTACATCATTCAACAACTTCATCGCAGATGGACCAAATGCGACACATGCCGACCTTATCAAGGCCATCAACGTCTTCTCTGGTGCCATTGCCGATGTCTGTAGCAACACCAAGGGTCTTACCCGTCTAGCTACAGATGATAAGAAGACCGATGCTCTCATGAACGGAACCCGCCAGCCCGCTATCTCAGCTGTACAGTTCCTCCGAGGTCTTCAGAGCTTCCGACTTGAGGGCATGGATCCCTTGCAGAAGACAGACGTGGTCATCAACAGCAACAACGACGTTCAGATGAACTTGCAGAAGCTCAACAAGCTTGTTGAGTCGTTTGCTCCTGGCTTTGGCAAGCTCGCCAACAAGAAAGGAGACTTGGGTGACCTCGTCGACCAGGAGCTCAGTAAAGCTGCAGATGCAATTGCGGCAGCCGCTGCACGACTGGCCAAGCTCAAGAACAAGCCCCGTGATGGCTACTCAACCTATGAGCTCAAGGTGAACGACTCGATCCTGGATGCGGCGACGGCGATCACCAACGCCATTACGCAACTGATTCAAGCGGCGACAGTGACACAGCAGGAGATCGTACAGGCAGGTCGTGGATCGACGTCGCGAACAGCGTTCTACAAGAAGAACAACCGATGGACTGAGGGACTGATCTCTGCCGCCAAGGCTGTGGCGTCGTCGACTAACACTCTGATTGAGACAGCAGATGGAGTCATCTCTGGGCGCAACAGTCCAGAACAACTCATCGTGGCCTCGAACGATGTGGCGGCGTCGACTGCCCAGCTTGTGGCTGCCAGCAGAGTTAAGGCAGGGTTCATGTCCAAGAGCCAAGAAAAGCTCGAGCAGGCCAGTAAGGCGGTGGGTGCGGCATGTCGAGCACTGGTACGCCAGGTGCAGAGCTTGATCAAGGAGCGTAGCCAAGAGGAGGACCAGGTGGACTACTCCAAGCTCGGAGCGCACGAGTTCAAGGTGCGGGAGATGGAACAGCAAGTAAGTTTAGCAGCCTCCCCCGTCATGTGTTTGGCAACCCTTTCCCTTGGTCGCCTCTCTCTCATCTCCCCCTGTCGTGGCATCACATATCACATCACAACTACCATGACACATCGACACCCCTCACAGGTCCAGTTAATTCCCGGGCCAGTGCGTTCGTAACGGTTACTATATCCGGCAAAGTTTATTTTAGACCCCCTCGTGTAAGATGATGGACTGACAAGCCACCAACAATCAACAGGTCGAGATCCTCCAATTGGAGAATGCCTTGGCGTCGGCTCGGCATCGTTTGGGCGAGATGCGGAAGATCTCATACCAAGAAGAGTAAAGGCGCAGATTTGGGTCTGCTGAAGGCATTCGCAGCCTCAGCCTCAATTATCGACACCCGACCAATGATAGCTCAGGAGTGAGACTGCACAACCAAAGGACACACACACACCAACCCCAGAACCCCCTTTGGATAGTAAGGTATTAGAGTTGATGGGGATGGCTTGCACTTGCGTAGCCTTGGTCGATTTTCGTATGGCACGCGGAGGAGAAGAAAGTCTGGGCATTTGAGCATGGACGATTACACTCCCATTTCTTACATTTCATTTCGCGACGCGAGCAAAGACGCGAGATATAGACGGACTACCCGTAACCGTCACCGGTCCGTACAGTACCGGAGGATTTCATGAAGAACGAAAGCCGTGGTCCCTGTCGATGGAACCACGTTTTAGTCCACCTTAGTGTCTGTTGGGCCGGCGATGCGGATAGTGTTTCTTGTGTTACTAGTTAGAAACAGGCGTAGCTTAGCGAAATATGTTCACTTTCCGAATTCCTGGATCTGTAAGACATGTGTTGAGATTCTCGTTTCTTGTGCTGTTGGAGCTGAGTCCGGGGAGTCGGACGGTCAAGCGATTGATTAGGCTCAGACAAGCTGAGAGCCGACACGCTCGCGAAACGAAGTGGTATGCACATGCCTTGACTTCAGTGTTCAATAGCGAACAAGGATCAGGGATACTATTATACACCAGGGTGTCTATATATAGTAGCTTTAATACAACATCAGCGTCCACTTTCTTGCCCAGAACGTCGAGGACCAGGGTCTGCAGACTGTGTGATCTCGCACTGTACCTTAAACCCTGTGTCCTTTAACCGTGAGCATTGCCAAGAGTCTGACAGCCAATCATTCCAGCTTTCAATAGCGTTGCGCTTTCCCACCTTCAGATCTCGTTGTGGGCCGTGCCAAACATTATTCCGACCTCAGCCAAGATATGCAAGGAACACAGAAGATTGGCACGTAACTTCACGATCAATCAATTCACCGTAATTTAGGAAATCCATCAGATTTTTGCATTTCCCTATTCACTAGAACTATTCTCAAGAAGAACAGAAGTGTTCTCTTGAACCATGAATGACCCCTTGGAGGCGGATGATTGAAATGTATTTGTCAATGATACATTACTGTGACGAAACACCATCTAAGCGGGAGTTGATCTTTTTCTGCCCTCAACCATTTCCTAGTCACATCACCCGCTACAACCGAAGAAGCTCTGATGTTCTCGGTGACGAGACGTCAATGTGACAACTGTGCAGGTTGTCCCGTCGCTTGCTATGTCATGTTAGAACTTCCAGTTACAGCGCGTAGATTAACAAACCTTTAGATGAGCACAAAGGTGTTCCAAGAACAAACATTGCCCTCTTGCGAAGTCTTAACGATAGCGATCGTATTCTCTACGGGAAGGGCTGCCATTGATGGATGTTCTGGATTTGTCCGTTCTGGACGACAAATTGCCCAGCATCAAAGATCGTGTCGCTGCCATCCTGGAACGCTGCTACACTGTAAGCTATGGGATGTGTTATGAGAAGGGTGGACAAACTCACCAGAAAGATCTCCTGTGGGACCCCCAGACATGTCGATTGACTGCGTATGCTGAAACGGGCCCGTCCCTCCCGAGTCTGGTGCGACAAGTGCCTGGGCTTGATTGTGAGGCTGCTGTTGGCCCTGGACGGTGTTGATGGGTTGATATGGAGCAGGGAGCTGAAGATTGGCTAAGACTGGTGCGCCGCCAGCATGGAGGACTGTGGGACCTGATGTCCAAGTGTTGTTCACCTGCTGGTTCATTGGGGCTGAGGTTGCCATCTGCGCATTTGAGCTGATAGCAGATTGTGCCTGTGAACTCTCGTCTTCCCAAGTTCCGTCTGGGTTGTAGGCTGCTGATATTTTGTCTGAGTCTTAAGTTCGGAGTTCAGTAAGAGAAACCAAGCGCTTACCTGCCGGGAAGTTGTAGATGTGCTGCCAACAAAGGCCCGTAGCAGTCTGAGTATCAAATGCTAGATTGACTGTGGTGGTCATAAACTGGGTACCGTCTTCTAAAACATAAGCAACGAGGATGATGTTATCGACACGAGACAGCATCTGCCATCGACCCCCGGGAACAGGCGCCAGATGATTGAGAGCTTCCCCATTCAAGAGAGCTTGAATGTCTTGCATCGTGGCTCGACCTGGCATGGGCGGACCGTTCACAGGCTGGGACTCCATGCTTATAGCGAGTGAAGAATGGAGAATATTGAAAAGCAGAATGCTGATATAAAAGAAACTAAACCCAAAGCCCAGAAAGTCTAATTTGGGAGAATAATGTTTGGTGGGTAGGTGAGGAGGGAGAGAGGCCCGGTGAAAGTGATGGGTATGATATGTAGTGGGGGTTCTAGAAATTCGCACTCATGAACAACGCCATCAAACAACCAGAGCATGGATCTAGAGGTGGCGTTTACGCTCCGCCGCCAGGGCTTGGCACTGCCAGTAACACACCAACACTGCCGACCACTCTGTTCATCTAGGATATAAGAAAGTTTCTAGACAACATCAAGAGATTTCCGAATCCATGCATGTCTATCTAAGCATAGTAGTTGTTAGGTTTATTATCTATTTTATAGAGGAACGAGTAGTAGAAACATTGGCTAGTTAAATATAACAATATTTAAGAATTAATCCGCTCTACTTATTTCTCTGTTGCAATATGTGTTAGATTCTTATACTTGGAGTTGAAAAACGAAAGATGAAGTCTACTGAGTATACTGCATCTTAGAGTGAGGTTACTATTTCTGATAAGCAGAGAGCAATAGCAAGTTCAAGTTTGTAACAAAACCTTAACATGGCCTTAGAGGTTGTATCTCATATTTCAAATAGAGTTGCCTTTTTGAACATAATCTTGCATCCCAAGTTATACCATATGATTTATTATACAACGGAATTAGCGCTGGTGAAGTAGGACTGGAATCTACCAGCTGTTGTCGGATGTAGTCATTGACTTCAGTTGATTTTAGGACTGTCGTTAACAAAGACACGGAGAAAGACTCGGGAGAGATGCATATCATAGCAATATCATAGTAGTTCTCAGCACCTGATTTAATGCATCGCAATTACACCTGAATGTGTCTTGAGGAAAGAATTTAAGCTAGAAAAAGTCTGGGATGGAACTCTTAAAATAGGACACCGATTACATGTTACCAATGAACCATAAGAGTATAGATATCTGCTCTCATCTCTTAAAAAGCGATTTTAGACAATTCTATAGCCGGATAGAGAAATCACCTCATCATCTCAATGAAACCTCCTCATCCTCTATTCAAAGAACACCAGGCTCAGGAGAGTAGCCCAGATCGCCCATCCCCTGGCATGCCAAGTATCACTAGCCCATAGCCGGGCCTTGTGGCTTCGCGCAGTGTTGGGCTCCATTGCGCAGCGGAATCGCACAGACCAATGATTCAGACAAAGAACAGTGCGTGGCAGGTGTCTCTCAGGGAATCTAAAAAAGATACGTACACGAAGCCCCACCAACCTCTGGAATGCCCCACACTCTTGCATCAATAGAGAAACAATAAGACGTTCAGTCTTTTGTTGCAAAGCGGCGTTTGCAGAGCACTGCTACAAATGCCCGGCATGACTGCTTCTCTTCTTTTCTTTTCTCTCCTCCTCACAACACCAAATATTCTGAATTTCATTTCGAGTTCCTGAAACCGCTCTAAGAAGATTTCTCTCATCTCTTACAACGCCAGCAGGATCAGCTTGAATCTCAACAACCACGATCATGGCCAACTTCATCTTGATGCCACCCGGCGCTTCCAGCCCCATCGTCTTCACCAGCAAATGGACACTGGAGCATATCGATAGCATCTACCAGCGCCTTCATACTGACAGCAAGTCGAGCAAGCTTCTCAAAATCCTCCCTTCCCTCTACAACGAGTTGGATGTCGGTGCCAAAGCCGGGTTTGCCAACCTCTACATGTAAGTTTATTTGTCACGGAACTCATCACCTGAATTTACTGACGACTCTCAAACAGGGTTGAACTTGGCATGCCCGTTCTATATGCTCGCGACACTCAGAACAACTGCTACTACCTTGGAGCTCCTTGTGACTTCTTCGCTAAGGGTGGAATGCTGGTCAGCATCCCCGGTGCCGCTGAAGTCATTTTCGTTCACCGTCCTGAGAAACCTGCTTTCCCTGCCAAGATCCCACGACCTCCCAATGCCTACATTCTTTACCGTAAGGAACGTCACCAGTCGATCAAGGCTCAACGCCCCGACATCACCAATAATGAAATCTGTAAGTAGTTTATGCCCATTTACAAGACATCACTGACATCGTTTTAGCCCAGGTCCTTGGCCGCCTCTGGAACTCCGAGACCCGTGAGGTTCGCGCACTCTACAAGCAGATGGCGGATCAGAAAAAGGCCGAACATCGCCGACAGTATCCCGACTACCAGTACCGCCCTCGTCGTCCTTCTGAGCGACGCCGTCGCAACAATGCTTCATCTGACAGAAGTACAGCGGCTACTACTGGTACACAGCAGATTACCGCTTAAGAGGCTCATATCGGAACTTCTTCATCTCGATGAGCACTGGCCATCTTTGTGACCTTGAGCATAATCCTCAGACGACAAACGTAAGTCGAAGGATACAAAGCTGGACAGCAGTCACTAATTCATATTGATGCAGAGAGACTGGAATGAATTGCTTGTCGTTTACCCAATCTCGGTTGCCTGGGTTTGGGACATAGATGAAGGAAGCGATGTATTTGTGGATTTGACGATACCCGTGGATTGCAAGCAGCGCAACCCACTCGCTTTGTTTATTGTTGCACTAGGTAATAGGACGCATCTCTTCTCTGGAGACAGGAAGCCTAATGGATAGGTAGCTAGCACGTTGACGACGTATCGCGTTGTTCTGTGGTGGACAGAAGATACAATAGAGACCAAAGACTCAACTCTATCGTGGTTACGATGCTATCGGTGACATGACAACTTGGTACTGTTGATCGTAACACATATAAGTTCCCTACCGGGCAGCTCTTAACGTAGTGTATATACAAAATTCCCAACCAGACTCTTGCACTCCCAGGTCCTCGAATTTCCATCATGAGCCAGTCCAATCACTGCTCCATATGAATGTACTGCAGCGCCACTCCGAGTTTCTCTCCTTCTCTCCCGATGGTCCTAGCGGTCGCGGACAGATGTAGAACATTCGACCTGTAATGTCATCAAAATTAGCTTTCTGAGTTTGACTCTGCATCGGCAAGCGACGTTGCAGCCGCGGCGTTGTGTAACGGCAACGCCACCACATGCACTTTGGATCAGCTGCCGCTGTAAAACGTACCACAGTTGACTCCGGGCTTCTTGGTGGTGAAGCTGATGCAGGGTTCGTCGTGTTCACATCTTGGTGCAACCCTCTTACCCAGCAGCTTGGACCACGACTCCTTGGCCTCGATCGGGTCAAACACCCTGTCAGAGGGGTCGGGATCCTTGCCGCGTAGAGGGACGGTTGGTGATGACTTTTCTGTAGGTGTAGCCTGCGGGGTATTCGATAGTCTCTGCGCGCTTGCTGGCGCTTTTCCTGATCCTGCAGGTTTCTTTGTTGTAGATGGTGTCGAATTTGCCGCTACTAGCTCTGCCTTACCATCTTGAGCCGCGGGAGCTTTTGGCTTGAAGAATCCCTGTAATGTTCGTTGGCCCTGCGCCACCTTGCTCTTGGTGTCGTTAGCGCCTGTAAAAGACTTGGTCTTCTTGAACGGTCGACTCGTCGTGTCAGCGGCCGTTCCAGGTCTTTTGGAGCTAGGTTGAGACGCTGAAAGCTTAGTTGAGTTGGTAGTCTCGCCCAGCCTCGGTGTGGAGGAGGCGTTGGTTGGTGACCCTGAAGCTTCTTCTGCTTTGTCGAGTGACCCTGAGGCGCTACTATTTCCGTTCTTCAAGGGTTCTGCAGGTGTGTCTGTCCTCGTCGGCTCCCGTGGAGGGGCGGCTTTCTTTGTGAACATATCGCGGATGCTCTGCCGGCGGTCAAATTCTGGTATCAGCTTTGAAGACAAAGGAAGATGATCCTTTGGGCTCCAGTCTCGAAGACGCTCGTCCCCGTTGAACATACCCGGGGGGTTCATCATCTCGAGCAACGCACACTCTTTGTCGCCCACCGTCACTTTGTCCGACAAGTTCGCAAAGACCGGGCAATGGTCAGATCCCATCAAACCCTCCTGAATATTGGAGTAGTTGAACCAGCTCTTGATGCCATCGCTGCACAAGACGTAGTCAATCCGGCTGCCGTTGTTTGCAGGTCGTGTGTTCCGCTTGGTATCCCAACATGTGTTCATCCCCACTCGCTCCGGGTGGAAGCAACGACAGAGGTCCCAGAGAACAGGCTTTTCACGGCCTTGGTCTCTTTCGCCTAGCACACTTCCCTCAAATATGAGTTGGTTGAAGATGCGCCGCACAGGTGCGTTCATCCAGTCGCTGAGATCAATCCCTTCCTTGCGTAGTGTCTCTGAAACATTGGTTGAGTCAAGCTCGGAGCGAACGACATTCAAGTCACCGGTGAGGATGACCTGCTTGCCTGCGGCGACCAAGTTCCGTATTCTCACTTCCAGTGCTTGGAAGAAACCAGTGCGAAAGTCATCACGAGTCTCATCTCGGGTTGCAGGGCTGTAAACTCCAAAGAGCACAAAACCTGGAAACTCGAGAATGACACAGCGGCCTTCAGAGTCAAGAGTCGCCTCGTCGATGATGCCGTCAAGTTGATCGGGCCGGGGGTAGCAACCAATTTGCTGGTCTTCAGGGAGGTCGCGATATCTGGTTGTAGACTTGGGAGCTGTCAAGATGCCGGTGACGCCTTCTTCTGCTCGTATAGGTGCACATTTTGAGTTGCGTGTGTAGATAGCGACGCCAGAGTATCCTGAAGATTGTCAGGTGTTGTGGCGACCAAATGAGAGTGAGTGCCGTACCTTTCTTGTGCTTCGGTAAGCTGAAGAAGACATCCCAGCCGGGAACAAGAACCATGTCATCTTGAAGGTCCTTTCGCTGGATCTTGGTCTCTTGCATAACAACAATGTCTGCTTCAAGAATCTCGAACATAGCCTGCGTGGTTGTGAGTTGAGGAGGTCAGGTGTAGGTTGTGAGATGAAGAGGTGTACTTGAAAGGTTCTCTTTTCTCTCCAAGGTTGATAACCGAAGGGATTTCTATGATGACGAATCATTAGGGTGAGTTTTAGGGTTGCTGACTGTGAATCACGAACCGGATGCCATTGACTGCAGATGGTGTTAGTGGAAGGGCCAAGAAAAGAGCGGCCAAACTCACCATTCCAGGTGGTTATCCGAAACGTCATGATTGCAACTTATGAGATGTGGGATTTGGTGTTGAAAAGTCTCATAGAGTATCAGAAGCAAATCCCTTGAGCGCCTCACGTCTCATCCCGTGGTACTGACGATGTGGAGATCATGAGCTGAAGGATGAAGGAACTTCGCGATAGGTTGGAGAGAAGGGCGAATTGGCAGTTATAGAGAGATATATTGGGGAGAGATCGTCGTATATAAGCCCTAAAGAAGAAATCAGAAGCGCGAGAATCGTTGAGCTCAAGTAATTGCCGTTTAACAACAAGACACTCGAAGTAAGAGGCCGCGATCCCTACAATGACGCAGAGCCCCACCGCGTGGTGTTGAGCCTTCGATGTCGCGCCCCCAGCACGAGATCACGTGCGCACTGTCATCGGCTGGGGGAAATTGGTACCTTACAATTGAGGCAACTTTCATTGGCGGTTCTAACCGAGCTTGTTAAAGAATGACCTGATCACAAACTTGCCTTAGACTCACCAACCGTCAAAGCGAACAACAACGTCGTCGTCCACAATGTCCGCCGTACGATTCACCCGCGCTGCCACGCGCGCCACTGCGCAGCTCCGCGCTCCCCTCCAGCGCCGATTTGCCAGCACCACCGAGAACGAGTTCATCAAGGAGCGTCAGCACATCAAGGAGCACGCTGTCGGTACCACTGGTGAGTCGACACCCGACGACGCAGGATTGGGTCAATTGGAAGCTTTGGATGTGGTTGCTGACGATGGACAGAGCTGTGGAAGAAGATCTCCCTCTAGTACGTCCGAATCCGAACCCTTGAGCGAATTACGAATCTGGCGTCGAACCCGGAGTATCGGAAGTTGGAGTTGATGAGGTCGTGATTATGCGTTGGGATAGCAATGGCTAACAAGATCGAAGTGGTGTCGCCCCCTGCCTTATCGCCGCCGGTGCCAACGCCTACTGGCTTTGGAACGAGCATTGGGAGCACTGGAACCACATGCCTCCTCTGGAGGAGCGCACCGAGTACCCTTACCAGAACATCCGCACCAAGAACTACCAGTGGGGTAACGGTGACAAGGTGAGTTTGGAATGGATATTCTGGTTCAATGGCACTTTACTAACATTTCACAGACTCTCTTGTAAGTTGTGACATCATTCCGGGCAAGAGCTTCAAAAGAGCTTCAAGAAGCTTGGATGCCAGCTCTCACGCCATTGAGCTCCGAGCTGTCATGCTCTATGACGTTTGTGAGTATCATACTAACTATGTACAGCTGGAACGACGAGGTCAACTACCACAACAAGGACAAGGCTTCCTAAGTATGATCTGTCGACAGCTCATGCGTTGGACAATTGCTGGACTACTCCGTCATGGACTACTCCCTCTGGAGATACCTTGTACATGTTCCCTAGACTCGAATTGACTGATTGTTGAAATCTTAACCATCGCTCCTAAGTATGCTGAGGGACATGAAACTGGATGTGCCGTCAAGTTTCGACTATTATCATAAAAAATGCCTGCAAGTTTTGTCGTAAAAACCACCAACAACAAGTCATTTCCCCGCTAGTTCTAACTGAATTTACTCTGTATTCTTTTCCAAGCATGTTCTAAATATTGTCTTGACATTATCCACGCTCATTGTTCTCTTCATCTGGCTCCCATGCTTCAGATTCGGGCCTTAGACAGATTTTACGTAAGTCAAGAACTTAAGTTCAACGGAACATTGTATCGACTATATAATGCATCCGGGTTGGATTAATATGATTAGAATCGTAACCAATTCACTGTATATTCTAGCTCTGCCCTTTGGACGTCGTGATACATATCCACCAATTGAGATTGTGTCATCCCACTTTAAGTCGCCTTGACAGGGATACTCCGAAGATGCCCCGACCAAACAACAAACACCAGTAACGAAACACTCTACAACCAGACGCGCCAACCGAGAGGAACAGTTGATATCCTCATCTAATGGGAGCTTGTTGACGCAGATGGGAAGGTCAGAATATCATTAAGGTAGCTAGATTATATCTGGGCAGGAGTGACCTAATCTGTTAACAATTCGACAGGCGCGTCTTGGTGCCGACTTGAAGGGCGCTGGTTTGAACCCTTCTCACTCTATGACTGTTCGCATCTTCATCATTCACCATCACTCATAATAATAGTGCGATTGGTTCCGGCTAAAAATGGCCCGCTATCTCAACCCGGCCAAGATTGGCCTTCTCG
Organism: Fusarium oxysporum Fo47; assembly: GCF_013085055.1. Lineage (NCBI taxonomy): Eukaryota > Fungi > Ascomycota > Sordariomycetes > Hypocreales > Nectriaceae > Fusarium > Fusarium oxysporum. The sequence goes on from NC_072845.1 coordinate 1,256,341, forward strand.
CTCTCGTAGAGCTCTACGTTGAAGGAGCTGTACCAAGTGATGCTATCCTTCCTGTGCTCTCTTTCGTCACCTCTCATCTTGTGGATCATTCTTCACCAAAAACATCCGCCGATCAGTCCGAAAGATGGAGCAAGGCAGAGAAAACCGTCAGCCTCGTCATAAGCATTAAAGAGTTTGAGAAGCTTCTTGGGAGCTACCCCTTTCTCATGGGCATGCCTGGACGGAGGTTATGGGACCAGTTCTTGGGCAAACTATGGGATATCAACTCATTGGACGCGCTGCACAAATTTTTCGACAACCTATCCGGCTTGTTGGCCAAAACCAAGGAGGAGCGTCAGAGACTGGCTGAGTTGGGCCAGCCAGTGGAAGAGGAAGAAGGCATCAGGCTCTCAGCGAACTCTCCCTTTGGGGCTTTTGTGCGCAGATCGCGACTTGAGTACCAGCGATTACGCTTCCACGACTGCACAGAGCTATGGAAACATTTCGTGCGATATCGACAACCAACAGCCCCTTATCTCAAGCGCAAGATCCCAGGCTTCGGACGGCTGAGTTTCGACAATGTTCTCTTGGTGGGCGAGCAGGAAGATTGGGACCTCAAGAGCGTTATGGACTTGGCCTCTGTGGCGTACGGTGATATGCTCACAGGAGACCAAAGTGGATCGCTCCCTGTGAGCACAGATGACATCGAGAGCCTCCTGGAGTTCCAAATCGAGCAGATGCAGAGTCAGTCATTCTCAAACCCCTTCTGTTACTTTGCGTGCTGACATAGTTAGAATTTGGAAACAGAATACCCCTCGAAATCCGTCATCAGTTTCATGATCTACTCAACGACAGCTATCTCATTCCTAGTCTCACACATTATCTCAAGTTTGTTGTCTTCTATCAACATCAGTGAGCCTTTTGGCTAACATGAGGCAGATTCCTTGATGCGTGGAGAGCTGGAGACTATCCCACTGCATTCGACTATCTGCACCGCTACTTTGACTACACCATGCAGAACAGAGATCGTCTGTTCTACCAATACGCTTTGATGAACTTGGCTGTTTTGCAAGCCGACTTTGGTTGTTACAAAGAAGCTGTAGCAGCCATGCTTGAAACCGTGTCGACAGCGCGAGAGAACCGAGACATGACTTGCCTCAACTTCGCCTTGAACTGGCTCTTCCACTTCGGTCGTGCACATCCCGATCTCGTCCAGAATTTGGAATCGAACAGCCTGCTCGGTACTGGCAAAGAAAGCTTGGCCTTTCTCCGTGTTAAGGCCAGAGAGACAGGGATGTTCACGCTATGGAGCTCTGTTCTCCTCAGCGAAGCAAAGCTCGGACTATTGAACGGTGACAGTGTGGCTACGGCTTTTGAGTCAATTGTGCGAAGCTCTCACATCATCGTAGAGAGGAACATGAACAACATGTTTGGGTCACACCTTTCTCTCACTTCAGCTCTATGGGACAGGCTTGGGCTCTCGACCCTGTCGTCAGCGACCTGCGAGGTCTTCCTGAAATGCCACGCCCGCAATGCCATCTTCGATGATGAGCTGAAGTTGACTTGCCGACTCGCTCTATTACTTGCTTCACGAGGAAAATATGACGATGCAATGACTAAACTGGAAGACTTGGAGGATAATTCACTGAGATCCTGGAAGCCCAGTCAGTATTGGCACAAGTACCGAGGTGTCATCAAGCTGAAAAGAGACTTACATCACAACAATCTCGAAGGAGCTGAACGGCTTCTATCTCAGATCCTCCAATCAAAGACGGATGACCTTGAACCTGATATGGCGTTTTTGGTGGACACCCTCCACATTGACTATCTCACTCGTCGTGGAGATCTTCAAGCAGCCTTTGCAAAAGTCGACAGTATGATGTCGCAACTAGAGAATGAGAAGAAGGATGTGGTACTCAAGGTCAAGCTCCTACTCCTAAAAGCCTCCCTTCTTGACAAGTGTGGCCGGCCGCAACGAGGGTTCACAACAGCGATGCGGGCAGCGAGTATATCGTGGGGAGCTCGTCTCATACCCTGCCTCTGGCAGGCGATTGGTTCTGTGTCGAATATTTTGGTCTCTTTGAAGGAATTTGAAGCAGCTTCTCAGCTTCTGTTGGCCGTCATACCCCGTTCCCTGGAGTGTGAGACTGAGAGTCTGACAGCCCAGCTCTACAGCTACCTCGCCGATGCCAACATGGGACTTGCTGGTAATTGCGAACCCAAGTCAGCCAAACGATCGGAATACATGACAAAAGCTCTCGCAGCTGTACAGAAGTCTTTCGATCATTACTCAAGCATCGAAGACATCAACATGCAATGCCAAATGATGGCAAAGAAGGCAATGATCATGAAGCTGACTGGGGATATGGTTCTGGCTGCAGACTACGCCGCAGCGTACGTGTCATTGCGGAAAACTGCTGAATCACTCAGTCTTGACGGGTAGGAGTTGGTAATGGCAAATATAAATCATTGGCATGGCTAGAAACGAGATATGGGAGTTCATTATACCATTTATTTATACAGGGACGGGGCAATATTTTAGCAAGCCCTAGAGAGGATTCCTATCCAAGAACATGAAGCTTTACGAATACACACGCAATGATGCTATATCCCCCATATAACACCAAGAATGCTTGTTTGTCTACCACCGTACTTTTTCGCCCTTCTTGTTCCTTAGCTGGCCTCCCTCTGCCACAGTCTCAGCCTTGGGTTCTTCTGTCACTTCTACCTCACTGGGATCATTGGTGGCCCACACTCTCTCGATACACAGCTCAAACGGACCATCAACACGATCTGTTAGTCCAATACCCACGGTCAAGACCTTCTGTCGAAGCATCTCAGTCTGAGGTTCCACCACAAAGCCGTGATTCGTCCTGACAAAGTCGTTCCATTTTATCAACACTGTTTCCCATTGGCCTGGACGCTTAGGGAATAATCGATGTTGATGTAAATCTGATGGTTCGACACTCTCGGTTTGTAAGTTGACGAAGTAACTGCGGCCATCTGACTTGACACGCAGGGCGAGGTAGATGTATGGATCGATATCCCACATGGAACGGCCAAAAGCAGTGGGCCTCTGGTCTGGGGATCGAAAGCCGGCAAAGCCAGTTCGTTGGATATTGGGGCGGTCGGAGGGGAGGCGAGTAGAGATGTTGCCATGAAAACGGGCATAGGCGGAGGGTATCTTGGGGTCGTTGTTGATGTCGGTGGACTTGTGGAAGTCGAAATTACTCTCTGAGAAGCCACCGATGGTCTTGTCAGTCATGACGATGCAGTCGCGGACGCTATCGGCGGTGTTGAACTCGTAAAGAGGCTTGGGCTGTGTAGCGCCTTTGATGGCCTCGAAGCTCACAGCTGCGACAGTTAGCTCCTCAACATTATGAAGCTTGAGTGGGATCTACCTATTTGCGTGCGCCGTCTGAGCTCATCCATACTTCGGCCGAAGAAGCCTCTTGAGAAGAGTGTTTGTGAGGCCCTCATGATGGGCAATTTTGGTGTTTAGATATGATATCGAGTTTAAAGCTGTCGCAAGTAGTTTACTAGAGCCCAATTGGCTCACCGAGAGTCTGATAACATGAGATATAAGCAGGACCACAGTAAAAAGACTAAAATTGGCCCTTTGGTCGAATTTCAGGCCGTGGAACTATGATGCCGTTGTGAAGTTGCGGTTCTGCAACTGGGGATGTTGATAATCTACACATGTCTAGCATGTGCTAACTGGCCCAATTCAAGCTGGAGATCCCCCACATTTTCACCACCCACCGGCATCGGTCGGCGGGGCATATTTGATCCGCCATCAGTCCAGAACCCAAGAAATTCTTCGACGGCCGAAGACATAGTTTGCCGAAGCCAGCTCAAGCTCGATAATGACTCTGCGCCGCGGGTAACCACCGGGTGTCCCTATAAACCACTTCCACGTCTCGATTCTCTCGGTCCAGCAAACTCGTAACAAAAGGTTCGCCAATGTCTTCCTCGGCAATGGCGCTACGCCCGGCCGCTCTGCGCCAGAGCGTTCTCGGAGCGGCGAGGGTACAATGTCGACACATGTCGATGCCCTCCAAGGGAAAGATTCTGCGAGAGATGCAGAAGGCGGCTTATAAGGATACCAAGAAGACGGATACTCAATCGATGTCGGCGATTCAGAAGAAGGCCAACGATGAGTACTTTAAGGGTGGAGGTGGCCCTCTATTTCCTGGTGAGTTATGATGGGGATTATTAGGATCCCAGGCTTCTCGATGCGCCAATCGAGGCTGTAGACAAGTAATTTGAACCATGAGAGAGGACTAACAGCGCAAAAGGCACATTCGTCTCTCTCCCATTCTCACGATACCCCTCCGGCGCCTCCAATCTCTTTAACTACTCATGGTACCGACTCCGACAATTTGGATTCGAATACTTCTCCCTCCTCCAGATGAAACTCAAGTCTATGCCTGACTGGACAACACGGCCAAAGTGGAAGATCGCCCGAAGCAAGATTGCACCCACAGCGAAGAATATGTACATTGAGATGCTCGGGGCTTTTGCTGCTGGTGACAAGGCCGCTGTCAACGAGTTATGTCTGGGTCAATTCGGAAAGAAGCTCATCGCCGCTATCGATCGTCGAAATCCCGCTGAACGTGTTACATTTGAGCTTGTCAAGCTCAATTCGACATGGGCGTACCCTCGTGTGATGGCACACCAGGTCCACAACGTAAACCCTCACGATAAGGAACACAGCACAGAGCAGGCCGTTGTTGCGATTGCCTCAACACAAAAGGTAGCGAAATACAAGAAGGCCACCGGCGAGCTCATCCCCGGAAGCACAAAGGTGCAGGACAAGATGGAATACGTGGTAGTCTCACGACAGATCAGCGAGAAGACATTCCAGGCTGGGCCATGGCGTATATGGGGAACCATTTCTCCAACAACACTAGAGGCGTTCCAGGAGGAGCAGGATTGGATCACCAGGGAGCAGGCCAAGCGAGCTGGATGGGAAGGGCCTCTGAAATAAAATAAAAAAAAGGTGCAAAATTGTATAAATGCGCTGTAATGCTCATGATGTTAGTGAGCGGAGGAGGGAACATGTAAAATGAGAGTGTATATTGTACGATGGGCATGTTTTGTACTATATTTTAGAATACCTTTGCATTGAGACCGGCGAACGGACGGCTATCAAGTTCTTCTCCAATTCAGTTCAAGGGATCAATTGTTGATATGTGTGATGGTGCAATTGAGAGCATGTTTGAAGATCATATGCAAAATGTGACATTGAAGACAGTATTGTTGAAAGGCATATGAGAGCAGGTCGTTTGATTTGGCATTGGGTGTTGTACAGTGGTATTTCTGCTGGATTATGAAATACTGGGGATGCCATGTTCTAGATTGTCATTATGGTATTCCTGGCGTCTTATCATAGAAACCGAGCGCTATCACCAGGCAGGTTATGGCCTGTCCTGGCTCCGTGTTCATCGGGACAAAATAATTGATTAAGCTGGCAGACGTAGTAATTCACATGCTATGCGAGTTCTGAGCTAGTGCTGCAGGTCTGTAAAAAGGTTACAGCATGGGAACTACCGAGTTGAACAATTAGGTTTAGGCTGAAATACTGGTGTAAATCTTCTTGATTAACCTGTCGATTACTTTTCGCCAAACCTTCCAACCACGAAACCGATGTTATATCAAACCCCCAATTGATTGCCAAACTTTTATGATAGAACAGAATCCAGAGGCATCTGCTTAGTGTCCCCCTTTTAAAAGAACTTGCCAGGTGTCGAAGAAACGAGGTTCTCAGTGGGGACATCCTCCTCCGTGCTTGAAGGACGAAGGTCCACGGGGCGATCAAGAGCATCAAAGCGATGCCCTCGGATCTTTGCAGACATGTACTGGTAAGAAAGACGGAGGGCAAGAGCACCACAGCCCCAGAGAAGACTTCCGACAGGGGCAGCGACGAAAGCGCCAAAGGCACTCCAGTCATTGCCGTAGAGACCCTTCTGCACAAGGAGAAGCTCACCGGCCTCCTGAGCGTTGCCGTAGTAGATGCATCCAAAGATGAAGACAGTCAGGATACCTCCGAGACCACCGACAACGACCTCAAAGCCACGCCACCAGTAGAACTTGTCGACGAGACCGATCACCAGGACGGGAATTGTAGCAGCGGAGATGAGATCGGTGATGAGCCAGATCTGAAGAACGGAGGGGGCCTTGAGAGCGATGACGATGACAGGGATGATGATGAGAACGACAAAGGCACGGATGTACCAGATGTTGAGCTTGTTGCGGAAGAGATCGTTGGAGCCGGAGGAGACCATAGCAGACTGAAGACTGTCAAAGGCAGCTGTGCTCATGGTGACGACCATGACGAGCACAATGCCAACAACCCAGCTAGGAAGGGTCTCGAGGAGCACGAAAAAGGCGACTGATCCAGAACCAGCAGCATCCTCGAGAGACAGAGCCCCGGACCAAACGGCGATGAGACCAGTGGAACCAACAAGAGTGAGGATACACAGAATGACGATAGTGGCGATGGTGGTACCGATTCGAAGATCCTTGTCAGTCTTGGAGGCGAAGGTTCGGAGCCAAAAGGAGGAGAGGAAGAAGTCGTTGGTCAAGACGGCAACGGGGAGGATGTACAGAAGCTGCCAGCCGAGGAGGTTGGATTTGGTGAGACCAGACTCCTCGATGAGAGGTCGCTGAATCTCTGTCTTCGCGCCAATGGTGATGGCGGCGATAATGACGAGACCGATAACCATGGTACCCTGGGCAACATCGGTGATGAACGAGATTCTGAATCCGCCGAGGGCTGTAGACTGTCAGACAAGTCATCTGACCGCAACGCAGGGAAACTCACAGGTATAGATAGTTGTGACAGCGCACTGAACAATCATAACCGGAAGAGGCTTGAGGCCAGTCATGGCATTAACAACCTGTCCAATGGCCGACAGCTCACCAACCATGTACAAGAACAAGGTCACAAGAGACATGAAGCTCAGATACAGCATAGTGATAACACCGTATCGCTGGCGAGTCCACTCGGTGAGGACGAAACCCTCAGGGCATCGTCGTCGGATGATAGGGCCAAGGTATCCAAAGATGAGCATGGGCAGCGATGACGCAAGAGCGTAGACGATCATGCCCTGGACACCAGAAATGGTGGCCAGCTCAGGATACGAGAAGAGAATACCGGATCCGAGAGCTACAAGAGTCAGTTGTCATTCCAACGTTATAGGGGGGCAGGGGATAGATTGGAGCGGCAACACTTTTCCCACGCAAGCATTAACTTGATCGAGTATTTACGGTACAATCTCAGCTTCGTCGTCGCACGCCAGGATCTCCTCAGAAAGGTCACATCTGCCATCGCAAACATGCTCTGAGGTTGGATCCAGACGATACGTCAACTCGGCGCCCGTAGTGAGCCGCATCCTCTCCCCCCAGCCTCCCGAGATTGCCTCTCTGGAGCAGGTAGTTCGAGTAGCCGAGCTCAGCTGAGAGTGACCTCAACTGAGCTGGATGGGGTTAGTAGCAACAGAGTCTGAGAGCAACTCAGGAGGGGTAGGGGGGAGAGAAGGAAGATCTTCTTTCAATGTACGAACCTGCTCGTTCATCTTCTGACTGGTATATACTCGACCGAGAAGTTTCAGGCTGTAGTCTCTGTGCGAGGTCTCACAGCCGTGTTCTTCGTTTTTGCTGGCATGTTGCAGTTTGCCACCGCTCCGGAGTGTTGAGGCAGGAGCTCTTTTGGCTCTACTCACCGGAGGCGATGAAGTTGAGGGCCAAGGGGAAGGCTGTTATTGTGGTTAGTTTGTGTTCTCTGTAGTTTGAGCTGAAAATTGAGATGTCTGTGAGTGGAGGGGGCAAAAAGTTGCCTTGTCATCTCCCACAAGCATTTTGTAACTGGGAATTTCCTGACCCGTCTGAGTTCCGTTTCCTGAAAGGAAATCGGCCTTTGACTGATTTCTCATCTTCCAAGCAATGCCAGTTCCCATCAGCCTGTTCTGATAATTAGCTTCAATACGAAAATGTAAGCGAGATCGGAGACAAACAGGAAGAGGGCATAAGTGACATAGATGACGGCATTGGACGCCGTGTACGAGGGAAAACCCATTGTGAGTTAATTTCAAGTTGACGATTCTTCGTTGATGAGATGCGTTTGTATCTTCCTTCGGTTGAAATTATCAATTGACGTGGTGTAAGTGAAGAGGAAGAGAGAGGGCGAGAAAAATTGCAACTCAAGTCAATTAAAAAAGTCGCTCCTGGCCTGGTATGATTAGTTAGCGTAGGAATAGAACCTCCTTCTACACCCGATTTAGTAACGTTCTATCGCCAAATTGACTGCATAGAGGAAATCTGGACCATCAAATGCTTGTCGCTTTTACTACGGAGAGTGGGGGTCACTGTAGCATCCCTGGGGCCACTGTAAACCGCATGATCACGGCCCACGATGGATGATCGGCCGACGCTGAATTTACCTGAGGGACATCATGTCATATCATATCATTCATTGGATGTGGCAACTTTCGGCCCTTTTTGTCGGTCTCAGTCATATCGTCACATCATCACTCACTCACTCTTTCATTCACAATTGCGTGCATTGGGGAACAGGGAGGAACAAGAGTTTTGGTGGGACAAAGTCCCATTCGTGGGATTGCTCCCTTGTTCTCTTTTTTTGTGCTTTTCTAGGGGGTCGACAGTATATATCAAAAACAGTAAAGAGAAGAAAAGAAAAGAAACCGTGAAGCAAGCAAATCCGTACATAGACGAGAAAACCACAGAGACACCTCGTCTCTCGTATCTGACCGTGGTCCCGAAAGCAATCCAGTCTCATCCAACCCTGCCGTGTCGAAGATCTGTTCTGTCTAAGGGCATCCAAGCCGATATGATTGGTGTGATGTCTCTCGTAAATCCTGTCGTCTGTCTTTGTGCTGTGGCTCGGGGAAAGGCATGCCTAGCATGCTGGTGCGGTGATGTGTCTGGCGGGGAATTAAAAAAACCTGTGGCTGGTTGCGAATAAAACTTTTCGAGAACCAAAAAAAAGTCGTCAAAGAGCGATCAGGTCCAGCTTTAGAAATGGCGACTGAGCCTAGGCTCCTAGGCTCGCATGGATATATAGCTGTGTATAGCACTTGCAAGCTGGGAAATCGAAAGAAAGGATCAGAAATGTCGAATAAAGGCGTCAAAAGAAAAAAGTCAAGCTGGACCATCAGGCCTGATGGTCCAAGAGAAGTTGAACACTGAGATGCCATCTGCCATATACCTGGATGTAGAGGTTGTGATACGGCGTCTAGATATCTAAGAGTTATAGCGACGGTAGCGCTCTGCTTCCTGTCGCTGGCGGCTCTGGTGGTAGGACTCTCTTGGTCCCTGGGGAGTGAAGTTAGAGTGGGGCATACCGCTGTAATTCCCCTGGTAATGCATCTGCTGAGGATGTGCGTATGAAGCATGGCGGCGACCTTGGTACTGAGGTCGACCATGGCTTTGGTATGGGTGGTTGCGAGCATCTTGAGACACATGCATGGGCTCGTGATACTCGCGTTGGTGGTGTCCCTGGAATGGCACCTGAGGTTGCCCCTGATACATGGAGGCAGGATGTGGAGGGGTGGGATACGGAACCTGGGATGGTCCTGGGCCTGCGTACCCATGGTGAGAGGGGCCTGGATACAGCTGAACAGGTTCATGGAACTGGGGAAGAGGATACTGGGGCATGTCCATGTATGTAAAGCCACCAGGAGCGGGAACGGGAGCCATCGCTTGAGGCGGCATAGGCATGTAACCCATGGGTGGCATCGGGGGAGGGTATTGGGGGACCATGTGCGTGTAGGGCATGGCAGGCTGGTACATGGGCTGCTGAGCAGCAACGACAGGCTGACCCTCGGGGGCTTGCTGAGAAGCAACGACGAGCTGGCCCTCAGGAGCTCGCTCCGTGGCATCGCTCTTGCGAGACTTACCACTCTTGTCACGAGGTTGGTCGGTTTCGCGAGAGATAGGTCTGCCGCGCATGTTCTCCTCAGATGCATAGGTTCGCTTGAGCTTGGCCTGGTACAAGAGGTTGCGCTTCAAGTTCTCCTCGGACAGATGGCGACGTCGGATAAGGCATCTCTTGGCCTTCTTCTTCCGCGACCCCTGCTCGTCTGGCGAGCTTCCGCTCTCGCGCCAGGTGCTGTCGTCGCTCTCCGAGAGGTCAATGGGAGGCGGGTAGGTCGAGGTAATAAACATTGACACAGCACGGCGGTGTCCCTTGCCGTTGGCCTTGTCTTCAGCAGCAACCTCACATCGCATCGCAGCGAGTTCTGCAGCAGGTGAAAAGGCCGTAACCCGCGAGTGTCCGTCTGCAGCAAGGCGGTCCTTGAAACCCCGAAGGTTCGGCGGACTGAACTCTGCGGGAGGTGCAGGTATCTGAAGGGGAATAGGAGATGAACCAGTGTGAGATGGTAGCGTGCTCGGCGAAGGGGCGAACCGAACTACGTTACTAGACTCGGCAATAGGAGGATACTTCTCAGGAGACTGAACAGGAGTGACCTCGTCCAGTTTAGTGTTTGGAACCGCCAGCGTTGGAACTGGCAGCGGTCTGGGCCGTACATTCTCTGGCTTCAGCAGATCCTCGGGGTGACAATTCTCGAGGAACTCTCGTTCCTCCCGGGACAGACCTGCGGTTGATACCACGCGGCGATGATTGACTGGGGCAGCGGCGGCGGAGGCGACGCGAGAGTCAAAGCGACGATGAGGACGCTTGACAGGGCGAAGGGGTGACGGATACATGCGAGCATCATCCACACTACCAGGCATGCGAGAAGAACCAGAGCCGGGAACGCGAGAGGGGCCAGAGTTGGGAAAGCGAGAACCAGGGTTGGGGAAGCGAGGGCCAGAGTCGGGTAGACGAGTGCCAATGGCTTGGGGAACAGCGACAGCTTCGGGGGTAGGCTTGGTTCTCTTTCGTTCGACCCGAAGGATGCAGCCCTCAACTTCTTTGCCATTCTTGGGACCAGTGTTAGCAGACATTCGGTACGCACTCAGAACCCGACGGAAGACAAAGGAAGAACTTACGAATTCTTCCATGGCTCTGTCAGGGATATCAAACTCGTCGTACTCGACGAATGCCCAAGGGTGAGGGACTGGGACAGTGAGTTGAGACCAAGTTCATGGACGGGAGTTACTTACGACCACCGTCCTGGTCAGGGGAAATTCGTAGATCAACAGAACGAATATTCCCGCAGATGCCAGCCAATCGGTAGACCATAGCCTCGTCAGCATAATGAGGCAGTCCGCCGAAGAAGACTGAGCGACAGTCCTTTTCATACATCTCCATGAAGGTTTGATCGTCAGCTGGGCGGTCAGAACGCTTCTGAACCATCTTGGGATCAAAAGCCATGATAATGAATGGCGTGTTAGGACCGACGTCCTTAAACTATATTAGCTCTACGATTAATGAAGTTGTCCAAGATTGAACTTACCCGAATGACATCGCGTTTGGGGTCAAATCTGGAGTACAGTACAAGAAGACTAGGAGGAACGGCGAGCTTGGTCTGAGCATCATAGTTGAGAACCTCGACCTTCTTAACTGGTCCATGGCGGGAAAAAATAGAACGAGCCTCGTCGGCGTGAACGTGGCGAGTGTCTTTGCGGAAGATAATGTAGGAGACTATTAGAAGTTAGCATCTGGACATAAAAGTTTGCCGGGAGGACGCACGGTTTCCGCCGCACTTCTCAACTCGGATAGGACGGCCATGGATCATATCTCCACGGGCCTGGTGCACCGCAACATCGGCGTGCTTGATTTGCTAATAAGAAATTAGTTCGCCATGCGCCATGGAGGACTGATGGGCTATCATGGTCAACTCACAGTGTATTGAACAAAGGCCATAGGCATGTGTCTGGTGCGGTCACGCTTCACCTTGACGAAGACTGTGCCGAACTTGCCAAAGTGTTTGGTAAGAGAAACCCTCAAGGTGAGATCATCGACGTGTTGAGGGAGGCTGGACTCAAGGTCAGTACATGTATTACACGGCGAACAAACAAGCTACTCACTTGGCCACAAACAAACAGGCATCTCCAGGGTAAACAGCCTGGGCGTCGAACTCTCGAGGGATGTTGGCAAAGGCATCCATATTGGATGGCAGAGCGGCAACAGTTTGGACGACTTGGTTTATAGACATGAAGTCGCCGGTGAGCACTTGCTCGGGCTGGATCTCCTGGCTTGCCATCATCGGAGCGGTGGGCTCTGCGGCCACTGGGTAGTCGAAGTTGCCTTCTCCAGCTTGATGAGTGTTATTGTAGGGGTAAGAGCTGTATCCAGGCTGGGCGACATTGTCCTTTTGGACGAGAGATGGCATGCTGTGGACTTCTGTCAGCAAAGTTCACATTGAACTCGTTCTCAAACCAGTAAATACCTTTTGGAGTTAGAGAGCGGTCGGCTAGAAGAGGCTGAACTTTGTTAGTACACCTGCTTGTTCCGGAAATGGCAAAAAGAAGCAAAAGTGAAGCTTGTTCGGGAGAAGCCCCTGAGCTGCTTGCTCGCCAGAAGACACGAAAAGGGGCTATCCCCGGAAGTTACCACGAGAGTAGCTATTGACATTCCAAGAAAGCGCGCGGATCTTTTCTCGTCGAAACAACGAGAAGGAGATGAAAGAATTTCAAAGACGTAGGGCGTGAGAAACCAGTGTCTTCAACAGAGACCCAGCCACAGCAAACAAGACCTCGTGCTGAAAGAGAACAAGCAAAAGAAACAGGAGAAGTAGAAGGAGAAAGAGAAGGGAGAGATCTAGACTGTTCTTTCCAAGACAATAAAAAAGAGATGAGAATATCCCCAAAACGACAGAGCTACGAATTTTAGAAACGAGTGTCTTCGCCAGAAGTCAAACCACAGAGACATCCACCGACTTCGCATCGAAGGACAAACAAGAAAGAGAGGGAGAAGGAAGAAGAGAAACACCGGTATTTCCTCTTGAATATGATACAAAAGAGATGGGCTGCGCGAGACCAGCGTCCCTTGACAGGTTGACGCCAGAGATCGAAACAGAGAAGCCCGACTTCGCGCTGGAGAAAGAACTGACGAAAGATGAAATAGAAGGAATAAAGCATAAGAGGATACTGGGAAAATAAGACTCAAGAAGCCGTTGGGCTTTCGCTAGATTCAAACGAACCGGCGCTGGGCTCGCAGTCAAGGCAGAACAGGGAGAAGATTCAGAAGTACTAGAAGGAGATACTTACATCTGGGAGAGCCATCGCTCTCCGACTCCTCCTCATCGCCCGAGTAGTGTATGTTCAGGGCAGAGAAAGCGTTTCGAAGCGTGCGGTTCGTAGACGCGACCGCATGCGGTGTACGATACTCAGGTGTCGACATGATGATGACGGCACCAAGGGCGAAGTGAGGTCTGTTGAGTAACAACACGACAATGTTAGCTTCAAGTGGAGAGAGGATGTTGGAAAGGAGAAGGAAGAAGTGTGGGGAGCGAAGAAGGAGGAGACGGTTTTGGTGTCTTGATAAGGGGGAGTGGGTGGGAACAGTGATTCATGAACCTCGTTGACGAGTTGAGATCTGACAAGTAGCAAGACGATGACTTGAGTGATAGGGGAATGTTGGAAGGAAAAAGAAAGAAGTATGGGGAGAGTAGAAGCAGGTGTTGGTTTTGATGTCTTGAATAAGAGGAGGTTGGCGACAGTGAATCGTGAACCTTGCCAGCGAAGTGAGGCCTGACAAGTAGCAACACAATGATGTGAGCTTCAAGTTGATGTAGGGATGTTGGAAGGAAGAAGGAAAGTGTGTAGGGGGAGGAGAAGCAGGTGGTGGTTTCGGGGTATCGAATTAAGGGGCGGACAGTGATTCATGTACCTTGTCGACGAAGTGAGGCCTGTTGAGTCGTGGTGTTAGCTTCAAATTGAAAAAGAGATGTTGTAAGGAAGAAAACGGAAGTGTAGGAAGAGGAAATGGAGGTGATGGCTTTGATGTTTTGATGAGGGGACAGTAATTCACTAACCTTGTCGGCGCGTTTTTCTGCGTTCTTGCTTGAATTTGAGAGAGGGGAGCGATGTTATCACTAGATAGTCTTCAAGTCAGTATTAATTATGATTTGAAGTCTGTTTTGTTTTGTGTGTTGTGTTGAGTTGAGGTGAAGCTCATGATCTTCTCGCGAAAGACACAGGGGGCCAAAGGAGCGACAACAGGTGAAGGGGCAACAACAAGTGCCAGAACGTGAGAAGACGACTATTATGATGAGGCAACCTTCAAGTCGTTAATTATCGTGATCTGAAGTCTGTTGATGTGTTGAGTTGAGTTGAGAAGGTGAAGGTTGTGATCCCTCGTGAGAAGATGCGGAGGTTGAAGCGAGCGGTCACAAGTGAACAGGCGACAACGAGCGGATGAACGCAAGAAGCCGATGGAAGTGATTAGATAGCCTTCCGCTCAGTATTTGTCGTGAACTGAAACCTGTTGTTTGTCGTGTGTTGAGTTGAGAAGGGGAAGTTCGTGAGCTCTTCGCGAGAGAACACAGAGGACCACGCGAACAGCAACAAATCAAGGGGCAACAACGAGCGCCGGAACGCAAGCTGGTGATGAAGATGATAAGGTAGCCTTCGACTCAGTTTTATTGTGATCTGAAGTCCGTTGTGTTGTGTGGTGGGTTGAGAAGGGGAAGCTCGTGATCTTCTCACGAGAAGACACAGAGGGCTACGTGAACAGCAACGAGTGAAGGGGCGATAACAAGTGGCATAACACGAAAAAACTATGAAGTTGATGAGAAAGAGCTTCTCAATAAGAGGGTACTTGATATGGGTTGTGATATATTGACGTTGCTGAAAGAAAAGTGCTTACCGTGCTTGTTGTTGGTGATGCTGGAGGAGAAGAGGGGGAGAAGTTGTGAGCTTGGGAGGCGAGTGGAGATACAGTAGAGATCCAGGTCACGGTGAGTACATCGGCGGTAGCGGTCACGACACGGTGAAACTTGGGATCCAGGGGTAGGGCAAGTTCAGTTGTACAGCCTGTATTTCGACAGCTACGACAGATCACTCTGGACGCACGAATAATGAAGATACGGTGATGCAAACTATCAGAATGTGACCTCTGGTGCTATGAATACATGTTTAAGCTTCATTGATGTGGTTTAATGTGTTTGTGAAGCAGTTATGGTGTTGCAGCGACATGGCATAGTGCCGGATACCGACGCCGGCGGGAGCGGAGACTTCTCGCATAGGGGCTAACATCAACTGTTACACGAGAACTACATCCCCTGAAGGATGTCTACTAGGCAATAAACCACTGAGGTTTTCGTAGTCTGCATGCCGTTGGCCTATTAGAATTTATGAGTACTGCAATGCCATAAGTATACCCATATGCCTACTCCGCTGGAAGAGTACCTGAGAAGAAATTGTATTTCTTACTAGCTTGCAATCTTATTGTCTTCTCTAATGCATATTTATGAATCACAAAGCTGCTGGTAAACTACTAAATGTCAAAGAAAAATAGTAAGACAAAACAATAACACGGTGCAAACAGCAAACACTCTTCAACAATTCTTTGACCTGCTGGCATTTTGCTTCTGTATTCTCATCGAACCTTTGTGACACTATTTCTGTTGCTTATGTTAAATAATTTTGCTGATTTCGTGAGGTATCAATCTTGGACCCATACCAGCCATTTTCAGGTCTACAGCGCCTAGTGGTAATTCCACCATATTGCATCAACACAGCATTTTCTACCATTCCCATCAAGCTTCACGATACTTCCAAGCCTCTCAAGCATGTTCTATTATCTTGAAGCTTCTGTGTATCTTCATGTTGAAGTCACTCAAGTTGGCGGTGGACGACCCTCCCCACCTGGCATGACGTTACACTACATCACCACTGTAGGGATCCCTCTGCAGTATTCTCACGTACCTAGGAACTCTCTTACATTGTCTTGTCGACTTCTTGTAGGTATTATACTTGCTGATACTCTTAGAAAGAGATACCAAGGGCTGATGTCGACATCATGCTCCTGAGGCGCTACCGACCGCCGACCGGAAAGAAGAATTTGATAGCTTGCACCGCCAAGTCAAGATCAACACATCCATCTTACTCGACCAGTTACGGACTCAAGATTCAGCGAACACTCAGCAAGACTCGAGTACACTCAAGCGCTCGTCGCTCCCTATGCGTTGGCCGACAATCCGATCGAAAGGCGGCGAAGACCACCACTTAAGTCCTCTGTAGCCATCACTAGCCCTTCCTTGATCTGCGGCAAGCTGGACTTCACTCGTGAACAGATTTAGGTATCTCAGAGGTATCGCGAAGCTCATTGAGTCTGTCTGGTGTCAACACAAGTGCAGAGAGTGGCCATTGAGTTCGAGGCGGCGATCGAGGCTTCCGTCCCTTCTTCATACGCTTGAGGGTATCTCACATCGTTGAGCTCTAGTGATTAGTATACTAACGAAGACTCCTGTCAGGGCAGACTCCAATGGCCCCCTGGCCATACAAGACGCTTCAGCACAAAGCGACGATGACAGACATCCTACAGCGCTCCCGGATCTCCCGTCACCCCAGAAGCATTGGAAACGGCGCCTGGGTTGCTCTTAGAGACTCGGACAGCAAGATCTCATGAGCACGAGTCATCACTCAGGGGCTCAGTTACGTTGAGTTGAGGATGTAAGTTGGAAGACCCGAACTGGATCGCCACAGATACCTCTTATACGAACGCCGGAAACAGTCATTGACAATTACTCTTATGCCAGGTGATCAACCGGAAAGCCCAGAGGCAACCGAATCCACCTAACATGAAGCCGAGAAGAAAGGCTCGTAAGCTGAAGTCACCCCTGATGCCTACCGATTCCACCGCCGAGGCTGCTGGTACACCTATCATCTCCCCTTCTGTCCCGCCAATGCTTCTTCACTCGTTCTTGAGCACTTGAGAACTATCAGTGGCTAGATCGCTGTCTTTATATCTTAGAGGCCTTTGTTGGCACGATCTAGTCAGATCGAACATGTTGCGGCTTGAGGGCTCGTGTCCCGCAAAGCCAAATCTCAAGCCCGGGGCCCGTTACGATGGGCAAAGCCAAATTGGTTCTGCACTTCGAACTCACTGAGCTGGCCGTTGTTCGCAGCTCGCTCAGCGGTGGCTGTAACCAAGACAGACTGAAATCATGGGGTCTTACAACAATATCAGATTGGACTGTCAGAAAGTGAGGAGCTTCTCTATACCCTTTCCTAGATGAAGAGTTGAAAGCAATGAGCCTTCCGGTCTTCTTTGGAGGACATCCAGATCTACCGAAAGACCCTTCAGGGGCCCAGGAAAGAGACCCGAGGACCAGCTTACGTCTCAGAGTAAGCTGCGAGAATCTGAGGTTTCTGCACTCCAAGACACATTGGAATTAACGAGGGTAGGGCAGTGGTACTAAAGGTTGGCGTCATATTTCATATACGTTCGGCCATCTGGCAATGACTTGAATCCCTTCTTTGGCATGATGCTCTTCTCTCAAGGCCGCGGAACTGCACCCCTTCAAAATTTGGATCCCAATTCACTCGGAATAAATTACTGCTAACCAGTTCTCTTAGGGAGTTGTACACTTTGGCCGTTTCTTCTCAGACAAACAAGTCTCAAACCCAGTCTCGATCCCCCTACGTTCACGAGTAACACCAATACCGCCTAAACCGAGTATCCAAAGAACTATTCTGAGTGCCCTAGCAAGCTTCGCATCATGAGTCTCTCTGAAGCCTTTTAGGACCTTTCTGGCTTTGAGAAAGTCGATTCTTATGAAGAGTGCCTTAGAAAAGCTGTTTGTGGGAGACCCTTGCATTTCTACAAGCCATGCTCGATGCTCAGGGGCTAGCTTTTTCCCGTACTTGTTATCAGAAGCACCCAGTCAAAGAATTTTAAATACCCTGCTTAGCTAGGGCTCTTTGTTTTCCCTTTTCATTTAGTTAAGAGCGATTATGGTTTATGGTCCTTAGGGGCTCTGCCGTGAGACCTAGCTTGTACACTTGTGCCTCCTTTTACGCTGCTATTACCAGAATTCCTAAAGATCCATTAGGTCCTATGTCCCAAGAGGCTTCAAACTTCAGACACTGTTAGCGGCTTGCTCGAATAAGCTAACAAGTGTTATGTAGTCTAATCGTTATGGACGCTGACTAACTCTAAGAGTCCGTATCGAAAAACCAGAACATAGAACCGATCTGGAAACCAAATGCCATCATATGGTTTAGCAAATCATACCTAGCATTAAATTATCATAAGGATTACTTAGATATCAAGATTAAACTAGGAAGCTTGCAAAGGAATATAGGTATAATACCAGTAAGGCCTAATGTTTATAGAACTGGTTAGCTATTGCTATCCTAAAAGGCATCTAACAATACTATAATTAAACTAAAGTTACTTTAAGCTTACTTAAATACTTCTATGTCAAATAGTAATATATTTAGGGCTCTGATAGGAGAAACTTTCCTATAATAAGGTGTATTGTCTACCCCTAAGTTGGTAATATTTTCTAACATTTCTCTTCCCTAATTTCAAAACCTCAATAAACTTATGCGCCGAATTCATTCTTTTAACGATTAAAACTTATACGAATGTAGGATGGATTTACCAGATTCGAGTGGCATTTTCCCAAGCCCGCTTATCTCCTTAGGGGCGCTTGGGAAAGGGGTCGACATGGTGCTCCTTCAGTAAGGAGCACACAGGATACTCATACTGAGAACCTCGAAGACAGCGTTTGTCTTAGTAAGGCTCCTGTGAGTTCAACAGGAATCCTGTGCTTCAGCTTTAGACTACCAACAAGCTCACAAACAGCATGGTAGTCAAAGATCAGCGGCGTCTTTTTTTTATCCTGTTCAAGACGTTCCAGCCACGTTTCATACATACAACTAGCTGCTAACTAAGATACAGATATTCGATCCCCCTGCTGAGTGCGTTTAGCCCAAGCAAGCAGTATTGGAAGGAAACAAGCGGCCAAGATGTGAACTCGGGTGGGTGAGGCACAGGGCCATGCAAAGAAAACTCTCTTGAGCCTTGCCAATCGAAACAGGCTGGAATATTCCTAAGATGAATTGATCTTTACGGTTATTTGGCTCATGCTGACTTCAGCGATGTACAGTAGTAACTTCCCCTTCTTCCGATACCGACACCGATATAACGCGCGCGTGTTTCACGTTTAGCTCTTTGGGAAACTCTGCACGAGTATCATTTCGAAGGAATCCTTGTTGCAGTCTTGTCGAATATCCAGTCCCCAGAAACGAATATCCGTGGTGTCTTATACTTTGCCCCCCCAGCGACTTGCCCTGGCAGCTCACCATCTTCCCCGACCGCCCGGGATACAACCCACGCTGTCCACGAACTCTCCCCCAATCTGTCAGTGGTCAGATCTTCATCGCAAGAACATATGGTCGTGTTGCCGCCCATGCCTAGGCTTCAGCGATGTTCTTGCCTCTGCACGCTGTGGTATATCGCTGATGCTGCAAGTTCAAGCGCAGGGATGGTGCCAGAGACGATTCAGCTGCATTTCATAACGCAAATGCCGGGAGTTCCAGACGACTCAGCCTCAGCCTGGAAGAAATGTTCAAATCAAGGATAATGAGGATACGAGGCGTCGTTACTCTGCCGCCCTCATTCCAAATGGGTATAAGTGAGAATGTTCATAGCAGCATCAATAAACAACAATGGAACCAGCACCGCTATGACCTATTTAATTTACTTGTGGATAACATTCCCCCTTTGACATTGTATGATTCAGCTAATGAAAGTCTGGTGAGCTTGCTTGTAATTGACCTTGCATCTTGTTTCTCTAGGGTAAGTATTGGATCTTGATATGAGGCAATCACCAAATGGAAGTACCTGGATATTCCCCGTGCACCCAACCGACAGTGTGTGAAAAAGGCAGACTGCTTTGATGTATTACCTTTCTACTATTATCTGGTAGCTCAGAGATCTGCATTGGAAGAACCATTGATTCAAATGCTCGTCCTCATTTGTAATATGTTCAGGATGCAAACAAACTGGGAACACTTTGACCAGGGGACAAAAATCAAGACCAGTCAGGTCAGAGCTACTACAAGGTTCCCCTCAGCCACCGTAGCTATGGTGGCCTGTCTATACATTTCTGATCGAATCTCAAGACTCCTTTAACATCCGAGCCTGCATTGGATTAAAGCTGGAGCGACAAGGAGGGATGAAAACTTAGGACCGTTATCCTAAGTGATAAAAAATAACTGGCCAAAAGCCCTCAAGTCTGCACTAAATTAACCTAAATCTTATCACTTTTAGAATAGAGGTCCTAAGCTTCTTGCTCCTTGAGGAGTGAGAGGCATTCTCCCGTGTAAGTACGGGACCGGCACGAACTCGGTGATTATCTATAAGGATATCGCGCTTGGTAATGGATATAAAACAGCGAGTGTCGATTCATCATCAGTTTCCACTTTATGGGTTTTGATGACAAAAACAGGGGTCAATGCCACCAGATACGAAGCAAGGGAGATGAGATGAGATGGGATGGACTGAATGGACCTGGAAACTGGGAAAAGGTCACAAGAACAGAAATAATGCATGTAAGGACCTCGTCGTCACTTCCAACTTTTGAGCTGTCTCTTGTGGCAATGGAAATGCACGAGGTCATGAATGAGCTGCATGCTCTTTATGGTGCGTGGGTCAAGGACCAGGGTAACAGTAATGATAGCATCGATATCCATGATATTAGACGATTGAGCCGAGGCATGAGACAGGGTCTCTTGAGAACGTTTGAAGCTAAGAGATTGACAGCTGCCTAGAACTTTCTGGCGCTTAACCCGCGGCAATGGTAAAGATGAGACTGAGATCAAGGGGAGATTTCAGACTTCGCTAATGGAAAACAGTGACACAATCGGATGGATAGAAGCCTTCGATCCCAGGGCGGCTTCTTCCATCTTCCCCACAGCGGACAGCGGGCACCCCTCCATCAGGCCCCTCCCTGGAGCCCAGATGCCAGAACACTCAGTCGGCATCCAATCAAAGTTGCCCGACGCTAATCGCGGATACTTACCCGGGTCTTGTCTTTCCAATTCTTTAGGTTTGTTGCTGCAGGGCGCGGATCATGGGAGTGCTTGCCCGGACTTCAGATACAGGGGCGCTTGGTTTTTGGGCCGCGCTTTCCATTCATTAATTCACATTCTGCGACAGCCAAGCAGGTTCGTGCGTACGACCTTACATGCAACTTCCCTACTCGGGCTGGAAATGAAAGGGAAGGCAAGAGGGAAAAATCAAATTACCTTGAGGCTTCTCGGTCATTAGGGAGGCTCAGCCTCATTCGCGATCCGTCCCGTATTTGTCTTGCTTCTTCTTCCCCCCTTGTCTCACTCAAAATTCATCTGTGACGCATTCACTTGTGAAACCTTTCATCCGTCACCGGCCTTTCAACTTTCCTTTACAAGCGCACTCGTACATCGTTACTCTGCGGCAACATTCAGTTCAACCTGTCACATAGATACTTTGTCAATTCCGGCGGGACAAAACAAGAGAAATCGGCGAAATCACAGTAACCAAATGGACAAGCCTCAAAGCCCACCAGTCACATTTGCACCAGACCCAGACGTCAAATCCAGGGACCAACCAATGGATCACATCTTCAAGGCCGTAACGTGGTCTGAGAAAGAAGATGAACGGCAGCAGAACGAGAGACGCTTGTAAGTTTTTGCTCTGACTCCTTCTTGAACTCGTCTGACATCAAGCTCAGATCCCTCGAGGCCCAGGGCCAAGACAAGGTCACCCGCTGGATGAGAGACGGACTACAGTACGGGTAACCCCATCTCTCATGCGTCTCTGCTCGTCTTTTTCACTCTCTGATGATCCCCAGGGTTCTCTATTGCGATCTTCTGCCAGACATCTCCAGCGTAGTACGCCCAGTTGACAAGTCCGGCAGTTACATGGACATGCTGCCATGGTGGAACCCGGATTATGAGTCCAGTACAACTCTATCAACTACCGAGAGGGTTTCCCCGATTCCCCAGGTCAAGACCCTATTGTCTCCTGATGAGCAACATACCGACGACATCAAACGCGAGAGGGCGTTCCATGACCTTCTGGCCAAAGCTGGGGGACGCCCCTGGTATTCCAGTGAGCTCATCGACCAAGTCGCCGAGAATCCAGAAAACCACGCCGAGCTTCTTGAGTACTGGAAACAAGACGCTACCGGATCGGGGAAGCAAGAATGGATGGTGTTTGAACGCCAGTTGGAAAGGTGGAACCAGTTTTGCCGTTATCAGCTGAGAGTTAGACGAAACCGGGATACATTTGACGAATACCTGGCGCGATGTACGAAGTGCCTATCTAAACAG
Source organism: Fusarium oxysporum Fo47 (assembly GCF_013085055.1). NCBI lineage: Eukaryota > Fungi > Ascomycota > Sordariomycetes > Hypocreales > Nectriaceae > Fusarium > Fusarium oxysporum. The sequence continues at coordinate 1,278,559 of NC_072845.1, forward strand.
TCGCTCACCACGCCACTTCATATGAAACCAGATCCGACAGACCAGGATCCATTATCACAATGGCTTGAGTACCTATGCTTTGAGGTGTCAGAGCGCAAAAAATACTCGTGGTATAAGCGCTATAACCAGCAGTATGAAAGCGCCTGGCAGACACTCGTTGACTCCAAGTTATTGGAATTGCATGAAGACCGAGATCAGATTGAAGCAGCAGGATATATATCAGTACCAGATGGTGAAAGGACCAAACTAAGACAAGCCGTGGAGGTGGCCAGTTCAAACGTCTTATTAGCGGAACGGGATCTGTTGAACCCAAGTGTCAGGGGGCCAGTAGCACAACGGAAGCTCTTCGAGACTCAAGCCAAGCTAGACTCTGCAATCGAAGCTTTTGATCATTTGCAACGTCGGGGGGATGCGATCAAGGTGTTTCTCCAGACCACCTCTGCCTATCGCGAGGCAAGGCGTGGAGCCCTGCGACACCAAATGCTTTTACGATGGATGCGGCAACAGGTCCCGTTGATAGAGGAGGATCTTGGTTTACCGCCTTCGACAGGACATGTGGTTGTGGATGACGATGTGCTTTTGGAGACTGATAGCGACGAGAGCGACGACCAGAAACTGAGTATTGGCTCTTCTCGCACCGAGTTGATGGACACACTTGCCGGGCTGCAACGAAATGAAAGCAAAAAGCGTCTTGCGAGTATTTCGGCAGAAGTTAGTCGGACCAACAGCAATGTTCCCCCGAAGCGCTTCAAACATGTGGGCGATGATGAAGACGAAGCGAGCTAACAGTAAGAGATGATGGGTCACATTTATGTTTCTATGGGAATCTCTTTGACTTGCTGACGGCGTTATCTATTATGGTTTTGAGGAGGAGTTAGGAATCACTTGGATGTACGTGGCATGGTGGATCTGTAAGAGCAGGAAAACGGAGTCTGGTCAAGCTTATAAGAAGAAGCTACATTAACCTTGTAAGATATGTGAAGCTCATTGGCGATTTATCAAGACAATTTTAAATGTTTGCATGTATACTCCAGACTTTCTCATCTGATAGAAACTGCTTATGAATTTGATGGCTGTGAATGAAATTTAATACTCTCGATATCCATGCAGCCATGCTTTTGCCATGGTCAACCCTAACCCATGGGGTGTGATCCAGCTTCCACAGTTCCACTAGCCACGTCGGAAAGGGTCCTGTGTTCCCACTTCCAATGGCAAGAAACCTTGGCGCATTTTACCCCCACGACCCCTGTCAGTTCAATCTGAATTGTGCAGGCAGGTTGCAGCTTGTCCTCCTCCTTTGACGCCATCACCAACAGCTGCCTTACCAAGGCTACCCCCCCTTGCGTCGACCTGATTTCTCTCCCCCCTCCTTTTTTTCTTGGGTTTGGTCTCTGTGATTTTAGTTCCCACACAATTGATCGCGAATTGCTTCAGATGGCCTGAACGATCGATGTGAGATGGCCAATCCTCCCCCCGTTCGTCGGGGCTCTTCTACAGGCCATCTACCTTTACCTCCACAACCGCTTGCGCCCATGACCTCGACGTCTAGCAAATCTCCGTCACCACCGCACACAACGAAGACAGCTCCTCCCGAGATCGATGGTCCCGTTCATCCGTCCCTTCTTCAACCACGTGTCGCCGTCGTTCTCAACGTTCCGAAGCCATGGCACCCGTGGCTTTTTGCCCTACGGCTCTTCTCCATTCTGCCGGCGTTGTGGTGGGGATTGCCTTCTGCGCTTCAACTACTGTTACGTGTCTTGCCAGGACCAGAGATTGTAGTTGTTGTGCCTTCAACGACGGGAGGATCTGTGGCTATGAGTGTCGAGGCAGATCCGCGGTACGCTCTGACTGAGACCGGGCTCGCAACTATATGGGTGCGTTGGGAGATTCCTCGAGGAGATCCAAAGCCAAAAAGTGCTGTGCTGATATGATATGCTGGACGTTAGTGTTTTGCTTCGGGATATTTATCATTCTTCTTCACAGACTGTCTGATGTCCAGATGGTAGGTTATTCCGTCATCTCGGTTGTGACATTCTCGCTGTACAACATCATATTAACTAGTTCACAGGCTCATCAATTATACCCCACAAGCGACAATGGTTCGCCTGCTCACAACCAACTTTTGTAACGCTTATCTCACTACGTTTGTGCTCTCTTTCACGGGTGGTTTCCAAGACCCTCGTCTCCTCCTCCCAGGCTGGGTTGGCATAGCCACTGTATGTCTTCCCCGCACACGCGACACACGGCACTCACCGCAACCAAGGTTTGCTACCTCAGCTAACAACTACGCCACAGACTCTTACCATGATGTATCACGTCACTCACCAAAAGATCAACATTCGCAAGGAGACGTCCACCTCCATCAACGTCTTCTCCATAGCTTGTTCCATCACTATGGTGACTCTGCTGGTACACCTTCATCAGTCCACACCTGACTACCCCGAGATGCCAATTGTAGCTTCTGGTCGCCGCGCCTTTGATGAGGCATCGCGCGTTATCACTCAGATCAGGGGAAGCATCGAGCAGCATGAAGACCTGTAGAACTTCTCGGCCGTCTTCAGGCGAATGAAATGCCTCTGTATTTGTGTATACACAAAGAAGCAGGCGAACCGTTGTTGTTTTGCTTCACAAATGACTTTCAGCGACTTTTTGGTTTCTCTTTGAACTCTGATATCCCCGCCCACGCTAGGGCTGAACATGTCTGATTATTCTGCTGGGCTATAGCTGAAACCGAAACCTCATGTATACAATAGTCTGTGAATCCCAAGCAGTGTGCAGCTTTGGGGCCTGGATTTTGGTTAGCACAACTCCAGTTGCTGTGCCTTAGAAGTGGGACCTGACGTCAAACTACCACCACAACTAGGATTGAAACAAATTCACATCAAATTTTAGCAAAAAGATTCGGAATCGACTTTGTATTTGCCTGAGACTACTGCGGGGCTTGCCCATGTAGACATATCTGACTAACGAGCGACTGACAAGCCATGTTGGTGTAACAAATGCTTTGCCCGTAGCCTCGTCTTCGTGCACGTGAGCAAGATGGATGCCGAAAAGCTATCATCCACCTGCTGCAGAACGCGTAGCATAAGAATAAATACTCTTCCAAAAAAAGCCACCAGGAGTAAAACTCGCCCTGAGTGGATGCCCGTCGTCCTAGAGTAATCGGAGCCGAGCCTCGGTGTGTCTGTTGCGAGAGCAAGAGAACACGTCCGGAAAAGGCACAAGCCGGAGAGGCCATGCGTCCCTGTCCCTCTACGTCAAGACGCCCGGGAACGGCGACTGACAGGACGACGGGGCATGCAGAGCTTTAGAAACCATGGACCTTAATGGTCTTGGCATCTAGCTCGAGGCCTTCCTTCTTGTCGATGAGAAATTCCTGAACATCTTTGCGCTGATCACCCTGAAGCTGGATCACCTCTCCCATCTCGGAGTCGTTAACGATAGTGCCATTGCAGGCTGGTTCGCATTAGCTTCGTAGTCGGCGGCGGCGGAGTGTGAAGCTTACCAAACTTCTTCTTGATGACCTTAAGAATCTTCTTCTGGTCAAATTTCTTGGGGAGACCCTGAACAGTGGTCAAAGTCTTACGTCCATTACGCTCTGGAGCCATGTTAGCATTGTACGCGAAAACGATGCCACCTAGAGCCAGGTGTAACATGGATTCATTCAGTCACACAGAAATCCCACGTGAGGTTACGGTGTGATGTGATCTTTGATGCGCCCGTGGCTAGCGTGGCTGCAGTAGAAGGTGACTTACGCTGAATGCGTATATGGATGTAATTCTGCGTCTGCTTGGTTTCTCCGGTGTCCTCGTCGGCTTCGGCGAAGGGGTCTAGTGTCGCGATGGTCAGCTATGGTGTTCCTCAAAATCAGATTTGTTGTGATGGGAAACGGAGATGAGTGGAGATTCAACATGTGGCTTGGCGGCAACAAATGCAGGTACGAAAGAACGAGACGACAGGCCGATGTCCGATAGTCGAGACGACCCGCGCAGACGAATACCAGAACCGGGGGGAGAAGGCTTCTTGAGGGTAGCAAAGAGACTCACCGTAGGTCTTGAGATTTTCGATGGACATAAACTCGGAGGTACTGGGGTGACCTTGGGAAATGGGTTTTGTAAGGGGGAAGAGGATGTTTTCAGCGACCGCTGGCAAGATAGCGCCTCGCTGTGTAGATATCGAGTAGTGCGTATAAGCGATGAGGATGTCTAGCGACGAGGTTTGCGAGGTTGCAAAGTCTTTGGAGTTTGCGGGTATTTGTGTTGGTGACGTTGTTAGAAGAAGAAAGAGTCGGGAGAGTTTGGTAGAAGCGGGAGGGGCAAAGATGAGTAAGTGGGCTTTAGGCTTTGGTGGGAGGCAGGAGGCAGGACGGGCGTGCTAGCTGATTGGCTCGTGTATTGGCCTAACTTTTCAGGCAGAAAGCCTTGTGAGATGAATTCGGTGAGCATCCACTGTCATCTATTGAATGGATCACAGCCCGTCGCTGGGGCGGAAACACAATAGCTAGAAGTTGAAAATTATTAAAGGTACATAGCCCGGTCTGCGAATAAAATAACTTCCTTAAATTTACATTATTTAGGTAGATTACACTTTTGTTTCTAGAGGCGTATTTTCAGAAGTTCGTATTGGTAGGCAAGCCATTCTGTAGAAGCTGAAAATTTATGAGATATTTTGATCATTGGTGCAAAACCAGCCATTCTCCTTGCAAGGCTCACTTGAGCAGTGATATTGGCCAAGATCGACGGAGTAGCCTACCGTACGTTCCAACCAATACACGGCAGTCCAGCCCAGCCACCGTTGGTCCTCTCTTTATTTCGGGAAGCCCGTTGAAAGCGGAAGATGCCTTGCCCCCGAACCCAGCAGGACTCCTTTCAATCGCATTCAATCAAGTCGAGATCTGTCATTGAGTCAAAGCTCAACATGGCGTCCGCTTTTCGGCACATATCTTGAGAAGGTAGCATTTGTCGGACATTTTGTTGGCTGGATGCACTGCGCCTTCGCACACATTGTGACATGATATCTGTGATCCATCATCCTCTGCAGTCCCTGTTCAACTGAAAAGCACGGTGTTGTGTTGTATTGCGTTGCGTTGAGGCCAGTGGTGGCCTAACAGAAGTTGTTGGCTGTCACTATTGCTGCAAGTCACACGGCCTTCGCTTGTGACGCGCAGGACCGCATCCTGACATCCGAAAAGCCAGTGTTGCAATACCTTGGGTTGGATTGATGTGATGAGTGACTCTTGCCAATGCAACATGTGGTTGGAGGGAGGCAACTCAGATAAGAGTCAGCCTTTCAAGCCAGACACCGCCACTTACCCTGAACTTCCTGATTCGTTCAGTCATTTCCTCAGTGACTTCTGCGCAAACACAGTCATAAGTCCCGTTTATGATGCAAACAAATCGCAATAGTGCAGAGAAATGGACCAGATCAAGCAGGATTCTGGTTTTCAAGCCGGGAAGGATCCATCGGAAAGGCACCTGCCAAAATCAGGCCAGGGGTTGTGAATGTTACAGATCTTAGCAGCGATGTTAGCACGGAAGGCTCCTTCCGGGCCGTTCTGATGGACAACCTTATTAAGTATGTGGGAGTGAGAGAAGAGCGGAACGTAAGGTAGCTGCCAACTCGAGGGACTTTCGTAAAGTAAGGTAACCACCAAGGCAGCCTACCTACGCCTACCTACATCAGATCACCATACTGTGCTGTACAGACCGACATGGAATGCATCAACCCTTCCACCTTGTTTCATTTCTATTACCCTTGACCGTGGCATTGCTTCTCCCACGCAAGTTTGGGTCGAGCCCTAGCAAGCATCCGCTTTCACAGAAATCGGTGCCACTTTTGCCTCGTTTCCCCGACCGAAAGCACATGTTTCTTACAGTAGACCATTTCGTCATTATCAGTGGCTGTTTCGCCCAGCTCTTGGACCCTAGATCGAACCATCTCACTTCGCTTCCCGGAGCCGAGAATACTAGTCAGGGCTTCAGCTGCCTAGATCCTGGGGCACAGCTAGCCCTATTCGGAGGAAGTCTTGAATACTGCTCGCATCATTCGCGATCTCCACGACCACCCGTCACTATCACAGGGGCCATCAACCCCGGACCAAATCCGATTAAGTACGTTCTAACAGCGGTGATCACCGTAGGATCGAGGTAACGCTCCGAACGCACCTTATGGCTGTTGGCACCAGCAGTGTCTGACCACTTTTCAGCCTGCATCTTAGGACCCGTCGGCAACCCTTCCGTTTCTGGATCTTGTCTGAGCATGGAGTTTCAAAAGAAGGCACCTTTTGAGCCCGAGGAGTTTCCTCCGGGATCGCCACCCGTAATCCGCGAACGTTGCGGCGAAGTTACCTGGTTACCTATGTGCCGCCACACATGCACGTTTGAGACTCAGCATTTCGACAAGATTATGCTCAACCTTGTTGAGAACCCAAATCTCAACTCTAAGTGGTTGTTTCGTGCAGATGTTCTCTTCGACGATGACTGTCAGAACCCTGCCCCTGAAGCTGACGGTGCCATCCAAAGCCACCCTCGGGTTCTCGACTTCCAAGGATTCAGCCGGCAAAGAACCATTGTGCGCCGATTGATACCCCGAAACACACTTCGCGATGCTCCATTAGACCAGACATGCTCCTTCTATCAATCAATTAGTCACGAGGATGAAGAAGCTGACGGGGAAGCCACCCTGTCAAGATCACTGGTCGTGTATATACCACATACCTCCTCTGCTGCAGACCTACCCTTCTATCACCCAAAGGTCAAGGGTATCAGCCAGCTTCATGAATGGGATGTAGCCACCAACACAGGCACCATCTCCGTTCACTTTGCACTCTTTGAACCTGAGACAGGCGAGGAAGAGGTCGACCAAGTCAAATTGGGGAGGATCGCTTACCATCTTCTCCAGACCATCCACAAACATGGTCACAGCACCGCTAGAGGCTACGTCAAAAGAGTTCATCACGATGTCATTGTACCCCGAGAGAGGTTTCAGGATAGGTACTCTGAACTCAAAAACAAATACGCCAGAGCTCTTGTCAAGTCCTGGCTTGAGACTACAGATCCTGCAAAACATGTGTTCGAGGATCTGGGTATCGCAGCATTTCTGATTGAGCTATGGAAAGAGATGTACCACGATGGGGACTTTCCAGGGTTTGTGGACATCGGCTGCGGAAATGGGTTACTGGTTCATATCCTTAGGATGGAAGGATATGTTGGTTGGGGTTTCGATGCCCGCGAGCGTAAGTCGTGGTCTCAGTACAACTCACCGTTCACAGGATCACTCTCTGGTAACTCCCTTCAGAGATTGCTCTTACTTCCCAGTGTCATTCCCAAGAAGGCGGCGAGTGATGATACTAGAGTAGTCAACTCTGAAGACATTCATGACGGCCTCTTCCCCAAAGGCACATTCATAATTTCTAACCACGCCGACGAGCTGACACCTTGGACACCAATTCTTGCCGCCATATCTCAATGCCCGTTCATCATGATACCATGTTGCAGCCACAATCTTACAGGAGACAGATGGCGAGCACCTCCGCCCCGAGACAAGACCAAATCAAAAAGTATGTTTGCATCTTTAGTCGACTGGGTTACGCAGATAGCGGAAGATTGCGGGTGGAACGTTGAGACGGAGATGTTAAGGATACCAAGTACTCGAAACACAGGCTTGGTCGGCCGAGAGAACACAAGGCAGGTTGAAGAGGTCGATATACACGGGATACTGCAGAAGTACGGAGGAGTACAAGGGTATTACGACAATGTTGTCAAGCTGCTCAAATCGTCCCCCAGAGGACACTGAGCACACCAACCTGAACACACACTTGCCCGCGTCACCTCAGTCAAAGCTGCCCGTGGTCTGTCAAACAGCAAATGACCTAGATATGCAAACGCATCTCCATGCCGTACATATTACGATTGGGGCTAGAAGGGCGCAGCAGATGATCGTCTAGCCGATCGACTAAGTAGCTCCCACCTTCGGAATATTCGTTCTTAATATGTCGGTACTCCAGACTGTCCGTGTCCACGGCCTTAATAGCTGCACGACCCTGGATATATCAGGGATTGGCGATACGAAAGCTGGTTGTCTAATGCTTCCCACATAGTATCGCTCTCGTCATACAGCCGAGGCAAATTGTCCGCATTGGTCCAAGAATGTGACAGTTTCGTTTGCTCATGCATGAGCTCTGCAGCCGCTTCTTGATGTGGAATCCACGCAAGCCATGTTATGGAAGTATTACACACACAAGCCTGGGACAAATGTGCTGGACAAATAAAATCGAGCTATCATTTTGCGATCGCCATCCGGTTCCATGACCTTCATCCTCGCTTAGACGTTCGGCTCTGTTGCCGTGCGGGATGTTTCGATGAGAGTTTGCGAAGGTCGTTAGTGTTTCGATCTTGCTTCCTGATAGCATGGATTGACTAGTGCGATTCCGCGAGAACGGGACAGCTTCACACGAAGGCCCGACTTTGTCTATCTTGAGCCTGAATGTATCCCCCTCTTTTGCATCTCGAATTTGGACACGGCGCCAGCTCGACCCATTTTCAACGGTTGGCTGCAGCTCCCTTCCCGCTGATCAGCGGTCATGCATCATGAACTGGGATGTTATAGCAAACATCATAACACCCTGGTCGCGTAGTCGGACGAATGACAGCAAACGGATTTTCCTTGCACTAACGTTGATGTTAGAAATGTTCTCCTGCAGGTAGCCGTTCGCCAAGCGACACTCCCTTATTTCCACCGAAGTTTTGAGACACCTTAGGTGACGGCACAAGGGTCCGGGCTGCCGGAGCGTGGAATGAGCGAATGATGAACTAATGCAATGCAATGCAATGCTTATCGAGGGACTTCTTCAGGCCGGATGCACTGGATAAGGGTGGTATACAGGCCGGGCTCACCCCAGGAAGCTTTGCCGCCCTGCTGCTGCTTATGCGTCGCAAACACCCATGTAGAAGCCAACAGCAGTGCAACTCGACGCTCACATATTTGATCGCCTACGCTTACGGCTCTAAACATATAAGTATAAAGCCGCCGGGTTTCTCCATCGTTATTCCCATCCTCGTCTCAGTACTCTTATCACGGAATTACAACAGTCAAACAAGTGTGCTCTTACTATCCGCTTGAATACCGAGCATTGCATTCTCCTCAACCATAAGCCCAATATAGTCCACACCCCTGACCCCAGCAGCCATGTCGCAGGTGCCTTACATCGAAGTCTACCGGTTCAACGACCACATCAAGTCCCTCCAGGAAAAGGCCATCGTGGAAGTGCTCACTTCTACACCTGGAGAGAAGCAATCGAGATTGGGCACGTATGGCTTGGAAAAGCCATGCGCAGACTTGAGTGATGAAGTGATTCGGGGCCTCGTAAGTCTCAGTATATATTAACAACCAAGTATATTCTGACTAGATGTAATAGAGTGGACCACTTGTGAGATGGGCTACCAGCCGTGGTGCTGTCATCCAAGATCTCCAGAGACCTTGTTTCCGATCCGAAGCCTTCCGTCTACAGAAAGGCAGCGCCCTGTGGCCGGGATCTCATTCCACTGCGTTGCTCGTGCCCTTGAGCAACCGGAATGCGCAGATCGAACTGATTCCACGTGGAAGTAATGAGGCCATCACGCACAACTGGGATCCACGAACGGTCATTCACTTGAACGAAATGGGGCTCCAGTTTCAGGGAAATGGAAGTGTTCGGTTCATCTACATCTTGTTCCAGACAGCACCCTGCCCTAAACGTCAGTTTTGGTAAACTTTCTATCCCAAGAGCTCTCAACCAGTATGGACACATGGGTTGAGATAGCGGATTCTTTTTATCTATTCAATCTCCACGTGTACAGCACTTCCTAGTCATCAGCGATACTGGATACACACGCCAACTCAGTATCTAAACTCCCATCCCATTCAACAACATCATCCCGTTCTTCGAATTCCATCACCCTAGTCATATCAACACTGCCATATACATAGACGCTCGCGGTTTCTCGAGGGCACAGGATATGGTAGATGACTTCGTATCTATGAGCAGTAGTCAGGCATAAGGACAGAGTCAGCAAGGAAACGGACAGACCTTACCCCCACTTGGAGTGCCGCCCCCCCAGCACTTCATAAACCAGAGAGGGTATCTCGAGGTATTTAGAGTCGAGGGGTGTTGTCGGCCGATAGGCTGATGATATCTGCTCTTTAATGAGGCGGATGCAGGCAGGGTTGCAGCATTGGAACACTTGGAGACAATTGTGTGCTGGAGGAGACTTAGGGACAGAGTTCTGGTATGGGGAAAATCTGGAATCTTTCAAAACTTACCATGCAAAGGAATTTCGTTTGCACGACAGCCAACCACTTTACTATACTCTCTGAGTATTCCGATGCCTGTGATAACTCCCTCTCGCATCCTGTCTAACATGGGTGGCGTTACTTCGTCTTCTGAAATACCGCACTGTCTCACGCAGGCCCTCAGGCCATTGTACACTTCCTCTCGTGGGCAGCCATCGATGAGCGCCACATGGCACGCAGCCACGAAAACGAGTGAGAAGAGGGAACCAAGAGGGGGATTGTTGCAAGCTTGGGCAAGATGCCAGGTACACTCGTTGAAGAACCGTGGCCAATCGAGGTGAGCCCGAAAGCCCGGGAACAGGTAGGGCAACTTGAGACGATGGCACAATGATCTGACATCGGCGTTGCTACAGAGGTAGCGGGACCAGTCAGCGTCACTTTGAGGAACTTGAGCGAGGAAGTGAAGTGCATGCGGATGCAAGCGGCCACGCTCTGCACTGTGTTGGTTGTTATCGGATCCTGGATCGTCGTGTTTCACATCTTTCGAGTCGCCCAAATCGTCATCTGTGTCGGTATCCGAAGCAATTTCGTGAGAACAGGCCTGTGGATCAAGCTTGAGGTTGGAACCGTCACTGGGCTCATGAAGATTGTGGAGCTTAGGAGGAGACTCAGAGACCATGTTCAAGCCCACGTGAGGATACTCGAAGATCCAACGATACTGAAACTGGGACATGGCGGCGGGCTAATCCTTGGGCAAAGCTTGGTGTTGGTAACTGGAAGTAGCAGGACGGCAACTGGTAGTGACGATAGGCTATAGGGTTTGTGGATATGTGTAATGTTTTTTTATGTTGATTGGCGAAGTTTGAAGACGGTGTAATAATAGAGGCTGGTGATGGCGGTAACGAAAAGCAGGTTTCCATCTGGGGAGACTTGGCTTGAATATGTTGCACAAGGAGGAGGATTTATTCTATTTTCTGGCTACAAACGATGATGCAAACATCAGGACTTCATGCAATGAATGCTAGGTCTTTCTGTTTTCTCCTTCTACTCCCTTGACTTGGAGAGTCTTTCTTCTGAGTTAGTTGCAGCATGAGCAAACGAAGAGTCTCACATCTATCTTGCATCCGTTGCCTCGAGTTTCAGTTCAAAACTCCACTATAAGGCGGGAACAACGGCTTTCCTCACGGGACGCCTTCTCATCTCCGCGGGAAACGGCATTAGTCTTGCTGTCGAAGGCCTTAAAGGTCTATGGATGGCGCCGCCACATTTTCTCTTCGTCTCAGTCTTCTTTGCGCCTACTCAACATCGTTAGGCTCGTAGTGATAGGCCCGGCCTCGTTGGGCAGAAGCAAACATGTCGTCAGTTGACTTGCCAGGATGGTAGGGACGATCTCACAGTGGAGAGTTGTCGTCGCTTCAGGAGTCTTGTTGTCCCCTGCAAGTCTTGGGCGGTTGCTTTTTCTAGTGTCGACCAGGGTGGAAGCACAAACGGCTATCTGCCCCAATGCATGCAGTTCAGATAAGCTACTGCCGTCGTCGATTGATTGCTATAGCCTACGACAACTGGGGGCGAATCGTGCTTGCAGCGACTGACATCAACCCCCTCGCGGGAACTCGATTCCTCTATTCTCCAAGGCGCAGGACGCTACGCTATGGGTAGATGCAGACGGCTCAGACTTCCGAGTCTGTCGGTCACCAGAAGGAGAGGGTGTTCATCCTTGCTCCTAAATTAACGGGTGAGCTATGATATACTGTCTTGTATGTATGTACGCAGCCGTTTGTTGCAACTCACACCCCCAAAGGCTATTCAACGGGCGTCAAACGGCAATGAACTGATCCGGCAGAGTCCGCCCGCACTATGGGGGCCACCGTTTCTGTATCAGCGCTTGTATGGCAACTTGTGCGCCTCGATCGAGCTGCAGCCGGGTCGATGGGGTCTAAGAGAGACAGGGGACGTGTAGACCCTGGACGTATCTGAGATCGGAGAAAAAGATCGAGGTTCGAAGTGGACTTGTCTCATATCACATACTTTAAAATAAGAAGAGAATGGCTCGATGGGTCTGGTCTCGTTAGTTCTCGGATACTCCCTTGGCCTTGATCCGATATCCCGCCGATCTGAAGAGCCTCGCTTACAGATCGTTTGCAGGCGGATCCAGGCTAGGAGAAGAGTGTGTTTGGACGAGATCGTGTCATGATCAAGTCATTCGATTTTGGAGTTTGACCCCTGGCCCTTGGATCTTGACCCGAGTCCCCTGCTTCGTCCCGTCAAGCTTAAGCTAAACTCGTTCAGTTTATCTCGTGATCCCAGATTGAGATTTGATTGCGAGATTGAAACGCTGGAGAGGCTACAAGAGTTGAGTCCAGGCTTGCCAAGACGTGTACTTGCAGGATATGGCCGCTCTGAACAAGGGTGACCCCTGACAGTAAGCACATATGGGTCTGGCTGTTAATTAATTAGTCAAGCTCGTTATTACCGTCGGTACTTCAATAGACAGAGATAACATGTCTCTACCTTGTGAAGGCTGAAAGGCCATGATACTGACATTTGAGCCTGTGCAACACAACCGCATATGCATCTCCCCCAGACCGGTGAGACGGGATACAGCATGAAAAGCGCTTATTTTGTATGCAAGCGGGCGGAGTAGGCAAACGAATGGGAGCTACATGACATGACATGAAATGAATGACGATCAAATCAAAGAACACGGCATATTTTTGGGTGAGACAGATCTCATCGTTTGCTGCTGAAGCTGCAGCTGCAGCCCGAGAGAAGTCATCACATCACATAGCCTACGGCCTACCTAAGCACTCCACTTGTCGCCTCAAACTGTCTCAACTCTTGGAAAACGGGAATCGGCTTGAAAGCGATGACCTGATCGTCTTCCAAAAAAGCCTTGAACAGACGCTCTATGCAAGCCTCGAAATCGTACAAACGGATATTGTACTATGCTGTTGGCCATTCGTATTGTTGTCTCGCGCTAATGCACATACAAACACATGGATGTTCCATACTCACAGCGCTCTACCAGGTTTTCACGGAGGAAACATAATTGCGGTACTGCAGCTTATTCTCTCGTGCTCAGTTGACCAATTCCCGCTGATTCCATGCCATGCCATGCCATGCTTCCTCTTGCGGGTTGCTACAGGATGAAAAAAAAGAAGGAAAGAAACGCATCGCCGTGCCTTGGTATGTAAGACAAAAGGAAATTGATAGAAGAACGGAAAAAGAAAAGAAGAGAAAATCTCGAGTTCGTGAGTCACGCTCGAGTTCGCAGTATATTCTGATCCCCCGGTTGGACCTTCGTCAATCTTTCGGTCCATTGTCCTTTTGGGATAGCAACTCGTGGTTCTTGTGTCCATGTGTGCTTTTGATCGTTGATCTTGTAAGGCGGGACAGCTGGTTCACTATTAGCATGCTTTCAAGATAGGAGTAATAGTATCTTACCTCGAAGATAGTCGATCAAAGCTCAAATGGCCTTTGAAGGTCGAGTTCTGTATCGTTAAAGTAACTTATGCTCAAGTCTGCTTCTTGTTCTTCTCCTTGTCACCACCACCTGTATCCTTGTCCTCCTCAGCCTCACCCTCCTTCTTCTCAGCAGCCTCGACGCGGGCGACAGTCTTATCACGATGAAAGTGCGATTGCTCTCTCTTATTCTTGGCCATCATACCGGCACGGGAGAGCGTCTCGATGGTGGTTTGGTCTGTGAGGCCGGCGGTCATGCGGCGCAGATCCTCGCGGGTCTCCTCACTGAGAGGTTTCTGCTCGGGTTTCTTGTTCTCGATATTCTTATCATTGTCTGCCATGATGGATACTTGATGAGAGTGATGTATGTCTTTTGTAGTAGTCAAATGAAGCTTAAGATGTCGATGAATGATGAACAAGAAAAAGAAGAACAAGAACAAGATTGTCAGTCGTGACGGTCAGTCTCAAATAGAAGGAAAGTCGTCAAGAAGGAGCGAACGGCGTTGACAATAGAGCCAACTGCTTCATTGAGGCTCCCTATCATTGACGCAGCGTTTACATTGCAGTTCGGGTAGGTATAGAGAGAGAACAATAGCATCGAGTACAATAAGAGAACGAGGGGATCTTTAGATAGAGTGAGTGAACGAGTGTTTGCTTCAATAACCAAAGCAGGGACTGCTGCATTCAACCCCATCCCAACAAACCCTGAGGCTATAGGCAGACTTCAACAACAATACTCGAAATCTTAACATGACTGCTATCAAGAGATATATTTGCAAATTCATGCTTGAAGGCTGTAGAATGTGCAACGTAACCACGGAGGGCCCGATCATATCAACAAGAGGTACTTGAGTGTTCAATTTCCAGTTTATTATTAGGTTCGATGACAACGGCCAGTTCCTCGTGTTTTAGACATGATTGATTTATTATTAGAGTTAGATGACAATCGTCAAATCTTAGTATTCTAGACACTGAAATGACCGTGCAACACGCCTTGTTTAATGCGATACTTGACCATTGAGTTTTGTGCACTGTAGCACTTTTAAGGGCAAAGTCACGAACCTTGGTACATACAAAGGATAATAGTCCGATACGTTGCACGTCAAATCCACATGTATTGTGCTCTCATGAGGTCATTCCAAGTGCTTGAATCATGAGCGATGTATTAACTATCTATAATTGTTCTCAATCTGAGGTCCCAAAACCTGAAACTCCAGACACCATTGTTGACTGGTTCCTCTATAGACTTTGTGTTTTCATGTCGCATCTCAATATACCCCAATGGAAATAATTCGCAAGTCGCTTCCTGTGCCGGCAGGAGGACCGAATCATGCTTGATATGTACAAAATGCAAAAGTTGAAACCCAGCAGCCAAGCGTTTGCTGACTGGGTACAAGGGGAATATGGGTAAATGCAAAGCGCCATGGTCATAATCAAATCCAAATGTAAGTAAACGACGATTCCATCTTGCGAGGAACAATCCAGGATTCCCTCAAAAAAAAAAAAATTCATGGCGACAATGGTTCGGGTTTTGACTTGGCCTCTTCTTCCCGGCCACCCGTCGAGTCTATCTTCTCGAGTGGCTTATCGTCCACCTTTTGAGCTTCGTTAATGGGCTCTTCACATATTGAGCTTTGATCTGCCCAGCTCACAGTCCTCTTTCTTCTCTTTGGCGTAGCAGCATTCTCCTCAATCTTGTCTTGTACGATCGCATCTTTGTCCTCTGGGCTCATAGTATTAACACTCACCCGAGGAAACTCGGCGGATTCTCGAGTCGGAGTCATTGGTGGCCGACTACCAGAGTATCTCGATGCTTGCATACGCAAGGAGCTAGTTCGCATGCGACTCATTCGAGATGTGTCTCCTCTGTTCATGTCGGCATCCCACTCTGCGAAGTCTTTCGCACTCCACGATGCACGGTGGGTCCGGCCACTTCGAGGCAGACTGTTAACCGAGTGACGACTCGAACCGCCACTGTTTGCCCTGCGTCGGTTGAGTGGATGTGCTGGATGAGACGGGACCTGCGAGTTTGAGCCCTCTACCATTGGGAACACATTGTTCTGGGTATTGCGTCGAACGTTGCTGACACTGAAGATGGACTTGGATAACTCCGCAAGCTCATCCACTTCGTCTTCCTTGGGCTTTGATGTACCTGCTCTATCATCCATGTGTTCGAAATACCTTACTCGCAAATCATCGATTTTATCTGGGAAGTCCTCGCGGTTGCGGGACAGAGACATCCACGTCGATATCATTCCAAGGACAATCAGGACCAAGATGGCTGCGGCAAGGAAACACTGAACCACAAGGATGATCATGCCAATAGCTGTTGCTGCAACGCGGCTGAGGTCGAGGGTTCTCAAGAATGCGATGGAAAGGCCAGTAGTGATGATCTTTGAGATCGATAGTAACCAAATCGCTGCTGTCGTGTTGCGAGATCCTTCAAAAGGCTTGAGTTTGATGATAATGACCAGAGCGACGACTTCAAAGACAAAGAGACCATAGACCTGGGCCAAGGGGCTTGCTCTACCTCCGCCAATGAAGCATGCTCGGACAAACTGATATGCCAAGTAGACCGTAAAGAACCACCAGCGAGAGAGTCGGTATCGTGCCGAAAGCCATCCGTAACGCTTGATGTAGGGCTCGTCTTGGTGAACCTTTGGCCTTTCGGGGTCCTTGTCGACAAATTTGATGCGGCGAATAGGCAGACTGGCAAAAAGGCGCGGTTTGTGAGCCTGCTCCTCCTCGCCGATGGAGCTTTCGAGTGTTGTTGCCACAAATGGAATTTTCTTGAGGATCAACCCTTGCTCAAAGCGAAGCGTATCAGACACAACCTCATACTTGCCTTCACGTAGCCTGGATGAGCAAGCATACGCTGTTAGACCAGCAAAGCCCAAGAACATGACGAAAATGACTGCAGCAATAGCAGTCGGGCCTGGCGGAGCGTCAATCGAGAACTGGAACATCGCCAGTGTCATCATGACAAAGAAAGCGATAAAGAGCGTTCGAAGTAGGCCCGCGGCCATGTATCCGACCCAATGTGAACGAAAGAAGTCGAAGCCATCGGACTTGATAAGCTTGAATTTGTGACACAAGTCAAGCACAACCTTGGACGTTGCCACAAATAGAGCCACGGCCGCTAGGACAACAAGGAACCAGATGAGCCCAATGATGAACGCGTCGTTTCGAGGGATGCCGACCACAGACAGTACACCAGGGAAACCAGAATAGTCGCCTGGGAGTGGCATTCCAGGATTTCGAGGCTCGCCAGCCCAGTCATAGTCATATGGGTTGCTAGAGTTGAAATCGTGGCGGCGGGTTAACGAGTGAACAACACTCTCCAGCTGAGGAACAGATCGACTTCGAAGGCTTCTGCCGAAGATCTGCTGCGCAAGACCACCACCGTTGTTGATGGGAACCGACCCTGCAGAGCCAACTTGGCTGGCATTCCCAGAGACACCAGCAAATGGGCTGATGGCATCAATCATGTCGAGGCTTGCAAACATGCCAGCGGTCCACGCAAAGTTACTCCACCAGGCAGGAAGCAGGGCCGGCCAGTTGACGGATAGTGCCCCGGAAAAGAAGATTGATTGAAAGGTCTCGAAAATGATCAAAATCGAAAAAGAATGGGCGTAGTGCATTCTTATATGCGGGATCTGAACGCCATAGATGGCTGTCGCATATGAGGCCAATACCGCAAACACGGTGAATGCTCCCAATATTGATCCCACAATCTCTGGCTGTGAAAAGGTCCTTCCGTTACTCATAGTAGCTTGGAAGCAACCAATTTCTGTCTGTGTTGAGTTGGCAAAGATCCGGATGCGCGAGTATCCTTCCAAGTCGGGAATGTTAAGAGCAATCGACGGAATTCCTGCAATGTCATTGGCAGATATTGAAGTCGTAATGTATGCCTCGATGGGTTGACCAGCCTTCAATGGGCAAAGGCTAGTGACGTTTTCCGCGCAAGGGTCGTATGTTTTGTTAAAACGCTCTTCTCCGTATACCTCAATAGAAAGATGCACTAGAATCTGGTTAGACTAATCAAGCAGGGCGTAATAAAGTTTCGCAACATACTCATGACGCTTTCCTGACGAATATTGGTGCTTCCATAGACGTGAAATGACACAGTGAGGTTATCAGAGTAATAAGCCGTGTCGAAACCCGTCACATTGAACAGACTTCCATCATTCAGACAGTCGTCAAAGTCGCCCGTATATAATGATGGTGTCCGACTAACATCGAGACGTTCGTGGAAAACTCCATTGTCGCCAGTTCCGTTGATGTAAGCCTTATCTTGAGCGCATACCGTTGGGATAACGCTCAGGGAGGAGAGAAGGCATGACAATGCTGTGAGAGGTCGTTGTGTCGCGAACATCTTGACGATGAGATGTGGTCAGGGGGTCGGAAGATGCGGAACGCGGGCAAGCCCGCCAGGGCGGTCTTTACGATATCGTCGTCAATCTCTTTGGGATCGAATATTATCTTAGTCCAGAGAAGGGAGTGTGTAACGTTGTCGATGAGTTTGGTGGTGGAAATTTGGTCGATTCGGGTATGTAGATCAGGAACTGCAGGTCTCAGATAGGAAGTTGACGTTTTTGAGCAATACTTCGACAATTTCGCATGCGGCTATAACGGCGTAAAGGGGTTTCGTCGCAGAAACGTAAACGAAGGGTTATCGATGATCGAGCATACGGGGGTTGTTCTAGGAAGAGGAGGGAGAAGGAGCCAAGTTACTCGCGGGAGATTAAAGCTTGGTGTTCTTTGTGCCAATGCAAAATCTCGTGTTTGTTTGACGTAGGTGTAACCCCAAGACTTTTGAGAGACACAACAGTGGCGCAGCGGCCGGGAGAAGCCACTAAAGATCGGCAACCTTGCGACGGACGGGAATTTAAGGTTGGCGTGATGGCAGCTGCAGGGGTTTTAATTAGAGGGAAAAGGTTCGAGATTTAATTCGTAACAGGCGAAGAATGCGAGGTGTTGGGTTTGAGAGACAGAGCTTATTCTGCTCGAGTCAAAAAAGAGATATAACCACAAATTGAGACTAGAGCAAGCATTGAATCTTGGTAATGTACGGAAACAGGGAAGGTTGGGATTAGATCTTGGAGAAGTCTGATCCAACCACATTTTCTGGGCATGCACTAAATTTGGCGTGAGCAGTAGCGAGAATACTTTCAATTTACCAGACCGCGCTTATCGTTTTTCGGTATCTACTTCTATCACGACATGTTCTAGACCAACCAACCCCAGACAAAAGTCCTTCTCTTGATAGATTATCTCTACTCCGTACAAAAGGGTAGGTAGCGTGCAAGGTAATAAATTCACTCAAAACGCTGCAATCTACTCACACCGAAACGTCGTTCTGAGTACTCACTACACGACTCAGTATAGCAAGGTTTTGCTCGCTCTCACCGGCTTCTGGCGTCATTATCGGGGAGTTGGCTGCTATCGATTGGCCAGCAGCGCTTCTCCAAAACTAAAAATCAAGAGGCGGGGAATTGCCCTTTCCACGTGTCGGGCTTGCAACGATTGCGACTGTTTTCTGCAAGTTGGCAGTTCTTGGACTGCTCTTTGGTTGGAGAGAACAGTGAAAGCGATGCGTCATGAAAACAGCGGCTACAGAGCGTTGCAAACGAAGCGTTCTGTAGTGTCCTCTCCAGAAGTTACCCTAGTCTAGATAATTGACTGGAATCATGTGCCAAGTTGAGACAATCTGGCAAGTTGTCTTTCATTCCAAGCAAGCGAGCTCTCTAAGTCGCGGATAACATTTCTACGATGCTGGATATTGGTATTGTCCATCAACAATGCTAGGACATTAGTTTTCATGGTGTACGATTAGCAGAAGAGCAGCTTCAGAACGGGCATGTCTGCGTTATATATAACCAGCTTTCGGACCGTCGGTCGCAGCTTTGACCCAAGCAATGACTCTTGGCTTCCTCATCCACCTTGAGGTGCCGTCAAGATGCGGGTGGGTGAATGGGGCTAGATCGTGGGATTGGGTCTTGGCGGACGATTGCGACTGAATGCCACAAAATGAGGCAAGCTTGTCAGCTGCCGCCTTTCTCCAGCATCCTCAGTGTGTACAATCTGATATACAGTATTAAAACAAGTATCCTAAGCTCATTTCGGGTCACCAAGGGTGTTGCCAAGAACAGACTATGTATGCTTATCTTGAGGGAGAACTCAATTGAAGAGAAATCATTCAACAAATGAGAGCAACCTCACATCCAAAAAGGACCATGCCACAGATTTTTACAGGGCTTCAAAGGGCACCTTGTGAAGCTGGATATGTTGTCCAGTCATACCTCTACTAGCCTGTTATCGTAGACTCTTGGGTCATGACCACATCTCAGAGTAGACGAGTGAGCCTGATGGAAAATTTTAATGTTTGTCCTGCGTGAGAAAAGAATTCGATCTCCAAATTAAAGATATTTACTTCCGCGTGGCCTTGCCGATCAGTCAACCCTCCAAAAGTGTCGTATCAACGTCACATAATTGCGTGATTACTAAGATAGGATCTCTGATCCATCATGACTGAGGGGACGTGAAAAAAGGCGTGCTTCGTCTTTTCCCCATTTGTCGGGCGATCGCCCGAGCCCTAGCAGCCACTGTCCCCGGGAGTTTCAAGCCAGACAGAGAACCAGTAAACCAAGGTCTAGCTCATTCGTATCAATTATTCATTCAAACACAGTTAAGGTGCCTTGATCTTAATTGACCTGTCATTAGGCGCAGCTAACTGAACCCGTTGATAATAATGGAAGTTGGGTCTAAGACGTCGCATTGCCTTGATGAATCTCAGCTAACTACAGGAACTCCTGAACATAAAACTATGTTACAGCAAAACAATGACAGGTCTGATCCGTACAAAAGGTAATTGTAATATTAAATCAAAACGCAATACAATTTGCGAGAGGCCTGCAAAGGGATCCTAAGTAAGGTCTTACCACCAGGACATTCTGCTCCCAGAGATATAATCCTATAGTACCTCTAAACTTCCTCTACTTCCTAACTAAGTAGGTATTTCCTAAAGCTTTCCTTATTACCTGATTGTAATAGAAATCCCTCAGGTCTCAGGTCTGTCATACGGCACGAGTAGGCTACAGGACCTCAGCCACAACATCATCATCCCCATCACCATCATCCAAGTCCACCGGTTCCAAAAGATGCTCGGAGAGAGGCTTGGGTACAGCCTTGACTGTGACCATTTCTTCCTCGGTCATGGTCAGATGATACGCCATGAAGCGATGAGGGCCTGACGGAACACGCCTCAAGCGGGCGCTGCCTCCTGCACCTCTGTAAGGAGGACCTTGTCCCCACAGCTCAAGTGCGTCACTTAGGGCCGTGAAGGAGCATGGTCGGTAAAGGATGAAGCAACATTTGCACACCCAAGCATCCGTTATGCGCTCATCTCGTTCGCACTTAACATTTTCCCCCATGTACAAACATGAATCGCACCTCACAACGTCCCGATTATCCCCTGGGGCGCGGTACAGAACATCTGCATCCCTTGGGATAGGCTCCGTCGGTCCCACGTGAGTGAGTTGAGTGTTGAACTGACGATACATCAAGGCAAAGTTTTCGTTGAAGGTTGCATACCTCGGGGCGGGCATAGTTCTCATAGGTCGAGTAATCCAACTGTACTGCTGGCCTAAGTGATCGGTTTGAAGCATTTTGACCTCTCCAACACGAATTTGGGGTTTGAAGTCGTTCAGGGGCTCTGTATAGATAATGCCTTCAATCGCTTGAACTATATCCATAGCAATACGCCAGGGCTCAAGCACTTTTTCCGTTCGCCCTTCAGCAATATGCCCTTTCATAAAGTTGAGTCCCCAATACCACCGTGATAGAGGTATCGAATACCATTTTTGTTGATCCTTGTCGTACCATTCGTAGCGGACAGCGAACGAAGACGCTCGGTCGAAGTTTTCGAAAGGACCAATGGAAGGCACGCCAAACCAAGCCTTGGGGTGCGCTTTTTTGTCGTCCATGACCTCGAACACAAGGTATCCTCCGGTCGAATCCCCTGGCTTTGGACCTTGCATTTCCAAACTTCCAAATGGAAGTCCAAATACAACGTGCCTTATAATGCCCGTGTTGACTTCATGCAAATTTATACTGACATATTTGGACCCATTAGGGTTCCTGGGTGGGTAGAGGTTTCTTCGGAGGCGATACGTGGTAAAGGTTCGAACGGACGCGTCTCCTGGGACCATTGGGCTGCAGAGTAGTTCGACTCTTGTCTGATCTTCGAACAGCGAGCTGCTCATGTTGCAGCCGCGTGTCTTCAAAGCAGGCCAAGCGACTGCATCCATCACAGGTCTGGCTATCGACGAAAGAAACTGTCCCTTCCGTTGCAAACCCACTAGACCGCTGGATCCACCGGTATTGACTGGCGCGTGAATAACGCCCTGGTAGCTTCTGAAAGCCAAAATAAAGGTTTGCTCGGCCATCTTTAACAGATGTATAGGAACAATGGCATCGAAAACAACAAGGGGGATCATGTGACGGTGCTGTTTTTGTGACTTGCGTGCAATACGGTAGTGTTGCATCTCATAACAGCTGTTTGAACGATTGTCCGTTGCATGCTCATGTTGTTGGTTTCGTCGCTGTGCATTGTTGGTTGAGCCAATGTAGAATCCGACATTCTTGTTGATATCAGCCTGAGAGGAATCGCTGTATCTGTAGTCGGGACGGTCTTGGGGGTGTGTGTAAATGCGCAAATACACGCATTGTCTACCGGCCGGCCAATCCCCAGATACATGGCGTAGGTCAAGAAGATCCTTCAGCGAGAAGGTGCCGTCCTTCAAAACCTCTCTGGCAGGAGGTAAGACCGCATTCAAGATAGCGTTTCTGTTCTCCAACAAGTGTGGCCCGGCAAAGCAAGCGTCAATTGCAGACATGCTCATTCCCAAAGTTTGTAGTTGTCGTGTGTTCTTTGCCAGTGTTTGCCAAAGGGAATGGACAAACCGGGAGAATGGTCGACCTCCGTCATGAACTTCAGGTGCTGGTGTTGATTCAGAAGTCAGCGAAGGCAATAGGTTTGCGGTCTGCTCCGCCAATGGCCGAAGCATGGCACCTTTCGTCAGGATTACTGTAGGTAGCACGACTACATATAACTGTTAGTATGAGATGATGGCAACAGAATGGCCAAACTCACCAGGCACTACCATCGTGCCTTTGACAACCATGACCATGGCTGTTTCCCTTCCCTCATAGAACAAATAGCCCGGTTCATTCTTGAATAGAGGCAGTCGGCCGTTGACGAGAAGCCTGGTTGGCATTCGCCCCTTGATAACATTAGGAACATTGTGGGTAGTATCATCGTACTTCCAGTCCCGAGTTAGGACGACGGCCTGCAAAGTCTTGGTGTAATTGCCATCGGGCCAAGGAAGGTTCGGGATGGAGGCGAGCAGAAGCTGATCGATAGAACATGTTGTCGCCATCTTGTTCTCACTGCTTCAAAGTTGTGTTAGCATGGTTTAGCCCACAGTTCGGAGGCTTACCTTGGTTGAGAGCATTAACTGATCGTTGGAGTGCTCAGCAGCTGAAGGCCCAAGAGGCTGGGAGGAAGGAGAAGTCTGGACTTAGTAATGTCTGTCGTAGGTAAAATGTCTATTGACACAGTAAGTTGGGGAACTCATCAAGAACTGAGTCCAAAAGTCTGGAGGCTCGTAGCCGACAAGCTCTCAAGTCTTGAAGTTGGCAGGTATGAGAAAAGAGAGGAAGTTGGCTGAGGAGAAAATCAGGAACTGCAAAGGAATCTCCGGGGTTATATAGGCGAGTGAGCTTTTCATTCACTGCCACTGTCAGATAACTGCAGAGCACAAATACCTATTGTTTCCAGTCGGTGAATCATTGTATCACCCCGTTTGCCGTATGAATAAACTGAATGTGCCAGTCACTGTCACTGCTCAACAACCGCTTGTTGTGTCACCACCAAACAACGAATTTTGTTCATCCAGTTGCATAATGCTCTAAAATGCACTGATTTCAGATTCTGCTGTATGCCAAACGCATTTTGGTGAAATGGCTGTCAAATGGTCGGCAAGTAGTTGGCCACGATAGGTGGGCATTTCCATGTTTGCGACAATCTCACTTCACAAACATCTAGCTTGTCTAATATCAATGGCACCTACATACCTAGGTAATCAAACACAGTTGACTCATTGAGAAGACTAGAATTCCATGCAAAGCAAAGGTTTGATCATAATCAACAGGTAAGTGCCCAGTGTAACGTAAAGGGGGTTCGTGACTTACCTGGCATGATCCAGAGGCAACACACACATCAGTTGCCTTTGTTCAGTTCCAAGGTCAAACAGCATAAGACAATTGAATTGTACGCTACTATTACTCTTTACATCGGACATGGTTGTGCAATTTTCTCAACATCATATTTCTGCATTGAAGTTTCTCTAGTTACCTAACACCGTACGCGCCCCAGGAGTCCGTGAACATCTGATCATCGGGTGATATGCATTTTAGATTGTTTCGAGTTCAGAGATCTCGACTATGGATAGGTAGCCAAGCAAGAGAGTAAGAGATATCGGTCTGCGTAGGTAGCCACGGCAGCTTGATGTAACCAAATTTGATGATCTGTATGGATATTCAAGCAAGGTGTTCCAGCCTACTTCATCAACAAATATTCATGTCAAATTCCTTAGATTGTTTCGCTGTATTATGTCCCAATCCTAGTTTTTAGCCCCTTGAAAGCCCCTGTACTTAATTTTTTTTTTTTTTTTTTTTTTTTACTGTGCGCTGTCACAGTAATCAAGAACCCATTTTCAAGCTGTGGTGTATAGGCATTAACGTCCGTCACCCAAAGACTGGCCACCCCCACAGACCGGCCACCCCGACCAAAACACCAAGAACCGGATATCATAATCAATTAACTAATTATCTTAATACTATATTTTTTATATTAAATAAAAATTTAGTTAGTAAATATTTAGATAAAACTAAGTATAAAGATCCTTAAGTTTTAATTTCTTAACCCTATTTGCTATTCTTTCTAGCTATAAAGTCCTCTATATCTGTTTATAAGCCTTCTTAATTACTAGAATCTTTATAAACTTAGTATTTAGGTTATAGATAACCTTTTTATGCCTTTTTAGTTGATTTTCTTTATTTTCCTACTATAGAATACTTATTTATCTATTTTACTACTTAATATTAAAGTTATAATAGTTTAATTAACTGCTAATCTTCCTAAATAGCAGCCTAATAGTTGGATTTTGCATTATAGAAGCTAGGACTAGGTCTAGAGCTTGCTAAAGCTATATAGATAACTAAGGAGTCTTTAGGAGACTAGAATACTACTCTTTAGCTGGCAAATTTGCTATAATAGCAGGAGAAGGTATCTCTGTAATTATTGGGTTTATTAGGACCTTTGCTAGATTAATAGGCTATAGTCTAGTAGCTTTAAAGCTAGTAATTGCATTAGACTTTATAATAGCTTTTCTCTAAGCCTTATTATAAGTATATAGAAATATAATCTTGCTAATATAATTATTATTAGTAATAAAAATAAGATCTAAAAGAAGTTAATAATATGCCCTCTTTAGGGGACTAAAAATAGTAATATTTAGTAGCTAAAAGATATAAGAAGTATAAGCAGGAAGAAATAATAGATATATATTATTATTATAGTATTCCTAAAGGAACTTTTTTATAATATAATTTCTATAGCTATTAAAAATAAAAAGATAAAGTTCTTTTAGATTCTTAGGCTATATTAATAAAATAAAGATTTTTCTTAATTAAACTAATACTAATTTATTACTTATCTAGCCCTTATTACTATAAGTAAATTCCTAGTTATCTAGGAAGTTTAAATCTTAGGGAAATATTATTATTAGATTATTTTCCTCTTAAAAATAATTATAAGTCTTAGGACTTTCTTAGTTACTAAGATATACTTAAGAATTATAATCTAGGCATAAAAACCAGGTTAATAAATAAGTATTAACTTCTTTAATTAATAACTAAGAAATAAACTATTTATTCTTATTTCTTTTATTATTTTAACTTTATTAATATTATATTTATTTCCCTGCTTAACTAGGCATATTACTGGTATTATTAGGAGTATAAAAAATACCTTTATTAGTTTAGAAGAAGCTCCCTAATATTAATTAGAGTTAATTTTCTTGCCTTTTAAAGTCCTAATATTAGGATTTTATCCTAAAAAGCCTTATAATTAGTTCTTTCTAATGCCTTCTAGGAAGCCATTATAAACGGCAATCTTACTAGTAAACTCTCTGACTTACTAATATAATATAAGGTATCTTAAATTAGCCTAAATAATAATTTAGTCTTATAGATACTTTTCCTAAATATTAGAGAGCTTTTAGTAAGGTTTTTAGGCTTCTCTTGGTATTATACTTCCTTTAATCTGACCTTAGAGCATTAAACGGTTAATACTATTAGCTTTGGCTGCTTTATTTACTAATATACCCTCTGTAACTATCTAAAGAGCAGCACTTATATCTTTTTTAGTAAAAGAAGGCATTCTGAATTGATTAGCGTTAGTTTAAAATTAATTGGAATTAAATTGGTAGAGTTATGACTGTTTAAAGTATATATAAATTGGGTGGCTGGGTTAAAAGTGAGGTGGCCAGTCTTTGGGTGACGGACGTTAGATGCTGGGCTTTTCTGGGCCGCGGCCAGTCTCGGGCGATTTTCTGTGGTGGAGGGGAAGAAGTCGCTCGAATCAGTCTACTAGGTAATGTTCCCATCAGCTAAGGTTAGTTAGTATCTATTTGAAGTAAACGAATGCTGTTTCTTTTGCAACCAAATAAGGCGGCCCTGGGCATCTCGCCATTGAGCATGACGTCGGTGGAAGGGCAGTGAATAATAAATTCCTGCCAACAAAGAAATTACCTGGTGAAGATGATGACATCTTAAAATTATGCCTGTGATACGGCACGATCTCTTGGATTGCATTCGCCAACCTCGTGCTTTATTCACTGAAAGCTTCGAGGTTATGCCTATCTCACCTTAGGTAGTGTGGCTGGATCATCCACCTCCAGCAGCTCCTTTAGTTCCGGAATGTGGCTGAGTCGCCGCTGAACTGTGAGTGGTACGGAATGCCAAATCTACATCTGTGCCAAAATTCATCTTAAGGAATTTTTTATAGAATTACACTACCTGTAAGGCTATAAAGGTCTTTTTTTTTTCCTTTTAATAAACAAATACTATTTATAAGCTATATAGAATACTTATAAATAAAAAAAAATTAATTATAAAATTTAAAAAATCTTAATTTTTTTAATATATAAATTCTTTTTTTTTTTTTTTTTTTTTTTTTTACTAAAGTTATATAAAAGTATATATATTTTAAAATTAATTATATTTTTTATATTATATATATTAAAAAATTATTTAACTTTTATAAGAATATTTATTAAATTTATAATATTATAAAGAAATTTATAAAAATTTAAAAATTATATAAAGTATTTATATTTAATAAAAATATAAATACTTTATAAGAGTATATATCTTATATTAATTAAGGCAGCTAACTATAATAATATTAACTTAGTAAAGCTTTACCTGCTAAGGGGTAATAAATGTTTAAATTATATTAGACTTTGGAGATACTTAGATACACCTTTTAAGGCTAACTTATAAACTTTAAAAAAAAAAAAAGTTTCTACATAAGAATAATATATATAATAAGCATGCTAATTAAATAAGCATACTAATTAAAAATCCCTTAACCTTATATTTAACTATCTAATTAATTAATTCTTAACTAAATAATATATCTTAATCTAATAAAAAGGCTTAAATCCTTTTTACACTTTAGGCCTATTAGGCAAACCTAAAATTAAGTCTATAATAAGCTATAAAGGTCTATAATATTAACTTCTTAACCCTTTATACCTAATATAATAATATCTCTGTATATTATAATTAGGTTCTAAAGTTGTAGAAACTAAGTAATCTAAAGGAATAAGTTATAATCTAATATATCCTTAACCTAGATTTATAAGGATTTCCTCCCTAATACTATAATATTAAAGAAATAGCTAATTAACTACTTACTAACTATAATATATTACTAGTTAGTAAGCACTAAGCTATTAATTTTATTAAGTAGTAACCAGACCTTAAGATATATTTTTAAAGGAGATATAACTATTAGAAGGCTAAATATAAAGATCTAATTACTATTTGCAATTAGTTTAGGCTTATAAAGAATATAATTATAAAGTATAATATTTAATTAGATAATATTTAAAACTTTAATAAGACTAGCTTTATAATAGGTATAATATTAAGTAATATAGTTATTACTAGCTTAAAAAGGTATAAAAGGCTAAAATTAATTTAGCCTAAAAACTAGGAATAAGTTATAATAATTTAAGTAATTAATATAAAAGGTTAGGTAATTAATCTATTTATTATAATTATAAGCTAATTTTACCTTACTAATTAATACTAAGAAAATAACCTCCTAGCCACTTAGGCTATTATTATAACCTAAAATAGCTAAATAAATAATAAAATAAGCCTTAAGTAGCTAAAGTACTTTAATTAATATATAACTAACTAATTAATTAGTCCTTATTATCTTCTAATCCTTAATAACTATAAAAGTTACTATTTAACTAACTTTTAGATATATTATAAGAAGAATAATATTATTATATTTTATATACTACCTTATTCTTCTTACTTACTTTAGCCTCTTAATATTAGGTACTTTAAGCTATTAAAAAAGGCATATAATTAAGAAATAAAGTAACTAATTAGAAGGTTTATAACTTATATTTCTAAGACTAAGTTTTTCCTAGCCTTTTATACTACTTTTTAAGTTATTATAACTAAGGAAAATATTAAGGGAGGTTTTAAAGGAGCTAGTCTTACTCTTTTTAACCTAGAATATATAATCTTAAAGCTTAATATATAGCTATAAACTCTAATGCCTATTAAAGAGGTAGCCTAATAAGCTCTATCTTAGACTTTAAGAACCCTAAGAATAGTTCTTAAGGCTAGATCTTAGTCTAAATACCTTTAGAGATATATTAGAAGATATTATAATAGCTCCCTAGAGTTAATTCTTAAAGCTCTTTAGTCTCTTACTAAGGCAGTAAAGAGAAATATATATAAGACTGCCTTATTAAGGGCTAAGAACTAAGAGCTTTAATAGGCAAATAAGATACTTAATTAATAGCATAAGGCAAAAAAGACCTACCTATAGAATAGAGGAAGTATAACTATATAGGAAGGTTAAGATCTAATTAATTAGATAGATATAGATATACAGGTAATAGCTAAATTATCTAGAAGTAGTAGTTAAGGAAGTTTAGCATGACCGAGGGTTCGGCGATGCAGAACTTACAGCAAGACCAGACATAATGCAAGAACCTGTTAGGAGGGTATTTAGGCCTCTAGAAATAAGTATAGTAACTAGGATTAATTAATTAGATAGTTTGTGGTGTTTTTATTGCGATTTATATAAAGAAGGTTAAGATTTTTAATCGGCATACTTATCTGATCGGTATACGTATCGTCTATGTTATATATTTTATAAAAAGTATATATTTATTTAAAAGGATACATATCCTTATAAAGGGCTATATTATGCATTTAAAGGTATATATACCCCTCCCTTATGGTATACCTAGAGGTTGATTTGAATTTTGGCACAGATGTCGATTTGGACTTCCATAAGTGGTCAGCGCCGACGTGTAAGTGAAAATGGGAAGGAACCACGACAACACCTCCTGTAGGACATGTCGACAGACCTATCTTGGGTACATAACTGGTCATTACTGAACTCTTGGTACAACCAAATAAGGCGGATGGCCCAGCTGGGACATCATTGAAACCTATGCACGATCACGTACGCTTACAGTCTCTGGCGAACAGGCGACCCCTAGTTCGATGACACTACAACTACACGATCACGATATGTTTCATATCCGTCGCACATCTTTTGGCCTCTCTTCTCTGCCCTCCAATTTTTGGGAGGTCTTTTCTTTATTTTTGGCTCTTCTGTCAAAATTGAAAAATACCTCTTCAGGGGTATGAGCTGTCACGGTAGAAGCCAAGATGATCTTGAGGAGCATCGTAATCTGTTCTTTTGTTTTTCTATAACCAGCCATTGGGCTGTAATTTTATTCAAACCACCCAACCACAAAACCACTGACCACGTTGTGTCACTTACACACACGAATGAGTCAATATTGTTAGAAGCTCAGTACTTCACCAGAAAGCCTCTACAGAGGATGCGTGACTCACTGAAGGCTCAAGTACGATAGTCATTACAATTCAATTACAGAACTATCACTGGCAGCTCAGTAGTAGCCTCTATATCTTTTGATGTCTGTAACTTGTTTACGTTGGATCAGACTTGAGAGATGATCATGCCTTTTCATCGGACGGACAAGAATGACATGCTAACGCATATTGCGCTATGGCAAGGAAGCAAAAGAAAACTAATTTAGTTGCCCATTTCTGGGCTATGAGTAGTATTTAAATCCTCATTTTCTACATTCTTTACGGGTAGGTAGGTAGTTCAAGCAATTGATCACCCGTCAGAATGCCAGGAATGACCCATTGGTTTTGATAACTAACATTACGAACTCTCTAAATTACAAATCAACATCTGATGGAGAACCAAGGTTCAATACTTTTGTTGGAAAAATTTTCTAGACTCATGACATGTGCCTTGAGAATTGATAACATTGAGGCGATATTGAAGATATGCAATTTGAATTGAGAGCCGGTGGCAGTGGCAGTGGGAAGGGATGACGACCTGTCACCACACGACGTCACTCGACATTAAATAAACCAGATTGAGGGTTTGTAGATATAATATAATCTCCACAAAGCCTCGTCGGAGTTATACTAGAGTTGTACAGAATGGGTTGGTTCAAAATTGCCCATTTGATGAAATGTAAGAAGGAAAAAGGTATCACTTATTGACAAGTGGGATTGACGCTCACATCAGCGGTCCTAAAGTCATTGAAAGTAATTTCTGATACCTTTTCCCCGTCATAACAAGGCGTCTGAGCGACTTCTTTAGTAGACTCTTGTAGTGTCCAAGATTCTCTTACAATTCATCAAGGTAGATTTGGTCAACTTCAAGTTGGCTCGGACTTCGTGCTGTCAAATCTCTTGGCCGCTTTGTGGTTGTATGAGTCTGAAGCGATTTCAGTGCCTGTGGACAGAGAAGGAAGGAAGATATGGGTTACCTGTATGCTCTTTCCTTCCCAGGCGTCGACCCAATACGATGCCCACCAGACTGCTCGCTCCTTCCTCACCACACCAGGAATACATTCCCATGGTGGTTACCTCAGACAGGACATAGAATAATATAGCCTAGAAATTAAAGCCAAGGAGTTCATCTGACAGCTAATGTTACCACCAAGTTTACGTGCAATCTGCCATTCTCTAGATCATATCGTTCTGCCAGACTTTTTATTGTTTTTACGCCTATTCTAACTGTTGATAATGGCAGCTCAATCGTTACCATCGAATTTGGAATTGGAGCAATTCCAATGGGACGAAACCTCACCGGTGGTGTTTCCAGACACCGAGGCTGTGATGGAACAGCCAGACTCTCCTCCCCCTCCTCCAACTCTCCCAGAGCTCCCTCCCTGTATGTGGCCACATGGCTTAATAGTATTATTAGCTTTATTATAGCAATTTGCTATTAGGGGGGTAGTTATTAAGCTAATTGGTGTCATGATAGGGCAAGAACTTCAGAAGAAGGTGGACTTGCAAGTCCAAAAAGCAGCTGAGGCTGCACGAGAGCACCTTTGGGGGCATTTGTTCGCCCATTTGCCCTGCTCGGAGATCGACTGGTCTCTGGACGGCGGCAGGGCTGTCTGCCGTGTGGTGGACATGCCCTGCTACGGGAAATTCTTTTCTGATCCCTCGGATATGAAGAAGCATCTGTTGAGTAAGAGGCATTGTGTAAGTTATACTGTTAAATATGATGCAATCAAGCTTGGCTTTATATTATGCGTAATTTATAGTAGAATGGTTAGTTAACAATGCTCAGGCGCATGAGGCACGGCTTGCCCTTGAATGGGTCGGACCGGCCCCTTCCCAAACATCAACTGCGCCTGTTTCTCGCCGCCCGGGGAGAGGATCGGGGGGGGGGAAACGCAAAGCAGCCATCGATAACGGCGAAAGCGAGCTTGAGGAGCCAAGCTCAAAAAAGCAGAAGAAGGTGGCAACCTCTTCTTAACTCTACATCTTTACAGTGCCTTAGATCTGAACACTCAACCCACTTACCTTCTCAACACTGCACAGCTTCAGTGCAACTTCCTTTTTCTTGATCATTCGAAACAGTCTTCTTACCTACCTTATATATCACCATGGATCGCACTTTGTTTCGCGATACAACTGCAGAGGATGCCTTCCGTCTTGAAGACGGCGCAGCTCATCCACTTCGCGAAAATGATCTTCATGGCAGAAGATATTTCGAGTTACTCAGTATTCGCCGAAGGCTTCCAGCCTCAGCAAAGCGCCAAGAGTTTCTCGACCTTTACCATCAACACCAGGTAGCTGCACTCTTCACATCAAGGAGGGTAGCGCTAATTCCTACAGGTGATTGTCGTGTCTGGCGAAACGGGCTCAGGCAAAACCACGCAAATACCACAGTTCATCCTGTTCGACGAGCTTGGTTCATCGAAACCTATCGTTTGTACACAGCCCCATCTACCATCTGCTATTTCAGGTGCAGAGCAGGTCGCCTCTGAGCTAGATGTCAGAGTGGGTGAAGAAGTGGGATATCAGGTTCGCTTCGACAAGCGTATTTCTCGAGTCAAAACGCGCTTAAACTACATGACCGACGGAATGCTTGTGCAGTTGGTTCAGGGCAATGGTTCTTTCGGCAAATACGTAAGTGTTGTGTCGAACGCCTTTTGCCACTTGCTAACACCTCCTAAAGAGTTGTGTCATCATTGATGAGGCCCACGAGCGCACCATCCCGACGGATCTACTTCTAGCACTATTGAAGCGTGCCTTACCACTCTTTCCTGATCTGAAAGTAGTCATCATGTCAGCCACCCCTAACGTGGATATTTTCCTGAACTACTTCGGTCAAGGCAGCCATCTCCCTCTATCCGGCCGAGAACATCCTGTCGAGATCCGTTATCTCCAAGAAGCAACCCCTGATTACGCTAGTCTAGCTCTTCATACTGCTCAACACATCCACCAGACTACTGGAGATGGTGATATTCTTGTCTTTATGCCGTCTACTGCTGAGATCGAAGATGCTTGTGGGCAATTGCGATCGGCAACCTGGGGCCTTGAAGTGTTGCCCCTTTATTCTCATTTGCCCAAAGCTGAGCAGGAAAGGGTCTTCAGACGATCGTCTCGACGTCGGTGCATTATCTCTACCAATATTGCGGAGGCCAATGTGACCGTTGATGGTGTTGTCTACATCGTTGGTATGTTGGCCATTATCAAATTATTGTTCAATTCCTACTGGAGAAACTTACATGATACTCAGATACCGGGCTGGCAATTGAATCCCGTTACAACTCCCGCGCCGGCCTTAAGACAATTTTTACCGGGCCTATCTCTAGGACAGCAGCAGAGCAGCGAGCCAGTCGCGCTGGTCGAACTAAACCAGGCGTATGCTATCGCCTTTACACGAAGGAGGATTACGATGAAATTCTTCTTCCTACAACGCCCGCTTCCATTCAAACAAGCGACCTTTCTCGCTTGGTCCTACAGATTAAGGCTATGGGATTCGATGATGTGGCTAACTTTGATTTTATCGACAAACCTGATCCTGAGGTTTTCTTACGCGCTCTCGAAGATCTTCTTGCTATGTACTGTCTTCCGTTTTCATTATCTCGTTCTTTCTGGCACTAACTAAGAATAGGGGTTATCTTGACGATACTGGGACTATCACTCCGAAGGGCCAGATGGCTTCAAAACTTCCAGTCCACCCGGTATGGTTCAACGCTCTTGAAAAGGCCCATGAACTTGGCTGCAGTGGTGACATGATAACTATCGCCGCCATTCAAAACACACGGCATCCGATCTTTGTCCGTGGTCAGGGCCCCTATTCCACTGCAGGTCCGGCACAGCGATTTGCCTGTTTCACTTCTGATCACATCACGCAGCTCAACGCAGTGGATGCATATATGAAGAAGGAAGATGAGGCCGAGGATCTTAGACATGAGGGGGTTTCCATCGACGTACCGGGGTGGTGCTCGGACAACTCGCTTAGTATGCGCGCTCTCGAAGAGTTCAAGCGTATTCGCATGAAGCTGAGGAAGTCATTTGCCGATTTATTCAAGGATAGGCCCAAGCGATTCGGGCTCGAGTCCTCTGAATGTGATGACAATCTCCGCCAAGCGCTTTCTTGGGCCTTCAGTCATCGCGTGGCTTTCAGCGACGTTGGCAGTGGGAATGACCGCTACAGAGTTCTTCATCACAACTGGCAAGCTGGTTTATCTCCTGAAAGCAACCTTGTAGGAATCAATCACAGATGGGTGATTTATGACTCCTTCATCATGACCAGCTGTCAGTTCTTGGAGACAGTCACGGTCATCGAGCCCGAGTGGCTCAGGGGATGTGAGAACTTTCAGGAGGAGAGCTGGGCGTTGAAACGTGGGGGCAAGACTGGCCCTTACAAAATGCCACTTGCAAAGGCATTGTTTGAAGAGGCTTGCGGGCCAGGCACCAACAAACAAACGGATTGGTGGTGATCAACACGTTGAGCAGCTTCGTTGTACTAGTCATTTTGTTCACATGTATGTAGGTCAAGAAACTTAGCTATGAGTCGGCCAGATTACCGATTATTTTCGCCCTAACACTTTTGCCTGATCCACTGCCTATTTCTTAATACTCTCCTTGCCTTGAGCTATCGTCAAGTCCTCCTTCATATGCCATTATAAACTCTCCATCTTGTTGACAACATTGTTTCATGTACAAATCTCAGCATCTGTCAGAATACCCCCTCTTCAACCGTCACTAATATCAACATCACTCATTTTCTCCTTCAGTTCTTGCTATTTTTGAGCTTCTGCCACAAGTTAGGTTTCTTGAGGGTCCTTCGAGATTCAATCTTGGTGGAATCTGTTCGTACGATATGAAGGCAACCTGTCAACTCGGAAATGAAGCTCATGTGGGGAGAGTTCGATTGCTGAAACCTCTGAGCTCGCACCATCGACTTTTGAACCTACATGAGACGTTAGCTGCCGGTCTTTCAACGGCTTCAAATCAGGTGCTTGTCCTTACCTTACGGCCAAGTAGCTGCCACTCATAGAAGCGATCAAAGTCGCCCCAGCCAAGTCCAACTCCTGGAGGGCGCTTGTATGAAACAATGTGGCTGCGGCACGTCGCCGAAAGGATATTGGTGCTCATATCGGCCGGTCTGATGAATCTTTCGGAATGAGAGATGGTAGATCTCTCTTGAGAATTCGGTCCAAGGACGCGGCCGGGTTGCCAATAAAGCTGGGGTAGTGGTTCGGTCATTTCTATGTCCATGCTTCCGTCCTGTGACTCCTATTTCTCAGGCCTGAAAAGAGCTACTGCCCCATCTGGAGGGATCTGTCCTTGGCTGACCGTGATTGCCAGTCCCGATATCTTGATCCCTTTGGCAAAGATGTTTGCAGTGTTAAGGAAGGGTTTGTCTGCTTCCCAGACATCCTGCAACTTTGGGATGTGACGGTGATTCAGATGCTCCGTCTTTTTCGGTGGATAGCAGTCCGGGTACTGCACTTCGTTGTTAACACTCTGCCTGAAGGGGGCCGCTGGTGGTCGGAGGTTCTTTGTCGAGGGGTAAAAGCCAGGATGCTCCGCAGGGCGGTGATAGTGATGTGACGAGGGGCCTGGGTATTTCAGCAGGTTGTAATCTTGAAAAAACGTGTGAGGATTAAAGGTCTGAAATTTGTTCGAGAATGAAAATGGGTTCTCTTGTCGAAATGGACTATCATAAATTTCAGGGCGGTCCTGGAAGGACGAAGGCCCGTCGTGAAAGCGTGCGCGTTTCTTCAGATGATGTTAGTTAAGCCACTCTGATCATCCGCATGCTACATCTTTAGGAATGCATCGCTCGAGGAGAGACTCACAGAGTTGGTGGCCACGTGCCCTGTTCTTAGCATTCTCCCGCAGAAAATGGTGCCGTTGAGATTGTTGATCGCATAGCTAGCATGGTCATGATGATGGAACCGAGCCCAACACCAGCCGCCATGAGACCTTTCGCCGGCTTCAGGCCAGTAAAGTGTGCATGACATGCCATTGTCCTGAAGAAAGTGTTCAAAGTCGACTGGGTTGGCATCGTAGTGGACGTTCCCAACATAGATGACAAGGCCCTGGTACTTGTCATATTCTTCCACGTCGCGAGGGCGCTTGCGTGTAGCCATGTCTGTAAGAATCGGTACCGACGAGGAGATTTTCAGAAAAGAGCGCTGATGTTGTTCTGGCTAAAATAGAGTCACCTCTGCTCATGGTGAGAGAGCGTTGAGAGGGTGGTCTTTCCTCTTTGAAGATCAGACGAATTGATGCCTGCATGCCTGCATGCCTGCATGCCTGCCTTCCACTTACCACCGGGGCAGCACTGCCTGCCAGACGCGGGGCTATAGAAATTTGGGCACTCAAACCGAAAACAGGATTTCGAATTGTTCTGTTTGATCTGAGATGCCCCTATCTATATTCAAAATGGATGCTTGTGGTGGGTAATTTGGGTATCAAAGGCTGGAGGCTGCATCCAAGAACAATCAGAAAGATAATACAGAGCCTCAGACGACCTGAGTCATTCACAGATCCTCATCCCATGCCCTTTTTCCTATATTCTATATTTACCCAAGTCTCGATTTATGGTTCCTGACTTTGATCTTATAGCTGATCTCTGCGGTTGTCGATCAAGTGACGTACAATGCATGACTAACAACCTAAGCAACCACCTCAATCCGCATCAACAACTTCACCTTTTCTAGCACAACAATATTCACTTTCCATTATTTCATCTCAGAATGACAACCAGAAATCTTAATAAAACCTGGAGAGACGTCGTATTCGAGCAATACCAAGCCGATCTCGAGGCGGATTCCCCCTTCCCAATCCGTTACCTCATTTTTGTCCACCAATGGAAGAAGGATATCTTCATCAACATCCCCAACAAGATCGAAATGATGACCCTTCGCCGCGCTGTCTTGGATTTTGCACGCTCTAGAAGTCGAGAAGAAGATCCAACTTTTGGCAATGAGCACATTTCGGTGTGGCCGCGGAAGACGTTTCGCGAACGTCATGAAGAAGAGGCTACAAAGGAGAGCAATGAGACGAATGAGTCTGGGTTCTTGGGGTAGACCAGTGCTATATTTTGTTCTTAACGGTAATGAGTGCTATCGTACTTCATTACTACCCCAGGGCTGTGGTCCTCGAGTAATTAAATAATCGCTAGATTAGACCTGGTGCTGTGTTATCTCTGTGCCTTCTCTTGACGCTGAAACTCAAGTGGGATTCCACCGTCAAACACCCGCTGGCTGCACATGTTCCATCGTTGTCTCCAGAAGTATTTTGTATTCATGATCCAAAGTCATATCTTTTAGTCAACGGTCATCCTAGTGAATGGCCAGTTGTGCTCAATATGAACAACAATGTCCATCCATCCTCTCTCACGAAACTCAGACTCGATTCCATCGATGATACCATCCCACTTGGTCTCGTCAGAATCTTCCAAGCATCCAATGTACACGGTGATCGGGTTCTCTTCGGGCTTGGAGAATCCCCTTCTGGTGAGGGCCAGGGTGTTTAGATAGTTGCGTGTTGCATCGGAGGAGTCGAGATGGCGCTTCGCAATAGCTCGAATGTCGTCCCATGGTACATCTTCCTCGACCACGCCGATGTACACCGTCTCGTAGTTTTGCGGTGCTATCATCTCAACGTGAAGGCCACTGTGGATTGCGCTTTGGAAGTGTTTCTTCATGACATCCACGATTTGTTCGACCGTTTGCGCCCACTTTGTCTTGCTGTCTTTCTTCCATGGTGACTTGATCAAGACAGTTGGGTTCATTCGGCGTACGACCAGCTCGATTTCAGTCTCTGGCCCTGAGATGTTGTTCTTTTGGAGGATTTTCTCAACTCGATCGAAGATCTCGCCTTGTCGATCGTGGATACTGGATGGTAGTTGCGTTCGTGAAACGTCTAGGGGCAGTCGGGGCAGAGAAGGCCAGGCGGCGCGATATCTGATGCAGATAACGGGCTGTTCAGTGTCCATCGCGATGGGCGGGTAAATTCTGGGTGCGGGATAGTCCATTGATTGATAATTGTGTGTGATGAGGAAAGTAGATCGGTCTGGGAGAAGACTTCATGTTCTTTATATACTCAAGCCAACTCTAGGCAATATCACAATTCACGTAGGTAACTTTCTCTTCAGTGACTCACGAAACTTAAACAAAACGCTTTGTTGACGCCAATGCCCTAACCTTAACATCCATGATCTATGTTACACGTGCCCAGTTACTGCTTTCCATTATCCCTCAACCTTTTTCACTCGATAATATATTCATGCGGGTTCGCAAACTTCCCAAAACGTACTCGTCTTTGGCCTAGAGATCGGAATTAAATGCACGCATATCAGACTCTCATTGCTGTCCCGAATTCCCTTTGTCCGTGCTTGTGCTTGTGTTTGTACTCAGAAGCGCCATTGGGATCATTTGGCGCGGAATATTAGGCCCAACGACGGGGTACTACTCTGGTCGTGGTCTCTTTGCTCCATGAGGGTTGCCCCAATCGCCGCCGCCCTGGTTCTGGTTGAAGCCGAAGCCGGGGTTGAAGTTGGGAGGCATTCCTTGGAACCCTGTACATGTTAGCTTGGCACTCAAAGAGCCTTATTTGTCTACTACTAAGGATCACTCACCAGGCATACCGTTAGGTCCCATCATGCCCATGCCCATATTTCCAGGCATCCCCATAGGCATCCCGCCCATGTTCCCACCCATGGGGTTCATGCCCATCATGCCTCCTCGACCACCTCGCATACCACCAGGGCCACCACGCATGCCCCCTCCCATCATACCTCCGCGGTTGTTAAAGCCAAAGTTACCGCCGCCGCCGCCACCCATGGGTCCATTGTAACCACCTCCCATGTTATTGTAGCCGCCCATATTATTGTTGTTGTTGAAGTTCCGGTTGTAACCACCTTGGTTCATACCACCACGGTTGTAGCCACCACCCCTTCCTCCTCGGAAACCACCACCAAAGTTACCGCCCATATGACCGCCGCCTCGGTCATTGTTGTATGAGCCGGATGGTGCACGGTTTTGATCCTTGCCTCTGGCAGGGGCATCTTTGGGGAGGGTTTTGAAGGGGTTGTTGGTAGTGGCCCAGTAGGTCAAGGTGAGCTTCTTCTGGGCCCCTTGGCTTTCAGCTATGATCTGTTCGATACGACGCTTAGTGGCTGTAGATGCTTGGGGCGAGTAGAACTCGATGTAAGCTTGGCTACGAATCTGTCAGTCATCTGGGTCCCGACACTTGGAGCTAAGAAAATCGTACCCCTTGCTTTTGCCATTGACCTTGTGTTCGCTGAAGGTGATATCCTTAATCTCGTCTTCGCAGTCGGCTTCTCGCGCCCAACCTCGAATATCATCATCTGTGTTCCACCAGTTAAGTTCCGAGATCATGAGCGAAGTTGTGGCAGATTGGTCAACTGGTCGG
Source organism: Fusarium oxysporum Fo47 (assembly GCF_013085055.1). Taxonomy (NCBI): domain Eukaryota; kingdom Fungi; phylum Ascomycota; class Sordariomycetes; order Hypocreales; family Nectriaceae; genus Fusarium; species Fusarium oxysporum. The sequence continues at coordinate 1,317,925 of NC_072845.1, forward strand.
CCATCATCTTCCTGTTTCCTCTTTGTCCCCTGTTGAGAACCATGCGCTTGAAGATGACTTGAACTGTGGCTGTCTCCCGCATGGTGGTGGTTGTCGGCGTGGTACTCCTCCATGTTCTGGTCACCATGGCTATCCCTTCGATCATCGCCTTGGTGATGGTCCTGGTTATTGTCATCGCCTCGGTGGTCATCTTGCTGATGGTCGTTGCTCTCATCGCCGTAGATATCGATTTCGAAATCTTCTTCAGCCATTTTTACTGACTTTAAGCACTTGGCACAGATTAATGCCGTGCAGAGATCTGGGGAGTAATGAGGATATTGTCAAATGTGATAATTAGGCTGCCTGCGAGATACAAGAGTTGGCCTCTGGTCTTTAAACATAAGTTATCAGCCATTGAACGTTCCATCGCTAACAAACGCCGCCCGCAAGACTCAGAGGCCTTGTACACCCGAGAGAAATGAATTGGACTGGGAGCTTGCAATACGTACACTCCTCGTAACAAGATTGGGGCCTTATTATAGGTGTAACCCCCTGATAAGATGGTTCTTGACTCAAGAATGCGATACTCAGGACGAAGCTCTGTGCTTGCAATCCTCGCTGTCTAGCTCCCGATATTCCGAGCGAGCGCTCAGATACAGATGGGGAGCAATGGAATAGAGGATGCCGTCAGCCCGATCAATCTCCTTCTTTCCTAAACCTCGATATCGAAACAGATCGCGACCGGGTTCGTTTCGCGAAGAATCACCCAGTTACAGGGATCTACGTGTGTTAGTGATCCCAACGCTCGTGCTCAAGCGTCGATTTTGGCCGATGATTGAAATCAGGCTCTGGCGCGCTCCAAGCTTGATCGCAAACAAGGCAGGTCGAACGGGCAATTTGTGGTAATCAAAGCGTGAGAAACACTTTGGAACTTTGACCTAGAGTCGTTGTGAGAGTGGAGGAGGATGGAAAGATGAAGGAAAAGAGGTTAGCGGATGACGGAAGGAAGAAAAGAGCTTCACGCTTTCTTTTCTGGGGAAGAGCTTCGCAAGCAAAAGCACTGCAACTCGCGGAAGCTGGCGTCTACCTGCTAGCGCCTGCGCGTTTGGGGCCCGGGGAAATAAGCTGGGAAAGAGAGCACAGGCACAGGCACACAGCACCTTCCTTCCCCACAGGCCATCTGGCTCCACTGAAATGTAACTGTCAGGCAAGTCAGGTCCAGGCTCCGGGTCATCTCTCGGCCCGAGCCAAAGTCAACCTGGCCTTGCCCCCAATTGGAAATTAGGTAAGGTAATTGTTAACACGTCGTCGCATGAGAGGAGAGGCCAGAGAGCAGAGCTGTGCTGTCCATTAGATTAGCTAGGATCACCACCAAAAAGAAGTCCCCTTTAAACTTCAACTCTCCTTTCTTCAACCCCTCGCGACTCCGACTCAATTCGACGACTCTGCCTTTTCTTCTACTCAACGAAGCTACATCTCTTCTTTCGCGGCATCTAATTTTAATAACTCCCCTTTCTTTTCCACATACACACACAATATGTCCGACCAGGTTCAAGAGATCCTCGAGGTTCCCTCCGAGTTCGTCAAGGACGGAGTTCAATTCGTGCGACGATGCACCAAGCGTATGTCGACTCATTGCGCACTCACACATCTCTTACCTCTACTGACATACTACTCTGCAGCTGACCAGAAGGAGTTCCTACGACTCTGCCAGGCTGTTGGCGTTGGTTTCCTCATCATGGGCGCTGTTGGCTACGTTGTCAAGCTGGGTATGACATCCAATTTCCTTCAGGTGTAACGTTCTCTAACATGTCCTCAGTGCACATTCCCCTCAACCACGCTCTCGTCGGTAGCGCATAAACGATCACACGATCAGGCGATGAAGAGATTATGGATAGTGGCGACTTGGCAATCCAAAAACCCGCACAGCGGGGGTGGACGCGAGGGCGATCACAACAATTTTCTTGCTGCGAGTACGTTCACTGGGGCGGAGTTAAATGAAATTATGGCGGGCACGCGACACACTTCTTATGCTGGAATTCGATCGAGCGCCGTGAGGATGAGAAGGATGTGCTTTCACGTCTAAGGCGCGGTTTGCATGGGGTTGAGAGATATCCTTTACAAGACTGCTGGCTAAAGTGACCAATTGTACAAAATATATCCAACATTGTTTCTTGCAAACTTGACCTAACGCACTCCATATGTTGAGTTCTGATATAGCTCAGGTTGTTCCTTGAGCAAGTGGTTGACACTCTGGCCCATCGGTGGTTCTCCTTCATCATCCACGTTGTCGTTATACGAATGTAGCGTGCACGTTCCTCTTGCCATGTTATACCCATTCCAAGCAGACGCTGCTGATGTTAGCTAATGTTTTCAAGTGAAAATGGGGGAACATACCAACAAGGAGAGGGGCAGTGGGATGCCAGCTTGCATCGCGGACACAAGTGCCCCAATTGCCTGGTTCATCAAAATGATAGAAGCGGTGTCGATTGTCCATTGGCCGAGTGCGCATGGTAGCTTTCTTAACATCTACGATTCCAGCCAAGCTTGCATCCATATTCCAAACGTATACCTTGCCATCGGTGCTGCCCGAGTATACATATCGTGAATTGGTGGACGTCGGAGGTGAAAAGTGGCATCGAATAAGAGTTCGAAGGACTTTATGACCTCGGAAGGTCACAAGCGAATTATCATGGGGGTGCACATCCCAGTCCTCGTCGTCATATATGCCACCCCGGTAATCGAAGCCACTGGTGTTTGCATGTGCTGTCAGATCAAGTTCGTTGTATCGATCGGTTGACATGGCCATTCGTATATCCCATAGTTTCATTGACTGGTCTTTTCCGTTACTGAGAATATATCGTCCATCTCCCTTGCTGTCGATGTATGTCAGGCCTTCGATGTGGCCGACAAAAGCGCCAGCTTCTCGGTGATCGCCCATGCTTCGCCGATCCCAGACCTTGATTGTTGTATCGTCGGAACCCGAATAAAGGATGTGCGGTGACATCTTGTCAGCAAAGCACACGGCGTTGACATCATCCGAGTGGCCGCGAACGTGGTGAAGAACTGTTCGAGACTCAATGTCATATACCACGATTGAGGCCGCGCTCGTTCCAGCCACCAGTTCTCTTCCATCACCTGAGAACCTGATAGACCAGATACCGAAGCCACGTCGCCCATGCCATCCATGCGGGGGGCCGTCATCTAAATCCAGTGTATAGGGATCTCCAGTATCGTTTGGATCCGTAGGAGCTATGGAGACCATAGTCTGGATTGAAGTATACGCGAGCCATTTGTTGTCAGGACTTAATGATGCATCTGTGAGTGTCCATTGTCCCCATGGGTAGCTGACTGTCTTGTAATGCTTCCAATTGTATGGGCTGGAAGTGTCGTACATCCGTACTTTGAAGTCTTGAGAGCAGGCGAAAAAGAAGTTTCCATCGTCCGAAAACTGTCCAGAATACACGGGGTCATCGAAATGAATAATTTTTTCGGCTCTTGATTTTGGTAGTAGACTCTGGACGCTGTCAGTCAAATCGTCTTTATAGAAAGGTCTGGGTTCATGCCTGGTTGATGAGAGCATTATTTCGTATCTGATCTTCACGATTCCCCAAAGCCAACTCCCGCTCGAGCATCCTCACAGCAAGTGGCCTCTTTGCTCTGGGGTTGTAGTTATTTGCACCAAATGCTCCTGATCGCATAAGCTTCATGCCCTGCTCACTTGGCACTTTCGGAAAGCGATTCGGGTCCTTGGGTGTTCGACGTCGATTGAAAGGCCAGTTATGCAAGAACTCGGCGTCGTCCCCAGGATTGTCTTGGAATAAAACACTGGTAAGATCAGGACTCTGCATCAAGGCAATAAGTTGTCTCCGTGTTAGTAGTCCTGTTCTAGCACCGGCTAGTTTCATCCCCAGTGTCAGTCATGTCTTTCATAATCGATGGAAAGTCGAGACTTACTCCGTACAATGTTTACGAGTCGTTGCGTGTCATTAACCCCTTCAATATCGTCCTCGTCTTCCTCGTCGTCGTCGTCATCACCTCCATTCTCCATCAATATTTCAATGTCACGATCATTAGCACCTATATGATGCGATTAGTGGAACTTGTTACTACTCAAGCAACGGTTTGAACTTACCTTGAAAATCGTCTTCATCTTCTTCGTCGGGTTCATCCTCGTAGTCTGGGTCTTCCTCATCCTCGTCTTCATCTTCTTCCGTTTGATAGTACCAAGCCGGTCCCTCCGATGATTCATGTGTGCTCTCATTACGGTTCTCTTCGTCACTTGGGTCCGCCGAGAGCGGTCGCGAACTCCTCTCACCCTCGCCAGGCGCCATGTTTCAAGTGGGTGAGATCTGGTTAATTGTGTGAAGGTCGAGATGAAAGCTGATAAAGAATGCTTGCTAAGCACGAGAGCTTGGAGGGGCGATACGGTGAAGATAGAAGTGGTGTGGTCGGAAAAAGATAAAGCAACTATCCTACAGGGTATATGCGAGCTTCAGGCAATACAGTTCTTCACGGGGGTCACGGCGGGTTAATAAACTATCAATGATGCGATGAGTGTGATGCTTCAAGACAGGTACTGCATCTGTTGGGTGAAGTCAACTTAGAATGGGGAGCTCCCGGAGCTTGTGACGACATCAACCGGAGATAAGATAAGCCCCGCGATAAGCTACCCTGGACTCAGGTTCTGGCAAATTGGAGTTTAAAAGAAACGTCGTGTTTTTATATCAACTACATATGTGGACACATCAGCAAAGATACATAAGCTACACATGGTATTATTAAGATAGTACCTATACAAGGACGGTGGAATGTCAGAACTGCAACAATCTTCATTTGGAAGTGTCACGAAACAATCTGATGCCGCTTACTTAAGGTACATACGTTATCACCGTGCTACGGAGAAGTGTGCAAGTTGACCAATATGTTAAATGGTACAAAAAAGGAAAAGAGAAAAAAAAAGTTCTTACCAACTCAATGGAATATCTGACATATGACTCCTGCGCCTAACTGGCCCAGAACAATTTGCCTTAGTGCAGCTTCGCTCAGGACTCATTCATTCATTATCTTGGAAGAACACTGGGCGTTCCAAGACACAACTCGCCCATCCTGGCCACGTCCAGCTTCTTGCAAAAGTCCAGAAAAGATCGCAGTTGTTCAGGGCGTTTCAAAGGCTGAACAGGGAGTGAGTCGAAGTGCACATTGATAAGTCGCAACTGACATGTCTCGTTTATTGGTGACGACCGCACAGAGACATCGCAACAAAGAGCGTCCCTACCAAAGCGACTAGGATACTTGACTCTCCAGACTGATCCTACCTAGGCTTGAGCTGATAAATCGGTCCTTTGACAATAGCATCATGGACACGAAAAGATGACCTCCCCAATTAAGCAAGTATTCCTCGCTTTAAAACCATGATTGGCGGATCCAAGGTGCTCCAAGAGATGCAACAGCGGTTTGGAGACTGGTTGGAAAAACATGATATCAACGTGGTGTAAGCCAAGAATGAGAGAAACGATGGGCTTCCGCGCGTTCAACTGAGAACTTTCCCCTGCGTCAATGGTCCAAGAAACAACTGTGAGGTCCAAAATATTATTGCCGACATCCGATGCTGCTTGGCAGCTCGTGTTTGTGGTTTCAACGACAGCCCAAGATTCAGTTGATGGAATGAAGTAGTGCCAATTTTGGTGCCACGATTCGTGAGTGGACGCAATGTCTAAGGAGTCCCTACCGAGAGCACGAGACTCGTTGTTCATGACATTAATATCAGGAAATTGCTTTTTGCTTGCAGCAAATAAATGAATAGTGTTGTTCTTTGGATTTGTAAATGAGTGACCCCCTGTTTAGCATCATGGAAATGCCACTTCGGCCCCTGAAGCTTGGGTAAAAATACTTGGCCCCTAGGCAACATAAGGCTTAGCGCCCCACGGCTGGGGCCACGTCGCCACAGAATTTGGACGTCCTAGGGTCCTTCTCCAGCAGGGTGACACCCTTGTACCCATTATTTTAGGCCCGTTCAAGGCTGCAGCTGTTGGGACGGAGCAGGGAGAGGAGTTTCCCGTCCTCCATCGTATCGAGTACGGAGCGGATCTTCCATTTGATTGCCCCTATGTAAATCCAAACCAATCCAAATCACCCAATTCGATATCCAAACATCCATCTTCATTCCTGTTCCAACCTTGCAGCTCCCTTTTTGTCTCTTTAACTCAAGTAGTCAACGTGTAGCTCGATCTTTGCTCCGCACGTTGATCGCCTTGTGGGAGACCCCTTTCTTATTCCTTTGGTGTCTGTAATTGTCTGAAGTCAGCATCAGGGCTATCTCCGCAAAGTTTATTCTACCTACGCTACGTTACACGCGACTTCGATTGTCGCAAGGTTGTCGGCTCCAAACTTTACGGGTCAACAAATCCTTTTCGACGCTCTGTTTCTCCTTTTGAATCGCGGCCTCGACCGCTGACAGTTTTTGCGACCCGACGTTCGAATCTCTGTCTTGAACTCAACAATAACGATCCCAACTGCCCATCATGAAGATCCGAACCACACACTCGCCTCTGGTCCTGTTCCTCCTCCCTGCCGTAGCAAATGCGCTCGCCTCTAATGATATTGCCGACCTACCTGCTCCAGGAGCCGCGATTACAGAACAGACCGATGGCCTGCCCCGGGCTGGCGTCAAGCGTCATGATATTCCAACGAAATATGCCCCTGTTGATGGCAGAGACGGAAAGCCTCATCACGGACCCTTTATCGAAATAGATGATCACAAGAAGACCCCTGAAGTGGCCCTTGATGCTGGTTCCGATACTGCAGCAGGATCTGGCTCGGGGGCCGGAGCCGGAGCTGGAGCTGGAACAGGTGCACCAGCAGGTGCTGGAGCTGGCACCGAAGCCAAAACTGGAACCGAGGCTGCTCCCAAAATCGACAGCAACCCGGATTCCCTTCCTGGACTCAAAGGCCGACCCAAAGACCCGACTGTCGTAGATGGCGAAAAGATCCCCGAAACCAATGATGGTGTCATGTTCGACACTAACCGAGTCCATGCTCAAGAAGGCACCACTGGAACCGAAGGCGGTGTGACCGAGAGGTACAGAGCCCGAAAACTTGAAGAGGATCTTGCTGGGGAGGAGACCTTCAGGAAACCCTCATCACCTAAGGAGGCGCCTCCTTTGCCACACAGTGAAGAGGAAAAGATTCGTGCTTCTGGTGGGGACAAGGCCAAGGAGCTTGGCGACGACACTGGCAGCGCGAAGGCAGAAGACGTTGTGCCCAAAGCTGCAAAGCCTGTTATCAGCAATGATGATAAGCATGACTACACTGCGGGACTGGAGGTGAGCAAAGACCGCCATTTGTAGTATCGTAAATACAGCTAACAGTTATACAGAAACCTGCCGATCTTCCCGACCGACCCGTTGGACAGAACAAACCTGTTCAAGACTCAACAAAGACCGAGCCCATCGATCTGAGCCGAGGGAAGACACACGATGGACACCATGATGACGAGAGTATTATCCAGCCTTTCCACTCTTTTGTGCTGTCCTTCACCATGATTTTGGTCTCTGAAGTTGGTGACAAGACGTTCTTGGTTGCAGCTCTCATGGCTATGAAGCACGACCGTATGGTTGTGTTCACAGCCGCTTTTGGTGCCCTTCTTGTCATGACTGTTCTTTCGGCTGTTCTGGGCCATGCTGTTCCTACTCTCATCCCCAAGCGTGTCACCAGTTTCCTCGCTGCTGGCCTCTTCTTCGTTTTCGGTGCGAAGCTGATGCGAGAGGGTATGCTGATGGACCCTAACGAGGGTGTCTCTGCTGAGATGCACGAGGTTGAACAAGAGCTTGCTGAAAAGGAAAAGGAGATGGGCCGAAAGCGAGGCGACTCTGTGTCTGCTTACACTCTTGAGATGGGTATGAATGGCAATGGCCGCAGGTCTCGGCCCAGCAACCGTCTAATGTCTCCTCCTCGATCGCCTTCTCAGTCACCTGTACGAGATGCTCGCTCGGGCTCAGGTGCTGTTACCAGCATTGTTCAGGGTGCTACCAACCTATGCTCTCTGCTGCTTAGCCCTGCCTGGGTTCAGACCTTCATCATGACCTTCCTCGGCGAGTGGGGTGATCGAAGTCAAATTGCTACTATTGCTATGGCAGCCGGTCAGGATTACTGGTGGGTGACCTTGGGTGCTACGTGCGGCCATGCCATCTGCACTGGTGTTGCTGTTATTGGTGGTCGGGCTATTGCCGGCCGAGTCAGCCTGAAAGTTGGTAAGTCAACAGTCTATAATTCTCTTTTTCAACCAAACGAGCTAACACTCTTTAGTCACTGTGGGCGGTGCCACTGCTTTCCTTATCTTCGGCGTCATTTATCTCCTGGAGTCTCTCTACAGCTAGAAGTGCCCTCTCGAAGGCCAAAATTTCTTTTCTCGCTAATAGACCACGGTTTGAGGACCTATCGTCATCTGAGACCATTTGCCTACTTGACGCCTAACTCGTTGTAATATTTAACGGCCTCTCTCTTTTTTCTGATAGGAACAAGCGACCAAGGGACCGAGATCTTCAGGCGTACTCTGCTGGGGTAGATCTTTTGTATAATTACGTGGCTGAGACAATCTCAGCCTCATGTTCGATTCAGTGCACATGGACACTGATCTCCTTTGCCAAGACGCGTGGCTTGGAGTATTGGGAAGGGGAATGAAGACTAAAAAAATATACGCAAGGGGGGAGCAGGAACTGGAAAGGAGGTGAAAAAGGGAGAGAATCGATTGGACTTTTCATCATTCTTTGTATGAAATGTTCGGAATTGCTTCAAGCTTTGTACGGAACGGAAAGGAATGAGCGTGAATGATATTCATGGATTCGAGCTACGATTAGCTATAAATAGCAGCTGTCTCGGTATAGCCTTGATGATATATTAATGTACAATGAGGCATCACAAGACATGTCTGAGTAAGAAATACTGTTTCTCGTGTAAACGTCACGCACATTAGCATAGAGGCTTCCATGGAGTCATCGTTATCAAGTCACTTCAGGAATGATCTTGAAAAGGAGCAGGTCATTTATTCCACCCATCATTCATTAAATCTGCCAGAGGTATATCCTTCTATCATCTGTCCCTGATCAATGACCGGACCCAAGCATCCTTCAAGCTCAAAACCTCTCCCTTCCTATTGACACATCCATCAACAACTGAACAAGGATCCGACAACTACCTCAGATCTGGGCCAGAAAACCCCAGCTCTGAACAAACTTTGACAAGTTCGTCACCATCAGTGAGTGACGTTTCATTTTCTTCATGATAGACCTTTGCGGTCTTTCTTTTCCCACCGTAGAACAAGGCAGTAAAAACAACAGAGCAAGAATGAATAAAAGCAAAGCAAAAATAAACCTCCTCAACCATCTTCGAGGTATAGCGTAGTCCCCATTTTCCAACGTTGGGAAAACATGTGTGGTATCTGACAGTCAATCTCAAACATCTTGAGGTGCTCTCACAAATCGTTGGTGAATCAAACAAATTCTCGTGACAATTGACATTGGACTGGTTTTTGAGATCTCTATACTGGAAAAGATGCGCTCCCTTCAAACGTTTCTGTCGTCATTCGTATAATCCTCCCCCATCATGCCATGGAGTTCTGGGTATCGTAGTCTGACGCTTAATCCTCATCCTCTTCGTTGATCGGGGCAGGTGTTCGTCGCTCCGTACGCCTCTTAGGTCGTCGGTGTCGTGAACTACTGATGTTACTGGCCGAATCATCAGGCATGATGTCGACATCATCAAATGCCCAGTCATCGTCACTTCCCGGATCACGATCGCTTTCGCCAGCCCAAGCCGGGCGCTCATAGCCCGAAGCTTGGGAATTTCCAGAGTTGGGGCCGGACAGCACGTCAATACGACGGCGGTTCTGCAAGTTCTGCATCAAAGCAGCTCCTCGCTGGCGTAGTGCATTCCGGACAACTTCAGCCTTCTTGTGCAACTTCTCGAAGGCATCCTCCAGAGTCTCCATTCCCTTATAGATCTCTCGTTCAATTTCTGCAATGGCTGCCATTTCCATCTCCTCATCGTTCGAGACGGCCTGTCGACTTCCGGGCATCCCTGTAGTGTTGACACTGACGAATGAGGCTGGTGTTGTACCTCGTGAGTAGACCGAAAAAGGAGTCGTGTTTCTCGAACTGAACGACGATGAAGCTCTAGGTCCGGGGCTCATCGTTCGTGTATTGTAATAGGCACTAGCGGGGGTCGGTCCGCGCGATTCATTGTGAGGAGTTTGTGGCACATCATCATCAGCTCCTGACCAGAGGAAGCCGTCGAAGCGACCAGAAATGAGAATCTCCCACTCTGAATTGTTGATGTTGGAAAGTGCAACGAGGAGATCATGCGTATGCGGGTTCTTAACCAGATACGTAGCCGATTCAGCGTCTCGTGGCACTTGCTGCAATCTATATAGCCGCTGCAGGGCCAGGCCGGTCTTAATGAGAAAATCTGTTCGTGGTCGATGACCAGGTGTAGGAGCACGAACTGACGACTTCAGCTCCTTCGAGCCGGTCATGATCGCGTTAAAGTAAGGGCGGTCCTCGGGGTCAAGGTTTGTGAGAATAGCAAAGGACAATGTCTCGTCGTCGACATCTTGGGGAGGTGGCACTGGTGTTTCTCCAGTGTTGGATAGCCATCGGTCGACAGCAGAGCGAACTTTCTTCGACTGACGGAGATAGTGCTCCCTAAATTCCTCCGCAATATCAGGGTCCAGCTGGACAGGCGACTGAGGTCGAGGAGGTTTGTCGCCGGAGATTTCAGCAGCTTTGGTGCCAACTTCGGCAAGATCAAAGGGCGGCCACTGCGGGAGGTCAATTCGACCGCTCACCCACTCTAACACATCACCCCAGTTGAGACCATCGTGAATCTCATGAGGGTTATCGCACATGATGCAAGTGCAACCATGAGGAGGCAGGTCGCGAGAAAAGACATTTTCGAGGCGGTCCAACAGCCTGCGAGCAACAGAACGGTGCCCAGTAGCGACAGCAATAGAACCCTGCTTGCTGAGTACTGTGTTGTACTGGTCTAATAGATTATGGAAGGGAGCAAACAGGGTGTCTGTACCGACTAGAGGAGGGTTTGAAGGTCGGTTCCCATTCTGACGGGGTAAAACAGAAAGGAAGTTCTTAGGGGCTGTGTAAGCCAGGCCACCGTTCTGGAGCAAATAGTCGACTCGCGGCATATCGTGAACATCGAGCGCAGGAGGGGGAGGAGGAGGTGGAGGGGGAGGAGCAGCACCAAAAGCAGACGCAGGTGTTGCTGTCTTCGAATGCAGATTTGAATCGACGTCTTGGACGTCGATGACTGAGGGAGTCTCAGGCTTGGCATCCGGGTATCCATGAGGGAATGGGGCCTGGGTTGGTGTCCTGGGAGATGAATCCTGAGCGCTTGAAGGGGAAGATGCTCCATCGACATCATACCTCCTGTGACTTCGAGTAGATGATGTTCGGTGGATAGAGCGATGAGAAGAACTGGATGCCCGGGAATCAGAACGGCGAATCTTGTCGCCAGAGCGGCGCGATGAAGACTTGACGTAGGTAGCTTGGCTTGAGACTCCGGACCGACGACTCACACGGGAGCGCTCCTCGTTTCGTGATGCCGAGCGAGATAGACTTGACACTCTTGATTTTGGCTGTTCAAGACCAGCCTCGGATGCTGGGGGTTCTTCTGTAGGCGTTCGGATCCTTGGGGTTTCCTCTCTAGGTGTCTCAACCTTTGGCGTTTCATTTTCGGGGGCTTCCTCTTTTGGATATTCTTCTTTGGCTGGATCCTCCGGTGTTTCCTCGTTCACTGCTGTTTTGTCCGCATCCAGATCAGTTCGGGGTGGACTGAGCGGCACATCTGGCTTGCCGCTGTCAGAACCCTTGCGGGATCTCGAATCTTCGGTGATTGGAGCATCTGTAGGTTCAGGAGTAGACGGTTTGGGACTACGTTGGCGAGGGAGAGACAGGGAGTCGCGGCTAACGATGGCCTCCTTACTGTGTGCCTTGCTGAAAGACGGGTAAGGCATTGAGATGCGATCAGAAAGTATAGAGGTAGCAGCTGTTGACGTCCTGGCCATGTCTGAGCTAGCCAAGTCACTGGTCGAAGCTGCGCGGTGATGACGGTGGGTGTGCTCGTCACTGTCCCTTTCCCTACGGTGACGGTGACGGCGACTAGATGTGTGAGAAACGGTGTCGCTCACCTCACTGAGCTTGCTTCTAGAAGATCGTGAGGTGCGATGTCGGCGACGCTCGCGGTCGGGGTCCTTATGCTTTTCTCGATCATGATCTCGGTCGCGATCTTTGTGATCCTTTCGTTCGGATTTGGAGCGTCTTGGCTTTTCGCGCGGCCGCTCATCGGCTGGGACCTCGAGGTCGTGGTCCTTGGAGGACATGGTGGACCATGGAGATGTGGTAAGAGTATCGTATGGCGGATAGTGATTTCGTGGTTATTCGTGGTTGTCGTCGATAATTCCAAGGGTGTTCAGTTCAAGAAAGCGGTCAAGAATAGTGGGCGCAAGGAGGAGTCGATAATGATATCGCGGTATGACAAGGAAAAAAGCGAGGATCAAGCAAAGTGAGATTCAGGCTGCCAAAGTGAGAATGGTGGTAATGTTGGGCGAGTTTGGTTACAGCAAAGCAAAGGAGAGTCGTGAAGAGGGGATGGTTGTACTGGCTGTAGAAGTGTGTTAGGTGAGGCGCATTGAATGGAAGCAAGCCAAGCGCAGTGTCAGGCTCGGCTTGGTTGGTTCATTCCCTGCAGCCCAGGTCTCAGGTCAGGTTCCGGGAGAAAGAATCAGGCACTAAGGCAGGACAGAAAGACCCTCAAGACATTCACTTTGGTTCATTCCTTTCCTTCGTCCTGCTTCTCACCGTCAGAAGCACGGCTGTAATCAGATGCGGGTGATTAACTCAATGCTTCCTGATTTAGAGTCGCTTATTAGCTCCCCAGCCTGCGATTTAAAAATTCGTTTAATAGGGGATCGGAAAGCTTGGACTTTCGCTGGGGAGTAAATTCAACGGCGGTGATCAACTGAAACTGTAAAGTAGGGATCTTACAAAGATGATGTCAACCTGTAGAGGCTTCGACACCAAAACCAGTAAAAAACCACAAGCAAATCACCACCAATTTCAATTTCTCGTCATTGACAGAGCCACCACAAACACACAAACGCATACGCAATCTTCACTCTACACAGCCCGATCATGGAAGCTCCCGTTTATCCCGTCTCCCGTGGCCCGGCCGTTCCCCAAATTCTGTTGTGGAGCCCAACTTTGTTGAACAAAAGCGAAGCCGAGCACGGCCACACACATTAAAAGAGATTTACAGGGGCGTGCTGTAGATGCGAGGTTGGAGGCTGGGCACAGAGTGAATGACGACCAACCACCTTCAACATCTTAACCGCCTGTCACCCCCTGGTAGAAGCATATGGAAGCCACATTTAGAACATGAGAATGTGTGACAGAGGCCTTTGCGTTAATATCATTCCTTGAATAATGCAAAACGGTGCCTATGCTAGACTAGATTCACATGACTTAGAAATAATATCTCATCTCCATCCACAGCTGCCACGCATCAATCTCCATCTTAACGGCCCATATTCTCACTCAATTCTTAGCGGTGCTGCCCAATCCTTCAACCAACGATTGATTAAGCGCTCAAACTGTCACGGGTTCCTGCAACATCCATTCACAGCCTAACACAACTGACAACCGTCACACTATCATTCGTGATAGGCCGCCGAGTACGCAGCCCACGTATCACTTGCATATGCTCGCTTCTGAAAATAGTTTCATCATGATCTTCATTGTATCGATCCTAATCTATGCCGGTACATCTTCGTCGTCTAATTGATCCAGGAACGTTGTGTAATTAATTCACCACGTTCGCGCTTCTTTTCACCATCCGTCTCATTCAAATTAACGCCAATTCCGTTTATCACTTGCGCTGTTATTTGCAAATTTTCGTAGAGCGAGCGGTATAATAAATGTTCATATCGCGACGCTGCTTTTAGCCACGCCACCCATGCGCATTGAAGCCGTAGGTAGTTGTAGCTTGCGGGTATCTCCCTCGGCTGTATCCCGAGATAATTCGTCCAAAATCATCATTTACAGGCGGTCAAGGAGACCGTTGCTCTCGAGGAGCAGGACAATCTGGTGCACAATGGATCGGACGTTCTGCTTCTCGAGGTCGACAACGAGGTCGGGCTTGGCAGGGGCCTCATAGGGGTCATCGACACCGGTGAAGTTCTTGATATCACCACGGCGAGCAGCAGCATAGACACCCTTGCGGTCAGTCTTCTCACAGAACTCGAGAGGAGTAGCAACGTGGACAAGGAAGAAGGGTCCGGACTTCTCAACGAGGTCGCGGGCAGCCTTACGAGCCTCCTCGAAAGGAGCAATAGGAGCGGCGATGACAGCGGCACCAGCCTTGGTCAGCTCAGAGGCAACAAAGGCAATGCGCTGGATGTTGAGGTCACGGTCCTTGCGGGTGAAGCCAAGCTCAGGAGAGAGCTCGTGTCGCACGTTCTCACCGAGAAGCATGGACACGGGGCGACCACCACCCTGGTTGAGTGTAGCCTGAAGAGCACGAGCGATTTGGTCCTTTCCGCTGTTCTGGTAACCAGTCATGAAGACAGTGAAACCCTTCTCGGCAGGGAGAGGGTTCTCCTCGCGAAGAACCTTGACGACCTCGGGGTAGGAGAACCACTCGGGGATCTCCTTGCCGGTTCGGAGACGGTGTCGGAGCTCAGTACCGGAGATGTTGAGGGTGCGAGTGCCCTCGGGGATCTCGTTGATGGGGAGGTACTCGTCGGAGTCGGGGAGGTAGATCATGGCCTGGAACTCGACCATCTTGATACCAAGCTCCTCCTGGTGCTCTTGGACGAGGACCTGAGCATCATAAGGACCGTAGTGGTCCTTGCCCTGCTTGTTCTTACCAGGACCGGCGTGGTCACGGCCAACGATGAAGTGGGTAGCACCGTGGTTCTTTCGGATAATGGCGTGCCAGAGAGCCTCACGGGGACCACCCATTCGCATGGCAAGGGGCAGAAGAGCGAGGGCAGCCATGCCGTTGGGGTATCGGGGCAGGAGAGCCTTGTAGACACGGACACGGGTGAAGTGGTCAATGTCACCGGGCTTGGTGAGACCGACGACGGGCTGGATCAGGACGTTGGCCTGCTGGGAGCGGGCGGCGCGGACCGTCAACTCACGGTGAGCTCGGTGCATGGGGTTTCGGGTCTGGAAAGCGACGACCTTTTGCCAGCCGAGCTTGTTGAAGTGAGCGCGGAGCTCAGAGGGAGTGACTGGTGGTTATTAGTCTCATGTCGCGTCTCAGTTGCTCACAGTGACTTACATCGGAGGTCGAGGAAATCGTAGTGCTCGAGACGGTTAATAGCCTCAAGCTTACCACCAATGTAGAACTCCTTAGCGGTGTCAAAGAGGTACTTGACACCGGGGTGAGTGTCATCGTCGCTGCCGAAGACCTTCTTGGCCTCGTTGACCCTGTTGTGTCCGTTTTAGCACCAATGCCCCATGGAAGTGAGAGTCGGCATCATCACGTACTTGTCAGGTCGGTAGACATCCTCGACAGTCAGGATAGCAAGGTTTCGGTCGTCACGGAAATCGCGGAGAGTGATGCGAGCACCAGCCTTGATACCGAGCTGGTCGATCTGGGCCTGGTCAACATCGAGGTTGATAGGCATGGAGAAGAGGGCGCCGTCAGCGAGACGGTTGTTCTCAACGACGCTACAAGACTCTGTTAGCTCATCGACGAAGCAATTGAGTGATTTTACAATTCAACCTACCCATTGTAGTCCTTTTCAGTCAAGAAACCTATGAAACGACCAGTCAATCGCTACTCTTTCTCACTCATGATAGAATCGCCGCCGGAGCAAAGCGCCCGCCGAAGCCGGAAGATGCGGGGGCGGGGCACCGAAGTCAACCCCCCATCATCACAGCGGGGGAAGCAAAAGACCGTCTCGAATAAAACAAGAGGCGCATACCTTCGAGAGGAGAGAAGCCACCGTTGAGGATCAGCTCAAGATCGCAAAGGTGTCGCTCGCTGAGAGTAAGAGCAGGGAGCTTCTGAGACTCAGCCTCGAGCTCGGCCTGGCGAGGCAGATCGCGAGCGAAGAGGTCCTTAAGGACACCACCGTGAGGAGTGTTGGCCATTGTGATGTGAAGTTTTTGTGGTGTTGAGGAGGGAGGAGGATGAAGGAGAATGTCAAAAACCGAGTCGTTTCTCGGGGTTTTGTAAAAGAAAACAGAAGTTGGAGCACGCAATCGTGGGGGTCAACGATTGCACAGGTGTTACTCGGAGAAAGACAACGACGAACAGACCAGAAACAGAGGACGAGAAGAATGAGAATGAATAGTAGGAGAGAAGGATGTGCTTTGATTTTAAATCGACTACCCAGCGGGATATAGAAAAGTACCTCGATCTTTAAGCCCATCCACTACGAGAGTACGACTACCACATCCACCCTGTCATGATTTGTCCCCTCTCCCCGTCCTTCATTACTGGGGTCAATTGGACCGGAGGGGGTGTGTATGATGCAGCGAGTAAGGGGAGAAAAAATTGCGTTTCCATGGGCAAAACGGACGAAATCGGCCAATGCACCCAATCCTCATCTTCTGAACGTATCCTCGTCCTCGAAAAGAGGAAAAAAACAATGGGGTCGTGGTTTTAGCTCTCAATGACGTGCTCGGAGCTTGAGGCTTATACATGCCGCCGACGACCCAGAAGACCAATCAGAGACGACATGACCGGACAAGGCGGCACTAGGCCGTCGGAGCATCGCTCTCGGCGGCGCTGAAGGGCATGGGGGGCATTATGATGAGAAATTTGAGTAAATTCTACTGTTTCCGAGGAGCTTATTGCGGTTGCTACAGCTGCAACATGTTGAGATACAGGCGTTGATATTGCAGCTTACACGCTGAAGAAGTGTATATGCTCGGAACTCGCAATACATCAAGATGCGATTACAAAGCGGAACGAGATGCACAACATGGGTTATCGGTTTCCTATTCGAATCTATCATCACAGTACCAATTCAGTTCCTGGTACCTTGGAAGCGGCAAGGAAACTCTTCAAGCGCTGCTACAGCTATAGTAGGGTCCCTCTTTAACCCCCTGTCTGCGCTTCAGTATCCATCTTGAGGCAAGGGTAAACAAAATAGCTCAATACCAAATCATATTCACTTGCTGTGGGATTCATACACACGCAACCTTTCCTAAAGAGGCAATTTTCTGACCTTCTAATTAGCCCAAAAAAATTCGCCCTATTTTTCAGATGGGCAAGGTGTTATAATACTTGGATGGATAAGGCTGGATCTAATAATATGCCGGATGTATAACACTTAGCTACTAATAAGGCTTACTTATTAGTAGATAAGATTTATATATATAGTTAGGTATAATATTCTAAGGTTAAGATTATTAAATTTAGAGACTAAGATTAGGGATCTGACCTTTAAGAGGTTAAAGTTATATAATATCTATATATTATATAATATGCCCTGTTTATATTAATAGTGCACTGATATTTGGCTGATCTGTTAAATCTATCACATGCTATATCCCATGACCTATTTAACCCTCTTTATGCCGCCGATGCTGACGTCATGACTTCAGGTCTTTGACTTTAGGTAACTAAACTCACACAAAACTCAATATATTTTCTTCCTATTTCTCTGCAGAACCCCGCGATTACCCCTCTCCCATCCACATCGTGGCACGCCATCCCCCTCGTCTTCACAGGGGCTCGATCTTCTCCAGTACCCTCTTGGCCTGCCCTTGGATAGCCTTAAGCCACTTATTATATAAGCCGCCTAGGCGAAGGGCCTTAATAAATTTCCTCTCCTTCCGGCTTGGATTTACCCCTCTAACTAGCTTCCTCTTTAGCCTATTAAGTTCCTCTATCTTAAGATTAAGGAAGCCTCTATTAATTAGCTTATAATAAGGCCATATAAGCAGGAGGATCTTATAACTAAAGAGCACTAGCCTAATATGGCTAATATTATCCTTATAATCCTAGGCATCTCTGATTTCTATAGCCTTTATATAAAGGATATTGCCCTTGCCCTTCTTATTTTATATAAGAGCTTCTTTAATTATATTAATTATATTATGGCCTTTTATTAGATAAGGCTTATTAGGATTATATATTTATAGGCTTTTTTTAATAGGTATTATTATAGTATAGCTGTAATACTATTAGTAGTTATAATTAGAAGGTATAAGAAGTCAGATC
This sequence comes from Fusarium oxysporum Fo47, assembly GCF_013085055.1. Taxonomy (NCBI): domain Eukaryota; kingdom Fungi; phylum Ascomycota; class Sordariomycetes; order Hypocreales; family Nectriaceae; genus Fusarium; species Fusarium oxysporum. The sequence goes on from NC_072845.1 coordinate 1,336,153, forward strand.
GGATTACTTACTGCGCAGTGGATAATTTAAGTATGCTATAGGGGTTGGCAAAAGATCTTTAAAGTAGGCTATAAGAAGAAGATTAGGGCCAGCTAAAGAGTAAGTAAGGCTCTCTAGCTAGGTTATATGCAGCTAGGTTTAGGCTATAATTAAGGCAGCTAACTATAATAATATTAACTTAGTAAAGCTTTGCCTGCTAAGGGGTAATAAATATTTAAATTATATTAGATTTTAGAGATACTTAAATATATCTTTTAAGGCTAACTTATAAACTTTAAAAAATATTATATAATTTATTAAAATTTAATATTAAGATTATTATATTTCTTTTTAATATAATATATAATATCTTATATTATATTATATTAAAAATATATATTTTATTTTATTATTTTACTTTAATATCTTTAGCTTTATTTTATATATTATTAAATAGGTATTTTAACTTTTAAATTAATTATAAATAATTAAATTATATAAACTTTATTATAATTATTACTATTTAATATTAAATTATAATTATAAATATAAAATAAAAATATTTAAAAAAACATAAAAAAGTTAAATTAAATAGGCTATAATATTATAGCTTTAGCCCTAGCTTAGATTTATATAAATTCCCCCTCTACAGGGATTAATAAAATCCTTATGTATTGTATACCTAAGTAGTTAGTTTGTTTCTGAGTTACTGGCCTGGCACGCTATGTCTATCTCTTAATTTTACCATTTTCACTATAAGAACCAACATAGGAGAGTATTTGGATAAGAAAAAGCATGACAGTAACATGGATCTGGCGTGCTGTTGCTTCATTTTGATTGCAATTGTCATGCTTACCCCCTCTCCCTATCACCTGGAGGCCTGCATTGGAGCACCAATGACTTGGTCTGTTCTTGAGTTTCCCCTATACTACAAAGGTAGCTTCATCCAGTGAAGCCCAAGACAATCACTAAGATGTGAATTTGTTAGCTAATTGCATGTTTCTTTATTACCTAAGTGAAGTTGTTGGTTCGAAACGCCGTCTCAATTGGTCACCTTTGCCAAGGCTGATTGCTCAAGCTCCGAGGCAAACATGATTTAGTGTCTGTGCTGGGCAATGGGACTCGAGTTCAGCCAGGTTCAAGCTAAAGAACGTAGAACAAAGGAAATGTTCAAAAGCGTCACATGCTCTGGGCCAATGAATACTTGTTGCTTGTTCGTTCCAGATCACCACATGGTGTGAAGTGACCGAATGGCTTTTGATCTATAAATACCGAACTCATAGACCCAACAACCGTCAACTTCAACTCAACGGGCTCTAGCAATCCCATACGTTTCATTGTCAATCAACAGTACTCCAAAAGCTCAATTTATCTCACTTCGCCAATATGTCGGCCCCAGAGGATTATATGTCGGATGAATGGACTGGCACTGACTCGGAAATCAACTCAGACGACCTGACAGATATCTGCACAAACGACGGCTCAGACGACGGCTCAGATGGAGGCTCAGAAGAGGTTCCAGAGATTGACCCTGAGGTCTTTGGTCCTCTTGCAAACATCACTGCGGAGTCACTCATAGCTCTCGCCTCTCGAATCGCCAAGGATGTCCTTCATGTTTCTGCAGAAAACGCAACACTCGTGAACCGACTCAGTGGTTCCTTCAACATCGTTCACATTGTCCAGTTGGAAACCCTCAAGCTAGTGATTAGGGTTCCCGCCACAGGTTGGGGCGCTGGAATGACAAAGACAGCAGAAGATGCCCTTGCATCGCAAGTTGCGACCATGTGTTTCATTCGACAACAAACCGGTGCTCCTGTACCTGAGGTGTATAGTTGGGACCCAACCAACGACAATGAAGTTGGTGCGCCATTCATTTGCATGAGCTTTTTGGCCGGAGAGACTGCATCTCGTGTTTGGTTCAAAGACTCGATCAACGCTGAGGAGCGAGAAGAAGTTCGTCTCAATATTTTGACTAGTCTTGCTAACATCATGGCCAAATTCTCATCTATGAGCTTCGATAAGATTGGTTCGATCATGCAGGCAGAAGATGGTAGCATATTTCTGGGACCTGTTTTAGATTGGGACGAGCAAGATGATGGCAGCGTGCAAGTCAAAGCTGGTCGCACGTACTTCTCAGCAGTGGAGTATCTTGCCTGCCACATGGATACTAAAGAAGAAAGGACTGCGTGGGATCGTGCTGACAACAAGCTAACAAAGACCCTCCTGACTCTCTGGCCCGATCTGGATTCCCACTCCCGCTTTGTTCTGTGCCCACCCGACTTTGACTCCCAGAATATTTTGGTGGACGACAAAGGAGATGTGACTGGCATCATCGATTGGGATCTGTGCCAAACCATGCCGCCTCATCAGGGGTATGCTAGCTATCCAGGTTGGATCACAAGGGACTGGGACCCATTGATGTATGGCTGGCCCGCCATGGACACTGAGGACTCCCCGGATACACTTCAACGTTATCGGGACCACTACAACAAAGAACTTGGTAAAGCTCTTTCATGGAAAGGGGACTGGGCTCTGACCGAACACTCCCACATCACAGAAGCAGTATGGCTCGCGGTTCTCAACAGGATGAACAGGAGGGATATTCTTCGCAAGTTTGTCGAGGTTGCCCTAGATGTCGACAGAAAAGAGGCTTTAGGCATTTTCTATGATATTGGAGACGATTATTATGACGGGGAGGACTGGGAAGAGTTGAAAGAGAACCTGGGACTGCTGTTTGGTAAGCCCGTCATCGCTTCACAGGTAGCTTGAAAGAAGCATGGCCACAAACAAAGGCATCGTAAGGGGTGCCCTTCATGGACAATGGAGCTCGGTAGAGTATTGGACTAGCTGAATATAACCTTTGACGAACAAAGAAGTAATGACAGATCGTGTAATATAAGAATGACCCCTTGAGACGATTCCTGAAAGTCTTTACTCACTCAAACTCGAACAGTTGTAGCAAACCATCAACTCTTTACACCATACCAACCGTTTCAATTTACTTGAAAGTAACTGTTTACCGAAGCTGTCATCATGTTAGGAAGCGGAAGCTCGACACATCATTGGTAAGTCACTCTCTTGGAAATAATATACCTAACACCTAGCTACGGAGACTGACAGCAGCAGCCCTGTGTGTCACACAACTGCCAGAACTCGTTGTGTGAAGCAGGAGCACTTGGAGGTCTGTCGTAATTGTGGTGACGCGTGGTCGCTGAAGCACCATTCCTCATGCCCCTATTGTCGGGGAAAGGATGAAGCGGAGGAAGCCAGAAATGAACGAGAGAGAAAGGCTGCGGAGAAGAAGAAGAAGAAGAAGAGCAAGTGGAACAAGTGATGTTCAGGTTGGGACACTTCATATAGAGCCAGTTGATGAAATAGTAACGAGAAGCCTTATGTTTCTAGCTTATCAAAGGAAACTTCATTTCTATTAAGGGTTTACTGAGTCATCTAATTTGTGTAAATAATTTGACAGATTCCCTTCAGAAGAACGGCCTCAGTGACTGATTTGACATTTTGTTTCAACTTCAGTCACAAGTTACATTGTTGACGCTCACCAACCCTATCGCTTATACTCATCAGTGATAAACGTTCATGATAACATGTAGGAAAGAGTGCATTCTGTTTAGTAATCTGGTGATAGGATTGACGTGATAATGTTAACTCGGGCTGATTTTAAATGCTTGATCTTGTGGAAGTGGGCCTTCTAAGTTCAAACTGCTCTTTTTATCGGCTAGTATTAAGTGCCAGAGTGTTGCCCCTGTAAGGGAAGAGAGACATGTAGTCAATGACAGAGAAACATTTTCGAGAAGGTTACTACTTGTGGAATTAAAGAAGACACCAAGAGCCTTTGACTTCCCTAGGAGTTTATGGCGGTAGAAGCACGCAGGTTCAGTTGAAGCCTATAGGCACATGTCATTACTATAAACTCCATTTTGACCAAAGAAACTCTCCATATTTTCCAACAGAGGCAGGTAGAAATTCATTTCAAGAGAGGTTGAGGATAAGTAACTAGATATGCTTTTGTCCTAGAGCAACTCAAGAGCTTTTCAGCGCAGACGAACAGCCAACGAATAGATAACGAAGATATACGCTTTGAGACGATCGCTTATGAGAAACTCGACTCGTTGAATCGAGCAACAAAATACCGCTATTGACTGACCCGAATGGTTCAATATTACAACTGACTATTCATGCAAAGTTGATGTTCAACTGGTGTAGAGATCTTGACTTCGTAGCTTGGAGCGTTGCTGTACAGACCTCACTGAACTTGGCCTCATGCTGTGGAGGTATTATAATGATGTTCTTTGATTGCGTGTAAGATAAGAGATAAAACTCAAGACTAATAATGAACTAGATATCCTTCCTTTAATACCTTCCTTTGGAATTAGATGTCTCCTGTGCAAAAGTGTCTGGCTCTTTTGCCGTGCTCCACAGAATAAGCGTTCGTATGAGACCCAGTAACACAATGAAGTTAGAACACGATTAGGTTAATTAGCTCACGATAAGCGAAAAGTATTTATAAATACACATAACTTTAACGGTTTAGATAGTACCTGATGGCCCATGACTTAGCCTGGATTTTTGAGTATCTCTAGATGGCAACAAATGCGTTCTAAAGAGCGCCAGCCATATCTACCTCATACTGACGTGGGGTGAGACTTTATTAGCTAATATACTGGTTGTCTTCCAGCCATTTGTGAGTTCTCTCGAGTATGTATGTCGTTCCCGAAGTTTGACTGCAGAATTACCTAGCTTCACTTACGACACAGCATAGGAGAATATTTACAGTTGGCAAATAAGCTCTTAGCTCTCAGATTTGACCCAACACATGCGCATCCAACTTTCGAACCATGCTTCAGGTAATCGCCAAGAGTTATGAAGCTCACAAAAGCTTCTTTCTCGGGGGTTATAGAAGGCTTTGGCAAGACGGTCTTTTCGTTGCTGTTAATTCTGCTCCCTCGATCTTCCATGACTCGAAACCCCGCTACAATAAAACCGCTCATCACATGTAAGTCTCGCTTGGGAAGAGGAGGAGAATACCGAAGACTAATGCAGCTTCTAGCACAAAGATGCTTCCATTTTTGTGTAATGAGATTTGGGACCTTGTATTCTCCAACTTTGAGGATACCATAGATGTAGATGATGGATCAGATCATGGCCTGTATCCATTCCCCAAAGACACTCATATTCCAACTCTTAAATCACTGTGTCTTGTCAGCCGTCGGTTCTACAAATTGGCCAGGCGAAATCTGTATCATACCATCTCGAGTGGAACATTATACGGCCAACAGAATAATACAAAGATGTGTTTACTCGCCCGTACGCTCCTCTTAAACTCAGAGCTCAGGTCAGAAATCCGTGCAATCGATCTGAGTTCCTCAGGAAACTGGAAAACTCCCTTGGTCAACAGTGAGTTTTGGCCATCAAGCATTGAACGCGTTGAACCTACTCAACTCCGAGACTTGCTGAAGGAAGACATAGAAAGATACTCTGCCACTGAAGCTGGGACATGTTTGCTTCTGACCCTCATGCCAAACCTTCGGATGGTCGTATTGACAGACCCCCGGACAAACTCCAAGGCACTGACCTGGATCCTAGGGGGGAAGATGAGGACTCCCCAACCTGGCACTGAAGATCGACCAGAATTAGTTGCGAACTACCTCGGTCAGCTGGAAGAAGTTCACTGGTCGCCAATACAGACCATGCTAGAAGATTCGGACAATTGTAGCACGGAATCTTTACTACTCCTTCCCAACATCAAGCGACTCTTCCTATCACCTTTCGCACCCACCTTCACTATTAGTCATCCCGTGGTTCCAGACTTTCAGAGCGGGCTACAGAGTTTGACAATCGACGGCTGTGTGATCAGACCCGCCTTCCTACAGTACAATCTTTCTCGATGCAAGGCCTTACAGTACTTGGACCTGGATCTTACAGATTGCTACGACGTAAAGGCAGTGGATTTGAAGGTGAACCTGCACAACTTTGGAAGCGTTCTCAGAGAGTTTGGACAAGATCTTGTCAGCTTAAGGTTGAGATTTTACGACTGCGAAGAGTACGCCCAAGGCAAGATTGGCTCTCTAAAAGGACTTAAGCGCCTCCGTCACCTTTCAGCTCCAGTATTTGTGCTTGTCGGTGTATGCGAGGACGCAATCCCACTACCGGAAGTCTTGCCTGGATCAATTGAGACGTTTGAAATGCATTTTGTGGATGAGTATGGGCTGGCAAATAGCGACACTCTGGGAACAAAGTCTGCTGCGAACGACGACCGAGTGGTTCGCTTACTCAACAACAATCAATTGCCTAAGCTACAGGAAGTTGTATATAATTGTTATATGGACGGCCAGGACGACAGGCTCACTAACTTCACTCAAGTTGAGGGCTGGAGTGTCAAGAACGAGGCACAACTACGGCGCTCGTTTGCCAGAGAGCCATTTTCTCGGAGGATGGAATTAGTACGCGGAGAATAGAATGGAGATTGGTTCACCCTACCTACCTAATGATATAATGAAACTATGGCTTAGAAAGAGATGATCAGTTTGAGGAAAACCAAACAGACTGTTGTGTGACAGATGCATTACATCACCTACATACTAGTACTCGGTGTGAATATACTGACTTATTTCAGCTGAGAAAAGAGACAACTTGAGACGGAGCAGAAAGGGTTTTAATTGGCAAACCTGCAAGGTATCATTCCAGACTACGACAATAGTCTTGATTCAAGCCACAGCCTGCTCGTGCATATCATGTTACTCTTGAGGATACCCTACCTATCGTGGGTTACACAACATAAGTACCTCACAAAAGTACCTTTTGTACTTAAGTACGAGCTGGCAGCCTGATCCCCTCCGATGCCATTGGCATCTCATCTTCTCTGCCCTTATTCTATTCCGCCCCAATCACCACCTCAATCACCATCACCATGCTGCTGTGCGTGCCCAATGAGATTTTAGCTCACATATTTTCCATGATTGAGTGCGAGGATGTGGAAGGCGGATGGGATACCAAATCCTCATACTCTGCACTCTTGTCTCTGAGCCGCGTTTGCAAACGATTCTGGGTGATTGCGGAGTTCTATCTCTACCGAAACATTTTTCTCCTCGAAGACGACGCTGATGAGAAATGGCTGCAGTTTGCAAGAGGCCTGCAACGGGATCCTAAGCGAGGTCTCACCACCAGGAAGTTCTGCTCCCAGAGATATGATCCCATGGCGCCTCCAAACTTCCTCCGCTTCCTGACCAAGTATTTCCTGAAATTTTCCTTATCACCTGATCGTGATAGAATCCCCCCAGGTCTCAGGTCTGTCATACAGCACGAGTTGGAATCCAGAATATACAAACGGCCATACAGAAGTTTGCGAGTGCTTCTCTTGCTTCTCATGCCAGATCTGAGACACCTCGAGCTGACCATTACCGACCTAAAATCCACGCCGTTTCTTTTGAATGGTACATTCGAAAGTGACGAAGACTACGGCTGTTATGGTTTTGAGACCAACGAAGAAAGTCCGAGCTATAAAGGTATCCCCAACATCTTCTTTTTCCGGCATCTCGAGTCGGTAACTCTCAGATCCTATGACGACAACCTGGGCTCGCCAATACGGGGGAGAACATTCAGTGGCATTCTAAACCATCCATGTGTCAAGGCCCTGAGACTTGACGGCTTTGCAGTGTGGCACTGTACCTGTATGAGATTGAATTGGGGCAAGGCGCCCAGCAACCTGACAAGGCTCGACCTTGACAACTGCATATTACAGCCCATGTCCCTCAAACGCATTTTGGAGAAGTGCAGAAGCCTTACCCATCTCAATATGGCCCTCACAGGCTTTGGAGACGTGAAAGATCCCACACACAATTTTGAGGACTTTGGCATCGTTCTCAGAGAGCATGGGCGGAATTTGGTCGAGCTTTCAATCACGAAACCAATGTGGGATCCTCACATCGCCGATCCGTTTAACTTCATCGGACCTCTCAAGGAACTGACGGTTCTGAAACATCTATCCATTGGCAGGCTCAACTTTGTTGGGCCCATAGATGATGATACAAAGAAGGACATAACGATACACGACGCCCTTCCTCAGTCCTTGGAGAGTCTCACCATTGAAGCAGAGGTTGCGGGTTGTTCGTGTGACTTGTACAGAGTCAGACAGACGGAGGAGCTAGTTTGCAACATGCTCACGTATGAACAACTCCCGCCGGGCTTAAAACAAATCCACATGAAGATGCCACCGGGGCCGGAGGCGCGAGGTTATGAAGTGAATGAAGCTGCTGAACTTGGGGGCTGGCGAATCGGGAAAAAGGGTCTATGGGTGCGGAGAAGAGGAGAGGGGGAGTACGGAGTGATTCAATTCATCACCAGTGCGACTTGGGCTGGATAAGGTAGTTCTAGTACAAAAACCCTCGTATATCTCATTTCAATTACACAATCAGTATGAAACCTTCAATGATCCGATTATCTTCTCGTAGTTTTTACCTTTGCTTCAAGGGTTGTGATCGAGCCTGGTTACAGTGCAGAGCCAAGATATCACCCAACACCAGACATTGTAAGCCTAACTAGACGTTCATTCATTATTTCCATCGACTTACCGAGATATTAATAGGACCTACACAAACTCGGTTATTTCCGTCGAACTAAATCAAATTGAATATACAGTTCCACCCAAGAAACTTCAGCGCTGATTCGTTCTGGTCTCTCGGTAATTCTTGAAGCTGAGTCATGGCCTAACCTGTTAGATCATCACCAGAGCTTAAACATCGAACCACTGCCATCATCCTCAGATAACGAGCCCAAATGGAGAGCGCACTTCCTAAACTAAGGTCAATTGGATCTGCCCGGAATGTTAGCACATTGATACGGGCAACATCTTGTGCATCCTGCTCGTCTTCGTCACCGAGGAGCTTCACAAGCTTAAACCGCCCCCCACCAAATTACCCAGGCCATGTTCCTCTAACGAGAGTTGAGCGGGCTGGGCTGGCCATTGGAGCCAGCGTCATGTCGTTTTTCGATCCCTATCGTCATGGTATGTGGCATGGTTTCTTGCGAAGTCCTCTTGTTTCCCTAGCTGACCCCCCGTAGATCTCATCGCTGCTACCGGCGAAGCCACTGCCACACCCTACTTTATCTACCGCCTGCGCGACGTCATGCTCGCCGATCCAACCGGCCGTCGTATCCTCCGAGTTCGACCTCGGATTTCTTCCAAAACCCTCTCCCTCGAAGCTCTGCGCGCACTACCCGAAAACTCCGTTGGTCGCGCCTACGTAGGGTGGCTCGATCGCGAAGGCGTCTCCCCCGATACCCGAGCTACAGTGCGGTACATCGACGACGAAGAGTGCGCATATGTCATGCAGCGATACCGCGAGTGTCATGACTTCTATCACGCTTTGACTGGTCTGCCCATTGTGCGCGAGGGTGAGGTTGCTCTCAAGGCTTTTGAGTTTGCGAATACTTTACTTCCCATGACGGGATTGAGTATCTTTGCGGCTGCTACCATGAAGAGGAGCGAGAGACAGCGATTCGCCTCGATATATCTTCCCTGGGCTCTGAAGAACGGGGCACGGAGCAAAGAGGTCATCAATGTATTCTGGGAAGAGAGACTTGAGGATGACGTTAGTGACTTGAGAAAAGAGCTGGGTATTGAGCAGCCGCCCGATATGAGAGACATTCGAAAGAGGGAGAGGGAAGAGAAGAAGAGACTCAAAGAGCTGAGAGAGCAAGGACTATAGTTCTCTGCTGGTTTTCTTCCATCCGACTTCTCGTGTAATACTTGTACTCTACTGTATCAAAGGTCAAATTTAGGATTGCCAATTAGCGTTATTATTGAGGCCAAAATTACTGCGCCAGGATTCCCGACCTGTGAAGTCAATTGAATCATGCACATCATCAAATCGTACGAGTAGAAAACCCAGATGTTACCCTCAACGTCTGAGGAAGACCTCCCAGATTCTGCACCGAGCCATCACATTCATTTTGTTTCCTTTCACTCGAGACAGAAAAGCAGGTCCCGCCCACGAATTTGCCTTATTTCCTCGCTCTGATCTTCAATTTCATGGTATCACAAGCACCTCTTACAGATCCAAATCGTCATCATCGTCCCACGCCTTGCGTCTGCTCACAACAATCTTCTCCTCCTCCTTGCTCTCCGACATAGCGTTCAGAAGCTCCTTGAGTTGTGCTTCAGTGACCTTCTGTCGAAGTTGGCCGGTTTGTGCAAGCGTGATAAGTCGGTTCTCGATATCGGCGGCACGCTCCTCTTTCACAAGTCGGATACGACCTAGACGGTCGGCGGCTTCGGGATGGAGGATCTGGTTGAGGATGTGTTGGCGAGCATCATTTTGCTGTTGCCTATTCAAGGTCAGTAAGTCAATGTCGTACGGTATGGATCGAGACAACTGACTGGCGCTGCTGTTGTTGTTCCTGACCAGAAGAACCGCCTCCACTGCCACCAGCTTCGGCCTTCAGTTGCTCCAGACGAGCTTTTCGTAACTGCGAAGAACATCAGTGATGGACTCCCGATAAAATCCACAAAAGTGAGCTACCTGTTCTAACTCTGCGTCATCCATGATCTTGATACGTGACGTTCTTTAACGATTTGGTAAGTCGCGAGATCAGCCTGACGCCGCGGGGTTGCTTTGCACATCGTCGGAGGGGCACTTGGGTTACGTAAGCAAAATCAAGCAACACATTAAACATCATGATACTGTTGATTTGGTGTCACATATTCTGTTAACTGAGGGAGTTGTTGAGTGTCTTTAGTTCGAATAGTTCAAGTGCTAATGTGAAAATCTCCAACCATATATAGAATGCCCCAAGCGCCAAATATGCAATTCGTTAATACCCTATTCTACAAAAGAAGGCCATTTTTCAGCATGCGCTGCTGAGTCTTCTTCCTAACATCGCTTGGCGATGCCTCCTGGACTGGAATGATAGACCGCAACTTTTGCTGTTGTTCAATACGTCGGGCCTTAATCATTTGAACCATCAGTTGATTTGTCGGTGTGTCTATGCCGAGAATCCTAGCCCGCTTCAAGAAGTATCCGTTCTGATAGTTTATATCTGTTTGTAGACCCTTGTTGATGCGTGTCAGCAGATCACTTGGGGCGTTGCTCTTGCCAGTAATACGGCGGTAGCAGAACTTCTTGAGGCCTTCTCCGCGGAGGAACTTTATGAGGTCGGGTGAGTCTTGGACCTCGGGCATGTTCTCCGTCACTAGAGCCATTTCCCCCAGAAGCTGATTCATCATCTTTTGAGCATTTCGATTTTCCAACAGACCTTGGTATGGGAGGTCAAGGAGCACGCAGACGGGCTCAACAGCAGCCGTGAACATAATGGAAGGTAGTTTGAATCTTAGCCAGTGCTCATAAGTACTGAAGGTTGTGTTGAGCTCTTTGACCCTTCTCAAAGAATGCATCATACTAGGCTGCTGCTCAGCGGGGATGTAAAGCTCCTTCTCCGCATTCAGTACCGGATCGGCCTTGGTGAAGACTGTTCGCCCACTCTTGAACTGCTTAACAGAATCCCTGTTCCGGTTGAAACCGAGCGCGTGGGACATATGACCCAAGTAAAAGTTGGGCTCAGGCTGGGTTCCGTCAAAAATTTCCTCGCGGACCCGCTCGAGAACTCCCATGCCGTCGTTGAGAAGACAAATCGATGTTTTATCGTCGATCCGATCTTTGACTGAGACGATCGCCTTGACAGCTTCAAAGCCACGGCCGGTAACTATCAACTCATCGATGTGCGAGCGGTCAGATTGAGGTACAACATCGTCCTCGGGCATGGCTGCATTCTTCTCGACATATGCATTCTTCCTCGTTCGTTCAGGTTGAACCTTTTCGACATTTCGATATCTTGACTTGGGCATCTCGCGAAATGGCACCGTCTCAACGGAATCATAAACACTACATAGAGCGTGGGCGATGAATCTCGATCTTACATCTTCGCCCAGGATATGAATTTTATGTACGGGTCCAGATTTCGCTGCTTCAGCTGGAATGACGACCGAGGGGACGTAGAATTGCGACGAAGGGCTTGTTGATGTAGGTGTGACCGATCCGGCTTGGATACTAGAGCTTTGCCATGGCCGTGATGGCGCACTGCCGAGTTCTGGGGGTACGGCCTCTGGTTTCTTCTGTTCTGTCGGAGGCACTGCCGAAGCGAAGAGTCGTGTATAGCCAAAATTAGGGCTATTTCGGAGCCATCGGGTCGATTTCCTCGCTATTTGACCGGTCGCCCGCGGCTGCATTATAATTGCCAGCTTGACGTTAGTAATCGAGTCGTCGTGGAGAGAAAAGGTGGCTCAGAAGCCGAAAGATCGAGAGTTTAATATGTGCACACGCGCATCCAGACTCGAGCGAGAGGCGATGGAGGCTAGCCTGTGGGACTCGGTTTTTGGTAAGTCTGATTAACGATACGTCGGTTTCTTATCTCGTGAGTTCATGAAGGCGTTGAGTTGCGTTGGAGCTGGTGATGTCGATACTAAATTGGTGATGCGTTGAAGAATGACAGAGGCGAGTCCGTTTTTTCCCTTTAGCTCGACTTAGACCATGGCCAATTAGAGTAACAAGAGCCCAAGTTTTCGATCTTCAATAGTGGGGTTTAAAAGCATCAATAATTGGCCAATGAGTGCTCGGCTCCGATATCGTTTGGTCTGATGCTGAAATTAGTGATGCTGAAGACTACACAGCATGAAAGAGAAATGCAAGTAACAGAATTCGTGTACGGAGTTCGCTGAAAGAAATCCACAATTCATGAAGAGCTTACACTTTCAGCATTCTTTTGTTTTCAGCCTGGGGATGTTCTTGGCCTGCGGTACCCTTTAGTTGCATCACTTCGCTTCATGAATGCAAGAGCCACTAAGCCTTATTGGGTCTCATGGTTGACAAGTTTCTGCGCCTGTGCGAAGTCTTTCATGCGACGACGTGAACATCGCAACATTGCGCCTCTCAACATTCCTAATCACAAAATCCAACATGACAGACGTCAAGGACATCACACCGGATCTTGATCGGCTGGATAATCAGCTCGATGACCTCGAAGAAAAGCTACAGCCTTTGTTGGGCAACCTCGAAGGCATGGCCTCCCAGTTGCCCCTATTAGACAAGGCAAAACTGTTCTCACTCACAGCTTACGCGATCGAATCTCTAATGTTTTGTGAGAATCCTTGAACCCGACGCGACGCCACATGATCAATACTGACATTCGTGATAGCATCACTGAAATTAAATGAAGGCAATGAAGCTCAAACTCAAGCCGTTCTTACTGAACTCAAGCGAATCCAGCAATATTTTGGAAAGATCAAAAACATCGAGTCTCCTCCGGAGCCTGAAACGCGTACTTTGACCATTAACCAAGAGGCTACCGCGCGTATCCTCAAGGCGGACCTGGTATGTAGCCGCGAAGTCACGACAGATCCAAGACTGACATTTTACAGGGCGACAACAAAACAATCAGCAATAAGCTTGCCGAAAAGATTGCAGAGGAACGAGCCAAGGCACTGCTCAAGTCTGTCGAGAACCGAAAAAGACCGACAGAGGAGTCGCCTGTCCCATCTCAGCCCAGCTCTTCTGCCGAAGGAAAAGATAAGAGCAAAAAGAAGCAGAAGAAGAACAAAAAGAACAATTCAAAGAACTGAATTGAAACTTAGCAGTATGCCGATGGGCCAAAGGGTTGGAAAACGCACAGAAGTTTCGCGCCGACTATTGATGGTCGAATTCAGAGCGTGCAGATTCAGGAGGAGGCTTACGATGATACCCAGATTGTGTCAGGCAAATAGATGGCTGGGGACCTACACGGCCCCCTTGAAAAGTTGAATTCGCTGGGCATGGCGTTTGGGAATTTGGGATTGACTTTTTGATTTGGGGAGATAGTGATGAGGCAACTACACCTAGACATCAGACTCTTCTGAAACGCAGCTTGCTTCCGAAATTTGCTTTCTTGCGGGATACAATGAACTTTGCATCCAGAGGGGGCACGAATATGTGTTTCAATTGGCAAAGGCTTGTAAAGTTAAGATAAGGCATCAAAATTACAAGAGCTTCTGACTGGATGGCATCTCCCTTGTCGTCCGGCATCGCATTAGATTTATGGTAAAGTTGAGCTCTTATCGCTTTAATACGTGGAAAGATAAGACAGAGGTGACTAACAATTTTTCACCCCACCATTATCGGACGTGAGTCAAGGGGAACAATCGCGGGGCACCACAACCCCTCCAAGTTCCAACCCAAGGCCGCGATTTCTGTTTCCGCATCGATTGAAGCAGAAAACAAAGCACAGCACAAAATGGCGGTTATCTACGTCGACGAAGAAGCCGGAAGCGATCTCCCCGAGATTCAGGGCACTGAGGCCGCCCCCTTCAAGACTCTTCTTGAAGCCTACTACCGCCACGGAGCCGAGTCCGAGTACCAGGTCAAGAAGAAGGACGATGAGGAGGGGTACAAGCCTGCTGCCAAGTCAGCCCTGAAGAAGGCTGTCGCCTACGCTGCTCAGCAGAAGAAGAAGGCCGAGGCTGCTGCTAAGCGAGCTGAGAAGGATGCTCAAGACGAGGCCGCTCGTTTGGCTGTTCTCGAGGAGGCTAAGAAGCTGAAGATCACTAACGACCCTTCACTTCCTGAGCCTGTTGCGATCAACCTCCAAGAGACCGACCCTTCAAAGATTGGTACACTCCGAAAGAGCAAGGATGAGCCTACTGAGGGAGTCAAGCGCGTCTCCGTTCAGGGTCGTGTCAACCGTGTTGCTAAGCAGGGTGGTCTTATTTTTGTAACCCTGCGCCGCGGTCTCAACTTCATGCAATGTCTGCTTTCTGGAGATCTCTCCAAGACCTATGATGCTCTTACCCTTTCGAGAGAGACCTCTCTCGAGATCATTGGTGAGCTTTGGGAGGTTCCCGCCGGTGCTCACGCCCCTCTCGACCGAGAACTTCGCGCCGACTACTTCAGAGTCATTGCCAAGGCCCCTGGTGGTGATGAGGCTTTCACCAACTTGGTTCCCGTTGACGGTGACACCAACACCCTCATGAACCTCCGCCACCTTACCCTCCGCCACGAGAAGCCCGCCGCCGTCATGTTCGTTCGCGACATCGTTGAGGATGCTTTCCACACCGTTTACAATGAGTTGGATGTCAAGAAGGTCAGCCCTCCTGCTCTTGTGCAGACTCAGGTCGAGGGTGGTTCTACTCTTTTCAAGTTCGACTACTATGGCGAGACCTCATACTTGACTCAGTCCAGTCAGCTTTACCTCGAGACTGTCCTACCTGTCCTTGGTGACTGCTACTGCATTGAGAAGTCTTTCCGTGCTGAGAAGTCTCTTACCCGTCGCCATGTAAGTACCCCTATATGGAAGCTAGCCAGATATTATATCCGAGTGACCGCATCTAACTTTAATGCAGCTTTCTGAGTACTCCCACGTCGAGGCTGAACTGGATTTCATTACCTTCGACAACCTCCTGGACCATCTTGAGCACGTCATCTGCCGTGTCATCGACCTGACCCTCGAGAACCCAGTTGCCGCTGAGGCTATCAAGAAGTACAACCCTGACTTCGAGAAGCCTTCTCGACCTTTCTTGCGCATGCGATACTCTGACGCCATTGATTGGCTGCGAGAGCGTGGTATCAAGAACGAGGATGGCAACGACCACACCTTTGGCGACGATATGTAAGTGTTTCGCAAATTCTGAATGCACACAGACTGACTGGAGACCAGTGCCGAGGCTGCTGAGCGCAAGATGACCGACGAGATCAACCGCCCCATCTTCCTCACTCACTTCCCTGTCGAGATCAAGTCCTTCTACATGTCAAGGGCTAAGGACGACCCCCGCGTGACCGACTCCGTCGATGTTCTGATGCCTGGAGTTGGCGAGATTGTCGGTGGCAGCATGAGAATTTGGGACTATGAGGAGCTCATGGCCGGTTACAAGCGAGAGGGCATTGACCCTACAGGATACTTCTGGTACACTGACCAGCGCAAGTACGGATCTACTCCTCACGGAGGATACGGTTTGGGAGCTGAGCGGTACGTTATCTGGTACTTCTATGATTCGATATATACTGACAACTGTTTAGATTCCTGGCGTGGCTTCTCAAGCTCTGGACTGTGCGAGAAGCTTGCTTGTATCCCCGATATATGGGCAGATGCACACCGTAAACGATGCGCTTATGAGATGTATAACGAAAATGGAGTACAGGGCTTTGATATAGTAGAACAGACCGCTCTAGAGTTAACGTCTAGAATGAATTTGCGAGACTGCTTTACTCACCATTTGTTGCATTGACATTGACACAAGACTTATATCCGATAGTGAAATGCCCGATATCTCCGTTGTTGAAAGCGGTCGTAATCAATCGTAGCCTTCACTAGACTCATGAGGTGTCCACTAAAAAGTTGCCCAGCGGCTGTCAACGGAAGGTCCTGGAGTGCTCTGGACCCCTGGCGCTTGGGGGAATGCCTCTACCGAGGCCCTACTGGCCAATCTTCCCCATCCCTCGTTGAAATTTGCCCCTCATGATTGGCTGCTTTCATACGTGCCTCCGAAATCCGTGCCTCCGGTATTCTTCTTTCCGATCTTTCTCCTCATAACTTAACATCTTGGAACTTTGTTCTTCAATACCAGCATCACATCACCAAATCTTCCGCCAAAACCTCACAACACAACAACCACAATGCCTCGTCAACGATCCGTCGGCCGCGCTCCTTCGCGCCCTACCGCTGCTGCTCCCAAGCCTGCTCCTCAGCAGACTCGCCCTGCCGCCACCCACGCTGCTCCTCCCGCCGCCGCTCACCCTCCTGCCCAGGCCATGCCTCCTCAGGCTGCCGGTTCTCAGGGCCCTGGACTGTTCGGTCAGATGGCCAGCACTGCTGCGTAAGCATCCCCTTGCAAATCTACAACAATTGGTGTCTTCGGAGTTCCAAGTTCCGGGTGGAGCAATATACTCCAAAGCACCTGTAGAGCTCATATTTCGAACACGTGTAGCTAACTTGTTCTCAGCGGTGTCGCTATCGGTTCCTCAGTAGGCCACGCCATCGGCGGTCTCTTCTCCGGCGGTTCCTCCGAGGCTGCTGCCCCCGTCCAGGCTCAGGCCGCTCCCCAAGAGCAGTCCTGGAACCAGAACAACTGCGCTGGTGTCGCCCAGAACTTCACAAAGTGCATGGATGAGAACAACGGAAACATGCAGATCTGCAACTGGTATCTTGAGCAACTCAAGGCTTGCCAGGCCGCCGCTGGTCAGTAAGCATGGACGAATTAGAAGTTAAAAGAGAACAAAAGGGACTTGATATCACTATGGGAAAGGAAACAACACTGGGGATATATATCTCCTGACAGCGTGCATGCATATAGGAATCTGGCGGGGAAATACTACTGTTACATCTCAGCACTGTCAATTGTACAATACAACAAAAAAAGACATTACTCCCACTCAAATTGGGAAACCCCTTCATTCATCTTTCTCCTCCTCCTCTGGCCGTGGCTCAAAGTTCAGCTTTGTCGTGTTAGCAAGTTCCATACAGAGTGGGATACCGAATCTTACCGAATTTCCATTGTACAACTGTTGATCTCTTTGCTGATCTCTGCGATTCTGGAATGACTGAATACGCTCTTGAGAACTGCCCGGCGCATCGCTCGTAGGCCCTCGGTGCCCAGTGCGCTCATCACCGCCCCCAAAAAGACTGAAAATCCATGTGAAAATGCTGAGAATAAATCCAATGACTCTCGAAACAATGCCCTGTGAATCATCGTAGGCGGTCGTAAACTTCTTGACGGGAATAAGCACCAATGTCGAAGACGGAAAAAGGCCGAGATCTCCTAACGGCTTGTCCTCCTCAGTCTCATCAATATTCTTATTGGGTAGAGGTGTGAGGACCTGCTTGAAAGTATATGGCTGCGAGCCATCGCCTCTACTTTCATCCACCCAATGTCGGACCTCCTTTAGGTGCGCAGTCGTCTTGAAGCGATTCCTCAGTGTTGATCCATCGAACAAGCGGACTTGAAGAGCCGTTATCGCGCCAGACTTGGAGGTGCTTGACAGCTTTGTCTCTGGTGCGCTCACTAATGATGCTGCAACGTCGCCACCCTTGAGGTTATCAAGTTTCTGCTTCTCACGCTGCTCGGCACGTAGGCGTCGCTCTGCCTTGTCGTCTTCGATGCGCTTGAGAATCCGCGCTTTCTCCTCTTGGTCTTTCTGTTTCTTCTTCCTTACTGCCTCAGCTTGCTTGTGAGCCCGGGCGTTGTCCGTATCCATACCAGCTTCGGCCTCAGCTTTGGCTTTCTCTTTCGTCCTTGCGCGTTCCTCCTTCACCTTGCGCTCATTCTCCTCCTTTTGGGCTTGCAGCCTGGCGGCCCTCTCAGCCAGTATCCGACGAACGTTTTCTGACGTTGAAGGAGCCGCTGTTGGTGGAGTGCTCTGCTGTTCTGAAGCTGCGGGTGTCTCTGTCTGGGGCTGTGGTGGGCTGGCCTGCTCTGGTGCCGGGGTTGGTTGGGTTGTAGCTGGAGCCGGAGCTGCAGGTGCAGCGGTGGAGTTAAAAGCAGTCTGAACTCTCCGCAAGAAATCCTCTTTGCTGGTCCCTGGTGTGATGTACTCCTTCAGCTCTCCATTCTTAATGATAACAACAGTGGGAGTCCGTGGTAGAGGGAAGATCTGAGCTAGATATCCGGCTTCCTCGGACCCAGCTTTGAGACGGAGCGCAATAGAATGCTCCTTGAGTAAGTCGCTCAACTACACCGTAATTAGCCCCATCACATATGATCTGCAGATTTTCGTAATCCCTACTGTATCATCGACCAGAAACTCATTTTCCCATTGTGTGCTCTCGTCGCTTTCATCTAAAATGCATGTCAGTTATTGCGTGGGTCAGGGTGATGACAAAACATACCTGTCACGAAACATAGAACAAGTTTCTGCTGACTGACGGCTGTCGAGATGCCTTCCTGAAGGGTTCCCTCATAAAACATGGTGAGCTATGTTGAATATGAGAAACTCTTGGCTTCAATTATGGAAAAGTTGAAAATAGTGGGTGAATGAGCGATTGTGAGCAAGATAAAGTTGCGACGTGTTGTCAAGGTTGGAGTTGTCTTGTCTTGATTTCTACTCCCTTGAGACTTTGTGAATATTTGTCATGTAAATAAACAACAAATACGTCTTAATTAGTTGTGTAGCAAGTAAATTGGACGGTTAAATAAGTAAAGCAAAAGGTTACTGGCAAGAACCAACTCCGATCATGTCTGGTTAAACAAGGCTTGAATGGATTTAAACCAAGCCATCATGAGTGAAGGCAGCTATGAGAGCTAGCTATGACGCTTGTGGCATCACGTGGCCGTAGCTTCAGCGCCGACCTTCGGGTTTCGGGGGCTTACTCAGCGGTATTGAGCTCGCCATCCAGTAGAAACTTTGCAAAGGATCTAACATGGGAGAGTGAATGAATGAGTCAAAGGGAATGGACATATAATTTCTACAGATTTGACTTGACTTATCTTTCCACTTTCTAACTTCTCCTAGTGAGAGTACATTTGGCGCAAAATGCTCATTGATCCTGCTTTTCTGCCATGGGCAGAAAGTAAAGGAGTCAAACTAAAGGGTGTTGAACCTCGAATTCTTCCAGGTCGAGGTATTGGTATTGTCGCAACTCGCGATATCAAGGTGAGTAATAAGTCTTCTTTCGGAATTATCCTAATATTTCCAAGCCAAATGAAACTATTTTGAGTGTGCCAATGAAAGCACTTCGCACTATTGACACAGTGCCAAAGAACATCACCGAAGCCCTTCAAGGAGTCTCAGTTCATGGCATCCTGGCTGCTGAAATTGCTCTTGACAAAAGTGATGACTTTTCTGTATGGAAAACTGTCCTGCCAACCCGGGAAGATCTAGAAGCCGGTGTGCCCATGATGTGGCCTAGTGAACTTCAAGCCCTTCTACCCAAGAGGGCCAAGGATATCCTGGATAATCAGAATACTACATTCAGGCGCGAGTGCGAAATTGTCCTGAAAGCATTCCCAAAATTGACCAGGGATGAGTACTTATACTCTTGGGTTCTCATCAACACCAGAACCTTCTACAACAGCATGCCCAAAATGAAAAGCTACGCTCATGCTGACCGACTAGTCTGCATGCCAACAGCCGACCTCTTCAATCACGCTGACCAAGGATGCAAGCTCGCCTATTCAGCCCTGGGATACAGCGTTCAAGCGGACAGAGTCTATCACCAAGGTGAAGAAGTCTACGTATCGTACGGGCCACATTCAAATGACTTTCTCCTTTCCGAATACGGTTTCATTCTGGATACAAACCGATGGGACGAGGTCTACCTCGATGAAGTGATTCTTCCAAAGCTGAACAAGACACAGCGTGCCGACCTTGAAAGTATCAATTTTCTTGGAAGATACACTCTCGATTACCAGACATTAGGCTGTCATCGAACCCAAGTCGCTTTGCGAATGCTATGCTGTACACAAAGGCAATGGCAGCGGTTCTTTGATGCTCAAGACGAGGGGCGTTCGTCACAGGCTGAGGTTGATGGATTATTGTTGACAGCACTGAAAGATTTCTTGAACATCATCGGAAAGACTCTGCACGATATAGATGAGGTAGAAGGTGGTTCGAGTAGCCAGCGGGAACTCTTGCGGCGCAGATGGCAGCAGATTGGAGCCATGGTGACCAAGACAATAGATACACTTTCATGAATCTTTCCGTACCTATCCGAATAGCGACTTTGGATAATGCATGATCGTGGTTCCATTCTGTAGCTCAAATAATGCTGCGCGTGACGATAACATTTCTGTGTAAATTGAAAGGAACAGTTGGGCCAGTTTCATACCCGTTAACCTAAAAAGCTTCACTAGCAATCCCCCTCTCATGGGTTCAGGAACTCTGTTGTTTCCTGGTATTTTCTGAAGGTTTGCAGTGTGTCTGCCTTCAGCTGAGCGTATCGTCATCATCGTTGTCTCCTCCAAGTGGACGCGGACAACCATCCTTGACTTCAACCACTTGCACCCAATCTTATCTCGAAAGTACGCAGGCCAGCGTTTAGTATATTGTCCCTCTAGTCTTAGGCTCTCTATTCCCAGTTTCGAAAGTCCCGCGGGGGCCTGAGCAAAAGCCATATCCGTTCCCACGTTTTCTTCCCAGAGGTTGTTATATATACCTCGCCACCTGACAACTACGCTCTTCAGATGCGGTGTTGTTTCGGGCAGGATGTGGAATCGGTGCATCCACGAAGACTTGTCACAATTAGGTGGTATGTAGATATCCAGATGTTGAATCAGCCTTGCGTTTGTCTGCCCGATTTGATCCATGAATCGAGACATACAACTCGCCTCGTTGATGCGGAAGATGTTCTGCGAGTAAGAATTGGAACCGCTTGATTGTAAATTTGATTGCATGTTTGTAGTATTGCTGGTTCCATTGTTCGCTGCTGTCGATCGTGAAGTACATTGAGCATGATTAACTTCTCATAACCGTCTCCAACTGCCCAGGATGGGTGATCACTTCGGTTAAATCGACTGACGAGAAGCAAGACATATATTTTAAGCGGATTTCAACTGGCAAGCCGAGTAATCCGCATCTTTGCTTCATTTTGGGTACTTTATTGGGTGTGGTACGTTTCTGAAAGCATCGGGTTTCCACTCTCGAGGTGGGTTAAGCATCAAGATGTTGATGAATGCCTCGGCAATGGCTTTTCCACTTACAGATCCAGTCATTTGGGCACTTCTCTTGGGCTCGAAGTTGTATACTGTTTCGCAAACTATATCGCTGCATATTTCTATATTGAATCTGAAGCTTCTCAGCTCAACGCAGTAGTCGAGAAGTCAAGAGACGAGCGAATGAGTTCAGTTGTGATTCATTGTCATTGAGAAATTTATATGACAGGGGGTCAATTAATCCGCTCGAAATATACCCACCGAGATAGGTAGGTAAGTAGCAAAGATAAGTCAAGATCAAGCTACTGCCGGTTATGCAGTTTGCAGATCACAGATCGCAACCTAAGCTCTTAACGTTAACCATCACTTATGCATACCCGCACTTGGTTCCTGGAGCGGTAATAACACCATCCGGCCCAAACGATCCGGCCCCGTTTGCAAGGTTGTCGGCCGTCAGAAATCTATGCCACAAATGGCGATGTTTGGGGGTCGTTTTCACATGTCTCAACAGACAGAACCCATCATGTAAAACAAACGTAAAGACCAAAGGAAGAAAAACGTAGTCTCCCTCTTGTCGTACCACAATAGATCCCTGTCCGGTACTTGCTAGTGTTTGTCATTGGTCCATGGCCGCGGTTACATTTTGGCTAAGTAGACTTAGTATAAGCGCTATATAATAAATAGGTGTCGTACGATAAGTTCGGCCATCTCCTACAGGCAACAGGTGCAGGTCGTTTGGGCTCCAATGGTATGGGAAGAAACTCTCCAGGCCTCAATACTAGATATGCTCAGAAGTTAGTCTGCTACCTTTTCCTTGATACCAACGTCAAGTTCATACAAATTTGTCACTGGCTTTTCTCGAGAGTCAAGGCAATTAACCAGATGCTAGCAAAGACTCAAGGCAACACTTGTTCCTCTCAACAAGCATCCTGCCAGTTGTCTTCACTTACTTAGACTGGTGTTATTGGGCACTCCAGACGCCGTGTGAATGATCTCTATCTGCCAGATTTGTCTTGTTTGGCGATATCACTTGTAAATCATCATAAGTCAATCCTGTTTGAAGAGCATGAGGCTGCAGCAAGCACCTGGTGACAAGACTGAGACCACACTCTTGTTTGGCTGTATATGCAAACCGTGAGGAAGCAAGTAACGTTACATGATAGCCTACACTATATATATTCGTAACTCTCCTTGTTCAACGTAAAGTCTCCATACTTGAGACTTATACTCAACGGGAGTCACTAACTTGTTTGAGCTTGACAACATTCACACTGTGCCTTAGGCAGTTCTGAAAGAAGCCGCCTTTAGTGAGAGTGGAAACATCCATTGGCCACCTTTACGGGAATATCGAATAGTCTAAGCCAGAAAGAGCCTCAGTTGCAGAACAATATCATATCATTATTGTTCGTACAAGAAGAGTCGAGAATTGGTGATAGTGACCAGGGTAATCCTAGCTGATTCACATCCCCGCAAACCTTAAGCCACCGACATCACTTGATTGCATCTCCTCTCTTGATATCATCTCAACTCTATCAGACAAGAGGCCAAGGACTCCAAGACTGAAGACTGAGACTGACAGCCAACGACTCATTTCACTATGGCCGCTTGCACCACCTGCAACAAGGAAGAACCTGCAGTTCAGCTCAGGCGGTGTGCCAAGTGTTCCACCACGCCATACTGCTCTCGGGAATGTCAAAAGGCCGACTGGAAAGCCCACAAGAAGATATGTGGAAAGCAGGCAGATTCATTTGCTAATGCCAACGTCCATGATCCAGACGAAATGAGCCAGTCCCCAAAGAAGGGACTGGAGAAGTCTGTTCCCAACCCCTTTACTCGTCTCGATAACGGTACTTACCTGCACAACCGTCCTGAGAAAGACGTCTATCGACTTCTGATTGACACCTATCGTCTCCGTATGGACGACATGTACAACCTTGAAGGTCAAGCTGATGGAGACAGTCTCTACGGCGGCGCTTCAGACGGGCTTCGGGGTTTTCAACGTTTCTTACGACAAGCATCAGTTCGAAGAGGAGTACTTCCTTCATGGTGGACGCCAGAGAAGCAGCAGGAGTGTGAAGTATTAGGAATGGACTCGAGTCAGTGGCAGAACTTGACGAGGACGACGAGTAAGCAGGAGATTATCGACTATTATGGGGATCCTCGTTTTCCTATGCAGTTGCGTATGCTTGGAGAGGCTGTGTATCTGAGCGCCCCTGGAGGAGGTGATGGTTCACAGATGAGAAAGATGATGGCTGCGATGGAGGGAGGTTGAATGGAAAGGATGAGCATGATGGATGCTTCGTCGTTCCGTCGCTGAGGGTGTTAGAGCACATCTGGATCCAATGTTCTGCAAAAGTTGTATATGGTATGCGTCTCACTATGCCAAAAAGTTGACCAATATTTAGTTCTGCGCCTATATTGACGGGTTGGTGCCCAGCACAAATCCTAAAAACCTTCATGAGTCAAACAATCAAACTCAAAAGTTGTTCTCCATCCATACTCCCTGGAAGATCCCAACTCGGTCCAGTCCGCTGCCAGTTCCAGCTCCGGGACACGCTCATACGGCAGTCCAAAAACAACATGGTTCGAATCCATCTTGACAACTATCTTGCTTGGGCGTGTCCCGTTGCGGCTGCGTTTGGCCAGGTCCTTTGCGCTGATGACTTTACAAGTCTCGAGTCTCCCAAAGTAGGGGATAGCTACTTCATGCGTTCCACACCAGATATAGTCCCCTTCGCTTGCGCAAAACAGAATCTTGAGAGCGAGGCAAGCCTGTTTGGCAAATGCGTCGTCATATGCCTTAGATGTCTTTTGTAGTCTGTCTCCCAGGTCATCTATCAATTTCCAGAGAGGTTCGCTCTCTTCATACGGCATGGGGTTCTTCTTGTCTTTTATCACTGCCACCATTACAAGCGCAGCCTTGAAAGCAAGGAAATCCACAAAATCAGCCCTCATCACCGCATTCGGCTCGACTTCCGGTGCTCTCATGGCTTCGTGAGCCTTTATGATTTCTTGTGTTGCTTCCAGTATGGCCTTCCTTGAAGGTTCAAAGTCGTTAACTTGCTGAGGATCAACGTTTGACGGTTGACATTTGGGCCAGTTTAGCATAAGTTCAAATGTATGGTAGAGAATCTTGATGTAGGCGCGGGTAAAGGCCTGCGGGAGATAAGAGACATATCTCGGGTGTCCTTTCGTCCAATGCTCCGGAATCATTGCTTTCAATTCCCTCATTTCTTGGAGCGTGCGTGTGATGGTTGCGCTAGGGGTGTCTTCTTTCATTAGGTTTCGGCTTGTAAGAAGGCCTGATACTGTGGCTATCTGGCGAAAAGCTTCCTTTTCTGCAACGGGGTACTCTTCCTCTGTCATCTTGGGCCCCAATTGCACTGGTACTGCATGGGACATTCCGAGGAAGAGTGAAAGCTGTCGGTCTCGGATCCATAACTCTTCCCAAATACCTCGATCCAGGCTAGACCGGCCCTGGTGTACGCCCAGAAGCATGGCGTTCTCGATACCAGTCCTGATACATTTCCATGCCTTCGTCGGGCGACCTATGGAGAGGAATAGTTCGCCTTGGAGGATCAGGGCCTGGACAAAGTTGATATTGCAGACCGGTGTTGAGCTGACTTGATACAGGGCTTCAACTTTGGCGATACAGTTGTCAATAAGGAATCTTGGCTCAAATGGTGGTGGCGCTCGATTGTCGCTATATTTGAACCTCTGGGGTAATTCTTTGATAGAGAGGCAGAGCCAGACTATGCATTTCGCGACAACCCCAGGGTTTGGTGGTTTTTGGTAGCTTGACGACATTGACTTGTCAACGAACTTGAACGCTGACTCGACGTCTTTCGGAAACCCAGCATCAAACAGTGTGACTGTTTTGACAGGGAGGAAGTCGTTGTCTTGTTGTTGATATGATACCGTCGCTAGAGGCCAGCTCATCCAATTCTGGGTGAACTTACTACTATGTTCCAGAATCCTGGACAGAACCGGCTTGTCAGGTAAAAGCCCCTTAAGCGATGCCGTCAAACGCGATTGTGGTGTCTGTGATGTAAAGATGGTTAGACTACTTAAGCCGTTACGACCTTCAGAGCCTTCAAGGTGATACCAACCTCAAATGGCTCGCTCGCACCCCGGTAGCTTGCATCACTTCTACAGTGTGCTTGGTGGCTGGTTTGCGAGTCAAGTTTACGAGCCAAGGTTTCGATTGCAGTCTGCATACGAATCATTCGTGTCTCAACTTGGCCGGCAAACTGCGAGAACCCTTGAATGATTTCATCTCTTTCTTCTAGAGATGATTCTGCATTCTGCGGCTGGCAGGTGAGAGAGTGTCTGTTGCATTGTTGACACTCAGCCTGATCGTCGTCGTAAACGCATTTCACTTTTCGACGACGACATTCAGTACAGCTCGTCCTTCCGAGCCCCGCTCGTTTGGGTTGATTCTCCATGATGGTTTACCATGTAGACTTTGCTAGGGAGAATAATAGAGGTGAAAGTGAAGAAGTGAAAGTGAGGCGGGCGCTTCAGCCTACTTGTACGCAGGTGATTCGTGGCGTTTCTTGCTTATCTCAACAACATGTATGTCTCAGTTTTATGACGAAACCTGTTTGTAATGCAACGCATCTGTTGAGTGAGAGAAGAGGGAATATTCGTGTTGGTTTATCGGAATCGGGCCAAAAGGTCCTAAACATCACGGGTGGCCGCAGGTGGTTGCAGATGAGTACGAATATTGCTACAGACCCATCTCCGACCACCGGGAATGAATTCTTAATTTATTTTGGCACGTTTGTATGAAGCTGCAAGTATTGCATCTGTTTTTGCTTTTTCGGAATTCAAGGGGTACTTGATGTTTGAGGCAAGCTCATGGTGCAGCCTTATTTGCTCCAATATTGAGGTCGATGATTCCAGAGACGCTAGGTTACACAACACAGTACGACATAAAACATGATTCCCTTCTTGACTAAGCTGTATATACACTGTATAGGACCATTTGTTCAACTCATCCTGTGCACATGCAGTGTTACACGACATCTGGCTGAAATACCAGCCACTTTGCGGTCCAGGGTATGCCATGAAGCAATTCCAAAGACGCTGGGTTACACAACACAGTACAATGCCACACATGGAATCCCTCTTGACAAAGCAGTGTCTGCACTGTATCGCTTAATCTTGAGGTCAACCAATTGTATGTAGGAGCATCGAATCAGTATTATCCCACGTCTTGACTGAAAAACCACCCCCAACTTGTGGTCCACGGTATGTGAAAAGTGATTCCAAAGGCGCTGGGTTACACAATACAGTATAGCATCCCACATGGAACTACTCTTGACTAAGCGGTGTTTACACTGTATTGTGGCCCACTTATTCTTCTGGTCAACCAATTGTGTGTAAGAGCTATCGTATCAGTGCTGTTCAACTTCTCACTGAAATACCATTCAACTCATGGTCAAAGTATCATAAAGCGTGTGAAATTGTGCCTGGAAACACGTCGCGCGATTGTCAATCATCAGAATAAACACCAAGATCAAGGCAACCAGGCCAGCTTGGCAGGAAAGACAGCAGGATGGGTGTGTTCTTGCAATTGACATATTAAATCTAATTCGGATTCCATATAGCTAATTAGACTTATTATCTGTTCAAAGCTTTCAACTTGCACACTGTTGACCATACCTCTATGTGACTGACTGACCCGCGCAAGCTCACAGAACGATTCCAACGACGCTAGGTTACACAACACAGTATAGAAGCACACATGGGGCCCCTCTTGACTCAGCAGTATTGCACTGTATAAAGGACTGTATTAACCAATTGTATTCTTTGATGTAAAAGCCGTCAGGCTCGGTGTTAGTTATTCAATATCTGACTGAAATACGATCGTGAAATCCAACCTGGGTCATCGAATAACACATTTGAAGTGATAGGAAGCACTAATTAATAGAAGTCATCAATCGCAAGTACAAAAGCGATGCCTATTTTGAGATATGAGTGAGGTGCATCACGTCCTCGGGATCCAACGTCCAGGGTGGGTCTGTTCCCGACTGAACCCACCACAATCGACATCATTATCAAGCTAGCAATCACCACTTAACCTGACGCCTTCAATGTGCCATCAGACATAATGAACGCGCCTAATACAGTCTTGCGCAGTCTGCGCTTGTCAAAACAGATCCCCCGGTGTACAAGATTCACAAATGCACCGCCAAGGAGACAATTCACATCCTCTATCTTCCGTCGCAAGCAACAGCCATCAGCCGACGATCCAGAATTCGTCTCTATTCTCGACGGACCTCCAAAGCTTGTCCGTGTTGGAAAACGCCATGGCCCAGGTCTAATCATCCTCGGTATGCTTTTGAACTCATCAATTGAACAGAGCATGGTCTGATTGATTTAGCTATCATCCCCATTACAGCCTTCATTCTCGGGACATGGCAAGTCCAGCGCCTGGGCTGGAAATCCGAACTTATCGCTAAATTCGAAGACCGACTGATCCGCGACCCTCTACCCCTCCCACCAACCATTGATCCCGATGCTATTCATGACTTTGACTATCGCCGTGTGGTAGCGAAAGGGCATTTCCGACATGATCAAGAAATGCTCATTGGACCGCGTATGCGAGATGGCACAGATGGATACATGGTAGTCACACCATTGGAGCGAGAGAACGGCACGACAATTCTCGTGAACCGAGGCTGGATCGACAAGAAGCACAGAGATAAGAGAACACGACCTGATGGACTACCGACGGGTGAGGTCACAGTGGAAGGACTTCTACGAGAGCCGTGGAAGAAGAACATGTTTACGCCAGAGAATCAGCCCGAGAAGGGCATGTTTTATTTCCCGGATGTGAAGCAGATGGCTGCTTTGACTGGTAGCCAGCCTGTCTGGGTTGAGGCTACTATGGGTATGTCTATCATCATAATCTTTCATTTCGTGATGTCTTGCTAACGACATCAGAACCCGAGTTCATGCAAATGGTCGACTTCGAGGCTCGCGGTATTCCCTATGGCCGACCCGCGGAGGTAAACCTGCGAAACAACCACGCCCAGTATATCTTTACCTGGTAAGTTGCCTCATTCTATGTCGATCGGCACCGGGCTTTCTGACCCCATGCTTCAGGTATGGCCTTGCTGTCGCAACATCCATCATGCTTTGGATGGTAGTCAAAAAGCCTGCAAACGATGTCGCTCGTCGTGTAGCCCGTTCAAAGGGCCTGTAAACTGTAGATCTCATTACGCATGCACCATGTAAAACTCATGTGTCTTCAGCATCTTCTGCAACTTCTCCCTCGTCGCCTCGACCAGACACACGCCTTGCCTTGCGTTGCTTAGCGGGTTGCGGAACTGGCATCCTCAGCTCCTGGAGGAGCTCTCTTGGGAGGTGCTTCTGTGCCAAGGAGAACATGGAGGAACGCGGTCCTATCTGACGTTGCCTGTACGATATTAGAATTTCTGGTTAGAACAAAATACGGAGCTGATACCCCAGTGAAACAACATACCTTTTCATGAGTGTGAAGACGTCGCTCTCCTCAATTGTTCTGCGCTTCGCGTGATCCGCATAGGCTCCCAGATCGTCACCCAGCTGCTCGAAAAACCATTCAGAGGACTGGATAAGAGCATCCAATGTCTCCGCCGAGAGACGCTGGTTGCTCAGACCTGACGATTGGAGAGCCGTCTGGGCCACTCGCTTGACGAAAGCCGGAGGCA
Organism: Fusarium oxysporum Fo47; assembly: GCF_013085055.1. Taxonomy (NCBI): domain Eukaryota; kingdom Fungi; phylum Ascomycota; class Sordariomycetes; order Hypocreales; family Nectriaceae; genus Fusarium; species Fusarium oxysporum. Next base: position 1,365,448 of record NC_072845.1, read on the forward strand.
GTGACGGGTATTCAATGCCATGTTGCGATACCCGCTTTCGCTTCTTTGCTTTCAAGCCGCGAGGTAGCCTATCATCAGCTGGTTCATGACGCATCCCGGTTGTGACTGTTGGCTCTGGTATTGGCCCTGGCTCTTCATTTATCGAGCTATGATCGTCGACGCCAGCATCGTTATAATCCCAACCGTCCATTCCGAAGTCCCCGCCACCAGCATCGGAGTCGGATCCGTACATAACGTCGGGGCGGGGGTCCTGAGCGTCATCTGCCACGGCTTCTGCGACTGACGGGTCGACAATTGGTGATGTTGCTTGAAGATCGTTGGCGGGATCAGACATTTGAAAGACAGTTCCATCCTCAAGTCCACCAGGGTACTCGAAGTTGAAGTCGCTCCCTCGGCCCTCGGTCATTTGCCGGGTCTGGTCTGCTTCAATCCTGTTCTTATGTGAGCAATGCATTGCATCTAATTAGCCAGTAATAGACTTACGGCTCGAGTGTCATATCATCCTGTCCAGCTCTCGCCTGAAGATCCTCTAGCAGACCGGGGAAGAAATCTGATTGCTGGCCAATATCGTCTTCTGTGGCTTCGTTGTTGAAGTAGTCACTCATGCGTTCACTGCCAGGACTCCCTCGAGATAGCCGAGAGTCATTCGCAATTCTTCGAGGCATCTCAATAGACTGCATGGTAAAGTTGTCCTCATCCAATTGTGACAATGTTGGTGGAGGCAAATCTGAGCCGGTACTAGAAGCATCTTCAATGTCCAACGGCAAGGATATTATTGGAGGCCTCGTTAGTAGATCGTCGACTTCATCATCGTCATCATCATACAAGTTGCTTTCCTCCCTCTGTTCCGGAGACGAGCTCCGTTTATTCCCCGGAGACGACGAAGAAGACGAGTGAATAGGCTGGCTCTTAGGCGCTAGTGTTCGACCGAGCATTCGTAAAATATCCAAGGGTGTTTCTCTCTGCTGCAACATGCTCTGTCTGCGTTTCTTTCCAGGTGTGAACATTGCCGTTCGACGCTGGTCAAGCAGCCGACGAGCGGCTTTGGCATGAGGAGTCGGCGCATTGGATCGACCGGCAGATGCTGGTGTACCACGGCGAAGAGAGGCACGCAGGTCTCGGGCACCGCTACGATCGAGAGGTGTGTGAACGCCAGAAAACGGCTCTGCGCTAATAGCGCGACGGTTCGGGGTTCTCGAAGGAGTTCGCGCGGGCGTTTCTTGCGAAGCCGCTTTACCTGGCGGCGATAGACTTGACATATTTGTGGTGGTGTTTGTTTAGATGCGCCGGAGTGGCTGGCGGAGCGACGGCCGCTCAACTGGCAGATAATGTCTTGAAATCGTGGAAGTCTTCATCCATAGAACTTTGAGAAGATCCGGGCGTAATGCGAGCACAGCGGTTCGGAGAATTATTTGTATTTTCGGTTATTGTTGATGTTATAGATCCATGTCAATGATGAATGTCAAAGCAAGTGGGAACGCGACAAGCTTCAGCCATACGCGACGAGGGGAGCTTCAGTGCACGGGCCATTTACCTGCATTGCCGTTGATGTAAATGACCATGGTCACAATTATTTTGAGGGATCTCGAGGTACAATTAATCAATTCGTACAGGAAATGATGCTGTGTTGTAAATGCGCATTTGATATTACCATAAATCAACGAGACGAGGCGGAAGCTAGACGATAAGCCAGGGACTTGTTCGGCAACAACTTCTAGATCCATCCAAACAATCCTATGCAAGCAGAGCTTCATAGAGATCCCTTCGCAGTTAATCCAAGATATCCATACCCGCCAATCATGACACTGCTCACAAATCTCCAAACAGCTGTCCTGGGCACACCAGCCTTGATACAAATCCAACAATCAGCAGCACCCCACAAGAAGAGTAAGCTCATAAGCGTATCAACTACATGGTATTCACCACGAAGATAGAACGTCCACAGAGCGACGCCATAAGCAGCTACACGAGTGCCGTAGATACCAAATGCTAATTGCGCTGGCTCTGACCTGACGATACCCTCAGGCAACCCGTACTCGCGCATAGCACGGTCTGGGGCTCTCAAAGGAAGAAGACCACCGAGAGTGAAAGCGGTGCCCATAAACATGGCGGGAATATGCCATGGAGAGACATTAGAGAACAAGCCTGAAGCCATTTCGTGATAAATCAGCGAGAAACTAATGTTTCTATTAGTATGGTTTCAAGTTAACAAGATAAACATGAGGGAACACTCACCAATTGGTATTCTAGCAAAAAGAAAAGACAATAAATTGCAAAACATTAATCGCTCAGAGCATTCTTGAAACAAATAAGCCGACGGCTCGACGTAAGCAATCGGAGGAGCTACATGTAAGATGAGATCGCCAAGGTAATGGCAAAAAATATCAAAAGAATAAGTATTAGGACCGAGCGTGGATCGAACACGCGACCTAGGGATCTGCAATCCCTCGCTCGTACCACTGAGCTATCGATCCATTTTACTTGCCAGCGACTTCGAACTTTTGGATTATAAAGACTCAGGTGGCTGAACAGAGGCCGTGGCCTTATGAGCAAGGATCTAAGCGCCCAGTGGAGGTTTCAACAGCTCTCAACATGCATCCCTGGTCTTCATACCTTTATCTCCAACCTCTTTATTGTTGATCCCTGTCTTGAAGTGCTACCTGATTGTTAACAGAGAGCTTGTGATGATATCAATTGTTTCTGCTTTGAGGTTGGCGTGAGTCATGGATGTTGAATTCAGTTGAAGAGATCGGCCAGGTTTCATGATTCGGTGGTTTTGTTCATTACGGTAGCGGTAGCAGTTCTCCTTTATCCCCTTCCCAGCTAGGGATTGCCATGTACAATAGGGACAGATAAATAGCATGACAGCAGAAACTCCAGGTGTTTCTTAAATTCTCCGCCACCGCTCATAATTGTTCGATCATATTGTCTTGAAAATAAGTGAGAGGGCACTACTTCTTTTTTGGCGCAGAGCTCATTGTAAGGTATTCCGCCCAATCCACATTCCCGCAGCCTCTCTCCGCCTTTCATCTGTACCGACAGCCACCGCCTGCACTTTGAATAGCCGCGCCTTGTGTAGTCTTGGGATAATCGCATCTGCTGTAGCTTGAGTATTATTCCTCGCCTTGGTTTATCTCTCAACTACTGCAGCCTCTCCTTCTTCTCCTCTTTCCATAACCTGGAATCTTGTTCGGTTTCCATCCAATCCGGCATCTGCATTCTCATCCCCAGCCGCGACCGAGAGTCCATCTTAGCCAAGACGGCCATTAACAGCGAATCCTTACCACGAAAGGGTTCAGCGACACAGCAGGTGAGCTGCCTTTACCCCAAATTACGGTGCTTGGTTGGCCCCTGAGCCCTTGTACCTCCCCCACCCCCAGGCGCCTATAGCCTTGAGCAAGCTCTTGATAGCGATCAACTCCTGGCCTTTCCTCAATCCTGTCCTATCCCAAGCGGATAGGTTCCAGTAGGTCAAGTTAGTCGGCGAGGCTAGGTCTTGGCTTATTACTGCGAACCAGGGCCTGAGGTGGCACGGGAGGTGGCTACTGGTGGCATACCCTGGGCGCCTCTCTCGTGGTCCTGCCTGGGCTTGCTGGGCTTGGGGGCGTCTAGTCCAGTCTAGTCCACTGATGCTGATAGAGGTGGAGCGGCTCCCATCGTTGAACCTCCTCCTGTGGCCTCACCTTCTGCGGCACAAAACGCGTGAACTACACCTCGGTTTTGTGTCAAGTTTCTTCTCTGACCTATCTTTTTATGCAGCTGTGAAACTCACCTGAGGATCCATTCGAGTTCTGTCGCCGCTTGTCGCATCCAAAATCGTCATCGTCGCACCTCTTCCCTTCCGTTATCCGGCCTTCGAGTCCTGGGCTGCCTGTTTGACCTGCCCCTCTCCAGGCTCTAACCTACTACTCTACATTACATCCACCATCTTCGTACAGACACAACAATCGTCGCTTCTATCATCTCCATCTGCCCCTCGACGACTTTTTGCGCTTCCACACAATTCGTCGGTTTGATACCCATTTCCTTCGACTTTCTCCCCATAACCGATCGCAACAATGGCTCAGCCCGGCGTGCAATCATTGAAGGTTTGTTGAGCCGATGGTTACCTGACGCAATACATGGTTGGCTGACCGCTGCTACAGTGTGTGGTGACTGGTGATGGTGCTGTTGGAAAGGTACGTCGGACAACAAACAGCCGCTTACAACGCGATGGCTTTCATAACAAGAGCCTTCCGCTGACTGTGCTTCCAGACCTGTCTACTCATCTCCTACACCACAAATGCCTTCCCCGGCGAATACATCCCCACTGTCTTCGACAACTACTCGGCGAGTGTTATGGTAGATGGCAAGCCTATTAGCCTTGGCCTCTGGGATACTGCTGGTCAGGAGGATTACGACAGACTGCGACCTCTCTCATACCCTCAGACCGACGTCTTCCTCATCTGCTTCTCCATTGTCAGCCCTCCTTCATTCGACAACGTGAAGGCAAAGGTACGCCGCCCCCTTATCGCCACAACACGTCGACTCCGCTGACACCCTCTCTAGTGGTATCCTGAGATTGATCATCATGCGCCTAACATTCCCATTATCCTTGTCGGAACCAAGCTTGATCTTCGAGAAGACGCTTCCACCCTCGAGTCGCTCCGACAAAAGCGTATGGAGCCTGTGTCGTACGAGCAGGCGTTGACTTGCGCCAAGGAGATCAAGGCCTACAAGTACCTCGAGTGTTCTGCCCTCACTCAAAGGAACCTCAAGAGCGTTTTTGACGAGGCCATCCGGTAAGCATCAATCGCGATTATGTGCTCTAGTGCGTATCTAACTCGTGTTTAGAGCTGTTCTTAACCCCCGACCCACACCTTCGAAGCAAAAGAAGAACAAGTGCTCCATTCTGTAGATATCCATCTAATGAACGCTATTCCCGCGCGTGGCAAGGCACGCGCTTGATTTTCTCAACGAAAGCGTCTGGACGACGCGAAACGACACGAAGAACTCAGGACGAATGTTTAATAGGCATTCAGCGATACAAGACGGCGGCTCTTGACGGAATATCCCCTGGGAGCGGCTGGGCTGGACTAGGCTATTGCTTTTTTCTCGAGGCCCGATACCCGTCCCCAGATCATGACCCTCGCAACGATCATGCGGAGGCAACTGCATATGACGATGGCTTTTACTTGCGAGGCGGTTCTTGAATGAATTTTGGGTTTTTACTATCTGCGGTTACGTGTTTCCAACCGTTGCTTTTTATTATTTATCTCTATTTGCTCATATCTCATGCTGTGGCCTCCTCGCGGAGTTTATACCGATTTTGCCAGTAATTCAAGAACCGGTTTTCACTTTAGACAGATGACTGCTTGCGATTGTTTTGTGATATTTTCTTCGACAAGTGTCCATTTTACCTGTGGAGGTATATTGAATGAACATGGCTATCATGTCTCGTATTTGGCATTCACTATCCCGAGACTTGCAGTTTGGCAAGTTGTTTTTGCGATGTATAGTCGTTGGATTCCTTCCAGCAGCGGTCAATTTGTCTGTCTTGATTATGAATTGGTCTCTTTGGTATGTCGCTATGGGCGAAAGAAATCGCATTGCTTGTTAGAGCTCCCAATAGAGTATACGTTCACTTAAATTAGAGCGTAAACAGGAAAGAACCTACAGTCTACACTTGTTGATATATGGGATCAACAGTCTGCTTATATAGGCCCTTCACCTGAAGCAGAAGTATCTCAAAATAAGTCGAATGGAGTTGTGGATGTAGAAATATAATTCATCGTCTGTTCTATGCTCTTCTTCGTGAGGTCAAGGATCCACTTCCTTTGGGTATCTCTCACTATCATATAAATGCACAATCAACTTTTGTGTATCCGATCCCAGTACAATCATTAAAACACATTCAGAGACCCTCACAAACCTACTCCTTCTTGAGCTTCACACCCTTGGCTCGAGGCCCGGTAAGCTGTTTCTACCAGCGGTTGCCAGGAATGTGGGCACGTCGGCTTGGATGAATACCATCCTCTCCAGCTTTGCGAGTGTCACCCTTGCCCTTGTTCTCTTCCTTTGCCATCCTCTCACGCTCAATACGCTTGGCGCGGTTTTCGTCGAGCTTGCGGTTCTTCTCCTTGATCTTGTCCTGGCGCTGTTTTGTCTTGCCACCTCCACCGGCACTGTTACATAGAGTTAGCGTGTGTTCTAGTCATGTATGAAGTTGCTGTTCGTGCAGGTGAGTGTCGGTGAAGCAGTAGTGAGCGTGAGTCAAGTCAAGACTAGTCACCCCTGGGATGGTTACACAAATCGAGGTGCTTTTGTATTGAATCAGGCTGAGGGAAAGGGGTGTGGAGTCAAAGCAATGAGGTGAGTTATCATGTAAGACAGAAGTACGAGAGCAACTTACGTCAACTCGACATTTATGCGGCGGGGATAAGAGACACCATCTGAGAACTCGGAGTGGTGGAACTTGTCGAGACATGTTCGCATATGCCAGACCTTCTCGAACTCGACAAAGGCAAAGCCACGGCAGGGCTTGCTATCCTTGGGATCGCTCATGCAGCGAACTGACACTGGGTTGAGAGAGGCAAAGTGGGCTTTGATTGTTTCGGCAGTGGCGGTGAAGGGCAGGTTGCCGACGAAGACAATGTGACGGTCTCCTTTGCCATCAGCAGCCTCTGCATCGGCGCCGGCAGCAGATTCATCGTTGATGGTCGTTGTTTCGGAGGCCTTGTTTTGCTTCTTCTTGTCCTTCTTGCTCTTCTTTGGTTCCTCCTTGGGTTCGGCATCGGCGCTGGCGTCGTCCTTTTGTTGTGACTCGTCGGTTTTGGCCTTCTTGTCCTTCTTCTTCTTGTCCTTCTTCGCAGGCTTATCTGCCTCTACTGGCGCATCCGCAGGTCTGTCATCAGCTTCAGTCATTGGAGCATCCTCGGCCGCCTCTTCGTCATCGTCCTGTTCGGGGAGGTCCTGGAGGTTCTTGCGCTTCTCTTTGCGCTCCTTGCGCGATTCCTTCTTGTACTTCTTGTCTCTCTTCTCCTTCTTAGCCTTCTTTACATCGGCACCATCATCCTCGCTGCGCTTGCGCTTCTTGGCTGGGGCCTCAGAATCAACAGAAGCAATGGGCTTATCGTCGACCTCGGCGGCCTCTCTTGCGCGCTTGCTCTTCATCGTCGGTGATTACGGTGGATTGCTCTGAAATAGTATCGTATAGGTGGAGCTGGGGGTGCAGAATCTGCCGATACCAAGTCAGTAACCTTGTGCCATGCCGCAATGTAAAACATGTGGCTTGACGAGGAAGGAAACAATGGTTCGATCGAGAAAACTTACAGGCTATTCGGTGCAGTGTGATAGTCTTGGGAGGATTGCGCGTGCCGCCGGTTGTTGTTTGCTTGATCGTCAGTGCAGGACAATTTTTTTGAGGCAGGAAATATTCCGGACCGAAATAGTCTAGCGCTGTTTCGGAAGCGTACCGTTGATGCTTGTGTAAGTATCCGTAGGTGCCTCAGTTTAACCTATCGAATGGTTTCGTAGTTGAGGATGCACTTGGGGTGTGAAATTCTGAAGAGAATCGATCTGCGCGTGACAGGACGTACAGAAAACGTGAGAACAGAGTAGGATCGGTCGTTCATGTGAGGGTGGATGTGATAATCCAACCCAATAGTAAGGGAGGCTAGGGAAGGCGGGAGAGGCCGAGATACTGACTGCCGGGAATATCATGGATAAGAATGCACTAAAGTTACTGGCTGGCCACTATAACGGTACTGCCTGTCAGAACAAGTACTCTACTTGCGATAATACGGTATAGCATTCCACGATAGAGTCAACCAGCTACTCTAAAGGCTTTCCCGGTAGAAAACGGCCTATCGTAATGACAGCCTATTCTTCTCCAGTAATAGGCTATCAAAACCCAGGTCTCCTCACTGTCAAACTGCATTTTCGGGTCTAGGGGCTCTCTGCTTTCTTTTGTCCTGCCCGACTGTCTTAGTCTCAACCTTTCTTTTTTCAGGTATTTCCCTCTAGGCCGGCACGTAATTCATGCCACTAAAGACACACTGCGCTGCACGTATGTACGCACGCACGTACATGAGGTGTCTCAGGTTGTAATGCCAGCCGGGCTCTTGGTCCACGAGCTCAACTTAATCAGCGGCTATCACGACTATCTGTCGTGCCATGCGATGTCATGGGCGCCAGCGACTGGCCTACAGACTCCAGATCCCGCGCTGCAACGCTACGCTACGGCAGAGGTACCCCAGCTCCCAGGTGCATAGCATTTGCGCCTGCGCCTGCAGCTGATGATGATGCTGATGATGATGCTGTTGCTGATGCTGAGTCAACCCTGAATATGCGGTGGACGTCCATCGACCACTGTGCAACCAACATGGAGGCTCCCGGACCCATATGACATATCTTGATCAAGCCGAGGCCATCTGCAGCTTAGAGGCGCAACATGGTGCATATTGACCCAGCTGAAAGGTCGAGGGTTGGGGAATCCGTTCCATTATCCCGACGTCCCAATATCAAGGATGGGACCTTTGAAACGGATTGGTTCTGTTATTAATGGGGGTCGACTACTGGAGTTATTTGACCGCATCTAGCGAGTCATTCACCTCATTTGTATGACGATCGAGGAGCAAAAGGGTCTTGATAGCGTTGAAACGTGGACCGTTCAACGGCCGCACTGCCTCTTTGTCGACAAGCACAAGCAAAAGCAAAGACTTGACACTAACAAAAGTGTCTAGAGAAATGACCCTCCCCCTCCACGACCACATCCACATCCACCTCACTAAACTGCCCTTATGCAAGCAAGAGATGTTGGGATTGGGATACCTTGCAGTCCGGCACCTCCCTACGCCGCAACTGACAGCCGCCTGTAAAGTGAAAGTGTAACCTAACTGCGAGCGAGTGTGTGTTCAAGTGGAGGAGGCAAAGGAAAAAGAAAAGAAAGAATAGTAGACAGGTGGAAGGCCCCATCCCTGTCGATATATCCCTTGTCCCTGCCCCGTGCTGAATGCCCCATCATCCACTCAACCCTCTCTAAACCGTCATCCTCCATCATCAAGCCATGTCCACTCGACTCAGTCATGTCCTCGTCTGTCTTATACCGTCCTTTCTTTTTTTTGGTTTTTTTTTTTCTTTTTCTTTTTTTTTTTTTTTTTTTTTTTTTTTTTTTTTTTTTTTTTTTTTTTCCCTTTCTTCAACGCTTCTGCTAATTCTTAATCTCGTTTCTACCCTGCCGAACTTGTCGTCGCCATCTCCGCTTCGCCTACGGCTTGATCTCCGCTTCGTAGTTATTGTACGCCTCATTAGACTATGCTCCCTGTCTTTGTGACACCCATGTTTCCCCCCCGTCCCTCCAATTGCCTAGTTTGCTGCAACCAGAACCACCTGAAGTTGCTTTTCTCCATCTTAACAAGACTGTTTTTGCTCTGTTTCTTGTCGGTCGCTGAAACGCTGCCAGACCAAAAACCTTGACAGGGGTTCTGATATGTCCACAATTTTGACGTTTCCTGCAAGCTCCCGTGTCTTGTCTCTGATGCTCTCTGACCCTCTTTGTCTAGTGTCTCTCTCCCGTTCTCAACCTTTCAACTGTTCTGTTCATTTTCAGATCCTCCTTTGACTCTGGCCCGGCTCCTCCGACACTCCATCTCCATCTCCGTCTCCATTTACACCCCCCAGCTGAACCAGCTGAGCCCGTTCCATACCCAACCAGCGTTGGTACCCGCTATAGTTTCTCGGTATTCTACACACATGGCATGGTCAAGGAAGGACATTGTCATGGCTTGGACAACTGATGTCAAACACAAGCATCATGGTCCAACTGACAAGCACAAACAATGGGCATGCGAGATGAGGCCCGCCGCGTATCAATAGTCCAAATACAGCCATACCCGCCCCAGCCCGAAATTCTACGCTTTTGACTGTAGTCGGTTCTGCTGCATCTTGCTTGCTTCTTTTCTTATACATAGACAACGTCTCCCAGGGTGGGTGGCCACCGGAATCCTCAGCTTTTCTCTGTTACACTATCCCCTGTCTTTTCTATCCCCATATCTCTCATTCATATCTACCTCGAATCTCTCTCGCACCTCAATTTCTTTTTTATTATCCTTTCCTCTCTTCTATCCTGTGTCGAAAGAGATTCTGCTTTTGCTTGTGCCCGGTTCTCCAAAACCCTGCGTCAAGTGGACTTGTTGTCGTCTTGAGCACTTACACCGACTGGCTGACCACTTAGAGCAAGCTCACATCTTCCTCTGTCACAATGAAGATGACATGGGACCTAGGAATGGACCATGTCCGGTCCTGGGTCCTCAACGGTGACTACGAACTGGACAATTCTTTCGACCGCCCGTTTGCTTGGAGTTCTACCGTTGTCACTGGCCTCTCTGAAGCCGCCATTGTACCCCAGCCTGAAAATGCAAGTGCTCATTCAGATGTTGAGGGAGAAACGCATGACTCCCAAATCACTGAGTTGACCGCTGCTTCTACTGCGCCGGACTCCTTCTGGTCCTCTAAACCTTTCCCGACCTTGAACGAGCAGCAATTCCTTGCCGTTGCCGACAATGTGGACGATCCTCTGATTCCGAAGCAGCTCGACGTCCGTCGCATCTTTCATAATGGTCGCTATACATGGCAGCAGCTCGTGAGCCAGGCACTGGCCTTACCAAGAGGCACCTTTCCTCCTGGCCTCGACCCGTCTATCATGCTCCAGGATATGCCGCCTCTCCCCGAATCCGTGCCGCCAAAGGGAGTCCTGGCCGGAGCCCCCACCTGGCTTGTCCCGGATCCGGAACCTCACGTTCGGGACGGACCAGATTTTGACCTCGATAACGTTACCGGCACCACCAAGTATTTCCGCCTCAGCTATCCATCGCCCATCAACTGCATCATCTCTTCAGATCCAAGCGCCTGCCACTATGGCAATCCTGCTGGCACCGCTGATGCCTCCAATACCCCGCAAGGGCTCGCCATCTTGACCGTGTGTTGGTCCTACATTCTCTCGACACGACTACTGCAACTCCAGAACAGGAAGATCCACTTCACCGACTCCTGTCTCCGCCCAGTCCCGATTAACACGATCGGGGATCTCGCCCAGAATGAGATCCTGGTTCATCTCCCCAAAGGTGTCTCCTCACGGCTCGTGCATTGGCTCTGTGCGATTCTGGCGTCACAGTCAGGTTGGGCCGCCGATGGCCAAGGGGGCCCATGTGCACCATGGGATACAAAGTTCGCTAGTGACGTGCGCTTCATCATTGCTACTGAAGGTCAAGTCTCGATTGACAGCGATGCGGTGCCCCCAGCTCCCACCGAAGCTACGGACCTCTTGATCGAGTTCTGTAACTTGTTTGGTATTGGCCATGAACCCCGCCGATCTAAAGATCCAAGTACCCTGTCACCGATCAAGGCTGGCTTCCTTGCAGCCCTTGCAATTCCATTCTATCGCATGGCCAAGCTGGAACCACATTTACCTAGGCCATCTCTGAAACCACGAAAGAGTACCCCCATGGATGCTGATCAGGCAGCCAATATTCATCGGTACACAGCGGAAGCACGCTACTACATGACGCTGAGCATGCATCCTTACGCTCTGGGGCCAGTCCTTTGGAGCATATTTTGGCAACCAGATATCAAGTGCAACCTCGTTAGTCCCTGGTTGGCTGCCATTACCAGCGTCATTCAGCCCGCCTTCGAACACTGCGATTTCGAGATGCTCGTCAAAATCTTTCTGCTCCGCCGTCCTCGGGTAGCCATGTGGTGGCATGGCCTCTTCCTTCTTGGTAACTCCAAAATCTTGAATTTCATTCGCAACTATCTGACTACGCTCGACGAGGGATGTTCGTACGATACCTTGTCTCGCCCAGATATTGTTACTGCGGTATGGACAGGGGCACCTCAATCATATCAAGATGACCCTACAGCTACTGCCTACCATGATCTCAGCACGGCTGTTCCTCGTGCTGCCCTACTTCAGCATCGTCATACGCTGACTCTTCGCGATCCATGGCCCCTCTTCTACGGTTGGCGCCCCTTTGGTACAATTCCCAAAGAAACTATCGAGCCTGATCTGTACCCTTGGCTTGAACGAGGCCATCATCGAGAATACCGCCATTGGACTTGGTGGTCAAAGGATGATGCATCGTTCGAACCTTCAGTGCATGTTGGCTACCGCAAAGAGACTTGTCAGTTTGACTCAAGCGTTCCAGATAACCTCGATCTCATTCCTTCTCCCAACTCTCTTGCGCCAATTCCACCCCCAACTGCTCTTCCCGTCGCTATCGAGCCCTCCCGCCGTGCTACTTTGCAAATGATCAACCACTCCCTGGGAAACATAGTTGGAGAGCGCAGCCTCAGCACTGCTGTCATTCCGGAGTTGAAGCAATCTCACCCATGGCTCAAGGACTGGACTCCTGTCTGAGTGTAACTTCATATATAATACCCCATTCGCCGAATTTACGACCGTCATGTTACCATTTGTACGATATTTTAACTTTAACGGCCGCAGCAGAAACCAGACCTGAGCATTGGGCGTTTTTGGCCCACAGCATTTTCGAGGAAGCGAGTCTTGGGTTAAACAAAAGAGGCATGATAAACTTTGCTGCCTCAATTCACATTCACTGTCAATGGCCATGGACTGCGATGCTTGCTTTCGGGTCTGTGTCTTGCTTTACTGTTGTCCTGTCACTTCTTCTGCCTTACTTGATGGTATGGGCGCTTCGGGGGTAAGAAAACTTCTGACTTTAAAAAAGGGTGCCAAAATTAACTGGTCTAAAGATCTACTAAAATATACTAAACTTACCTAAGTCTTTTCATCACTCAGGATAAAGGTCCCAAGTTTTCTTGCCTCCCCTTGGGGCGCTCCCGGGTTTATTATTAGCATCATCGGTCCACGGCGTATCGGAGTCCAGCTGCCCCTTGGACACGGCGGTTTTCTCGGTTGAACATGTATATTTTATGTCTCATATATTTCACAATTCAATTCTTTTGCGACTCATATCCATTGGCTGCACTAATAACTAATAACGCAATATTCCATGGCCTAAAACTCCTGTTAATCGATGACCATACTCATTCAAATGTCCTCCTCTGCCAAGTCACGCAGCAAGTTCCACTGGACTTCGACGTTCATTCTGTTCGTTAACTGGCATTTCATGTATGTTCCAGCCTCCAAGCTCTTGTAGCTCTTTGGTTTTGCTGCGTCTCCAACGTCCCGTGGAATGGTCCTCTGTATTTTGCTCTATTGCGCCCGCCTTTGTATCCTTACTTCGGTTTCTTCGAAGCAAGAATATTGCCGTAATTATGGTACCGCAGATAACAATGAGCCCTCCAATGACTCCTCCAATAATGGCACCAAGATTAGGGGAGGAGCTTCCAGATGATGAATCCTCTTCCGAAGAACTGCTTATCGCTTCTGTCGAAGCGCTTTGTGTGATATCGGGGATGCTTGATGCTGTATCACTAGAGGTGACTGAAGATGTTTGTGATGTCTCTGATGTGGTTGATTTACTGGACTCGGACGTTGTCGTGGTGCCAATGGTTGGGGTTATATAGCAGTGATCGGTAGTGGCTTTAGTTCCGCAGGCGATGTAGGAGTATGTCTGATCCACGCCGAAGGTGAGAAGGGCCATGGAACAAAATGATTTGCGATCACTAATCTTCAGGTAAGTACTTGGCCCCAGGAGTGTTGATCTATAGTAGTGCATACGAAGTAAATGTCGTCAAGTCCTTACTGCCAGTCATGCCACATCCATCTGAGCAATCATGACGATCAACACAACTCCCCGCTAGTCCACAATCCGAAGCTGTCAGAACAGTTGTAGGGCAGAAGCCCCAAAGCCCATTGCGTGTATCAACCCGACAGTTGAAACCGGAATCGGCAGTTCTCTTCTTTTTGCGATCACCGTCTAGATAGCCACATGTCGAGAGCTCAGTGCTAATAGCCCATAGCTCGAGAATGTTGCTCGGTTGTGGAAGAAAAGGGGCTTTCGTTACAGGAGGAAATACCGCATGGAGACCGAGGCTTGAAGATGGGAAATTTTGAGAGACTATTAGTAGATGGTACAAGGAAAGAGACCTCATCGTTAAGGTTGAGTTACTCCAACATGGAGAGAGGCCAGTGAGACTCAGAGAAAATACAAGATGGTAATTCGCGATGAAGATACTAGGGGGTCGAAACACCTCCTTATTATTCTCCACTGATCCAAGCTTTCTGCTCTTACTCTCAGTTTCCAAGACTCAACCTACATGGGTGTAGTTGTTGGTTGAACCACCAGGACCCGAGGACTTGGGGCGCATGCAGAGTCTACCATTGGGTCGTTCCTTGTTTTGGTTTCTTATGACTGCTTTATTGTCCCGTTTTGAACATATAGAGGACTTCTTTTGTAGGACTATACATTCTCGATGATGTCTATCGTCCAGTATAAGTCTCTGAAAGTCATCTCAGACATGTATCCAAGTATCTATCAACAGAAGACTTTGGCACTGGGATCTCTCTGAAACTGCATCAGTTAAGGATCCCCTTTCGTGATTTTCTGTCCTTGCTTAATGGTGAAATGTTGGTTGTTGGTTGCAATGAACTATCCTGTCATCTTAAGAGTGGATTTCAAACAATAACTAACAACCAACATGCAGCTTCAAGTCCAGGGTGCTGCTGCATCGAGATGATCTACATTACTCTTCTCAGTTTTGGGAAGACTCAATAATGCTGTTGGAGTTTCTAGACACGTTAAATAGTTAGGTATAGAATTTGTTCAGTAAATTGTCATCAAGTTGAGTGCTGAACATGTCTTTCAGCCTTATGGGCCATCATTGGCCTGCCCAGGAAGATCAAACTACTGGGGTATCCTCACTTAACTTGGGCGCTTAGACAACCCAAAAATACACATCATATCCTGGTATGATGATCCCTTGTAAGTGACAAAGGAACTTGCTGTTGGTTGTTAGTTGTGACTGAACCAATATCCTCTTTGCTCTGCCCCGGTTCGTTCTCTTCTTTTTTTTTCATATTTTCTAGATTAGCAACGAACTCATGTGGTGAGCTTTTTGCTTCGTTGAAGTCATGTATCGCAGGTTTATAGCACCACTGCTGGCAGTCTTTTGCTTCTTACTTGTTGTTACGAGTCTCTATCTTGGGCGTGATCACCTTACTTGGCGCTCAGGTCCCTATACTCCTGTACAGCAAGAGGAGGTAGAGAAAGGCCCCAGTCTGACATTAACGACAACAGTTGCGACAACAAGTGCTAAGATTGAAGAGAGCCCTTCGCATACGCCAACTCCAACTGCAACTGCAACCTTGGCTACAACTCCAACCATCTCAAATGGTGAGTATACCATGGCTTCTATATCTATCCGTGTGCTGATTTTGCGTAGGTACTATACTGTCTGCTGAGCGTATATCACGCTACATAGCAGCTATATTCAATTCATCAGCGGCCCTCCCTCGTCTTGAGTGCCCTGCTCTAAATGACAATCGTTACAAGGTCCTCCAAGAGCCTCGACATGGAGATGAGGTTCAAGACTCACATATTGATTATTTCTTTGCCCTCAACTTGCGGAACTGCATAGGCATTCTTCCGCGCCTGATAGGCAGCATTGTTGAAGCTGTTCGTTTCCTTGGACCCCATCGCTGCGCGTTATCTATCGTTGAAGGAAACTCCCCTGACGGCACATCCGATATTCTCTCGGCTCTGAAACCCTTCCTCGAAGACTTAGGCCTGGTCTATTTCTACAACAGTTCCAGGATCAACCCAACCCAAGGTAATGCACGCATCCGCAAACTTGCCCAACTACGTAACTTGGCCCTCACTCCTCTTTACAAAGAACAAGTAAAGGTTACAGACGAAACAACAGTGCTTTTCATCAACGATGTCTCCGCCTGCACAGAAGATATTCTCGAACTCGCTCTTCAGCGACGCAGTCTCAACGCAGACATGACATGCGCCATGGACTGGACCTACGTAGGACCCGACCTAACCTTTTACGATATCTGGATAGCCCGTACTATTTCAGGAGACTCTTTTTTCGAAGTTGGCTCGGACGGAAATTGGAATTCAGCTTGGAACCTCTTCTGGAACGCCCCTGGAACACGCTCACGCTACGACGCACAACAGCCCTTCCAGGTTTTCGCCTGCTGGAACGGGGCTACAGCGTTTACTGCGGCGCCGTTATTACATGGTCTTCGGATTCGAGATACTCGCAAAGGAGAGTGTTTTCAAGGCGAGCCCCAGTTGTTTTGTAAGGATATGTGGTCCCGGGGTTTTCGCAAGATTGCAGTTGTGCCGAGTGTGAATCTTGAGTATTCTGATGAGAAGGCCGCAGATATCAAGAAGCTGAAGGGCTATGTGTCGGATATAGTTCAGAAGCAGGAGGAAGATAGTACAATAGACTGGGTATACGATCCACCAGAGCAGGTGAGATGCATGCCAACTTGGGATAAACAGTCCTGGAGACCCTGGAACGAGACGCTGTAATGAGAGAAAGGACACTAGTTAGTAACCTAATGGATACGGTTTCGAAGTCATCACGATTGGCAAGATCTTGAAGTGATGATGTTAAAAGCAAACAGACTTGTGTGTACTCACACATGTCCTACAAAAGGACATCCATGATCCCGCTGGATGTTTCTTATGAATACATATATACCTTAGCAACCTTAATCATTCTATTGACTGTAGGGTCAACTTTTGTCCAAAGTAACAGGTATCGCGTGCAACTATCGCTCTAACCCACCGACAGATGAGAGAGGAAATCCAAATTCCGCACAATTACACTTTCCAATAGTTCATTGTCTATTGGTTCCAATACCAACGCTGCCCAGCGGGATGAAAAGCCCACTATGGTGGGAAGAGTGGCCTGGCTCTTGTCTGTTAGACATGGGGTCCAAGGTGAGGAGGAAGCTGGTGATGATAGGCTTGAGGAGAGAATTGTTGAGGAGGCCAAGGAGGATTAGGCATGTATTGTCTGGGAGGTGGTGCATTGAAGTGGTTGGTGTTGAATCCTCGCTGGAAACCGTTACCACGGAAAGGAGCCATGTGGCCTCCTCGTCCAGGAGAAGGTCCGTGATTGTTAGGACCATGCCCGTTAGAGTTGCCTCGCCACGACATCTGGTTTCCCCGCTGGGGCCAACCATTTCGTGGCTGGCCGCTGTTCTGCACGTAGGGTTCACCTCCGTGGTAAAACTGGCGATCGCTCTCGGGTGAAGGTGGCCCATTGTGGTAAGAGTGTCGACCATCGTTGTAGTCACCCGAACCGTTTCCTGGACCTCCGCCTCGGCGGCCACCACGCCCAGCTCCTCCTCGTCTCCATCTATAAGGTCGTCGAGGACCACGAGGTTTTCGGTCGACCTGAAAATCGATCCTCTTGATGGGATGAGTGACCATTATATCATCAATGATGCCGTACTTGATGAGCTCATCATCGCCAGTCGTCCATACCTGAAAAACATTTTCCAATTTCTCGATATACTTGACTTCAGGCACCCAAGTTCGGACATATCTGCCGTTGTTATCATAGTCGAATGCTTGTTTGATAGGGTTGAAGATGCGTGCATCACCTCTGGGGTCATTACCGACACCCGCCACGTACTGCCAGTTCGCCCAGTTGGAAGACACATCATAATCTACCAGCATGGCTTCGTACCATTCAGCTCCGTAGCGCCAATCAATGCCAAGATGCTTTGCAAAGAAGCTGGCGACATTCTGTCGGGCTCGGTTCGAGGTGTAACCGGTATGATAGAGTTCACGCTGTGAGGCATCGATCAGACCCATACCGGTTGTTCCTCGAAGGAACCTCTCGATGATTTCACTCAGTTCCTCGGGTGAAGGATCTTGATCGACATCGGCCTTCTCCTTCAGAGCGGTCTTCCACTTCTTATCATACTTGCCACTGGCTCCCTTAAAACCATCAAGCTTGAAAAGACGTGAGCCAAACTTCATAGTACATAATCGCATGTAGTCCCGCCACAAGAGCTCAAATCTGACAGCTTTGGTGCCTTCGTTCTCGCCCTGTCCGAAACCTATAGCTCGAGAGTAGGATTGTTCTTGACCGTTCTCAAACTTGACAAGTTCCTCATGAATGGAGCGAGCCGAAATAGATCCGAGTGCCAGGTATGCTGAAAGCTTTGTGCTGTAATCGGTTCCGAGTAAACCATTGCGGGTCTCCTGGTAAGTAGTCATGGAGCCTGACTTGATGAGATGGTAGAGGCGATCCCAGGCAGGGTTCTCGCCACCTTTGAATGGGTGTGCAGACCTAGCATCATCAGGATAGGCTGGAGGGTCTTGCACCATACTGTTGATGGGTTCTAGGAGACGTTGTTCAAAGTCGTTGTAGTTGTCAGGAATCTGAAACGGAGGTTCCTGAGGTGGTGCCCACGATGAAGGGAACGGCGGTAATGATCCGGCCTGCGGACGAGGGAGAGAGGCGCGAGGACGCTCACGGAGGGGTTCTTGAGTTTTGCGGAAGGTTGTGAAAACATCTGGAAGCTCCTTGGGGTCATCCAAACCAGTGTCGCGGCTAATTACAGGCATTAGTGAGTTGTCCAATATGGACTCCTTGACAGTCAAGTAGACTGACAGGCTGAACTTACTCGTCGATGTAATATTTTTCGTCCTGCCAAAGCTTAAAGTTGATGTTGTTCTCGGAACATACAGATGCTACAGCATTCTGATCATCGACCTCCTCTTTCGATACTTCCTCGGTCATCCAAACAGTATCGACAGATTGATGTTCATCGTGCAGGGACTTGATCAAATGCTTTAGGACGTTATCGAAGTTTCCGATACGAACCAGCATGCCACTGTGGATGTCCTCAAGATTTTGTTTCACATCCCAGATAGACTCAGCTTGGAACTTGGCTCGAACGGGGCCACACCTCCAGAAGCGGCCTACCTGACTTCGGGCTTCGGGGTAGGGAGACTTTTGTCCTTCAGCAACGAAGCCTGAGGTTTCGATTTGGTGAGGGGGGAGAATATAGATGGGGAGGAGATGAGTGAAGCCATGGTCAGAAGTGGCCAGGTGGTGAAGTATAGGGTTGTCGATTGCCCTGAGATCGCGTCGAAGTAGATAGACGAGGAGTTTATTCCCAGCCATGATGTCAAGATTACAATGGTGTTGTCGTAATACAAGTTGAGGCGTAAACGGGGCGATTATGATATGGTATATGGTTCAGGGGCCTGGTTTCGGATCCGAAGGGAGATAGCTTGGAATGGCGGAGACGATGTCAGATCTTCCACTATGTGGTTGTGCGGGAGGGGCCTAGTTTTGGGACTGGGATAAGGGCTCAATATTCGGGCCACTGAGTGGTTTCGTTTAAACGGCTGGGGGAGAGTGTGTGGGAGGTGTTTGGTTGGACCGTGTACGGTACAGCAACAGCAACAGCAATAGCAATAGCAATAGCAGCTGAGTTGAAAGTTGATTGTATTTGTGGGTGTTAACAAGGGTTTGGATACCTTACTTGTGACGATGTAATGTAGTGATGGCCAAACGAAGTTGAACGAAAGCTGAATAGGAAGAGAAACTTCTCAGAAGCAAACGAGTCTCGTAACTCGACAGAAGAGTCTCGAAGGTAGAAGGGCAGCGGGTCGGGTTGTATGTAGGTATTGCGTAAGTGATTAAGACAGAGCTAAAGAAGTCTGGTCTGACTAGATGGGGAACCAGCGGATACTGAGGATATCAAATAGATCATGGATATCGGAACCTGGGATCTTGCTACTACTATAACTTTAGCTCGTCTTAGCTTAGTTTAGCAGCTTCAACGGTTCCTGGCCACATGTACCGTGAAGCAACGTCGTAGCCTCGATGCGGATGTAGCCACAGGGGTGTATATATCGCCTGCCCGCGACCCTTGAATGGGATGGAGGAAGCTAGGCGGGAGCCTAGTGTGAAGTGAAGTGACGGGTGGATCCTTCTGGTAGTTGATAGTGGATATGATGATGGCATTCAGGTCCCCTAGACGCGGGAGTGAAGCTGTTTGAACCCCGGTTCAGCTCAACTTGACTCAAAGGCCAAGTCTAGATGGTTGAGAGGAGGGTGTCTACAGCTGAAAGGCAGACTGAGACAGAGAATGAGTGCAGGAGAGTTGAGTGTGTAAGAATAGATATGAACTTCAACCAACCGTAGTTGAGGAGAGAAGAGTACAACAGGGGAATGAGAGAACAAGGCGAGAGTTGAATGCAGATGATGACGATGATAATAAAATCTAGACTAGGTGGTACAGGAGGTGAATGGAGATCCTCCTTCCTAGGCCACGGCGAGTTTTCTTGTTCCAGGGACCGGAACTGCAGAATGCAGTGATCGATACACTAATAACTCTCCGATTTGTCCAGGTCTAGAAACCCGGGACAATCATAAAAGCGCCTTTTTTTGGGGCCTGGAGAGGATAGTGATGGCTCGATATCTTGTCGTTTAACACGATACGATGCCACGGCAAGGTCCAAAATAGGTAATAAATAACCGGTAATAAGAGGTGATGGCGATGGAGATGGCTATGGAGATACCGGTAGAACAAAAAGAAAAGAAATCAGAACATGGAACAAAAAGAAAATAAAGCAAAAGTAAAGGCAAAAAGAGACCAATCGTCATTTGGACCCTGATCGGCCCAGGACGGAGAACCCGGTTGTTGCGGCGGCGCCATTGCTATGATGATTTGATTTGACTATGAATTTTTGCTATGTTGCTACGATGCGCTTTGCTTTGTCGTGATCCAGAAGCCGATTTCCATGTCTCGAGATCGGACCAAAGACGGGAGCTCTAGCCTACAGGGGTTAAGGGCAAGGCTCAAGCGAATGGACAGTGACAGGCCACAGCAGAAGCGATGGCAGGGGACGGGGAGGAAAGAGGCTGCTAAAAAAGTTTAAGTGTGTCAAGTTTTATTCGCTCCAAGTTTTCCTTTCCCCTACCTCACAGCAAATGCAACCCCAACGTGAGTGAGTGAGGTGATTCTGCTTGGCCCTGGGGCGGGACGACGCGCAGTCTTGCATCGCACCTCATCCTCAACTTCTTCTGCTTTGGGGCCGGAGGCTTACAGGGGCCCTCAGGGCGTGTCCGACCAGGCTCGGCCCTCATGTCTCGTCCCTCAGGCACAGTGAGTGGGGTGGGGCTTGATGGTGAGAACATCACCAAACTTAGTAAAACTAGATCGTTGATGATTGACGTTCCTAAGCTGACACTTGACAAGGGGAAGATTTCCATAAACAGAAACTTCATATCCGTAAACCGCCAATCATGTCTAAATTGATCACAGATTGCTCGCCCTGGATGAACGTTTGACTGCTGTGCTTCCCCCCTATCAAGCCTCACCTGCTCCTTGCGTACGTATATTCAATGTTGTCTCCGCCTCACTTCTCTCCTCTCCTTGTCTTGTCTTGTGTGTCAAATGTGCACGACGTGATCTGGTGTTGCGCCAACGATTGAGATGCGATGCAGCGGCATGGCTATCGACATTATCATCGCCATCGTGGGGGCGTGTGCAACTGTTACACTGACTTACTTGGCTGTGCTGTGCTGTGCTGCCTACAAACGTTCTGAGACACGACAAGGGGCGGGACAAGACCTCGTGAGAAATGGATCCTTGGTGGACTGTCGTGTCCTGTGGTATTCTGCTCTGTTTTGTTGGTGATCGTGGTGATGGTTGAGGGCTTGACTGAGATCGAGAGAGAGAGGGTCTCTGAGAAATCAGGGTCCAGCCTGTTTAGCCGATCAATGACATCACGACTTGATGGGGGCCTTTTTAATACCCGTGAATTGGACTCGAATGTTTTAGCTGATGCAATTGCTTCGGAAATTTGGTCTGGTACACGATTCACTGCAATGGTTGCAACTATCACGAGTCTGCAGTATCAATCGCTGTCAAGTCCGGCTATCAACATCATCACTGATTCCCGTTTCTCAGATCTGCACGTAGGGTGCTAACACACGCCCATCGAGCCGAACAAGGGGGGTTCTAGATCCTGTCAAGTAAAGCCCAGACTCGAGAGTTTCCAGACCCGTTTTCAGGCCCATGCCCATGTCCAAATGGATCCATGACCAATCGATCCGAGCGTCGTGTTCCCCCGAAATGACCTGATGTTTTTTTGCCTTTCGTTTCTTTTTCTTCTTCTACCGACATGGGAAACAGCCCTTTTTCCATCAAAGGTACCCCAGTTTCCGATATCCGCTGACAACGTGCGTTCCCGACGATCGGGCTCATGGCTCTCACATATCTTGTGCTGGTGTTGGCTATGCCACCCTCACACAAGCAACCATTTTGTTTAATCTGAGTTTACGGTAGTTCAAACGGCATTTGTCAATGAATAGACTTTATGTTTTTCCCATTAAAAACTATCGTTCACAGTATCACCAGATGTAAGCCAAAACACATCAATCGACCTGATATCTGCTGCCCAGCCTGGACCAGCCTTCTTCCATCTCAGCAGCATGCGTGTCTCAAATTTATCAACGCTGTGTAAATAATTGATTGCATAAAGCCCACATGCAATGATTTCCAATCGGTGTTTCTCCGATGGCCAATGGAGTTGAGTGCAGAGCAGATCACAGCCAAGCTTTTCACTATAACCTCGGCCAGGGTATTGTCGCAGCCAGTTCCGAGCTGCAAGACCTCCCAGAATTATCTCATGAATCAATGCAAATGAATCATACGCGTCTTGAAACCGCGAATCTTGATGTAAGCCTGTATGAGCAAGGTAGCCAACTACGATTCAGAGAAATAACCAGCCTTTCGATTATCTTCCTGAAACCTTGGCATAAACTGCGCAATGATGACGACGATCAGGCAAGCCCATGTCTTGAACTTGCAGGTATCAAACCAGCTCATGTTCTCTCCGACTCTCGTTTGGATTCCCCATCGCGATGCTGCTCTGCACTGAACTATTCGTGGGTTTCGATCAGGAACATGACATCGCTCATGACGACACTTCTCTGGACTATTTTTGAGATCGCGTAGGATCGCCACTACTGACGCGCTTTCTTCGACCCATGGTGAAGTCATCGCACGTTGCAATGAAGATCAGGGTTCATACACAATAACTCTACTCAGAGCTAACTTGGAGCTAACTTCGAAAGCGTTTCCTAATGATTCAGATAGGAGTTTAGCATGGGTAATCTCTAATTATCGATTGTGTAATAAATCTGGTTTAGATGTTCATGTTGAATTAAGTCCAGACTACCCTAGACTATGATGTTTTCAAGTGTCACGATGTTGTTCGATCCTCAATCTCTGCCTACTCCGTGCGATCATGCGAATCTACATTGGATCATCTTTTCTGACACGCCCTCTGATAGCCCAAGTCGTAATGAGAACATGAAATGCAATACTACACGCCACGACGTTGAACCGGTCAATACCTGAAAACGCCTACCATGTCATTATATCCACACTCGCATAACCGGGCGCTTGAAGGCTTCGGCCTAGCTCGCGACATTGTGATAGTAGCGAGGTGCATTATTTCGTTCTTTTGGGTTGTCACAATGTCTCACCGAAGCGCGCGTCAGAACTCCCAGAAGCAAGGGTAGGGATAGAAATCAGATGTCTGAGTTCACAAGGTCGATGCAGACATTATGAGACAATAGGCTACTACCAATGAGCTGCTGAACATGACTATATCTAAACACCTGCAATAGTATACTCGTTCCATAGTTCGTATAATTAAGACAAGGATTCGGAAGGTCTTTATCCTACCTGCAGTCAAATTCTCCTCGCAGCAATATGCAAATGTCTCCTATGCATAACGACCCAACTTGTCAGCGATATTCGTCATATTTCTCTTCGATCGAGATCTCCAAAAGTCGCCTGCAACTTTGGTTCAGGCACAAAGCTCAATTGGTTCATACTCACAACCATAGGGCCACCAATGGTAATCCCCAATTTATATCACTGAGACCCTGTCGCAGATTGTTCAGCGCCGACTTCGTCATTGATGCTATACTAATGTTTTGTAAACCTGCCGGGTAGGCTATTGACTGATACATGCATGGTATGAACAGCCATGGCTGAACCGACTGAGTACTGCCAAAACCCTCGGTATCCATCAGTTACCGACCGTCGACGGATCGAGATGATAAACTTGAAGGGCAGAATATCCTCGGTCGGACTGTGTCGGACACATCGTCGTATGTCCGCGTATCTTGTCCGATGATGGAGCGCGGGGAACATGACCCCAGATTTTCGGCGAGGGGAAGCTGGGGTAGAGATGGGGGAATCACGAACAAGTTCAAGGAAAAGATAGCTAAACAAGTCAAAATAGAAGACTTGATATTAACTTTGACATATAATTCACGAACGTTATATCACTAAAGTCATGCCGACTACTGAAAGGACTGACTTGAGACGTGGACGGATAGCAATCCAACGGTTTCATGAAGGTAATGTTTAGAGTTGAGGCTTGTGATAGTGAACATCAATGCCCCGCGTTTCGCTATATATCAGCATTGGGCTTCTCAAAACCACAGCTCAGCAGATGGATACTGCGTGAGTTCCAGTATCAAAACACGAACGACGAGAAACACATCAGTGCAATTGTATTGGTCTCTCCTTGAGGCCACACATACAATAAACAACAATCATCTCCAGCGACCCTTCAAGTGGATAGTTTTGGTCGGTGAGGATCAGACTGAAGGCAATTCAACAAAATGATAACAATTGAGTGCATTGATTGGCTAGTATATGGGGTTTGAGTTTCCCCTCACTAGAAAAGCCCCTGAAAGACTTCATTTTTCTGATCGTGATAATTGGAGATCTCAGACTGCTCGCACAGTACACTTGTATGATGGGCCCTCGGAAATGTACAGTGTGAAAATGACCAATATCCACGAGTAAGTCCAGCCGGCGGCTAGCCGAGGGTGTTTTGCGGTAAGCTACGGCAAACTGAGGCGCCTACAGCCGAGCGTAATAAATATGAATACCTACCAAGTTTCTCCAAGACAAAAACCTCTAGGATATTAGGCCCTGCAGAGGTTGTTGTTCTCTTCTTTCCTTCCTCCTTCTTTGCATTCGTGATACCCCTCATCATCATCCCCCACCTCAATTGACCTCGTCCTTCTTCTTCGTTGCTACGCAGGAAGAAGACCGTAAGCCAATTATCCCCAAGAATGTCTGCCGTTAACCGGACCCTCCGAACGGCCTCCAAGCAGCTGCGCTTCCAGTCTCCCCGGGGTCTTCGTGTCGCCGCCCCTCTCGTGGCCCGCTCGGCGTTCGGCGCCGCTCGTTCTTCTCTTCCCGCTTCTCACGGCGCCGCCTTTTCAACTTCTGCTGCCAGACGATCAGGAGCTCCCAACATGTCTTCCGCCGACCGTGAATACGATCCTGAGATCAAGGATATTGCCGACTATGTCGCCAACAAGACCATTGACTCTGAGCTTGCTGTGAGTGCTATCAATTCTGCCGAGGCGTCGATTTTGCATCCCGCAAAATACCCCGCCTTGAAGCTTCTCACCTCAACACCAACAAATTATCACGAGAACTCAATGGCACCCAATCGTTGGAAATTCATTGCTAATTCATATTTCAATAGTTCGACACTGCTCGATGGATTCTTCTCGACACCCTCGGCTGCGGTCTCGAGGGTTTGAGGTTCAAGGAGTGCTCTAAGCTCCTTGGACCCATTGTCCCTGGCACCGTTGTCCCTAACGGTCCCAAGGTCCCTGGTACTCCCTTCCAGCTTGACCCCGTCAACGCAGCTTTCAACATTGGTGCTATGATCAGATGGCTCGACTTCAACGACTGCTGGCTCGCTGCTGAGTGGGGCCATCCCTCTGACAACTTGGGTGCTATCCTCGCCGTTGCTGACTGGATCAACCGTACCAACAAGGCTGGTGGTAACCTCGCTGGCGGCAAGACCTTTGTTGTCAAGGATGTCCTCGAGGCCATGATCAAGGCTCACGAGATCCAGGGTTGCTTGGCTCTCCTCAACTCCTACAACAAGGTCGGTCTTGACCACGTTGTTCTTGTCAAGGTCGCCTCTACCGCCGTCGTCTCCAAGATGCTCGGCCTCAACGAGAAGCAGATTGCCGACGCTGTCACCCAGGCTTGGGTTGATGGCCAGTCTCTGCGAACCTACCGCCACACCCCCAACACCATGTCCCGAAAGTCCTGGGCTGCCGGTGATGCTTGCCAGCGCGCCGTCAACCTGGCTCTCAAGGTTCTGAAGGGTGAACAGGGCGTTCCTACTGTCCTGTCCGCTCCTGTCTGGGGTTTCTACGATGTCCTGTTCAAGGGCCAGAAGTTCGAGTTCCAGCGCCCCTATGGCAGCTATGTCATGGAGAACGTTCTCTTCAAGGTCTCCTACCCTGGTAAGTTTAAATCACTGCAGTCATTATGTCACGACAAGTCTAACACATAATAGCTGAGTTCCACTCTCAGACCGCTGTCGAGGCTTCTGAGAAGATCCACCACCTCCTCAAGTCTCAGGGCAAGTCTGCCGCTGACATCAAGTCCATCACTTGCCGAACCCACGAGGCTTGCATCCGCATCATTGACAAGCAGTTCAAGCCTATGGACAACTTTGCCGACCGTGACCACTGCATCCAGTACATGTGCGCCACCATGCTCGTCTTCGGCCGTCTTGAGGCCACTGACTACGTTGACGGTGGTGAGGCTGCTACCTCTCCTCTGGTCGAGTCTCTCCGCCAGAAGATCAAGTGTGTTGAGGATCCTCAGTACACCAAGGATTACCATGACCCCAAGCTCCGAACCATCTCCAACGCTCTCACTGTCGAGCTCAACGACGGCACTGTCCTCGATGAGGTCGCTGTCGAGGCTCCTCTTGGCCACCGTCTCCGCCGTGAGGAGGCCAAACCCGTCATTCTCGAGAAGTACAAGCGCCACCTTGGCCCTCACTACCCCGAGGCCCGCGTTAAGGAGCTTGTGGAGCTCAACTTGGATGCCAAGAAGCTTGAGTCTACCCCTGTTGATGAGTATGTTGATCTATACACTGTTGAGAGCAGCAAGTTTGTGCAATAAAGGATTTTATGAATGGGGGAGATGGAGGATGCATATTTAATCGCAAAGCCCAAAGAAGGCTATGGCTTGGATAGAATGAAAATATCACGCCTAAAATGAACCAATAAATACAAAAAAGTCAACAAGACTCAATGAAAGAATCTATGAGCACCTTTATTTGCTCCCATGTGTAAAAGGCGTCTGAGTTGCACCACAGCCAAATTCAATACTTTACGAACTGTCAAATCTCGTGATTGGGTCGGGTTGAGCGAGGGGCAGCACCGCCTCAAATGCCCGCTTTATTTGGTAGGGGTTTGGCTTGGGTGCTTGGCCGAATTCCGAATCCCAAGAAGCATTGGTAACAGGTCGAAACACTCTCCTCCTGCATCTAACTTCAACCTGACATCCTGTCATTGCTGTACCTCTGTCACGTTGTATCAGTGTCGCCAAACCATCAGAACCTGCGTTGATTTACCAGTCTTAAACACATCTTTATACCCACATCGCAAGTCCGGACCCTTTCGACCGCACCATCCGTAATCATGGCCGCAGATCGCCAGACTATTATTGAAGTGAACCGTTCGCTTCGCAACATAAAAAATGTAAATGCCCTCGAATCCCGTCATCGGAACTCCACTTGCACCATCATACTCATCTGGACATTATCACTGAACGTCAACTAACACCGTGAAGGAACTAGAGAACCTCCTTGAGAGAGGCGTGATTGACGACTCCGTCTACGATACCATCAACACCGCTCTTCCCGCCGAGTCCTCCCTCTCGGGCCCCCTCAAGACTGCGACCGGCAATAAGAACAACAACACCGCCGCTCCCAAGGCCGCTACTCCCGCACCGGCCGCCCACGCGCCTCCTACCAAGGCCTTCGAGGATCTCAAAGTCAAGTCGCATTCGCCCGCGCCACCCGCTTACGATCAGACACCTCCTCCTGGTCCTCCCCCGCGCAACATCAAGCCTACTGTTGCCAACGCCCGCGCCCTTTACCGCTATGCTGCCTCCGACGGCCGTGACCTGTCTTTCGAGAAGGATGATCGTATTGCTGTGTACGAGTACATGAACCAGGATTGGTGGATGGGCCGAAACGAGCGCACAGGACAGGAAGGAATCTTCCCCCGAAACTACGTCCTAGTCGACCAAGAGACCAAGAAGCCCGTTGCGCCTATCCCTCAGCCTCAGTACGGCTACCCTGCTTACTCTCAGGGTCCTCCTCCTCAACAGAACCCTTACAACTCGCATGTGCCACCCATGGCTGTCGCTGAGGGATCTGGACAGCCGCAGGGACAGGAGGGAGATGGCAAGGATAACAAGGTCAACGAGTACGGCAAGAAGTTTGGTAAGAAGCTGGGTAACGCTGCTATCTTTGGTGCTGGTGCCACCATCGGAGGAAACATCGTCAACAGCATTTTCTAGAGTCTCTACCTTACAATTGGGAAAGATACATCGGCTTGCTTTTAAGTTACAGGGCGCATATATTGGGCGTTAGGGATTCGAAAGGTTCATAGACAAGTATCTCAGGACGATACTGAGCCTGTGTTCAGCCTTAGTTTAATACGCAGGGAGTTTAAATGACCGTTGCGAAGATCAGGATTTGCTTGCATATGGAACATTTGAAACAATATTCGTGAAGTCGACATCTCAATTCAATGTCGATAGAATGTGAACATTTTTAGCCCATACTGGTTCTCATGAGGTGTCCTTCATCATGGCTGGTGGATCTGGTAGACCGTGTATACTGTGCTCAATACAGTGCTAATGTCCTAGTCACTATGTGAATTCTAGCCATGATCAATATCTACTACACTGTACGTCGCAAAATTTCTTGTTGACGCTCGAGAAATCTTAAACGAAAGAATTCGACAACACCATAATCAAGACACAGCCTTCATTATGTCGACTACTAAAAAGCGTCAAGCGGAGGATACCCCCGCCCAGCCAAAGCCAAAGAAAAGCAAAAAGAGAAAGGCGAATGCACCAGATGATGAACTTCTCGATACTGAGCTTGGTCTCAACACGCTTTTTACCAAGATGGACAACCAGCTCTTGGCCGATCATCTGGCCCAGAAATTGGGACGTTTCGGCACCGACTTGAGCGCTGTTGAGATTTCTGATATGACTGTACCAGGTAAGGATTCCTGTTGCCAATTGCCATTCTTATTGAAAATCTCACTCACAAATTCCCAGCCAACGCGATTCAAGATACCACTTCATGGCAAGAGTCAAGAACATTGGATAAGTTCCCCGACTTCCTGGAGAAGGTGTCAGAGGATCCCGAGGGCTTGAAGAAGGCTCCCAAGAAGAAGGGCTCACCCCATACCCTCATTGTTGCAGGAGCGGGTTTGAGAGCTGCCGATATTGTCAGGTACGTTGTTGCGACCCAGTTTGAGAGGGAAGAGACTGACTGTGAGCAGGTCGATGCGCAAGTTTCAAAGCAAAGAGAATTCAGTCGCGAAACTGGTATGTTTCACCTTGAGATTAATGGAAACGATATCGCTAACGCATACAAGTT
The DNA here is from genome assembly GCF_013085055.1 of Fusarium oxysporum Fo47. Classification (NCBI taxonomy): domain Eukaryota; kingdom Fungi; phylum Ascomycota; class Sordariomycetes; order Hypocreales; family Nectriaceae; genus Fusarium; species Fusarium oxysporum. The sequence continues at coordinate 1,394,877 of NC_072845.1, forward strand.
CGCCAAGCATATGAAAGTTGAGGAGCAAGTCAAGTTCCTCCAGAACCACAAAACTGGCATCTGTGTCGGTACACCTGCCCGACTTATGGATCTCATCGACAACGGTAAGTTCGGTCTCGATCCTTCACTTTCCTGTCTCCCTCAAAATCACAGGCAGGCACTGACTTCAGCAGGCGCACTCTCCTTGGATAACTTGAAGCGGCTAGTCGTTGATGCTTCACATATCGACCAGAAGAAGCGAGGTGTGATGGACATGAAGGATACGATGATGCCTCTAGCTCGCTTCTTGTCAAGAAAAGAGTTCAAGGACCGATACGGTGACGAGAAGAAGCCGTTGGCTTTGTTGTTCTATTAGATGGATGTGATACCCTGACACAAGAGAAGTTGAATGCGACGAAGCTGTTTCTGTTTGAGACTTACCCTCAATTGTTTATAGATATTACCTGCTAGACTGTTTATATCCACAATACAGAAGATGCCTTCTCACTTTTGATTTCCTTCATTTAACTTTGGATGGTTTCCCATACGGTAGAAGGGGCCGCCCCCAGAACAGCAATTTGGCACCTGCTCCTACCCTCACCATCACCAAACACCACCTTCCTCAAATGCATCAGAACATCCGCCTACTCCTTGATCTCTGATGACCCTCCTGATCTTAGGCTTTTCATCTTCATCCGTTGTCTTCAGCTTCAGCTCAAGCTCGTTTTTGGAACGCATCTCACTCTCTTTTTGGAACCCATCCCTCGATCACTCACTCACTTTTTTGGTACTGTCGTTTAAACCAGCACCCAATTTCTGCACGCTTGTCTCATAATAGCCGCTTGCTTCCCATACAGCCATGCGACCTCATTTGTTCGCTGGCTTATTAGCGAGCTTAGCTACTCGTACATACGGCCTCGATACATCTACACCAGGTATGGACTCTGTGCCCAATGTTAATGGGTATTCTGACAAAAGATTGTAGAATGTGCTACCATTTGCTCTCGCGAACTTATGCACTACCATGGTATTCCTACTGTTGAGGGTCTCTGTCATGACATGGTCGTTCAACGAGTAAGTCATCCCTTCTATTGCATCAGTGATGGGCTGCTGACTACGTATAGGAACTGTTCTCATGTCTGGCCAGTTCTTGCACTGAACAGTATGGTCAAGCTTTGACATATACTATCTCCACTTGCTCTCGTCATGGTGGTACTATCAGTGATCTCCTTCCCGTGGAAATACAACATACGAGCCTTGCTACGAGGCACTTCATGCCTCTCGTCTCACGCTCTGATTCGGCCAGCTTTGGATTTGAAAGCCGTTTTAGCCTGTCCGTCGACTGTAAAGCCGGATCTGATGGTGTTCTTACATTGTCTCTCCCCGAATCCACCGCTTCAGTTCACCAATCTATTCCTGATGGTGGCTACCCCGCCTCACCAGGAGATGGGAATGGCAACCTCAATGCCGGAGCAGGTCCACCAGGTGGTGCCCCAGGCCCGAACAATGGGCCCTTACCAGGAAATACAGCAAGCTCAGGTGACGGTCAAGGTAGTCCTTCAGGAGGCACAGGTCCTGGAGGAGGAGGAGGAGGTGGCAATGATGGAACTGAGCCCTCAGATCCCAACGCGGATTGTGAAGAAAATAATTCCAATAATGGACCTTCACAGTCTGGCAACAATGATGACCAATATCAGCCTGCCCCTGCTCCGGCTCCTACCAACAGCAATCCCCAGCCGGATGGTCAGGCCAACGGCCCTCCTGCGCCAGGACCAGATGCTGCCGATGGGAACAGTTCGCCTGATAATCCCCATCAAGGCAATCCAGGACAATCACAGCCTCAACCCGCTCCTGCTCCTGCACCACCTCCCTCAGGCCCTGATGGAGGCGATGGAGCGCCAAATCAAGATGGAACTGGCGGCCCGGGAGAGGATTGCGATGAGAACGCTCCTCCAGGGTCTGATGCTAACTCTCCTGGAAACAATGCTGCTCCAGCCTCTCCTCCAAATACTGGCGGCTCAGTGGACTGTTCTATCGATATTAACAATCCAGTATGCGCCAACCAGAATCAGCTACCTCCTGGACCTCCAGCACCACAGCCTCCAGCACCTCAACCGCCAGCGCCAGCGCCGGATTCTTCCACCCCTCAAGGTCCCCCTCCCCCCTGTGGTGCTAAAGCCGGCATACCAGACTGCCCTGCCTCTCACCAACCTCCAAATGGCGATGGCAACGATGGTGGCGATGGAAATGCGTGCTCGGATCCCAACTCGACCGTTGGCTGTGTCTCTTCTGAGCCTTCCTCACCCCAGCCTCCTCCTCAGCCAGCACCCCCTGCTGTTCCAAACAATTGCTCCGGGGACGAAAACTCACCCTGTAACGATGGAGGTGACGGCGGGTCTAATCCAGGATCTAGAAGTCTGCCCGCAAACCCTCCGTCGCCGAATAGTCCTGATGTGCCTCCTCCCGAGATAGGGCCTTCACCCGCCGCCCCTCCGTCTCAACCAAACACAATCGCCGATCCTGACAACGGGGCCTCTTGTAATGGAAAACCCGGCCCTTGTCCCGCAAATAGTGGCACAGTAATTCCAGAGCCAGCTAATCCTCCTTCTCCTGCGTCTCCGCCTTCAACTCCCCCAGACGGCCAAGTCCCTAACGGTCCCCAAGATAATGATGGTACTGGACGGAAAAGCTCCGGTAAAGGAAGTGACAACGGTGATCTTGGACCCCAAGCACCAGAAATCACAGCACCACCTGTGCAACCGGCTCTGCCTGCACCAGCAACTCCAGCCCAGCTTTCAGGACCTCCTGTCCAATCAAGACCCCCTCAGCCTACCGATTCCAACGCTGTTGGCCGCGCACACGAGGGACCTCAAGTTATCACGGTAATTATACCAACGCAAGTAGAGAGCACAGCAACAAAGGTCATGACAGTCTAGCCGACAAATGGTCCTTCAATGTACTCATCACCGTCTCAATTGAAGGAACGTGCCATGGCTGACATAGAACGAAGGCAAGAGAATGGTCAAGAACTTGACACTCCTGGAAATGACATCTCTGTTCTGCCTGCCGCTGAAGCAGCGGCATCAGTTGCCCAAGCAGATCTTCCGACAGAGTCGGGCATGCCCGAGCCTTCGTTCGTCGTTTCAAACGACTCGACAAGAGCTCACGGCTACTCACGAACGTCACTGACTTTTGCTGCTCTGGTAGTGTTTGTGGCAATATTTTTCATGGCTACTGATATGATGCTATGACTTACATTCTTTGTGTTTATAGGCCTCGGGGCCTAGTAATGTGGGATTTTAAAGACATTACATTGCTTTAAAGAAATCTGTATTGCTTGGTGGCTTAGATAGCACATGATGGTGGATGAAGCACGTGAAATGGTATGATACTATTGTAGTTTCTATTATTATAGCAACATTCCCAAATGCAATGACTTGTTTCTGAACGATTCGTACTTGAGAGACACTACAATGATTCTGCGAGCATGTCATGTACAATAATAAATAGGCAGACTTAGTCAAGAACCCCTTTCAGCATCACCCGCCTTCATGAGGTAGCTACCTAGGTGATTCAATGCCACATCGCTCCACAGCCGCCATCTTTTGAGTTTATGCCTATTTGTTTGGGCTCAGGAGGAAGTGGCCATCGATCGAGATTCATTTCGCAATTTCGTAATTGTATGCTCAGACTCGTTTATACCATGTCTTGTCGGCATCCTTCAGCAATCCTTTGAACTTCATCCCCATTGTCCTCATTGCTTCATCCTCACAGGTTTCCCACTTCCGCATCAACTGCCTGACATCTTCAACAATATTTGCATCCTTTGGATCCTTTGCCTTAGTGAGTATATGACCAATGATCTCCCAACAGAGATAGTCCTTGAGTGTTGGCTGTTCTGTGGAAGCAAGATCATACTCCTGAAATTCTGCCAACATGAGTGCAAAACGGCCGAATGACTGTGTGAGGGGCCAGTAATCAAACTCCTCCTTGAGTTTCTGAAAGTCCATATGATACGGGTGATATTGGCGGCTTCCGAGGTCCCCAATGAGCTTGTAAAGCTCTTCTGTGAATGCCTGATCTTCTTCAGCTGTTCCATCGGACAAGGGCACAGGTATCGTTCTTAGCTTCATCCGAAACACACTGGGCAGCCTGCGAGTCTCTGCTTCCTTACGACGGATACTTTCTTGAACTTCTTCTGTCTTGGAGATCATCTTTTTGATAACGGGCACCGAGTTTTCCATCCAGTCGTTCCAGTTCTGTCGATCCTCAAACCGTCCGCCACTAAGCCTCATGACGAGCGTCATCACCATGTCGGCTTGTCCAATCTTGAGCAGCCTCTCAATGTACTCGATCACGAAGGACTGAAGCATCGGCAAAGACACTCCATTTCCAGCCAGCTTGGACTCTCGGTCGGCAGGACTCTGCTGTACCATGGCCGCAGACAGCATGATTCCAAACTTGAACGAATCGCGCCCGGGGTTGGAAAATTGCGAAAGCCAATGCTTGCCTGCCTTTGAGTTAACGAGATCCCGGTCCTCCTGGATGGCCTTTGTGATGCGTAGTATGCCAGGGCTGGGATCGACATTGATGAGTGCGGCGGAGCGAACCATATTGAATACTGATACAGGTGTGTAGGGTTGGAGTTGCCCATAAAGAGCAGATACTGTAGTGAGATGCACGGGGAGATGTGGAATATCTTCCGAGAGAGAGAAGTTGTTTTTACTCAAGAAGAGTTTCATCCAGCGGGTGTTGTTGACAGCTGATTGCTCTACTGCACCCATAACGAGGGACGCGAGCCTCCTTTTATCTTCTTCGTTCAAACTTTGTCCCCTAACCTTCAAGATCAAGAGTTTGAGAAGGGGAGTTTCGGCGCCAATCTCAGGCAATGGGGAGTCTTGGGCTGAAGCAGCAACCCAATCAGCTTCAGTCAGTCCGCGTCTCTCATTGAGCTGTGCGGCTGCTGGAACGATATATTCCCCAAGGGCTTCAAGGATGCGTTTCCGTAGACTGAGAGGGCAAGTAGGTTCCTCCAAGATTGCAAAGAGGCTGTTAGTGATGGTGATTCTGATATCGATGTGCCGTGCTTCCGCAAGAAGACCAACCAGGATTTCACATGATGAAGACGGGTCCATGAACAGGTTGTACTGCAAGATCTGGGCGAGCATCTTGGCGGTTGTAACCTTGATGGATGGTCCCTGAGAGGGCTTGGGGCCTGTTGATACGTCCTCCTCAGTGGTTTCCTCGGATCTCTCTGCTTGTTCTTTAGCGTCCTTGTTCTGATTTTGTTCTCGCATCTTCTCCTTCATCGCACTGGCCATTGTGTATAACATTTCCTTTGCTGGCTTGGCTGGAAGCACAGAGAGGAATCCAACGCTGAGAAGATGGCGGTGCCAAGAGGAGCTTTCTTTGGCGCCTTCACTGTCCAAAACCAAGTCGCGAATGAAGGGGCATGCCAGTGAAGGCTGATCGCTGGAAGCCAGACGCTCAATGACGAAGACAATATCCTGCATCTGCGCACGTATGGCTTCAGATCCCAGTCGCTCCCTCATCCTATCGATAAGGAAGCGTGCCAGCTCTGCAAGCAAGGGTGGCGATAGAGATGTTCTCGAAAGTAATCGGTATACATAGCTACCCTTGACAGACTCGCGATTCGATGAAGTGGTGAGAGAGTCGAAGAGCGAACCGCCATGTGCGGTCGCCAAAGCTGGGTTTCGAACTACAGCTCCGGCTTCGATAAGCAAGTCCGTTGTTGGCTTCCAGACAATCTCCATCATGTTCCTTTGGCACCTTTCACGACCTGCCTCTGAGCATTCTGCCAGGCTCTTGAAAAAGATTTCCAATCTGCTCATACGTTGGCCCGTTACGGCCATAATGAGGTTGAACAGCCAGGCCCAATTGTGGGCCTGAAATCCGGGTTCTCCGACTGCGAGCGTTGAAGTCTCAACAATATTGATGAGAACCTGGTTTGCAAACTCGATGTACTTCTTGCGCAGGGCTGATGTGAATGACACAACAGCTTCAGATGAGCTGACACGTTCATCTGGCATGGCACCCAACAGTTCTTCAATTTCCTTTGTCTTGAAGACTTTCACACTGAACAAACCATGGCTCGTGAGAGAGTCCTTGATGAAACGCCGAGACCAGATAATAGTGTCGTTCAGAGTCTGTAGGTCTCCAATAGCGACGCAGAGATTCAAGGTGGCTCTAGCCCAGTATGCGCGCTCCACAGCCTCACGAGCCTGTTGAGCGTTCGTTTTCCTCTCGTTGATGAGACCAATGGCGTGATCAAGCCATCCCTGGTGCTCATCTTGTGTGTTCGATTTGCGGATCAGCAACGCCCTTACAATCTCGACGTCTCCGAAACCGCTGTGTTTGATATGTCCCTGCGACTGATTAAGTATTGTTCCACTCTGGTTCGCGACTTGGAGGAAGTTGTTCTTGGGAAATAGGCTTTCTAGTTTCTCAAAAAGTTGTAGAGACTTCTTGTAACTGATGGTAAAGAACAGATCTGAAGGCCAGGCTCTTTCAGGGAGATCCTTGAGTCTGGCCAGATCTTGTTCCGAATCGCTCTCGATGTCAATTTTATAGTCTTTGTGATGCTGGATGAAGAGGCGAAAGAAGTCATATCTGCCATCGATATCTAACTCCCAAGAAACCCACAAAGTCTGACGTATTCTCTCTAATTCGATGGGCGATTTCTCCTTTGGCAATAGTTGGATCGCCTGTACCAAACGAGCTTGATATTGTCTCTTGCTTTCACTACCATCGGCAGCCTTGGCCCACCGACCGACAGTGTACTGAAGTAAGCCACCTTGTCTGAGAACAAGCTGCTGGGAAATCTTTTCCTCGTGTTTTTGGGTACATTGGAGTACGAGACTTAGATATTTGATGCGCCTCTCGTCGTCGTATCTGCTCTTGAGAAGGCGCTTGAGAACAGGCATAGCCACTTCATCTATCAAATCAGATGGGACATGGATCTTACCCTCTTTTGCGAGGAGGGTCGTCAATATCTTCTCACAAAAGGCGATGTTGCCACGAAAGAGTCTCCTATGCTGGTAAAACCTGATGTTTTTGTCCTTGCACAAGATTTCGCTAAGGAATTTATCCTCGTGCTGTTCTCGATGGCCTAGAAAGAGACGCTTGGTCTGTGGAGGCGTCCACTCGATCTTCCTATCCTTCTCAAACTTCTTTACCAGCTCAAGGTTGCATGCCGGAACAATGTCTTGATAGAAGCTGGTGAGAGGTCTGTCATCTTCTCGCCCCTCGTAGAGTATCGTAACCAACTCTCCAAGAGCAGCGCGCCTTTGGGTCTGTGCCTTCTGAGCTGAAGCGGTCGAGCCCAGACGCTTGCACATATCACGCACGTCTCGAATGCTAAACTCGGCCATCAGACGGGCCAGTCCTGAAGCTCTCCCTGCAGCATCCCACGCTTGCTGGAAGCGATCTTCACGTCGTAATGCTTTTGTGAATTGGCGAATGGTGAGCTTTCTCTTGGTGGCACTTTCAGTTTGGCGGAGGTCGTCTATGATCTCTGTTTCATTGCGGCGCGTCATTGTAGTGAAGATTAAATATAATTATCGTTGAGATGATGTTTTGTTGAAGGATGGGAAGCGGTGATTTAAATAGTCAGCTCAGCTACAGCCGTTAGATGCAGCAGCCTAAGACGGAAAAGCGTCCGGCGAGACCAAGAAGGTAATACCCGAGAGTCCTAGCATTAGCGACTAAAGTAAGGACTAGCAGGAGATCTTTTGCACAAGCCAATAGATACTTGCTTCCATTCCCAACTCGGTAGTGCCTCATCCACTTGATTCTGTCTATTTATTTTCATCTGCCTTAGAACTCCATAAGGCTCGACTTTGATGATCAGATTGGATCATAATGCCAGGATTATCCTCTAACTAGCCTCAACTTGTGCTACTTCGAAAGATATAATTGGTTTTCTACGGATTCTATGGGATCATCATGTTGTGATACTCCACTTGTTGGATCGGCGTATGACTGATATCCATAGCTGAAGTGGTGAGGTGGGGTGGGGTGGCAACATGTTATCGTTTAGACTTGACTTAACTTATAAACATAGTAGTTAAGTTTACGGTAAAAGTTTTTGCGTCTAAAAACTAATGTCGTATCCGTAGCCAAGTCATGCTGGCTTGTGGTACTAGATCGAAGGATAATCCCTCTTGTAGCACTCATAGGCAAACAGATGTCACCTTGATATTCAAGATGTGGATCACCATAGTCTAAGTGTAGGCAATTCATCCAAGATATGCGAAATCAGGCATCATATTCACTAGAGTGCATTCTCGACCCTCAGTGTTTTCCGTCAAACCCTTTTCGTTACCCAAAGTCCTTCTGTTTGGGATCTGTCTTCCGGGTTTGCCATTTCCTTCAGAAACATTCTGACTACTCGAGCTACCGATTGCTTACAACTGACACATATGTCCCAAGTATATCAATAAATACTTGTATTTACTCTTCGATATATACCAAGCCTCGATCAGATCAGCAAATAAAAGCGGAGTGATCGTGGAAAACAATAAAAAAAATAAAAAAAAGATTTCCATCACTTGACCCCAAAAGATCTTTCAACTGTTGCTTCACGGGAACATTTGAAGTATTGAATCGAGTTTCACAAGGTGGAATAATTTAGTCGCTCGTATTAATTACTTCCAAACTTCAATGGCAATGCCTCAAACTGAAAATCTGCTAGCTTCTCTCCGTATGTTTGGAGCAGGTCAACTTCGCCATAGCAATCAATTGCAGTAACAGCTCAGCCATACAAAGGCTCGGGGCAAACCTGTTCAAGTTTAGCTGTTCACAGCTCTCGCAAATGAAAAGGCCAAAAGAAGCTAATGTCACGGTGATTCACAGACAGACACACGCAAGCAACACTGCTCGCAACTGGTAGGCAGCCCTTGGCTATAAAGCTCCAAATCTTCTCCCACCTTTTTTCTTCACTTTCAAAACCCAACTCCCTTTCAACTCCGATAATCTTCATCGAGCGCTTGTACCACACACGATGGATTGGGACGGGTCGCCAATCACGGACCCAGGATGGGGTGATGTCGAAGCTTGGAATGCTGTTGAATATACCCAAGGTAATCTATCTTTATCGCTTCACCGACCGGAATGTTACCTGACCAACATATCTGTATCTAGTCGAGAAACCCGGATTGATTTGTGAAGTCAAGGATGCCTTTGCCAAATTCGACTACAATGGTAATTTCGTCAAATGGCTTGACGAGATGCCCTACGGCGAGGTGCAGAAGGAGATCCGTGAAATCAAGCGAGTTCGCGGTAAATATGCTGTTGTTTGTGGCCGCTTCCCAACCAAGGACAGTACTTGGGAGGTCCGAACCATCTGGATCAATAACCCCGCCCTGCAGGCCGTTCTCTACGATGTCTTCAGAGGCTATCCTGATGTGAGTTGTGGCGGTGAGGTTCTTGAATTCAAGGCACCATTTGTTCCTCTCATTCATCGCTGGGAGCAACTATGCAAGCTGGCAGGCGTCAACGCCGGTTCTGAGATCCAGAAGCTCATGAAACTCTTTGTGGATATGCTCAAGAATGAGCTACGAGACACTCTCAGCCGAGTCAAGAGAATCAAGGAGACTGGGTGCGCTTCTTGGGAAGACCTCAAGTTTGTCTTCAAGCCTGCCCAGCTCTTCTTCCGCTCCGAAGCCCCAATAGCCGCGGGGATTTCCCGAAAATATGGAGGTGGTCATCTTTCAGTGCACCAAATTGCGTGGACTGGTTCAGATTATTCTACTGTCAAGTCCACATTCGTGGTCCCTGCCTTCCACGGCACCCGGCCGCTCTCTGACCTCATCGTCAGGCCGGTCTGGGCCTGTCCTGAGAATGATATCAAGGCTTTGAAAGCTGCCCTCATCAGACGTGGGCGTAAGTATGAAGACCTACGAGGCATTCATTTCCGCTTCCATCAAGATCCGACCCGGGCGGGTAAAGCTCAGCACCGCGAAGAATCTTCTTCAATTGTTCATGTGGTAAGCAAGTCTGTCTGCTATTGATGCAAGCTTTAAAGCTAGACTAACATTCTTGTCGAAAAATGAGTGGGGAAACCAGGAACGCATCATTCCCAAGGAACCCCGTCTTCCGATTCAACCGGTAAGGATTCATGGTACATCTAACGCTCAGAAGCGCTGACAAAAACCACAGACAGAGGGACGAGTTATCGTTGATGCGGACGGTTGTAATGATGACTGGTCTCGCTATGTAGGACCCCTGTACGAGCTGAATCTCCACAGCGCAATGAAGGCGGATGGGAACGACTCGAAGGCGTCTACTCCTGACGACCACCAAGAATCTCAGGAAGCCAGTGATCCAAAGAGCGAAGAAGGAGATGACTCTGACCGCCTTACGGATGAGGAGGCCATGTTGACTGTCTCAACTGTGAACTGTTTCTCGATCGAACGAAAGGTGTGGTGTAAGTTCACAGGCTCAAACCTCTCGAACCTACTGAAGCTAAGAATTTGTGATAGGCTATGCCGAAATCGACCATCTCACCGACATTGAATGGACCACTGAGGCCATCAATAGCCTCGTCATCGATGAAGCAGAGAAGAGACTCTTAGTTGGATTTGTTGGCGTAACAAAGAACGGACAGTTGCAGCATTTCGACGACTTTGTCCACGGAAAGGGTTCGCTTCTCCTCGCCAATGGTTAGATATGAACTAACATTAGTCACAGGAAAAGGTCTTGTCATGCTCTTGTGTGGTCCCCCCGGTACGGGAAAGACATTCACTGCAGAATCGGGTATATTCTATCAATGCTTATGCTACAGTTCCTTGCTGACGTCAACACAGTCTCCGAGAATCTGAAACGCCCCCTCTACCGCATTGATACTTCGGACCTTGGGATGGATACCTCCAAACTGGAGTGCAATCTCAAGACTGCTCTTGACCGCTGTGCCCGCTGGGATGCCATCCTCTTACTTGATGAGGCCGACGTATTCCTTGAAAAGCGCACCAGCAGCAACCTCACGCAGAACGAGATGACCACCAGTAAGATACCCTATTCGGTTGTGTTGACCTGTCTGACATTTTCTTCTAGTTTTCCTTCGCCTCCTGGAATACTACAAGGGTCTCATGATTCTGACCACCAACCGCTACCCTGCCATCGATCCCGCGTTCGAGTCACGTATCGACCTTTCGTTCGTCTTCCAGGATCTGGAGCCAGCCTCCCGGGCCAAGATCTGGTACAACTTCCTCATCAGAGAGAACAAGAAGTTGGCTGAAGACAGTAATGCGATTGCGAAACTGGCCAGCATGCCTCTGAATGGCCGACAGATCAAGAGCGCCGTCAAGACAGCACAAATCCTCGCTGCCAGCGAGAACTTGTCTCTTGCAGTTGATCATCTGCAGACGGTTGTTTTCATGCGAATGAAAGCATTGAAGATGCTGGAGTAGGTCGGGCGACTGAAAAGGTCTGGCATTCGAAGCATGAGGATAATCCTTCAACTCGGACACAATCATCATGACGACCGCTTTCAATGGCCGATGAAATTTTTGGTGGCATCTGTATCAAGGCAGTATGAACTTGAGGTGATGAATGGAAGACATTTCTCACGATGGTGAATAGGTAAAGGCAACTTGACAAAGGGGATAGCTTATAATAGCATTCACATCAACAAGTAAAGGATTGCCTCATTAGAACGTAATAGGTTTCGTGATCATTCAGGTGCTTTCATAATTTTATCGTATATTATTTGTTTTCGCTCTTGTCTCAGAGCTCGCGTGATCCTCGATGCCATTTTAAGCTCCATATTTCTTGTCCTTGTCGGAGATGGGGAATTCGCTGCCTGTGGCGCTCTTGTACTGGTCACGAATAGCATCGGAAATAGCCTCGTCCTTGGCCTGCTCGGCGGCGCCCTCGTTGCTCTGGTCGCCTCCACCGAGGAACTTTTCCTGCACAAAGTCGACGGCTGCAACAGTTGTTAGTATAGTGCTACATAGGAAGTTGGAAGGAGATGTTTACCCTTGTCAAGACCATCTTCGTTCTTCTCGCCCTGCGCGCCACCGCCAGCCATTCCGTTGACCTTGTCCATGAAGCTACCGCCAGCCTCGGGAGGAGCTTGCTGGCCCTCGGTGTTGCTGGCGTTGTTGTTGCCACCTGCGAGGTTCTTGACGAAATCCATGATGATAGTTTGAGTTTTGGGTTTCAAGTTGTAATTTGTGATTTGGATATGTAGGTTGATGAGTATGAAGATGGAATGTTCAAGAAGCGGACGAGATCTTCCTTTTTATACAACTAGTCACGTAGCATATCACCATGCGGGGAAGGAACAATTCTTGATTCACTGTATGGCAAGAAAACCACTGACGCAATTAAAAACAAGGACATGTACATGAGACCAGGGGATCGTACTTTCACAGCTGAAAAATGATGTGCAGTGACGTTGACACCAAAAAGTATTGGTGGACATCTCGACAGGGATTGACAGACCAAGATAAGGTGCGGCGATAGCATAAAGCTTAAGCTCGCGTGCCAAGTTTTAGGGTGGTAAACCGCCTGGAGCGCTGATGTGCGGGGTAAGCTTTGCTAGAACTCTACTCCGCAGCTGGACCAAACTCATGTTGCTGATGATATCACAGGAATTACATAATCATTAGACATGCACAGCACGCGTGTTTGGAATTAAATGTGTAGCATTATTGAAACAGATGGGTATCATAAACATAATCTCGGTCCCTGCCCCCTTTTCATCGCCCCTGTCGATCGATGCCCAGTTATACCCGGAATCTCTCGTCAACCATCGCCGTTTTCGGTTGTCGTATCGTCGTCACTTTTCTTGGTCGTTAGCATAAATGCAGTTCTTTCATCTCATCATCAACTTGTGAGTCGTGGATATTAACTCTAGCCTCGGGTATGCATCCCATTGGCGTCGATGACAGCCTGACATCGGTGAGGCATGCTCTCAATGAGCGCTTTCATGTTTTCCTGAGGTATGTTGTTCCAGGTGCCTCGGACAACTCGTCGGATGCGCCACTCGGCGACCTCGCCGAAAAGAGAGCGGTCCTTGTCAGTCTTGAGATTAGCCTTGGCCCAGTTGAATATTTCGGTGATGGGGTTTAGGTCGGGTGAAGCGGGAGGGAAGTGCTCGATGGGCATAAATCGTCCTCGCATCTCGTCCTTGACGGCAACAGCAGCGTGAGCACACATATCTGGACGCATAGCAAAGCGAGATCCAGAAGGCTGATCACTGATCCACTTGAAGAATCCTGGAAAGATGACCTGGTAGTGATTCACAGGGCCAAGGGGGCCGAACTTGTTGTCCGCGTCGCGACTCCACGCAATGAGAGGGCCTTTGCCCGTGAGACCTGAGAAGTGAGCGAAGTACAGCTCACTGTCATTGCAGTTAGTAGGCTCGGCAGGCACGTCGTTGATGCAGTCAAGATGATATTCCTCGTCGGACTGTCGAATGACCAAGGGTTCGTGTGCGTCTGTAAGGGGAATACGGACTTCCGCAGTGAAGAGAACCTTGTTCCACTGCTCGATAGTCCAGTTGACATGGTTGAGAGCGAATTCAAGTCGAAGCTTTCGGGTTTCCTCGCTAATGTAAGGACGAATGACGGCCGGGTACAACTTGTACCCGTACCGACCGAGAGCATTGCGAATGGCAATATCAGAACTTTCCAATCCAAGGGTAGCAGCGATCTTAGAGAGGGACATGCGACGGGCATGGGGAGAAGACTTGATGAACTTGACTAGCTCTCGGGCTTGAATGATGGTAGGGGCTAGGGGTCGGGCGTCGGTGCAAGAGGACTTGTCAGATATTTGACGAGCTTTGACGCGAGTCGCAGCACGAGTTAGAGGCTGAGTCCAATTGACCCTTTGAGCGACAGCCTGCTTAGATAGTCCTTGGGTGTGAAATTGGACGGCGTGGGCTCTCTGATAGCTGCTAGGAAGGCAAGCAGCACGCAAGAGTTGCTCAGTCTGCATAACATGTTTCAGACGTTGTGGGTTATTACCAGCAAGTTGAGGTTTGGGGTTGGAGAAGTGCTTGATTGAACTCTTGACCACATCAAGCTTGGCATCATTAACAGCCGCAAGATCCTCGCGAGTAGCAAGCTCATGTTCGATCATGGAGACAGTGCTGAGAATAGATTCGAGGGTTGCAGCCATTGTGAAGCTTGAGAGCAATGGACTTGGGGAGACAATGAAGAGAATAGCAAAGATTGTCGAGAGAATTGTGATGAGACGTGAATGTAAACTGATTGTTGGAATTGATTGTCCTGAGAGCAAAGATTGAAGACAATTGTACTGCACAACAAAAATATTTCGATGTGATTGAAGAAGAATTACAAGAGAGAGCTTGGGGAGGAGGGCCTGTCGAGGGGTGCCATTAGTGATAGTGGAGGGTTTAATGGGTACTAGGTATCTAGCTCTGGGCCAATGAGATGGAACATGTCAATAGAGCTCAATAGAGAGTTCCCCACTTCTAACAGTAACCACACTGTGAGAATTGAGGCGGTGCGACCATTCCTGTGGCTTTGCGGGGTCTTTTGCTGGCCGGTTGACTCAAGCTTTGGTGGGGCGCAGAGTCAATCGCTATGACGCAGACGTATGGCCTCAGCTGGGCTGTTAAAAAGTTCAAATATCGCGACAAAGACGTCAGTTCAGTACAACTCCTATTGTTCCGCCAGGCTCTCTATACGCACGAAATCACATCCATCATTCGCCATGACTAAGACGAACGAGGATCTTCTTCGGCGGCCCTTGTATCGTATGTACTCGTCTCAAACCCCTCCCCCGCCATGGATCGGCGTGTCTCGATGTCGCAAAGTGCTGACGAGTTAACCAGTCTATGATCTGCCTGCCGAAGTTTTGGACACTTTGGTGCTCAAATCTGATACGGACGCCGAAGCTGAGGCAATCGCTGCCGCCGAAGCCACGAAAACTTCTTCTTTTGAGAGCGCGTCGTCGTCAGATTCGAATCTCGTCGGGACACAAGCGTGCTCTTTGTGCGGTCTCACATTCACAACAGTAATCGACCAGCGGGGGCATCTCAAGTCTGATTTTCACCACTATAATCTCAAGCAAAAACTGCGAGGACAAAAACCCGTGTCAGAGGCGGAATTCGAGAAGCTCGTAGGCAACCTGGACGAATCATTATCGGGTTCTGATTCAGACGAGTCGGAAGAAGAGGAGGAAGATGGCCGACAAGACTCAACACTGACTGCGCTGTTGAAGAAGCAGGCGAGATTGGCTGACAAGGCGAACGATTCAACCGGAGATGATGATGACGAAACGGCAGGAAAGCCAGGTCGCGGCAAACCACCTCTGGTATGGTTCAGCTCTCCGCTGCTTCCAGAGAAGACCTACTTTGGCATGTACCGCGCAATCTTGACGGGCGAGGAACAAAGAAACCAGGATCTGGTGGAGGTGTTGAAGAAGAAGCAGGTCGAGCCTATATCCATGCCCAAGATCCCTAAGGAGGGCGCCTTACCAGAGGTCGCATACAAGGGTCCTCATATCTTTCTCTGTATGATTGGAGGTGGCCACTTTGCGGCCATGGTCGTATCTCTTGCCCCACGATCCAACAAGAACGGCACTACCATGAATCGAGAAGCGACGGTGCTTGCTCACAAGACCTTCCATCGATACACAACCCGACGAAAGCAAGGTGGTTCTCAATCGGCCAACGATAATGCGAAGGGTGCTGCTCACTCGGCTGGTTCAAGTTTGCGACGATATAACGAACAGGCTTTGGTAGAGGATGTGAGAACCCTTCTCCAAGACTGGAAAGCCCTCATCGACACATCAGAGTTACTGTTCATCCGAGCAACAGGTGTGACAAATCGAAGAACGCTCTTCGGCCCCTACGAAGGACAGGTGTTGAAGCATAATGATACTCGACTGCGGGGCTTTCCCTTCAGCACACGGCGAGCGACGCAGAATGAACTTATGCGATCCTTCATCGAGTTGACGCGACTAAAAGTCCGTGAGATCGAGCCTGTGCAGGAACAGAAGAAAGACTCTGGGTCAGCGACTCCAACAAAGACGAGTACAAAGCCCTCAAAACCGAAGTTGACAGAAGAGGAGGAGACTGCTTTACTCCACACATCTCAACTTCAAGCGTTTGTACGAAGGTCGAAAGTCCCTGCGCTACTCTCATACCTTAAGAACAACAACATATCGGCCGACTTCGAGTTTCAGCCTGTGGAGCATAACCACCACGCACCACGACCACTCCATCTTGCCGCGGCTCAAAACGCTGCACCATTAGTACTTGGCCTTCTCGTTCGTGGCGGAGCGGATCCTACCATAAGGAATAACGATGGCAAGACGCCCTTCGAACTGGCTGGTGAACGCTCGACGCGCGATGCGTTCCGGGTCGCCCGCTCCGAGCTCGGAGAGTCTAAGTGGTCCTGGGAGGATGCCAAGGTACCGCCAGCCATGACCAAGGCTGAAGCCGATAAACGTGACGAGCGGGAGAAGAAGGAAGCCAGTGACAAGGAGGCGGAGCGTCGGCGCGCTGAAGAGGAAAGATTACAGGTTGAAGGTCCAAAGGTTTCAGAAGGACGAAAACAGAAGGGAAATGCTCTGGCGGCGGGGCTCAAGAAGACACCACAGGAGAGGAGAGAGGCGGAAGAGAGAGGTTTAACGCCTGAGATGAGGATGAGGTTGGAGCGTGAGAGGAGAGCCCGAGCTGCGGAGGAAAGACTACGCAGGATGCAAGGCAGCGGGTAAGCTTGGATGCCATAATAGACCAATACTCAAAATAGACTAATGCAACTACATACTACATCCTGGTTCTATTATACTGATACATGACAAAGGTTCATTAGTGTCAGGAGTTTGTGCCAATTTTGTGATCTCAGTTACCCAGCACAGTCAAAGTGTTACACTATGGGCGCCTGATTGTTAGAAGATTCTGGTTAACATGGTGTTTTCTCATCTTCAGCTTTGTTATCATGGGCTTACAAACGATGATAATAACGAAGGATTATATATTCAGAGACTATCCACAAACAAATTTAAACGTGTGTAAATGATGAAGTTACCCGCTGAGATCAGTGAGGCCCTGCTTCCGATATAACTGCATTCTGGTTCAACTCCACGCCGTAACTCCCAACTACAAAGACCCCACAATATGTGCGAGTATCGGAACCTCTTCAGTCAATATCGACATCAATATCTCTATCAAACCTTTCTGCATGATCTTCCCGAGCACATCATTGCGGGCTTTCCATTTCCGAGTCAGTTGTTCCATTCGCTTGCAACTCAAGCAGGTCCAGCTTCTTGAGGTAAGATGCCAACAACGGTCCATGGATAGAGTCTTCAATCTGAACACACACCTTCATACCATTGTTCAAGGAAAGTTCCATATTCCGCACTTCAATCCATTGCACAGGAGGAAGTGAGACTCTATGAAACAAACCTCTCGCCATAGAGAAAATTACCTGCACCCATCATATCTCATGGCGTATAATGGCACGCGCGGCAATATCATACCTTGTGTTGGGCAGAATAGGCTCGACAGAGCGGATGGTGTAGATCCCTCCTGCGCTCCAAGGACGATGCTCAATGAGATGGGTGTTGGGGGGGATCTCAATGGGTTTGAGAAAGTGAGAGAGGGCGCCGGTGATGAAACGGCATACTTCATCCTTTTTCGTGAGAATGGTGATGCCATCTGGTTTTCTCATCTCAGTAAGAGGGGCCTTGTTCTTAGGTCGTTCATATTGATCCTTGAAACGGACCTGTTTGCGTGTCCCAATTGGAGCCATACTGAGGATTGGTGTCGTATGCGTTAGTTTTCTCGTGTTGTCTTCAGTTTGGCCGCGGTAGAGCAACTCTCAATGCCACACAATTGCTGTACGGAGAGTAGTTGAGGAGGAGGATCTAGACTTTTTGTACATCTTCATTCTTATTTGTTCATAAGTTGGGTCTTTGTTTCAAATGACAATAATCGTGTTCGCAGCTCCGTACATACATGATCCTAGTACTAGGTATGAACAAAGACTGACCCAACAAGACCGACTTTGGTTGCGCAACCATCTAAATGCCTGACGCTAAGCCGCACAGTCTTACGGTTATTAGTTCTGTAAGAAAGAGACATAATTTAATGATGTCTGTTCAGACATTGTTTCAGACTCAAGCAAGCATTGAGGATTGCCTGTGTTGAACATTCATTCTGGGCACCTAAGTGCTCACTCAAGCCTCAATCAACTCGTCAAGGGTGTCGTATCTGGAATTAGTGAGGCTTGCTACTGAACCGGTGCTGAAGGCCTCTAAAATAGAAAAGTCAACAGACAACATGTAGATAATATCAGATTTGAAATTGAATAGTACAATGGTGATTACTCTTTCACGGATTCATTGGCATTCACAAAGTTTCATTTTATTTTCCTTTCGCGTGTTGGGAGCAACGTCAACAGTCCAGAACGCTCTAGGTTAGTAGATTGACCCCTGCCCTGGCATTGACTGACAATGTCCTATCGCTCAACACAATATTGGCCTAAAATTTCGCTGATACGAAATTCTGCAGCTATTTCATCAGAGTTTGTGTTGTAGCTCCGCGAGAGGTTCTTCTTTCACGTCTTTGAGACGACGTTGCTACCAATACCGCGGTCTTGGCCGAAGAGCAAAATCCACGCAGCCTGCAGAGTCATCAACCTATCGACTCTACAGAAATGTCCAATACATCGACAGATACTGCCCCTGGGGGTTATCATCCCATCGAGGTCAATGACAAACTAAACCAGCGATATCACATAGTTGATAACCTGGGCCAGGGTGGTTATTCGACTATTTAACTTGCCCGCGATCAGGAGCTCAACAAGTATGTTGCTATCAAAGTCGGCACAGCTCATCATGGCAACGGCATACGCACACCGGGCCGGCTTCGTTCATGGCGGTGAGTATCTACCCTACGTACTCTAGCCACTCAGGCATCGTCTGATCGTATCTAGATATTCACCTAGGAAACGTGTTGCTCCAATTGCCTGGATCGGAGCTCGATCATCTCTCCATCCAACAGGTGTATGAGAGAAACTATAAACCAGACCCCTGCCCAGTGACTAGGACTGATGGTCAGCCGGTTTTCTCACCGTCAGTGCCAAAGAATGTCTATACGCCAAACTGGCTCGGTAAACCCAGCGACGAGGTTCTGTTGCCTGAAGCCAAGCTGTGGCTCGCCGATTTCGGAACAGCATTCAATCCTTCGCAGGAGACGAGACTGTTGTCTTACACGCACTTACAGAATCGACCACCAGAAGCAGTGTTTGATTCCACGAAACCTCTGACATTCTCCTCTGATATCTCGAGCCTGGGACTCATGGTCTGGGAGGGCATGGGTTCCGGGCCATCTATGAGCGGCTTTCTCTTCGGTGAAAACGAGGTGGTTGCTGACCAGGTCGACGCGCTCGGTCCCTTGCCCCAGTGGTGGGAGAAATGGGGGGCCAGAACAAACGTATCTACTGAGGGCGGACAGCCAAAGGGGGGAAGGAAGGTGTGGCCGCTTCAGAAGCGATTTGATCTGATTCTACAGAGAGGGAAGAAGACGGCAAAGCTGGATGATGAGGAGAGCCGTGCCTTTTGAGATATGATCAAAGGGATGCTACGCTTCAGACCAGAAGAGTGTATGACAGCTGATCAGGTTCTGCGATCGGAGTGGATGAGTAAGTGGGCTCTACCTCTTGCAGAGAAAGCTTGGGAGCGTAAACTCTTGAACTAAAAGGGATATGGCAAAAGAAACTCATTATTCGATACTGGATTTGACAGTTCCGATGCTGGTTGAGCTTTCAGTGATACATATATAGACCGAGGCACGTATGATTGGACACCGTTGTTAGAAATCAAGAAAGTGCAATCAGATCAAATCGGAACGTTAATATTCAGTATCTAGCACGTTTCTCTTGCCAGATACCTCTCCGAGACAAGTAAAAGGTCAAGTGGAAGTTCTTCCTACGTCCTCTCAGAGCCTGATCGACAGGCCAGCAAGTCAGTGTTTGACTTTTTTCAGCTTCAGCATCGCCGTTTCGAATATAAAATGGCCAATGCGCATTCTGAATGCTTAACTCATTGAGAAAGTTAATAATATGGGATTTTCGTGCTCAAGTGGCTTCCTGTGGTGAAACTGGCCCCAGCCAATTCCCATAATAGTTACTGGTTGTCACATGGAAGCCTCTGTTTGCTTTTGTAAAGCTTTTGCTTTCACTCTCGACAGGTTTTGGTCACTTTACTTATTACAATAGTCTAGTGACTTAGCGATATGCGGATTCAGTCGGAGCCTCCCAGTTCGCGGTAAAACTTTCAGCCTGTGATTGCTTAACCTCGTTGTTGACCGGAAGAACGACCAGGTTGAATGAACCCGGTAAGAATTCCACCACTCAGCTCGGAAGAAACGCAGAGAAATGGAAACTTCCAAACTTCACAGCCACCTCCTAGCTCCCCGAAGTGGTAACGGAATCGGCCAAGTTCAGGTTTGCACAACCCGATGCAGCATCAGTCCGATCCCCAAATGGATGGGACTCGGAAGATAAATGCAGGTACGCTCGCAAGCCTGAGCCTTTGTTGGATCTTGTGAACTCGATCAGGGTTGGTGGGGGTAAATTGTCACAGAAACCTTTGGTTCCCCTGAGAGGTTGTAAAGCTACCGCCATACCCATGCAAGTGCTTGCAAGGAAACTGACAAGTGAACCAACTGAAATGCAACAGCAAACACACAACCAGCTAGGCAGTACTCTGCTCGTTACCAATGTGATGGTCTTTTTCTCTTGGCTGGACCGAGCTGCTGTAAGGCGAGTCAGCTCTGATTCGTGTAAGCTGTAGACAGTCCTTGAAACGCCCGGAGGTCAAAGAATAACGCTTGGATATGACGATCAGTGGAGTCATTTGGCACAAGCTGATTGACGTGAACAATAAATGCACGGTCTAATCGATCGAAAGTGAGGTGACTGACGATCAGCATGTTGCAGCAGAACTAGGCTGAGCACAATTTTATCTCATTTACTACGGGAGACAATAGAAACACATTATCGTAAAAACGTACGACCAGTCTGGTCACTGGGTGTCTCGATCAAGATTCGCTCTCAAGGTCGTTTCTGGTTATTGGTGACAATTAATTGACGTTACAAAAGAAGCAAAGAACCATGTCACCTCAACGTTCAAAAGCAAAATACAACTACCGTTTGTGTAGTGCCTGGCAGATCGCAAGTTTCATCCAAAGCCGCCACGGCCGTAACTCGAAACACAGAACGACGAGAAGAGAAAACGCTAAGTCGAAGCTGGCAGGCCACTCGAACTAGTCTCGGCCGGGATCTCCCCTGTCCGGCCCAAGAACACGCGTTGTAACGCTGTATCGTTCTGTCTTCAGGGGTCTTCAGGATATCGTTACACTCGATGATGGTTCGACCTTGTTCCGCGAGCCTGGGCTTTAGGCGACTGAACGTGGCATCCAGAAGAAGCTAGACAGGCTATCAACAATATGACAACCCCGGGATGAAAACGAAACGACAACGGCGATGATACATCGTCAAGATTACCGACATAGCCTTCTCGATTTTGCCAGGAGTACCAGCACAGCGACTTCGTAAAGATATCGAGCTGGTTATTGGCTTGAACCATTTTTTGGAATACCGTATTTCGCCTTTGTGAGCATGGGACGTTGTTTCTTTTTTGCAGAAATACCACCACGGAGAAACATTTAAGCTAAAGGATAGGCATTGGACAGTGCCCCATCAGTGTCGATTGATAATGCACGGAGGCTAATATTGATGGACGCCAACGATCCATGACGTGAGCAAGCCACCGGGAGCTTTCATCAATAGTTCCGTTGATCTCACGTGCGTGGAAATCGGTGGAGTGTACGGTCGAAATCCTGTAAGCAATTGCTGCTAGTCATTTGAAAAATTCAGTATTGGCAAGTGATTGCTCACAAGCCATGACAGGTTCGCAATTTCGACGACATAGGAAACCATCAGCCTGTGTGGTCCGGAGAGACCAAATTTGTCGTTATAGACTAAGGTTGGCTACAGACTGGGGATTCAGGTGAAGGACAGGGCTACCATATGTTGCGACTGGCTGTTCAAGCTGCCCTTTTCGTCATTCTATCTTTTGAATGAAACAATCCGTGCACTTCCCGTCCTGGTGTTAGCCAAGTAAGCATAGTTTCAAGGTTGGTAACTCAAACTTTGAGATAGGAAGAGCAAACAGTAATTGCTGTCGCTAGAGCTCTGTCTGGGACAGAGTATTGCAACGGAACTGGTATAGGATTCAGTTGATTGCCGAAGACATCCCGATGAAACCTCGACATTACAAATTATTCCAAATGAATCGCATCGTGTCTGGATGTTGTTTGGCTTCGACTTCAGTTGCAGGCGAATATTTTCCTGTATCGCCGAAGCCTACCCGGGACTTCATGATTGCCAAAACATACAAGCATATGCCGATCGTTCCGGACTTGGGAAACACCGGACGGGTAGGCTCGCGATATTCTGACCCGAGAGTCCTTGTTAGTCGCTCTTCCCTTGCGACCTCTCTTTTGGGATGCTCTCAAGGTCCAGAAGAGGATCTGCTAAGGTTGTGAAGATAAAATCTTCGAAGGGTGATAGGGCTGGAAGGCATCGGCGTCTCAGATTCGTAGCTCAGTAATTGATGATTGGCTGCCCTGATGTTGAAACAGACTAGGGCGGCCTGTTCCTGAGACTCCTTGGCGTCAAACACAAGCGCCCAGGGTCTGTCTCGCCATGCTAGTGGACGGGTGGTGGCGCTCGGTGCTAAAAATGAACACCAGTACTAAAGATAGAGATGGAAGCTGGGTAGCCACGAGACCATTTGGCGTTGGTAATTCTGGCCATCTTTGGCATGATGAAAGTAATCGCCGAGAGCCAATGCTGTCTATGACACATTTCCTTACCCTATTGTGATTCTTATACATAGATTTTGAGTGGTACGCAAGCGCCATGTTTCGTAGTACATCAACAAGTACCCAGTAAACACAGTAGCCGGAAGACTTGGGAATAAGGTAGTCTAGTCTCAAGGAAGACCAGCGATCCGAACAGAACAGTATAGGCGGTGAATTGGAACTTCCGTCCTGTTTAGAGCTATCACAGCAAATGAGGCCCAGAGACGATGTACAAGCAAGGCGACTGAATCAATCAGTCAGGCCATCAGTCACGCCAAGCCTGCGTTTGGCCGTGTTAGCCAGATCCATGATCACTTATTCCACGAACCTTGTCCGTTATAAATGGCCTGCTTCCGTGATTCGCATCCCCGTCAAGTCCGGTGGAAACGGTGGATATGTGGACTGGCTCTACAATATCTCCGTTCTCCTATCAATCGGCGAGATGCTGCAAAAGGGGAAATAGACCAAGTCCCTTGGTGTTGTAATCTCTTTTGACGTAGCAACCCGCGTTTGGACCATATTGACATGCTCAAGGTGTAACGTTTACTCAATCGTGGTTTCTTCGGAGGCCTGCTGTAGATCACGGAGAGGAACAAGTGCGAGAGTTAATCACATGGCGATGTTATTTTTAGGGTCAGTCAAGAAACATTATCCATTCTTGATAATGGAATCGTGATAATTTCCAGCATCCATTCGCTGTCCATCTAGATCAGAGAACGAGCAAGTGAGTGACCTGCACAACGTTAAGGTGTTTTCCCAGTAGCGAGTCGGTAACGGTCTGACTGCAAGCGACGATGCCTTGGCACCTTCTGTCACGGCCAACCGTCAGTGGCTCGCGGTGGCGGTCTGGGGAAACGGCGCCGGACCACGATGCTCCCCTCAAGGGAGGAATCCGAACAAGAACAAAAGCAAGTGCCTTGATCCAGCACCTTTAGTGGCTCGCCCAAAAATGCCCAAACGACCAATGGGCAACCACTAGGGCACCAAGCAAGCGCTGCTGCGCGATTGGCGGATATGGTGCCTGTACCTGCAGAAGCCTGTGCGGGACGTTAACGGGTCCGGGCCATCGATGCCCCTGATTCTTAACATGTTCTAATATGGTGGCGCAGCGTTTCATTCATCAGTTGCACTTGCCCATTCGTAGAGATGGATGATACCCAAGAAAAGGATGGTAGACGCGGAAGGAGCAATTTGTCCTGGGGAAAAGGAAAGAAACATCTCAAGAAGGAAAAGAGAACGAACCCCTTGTGGCGTCGTAAATTATGACAGATGTTATGCGTCGATGATACTGCGCTTTCAGTAGGGGATACCAATGACTGTAACCTGAGTCCGCATCCACCACCTGAATTGTCTCTGTTCCTCATTGTCTTAGTTAACCGCTATCTCAGCGTCCAAGTGCAAGCCTCACAGCGGGGTGTGAATTTTCCCGCTGTCGATGCCCCGCAAAGTGCTCTAAACGCCCACCTCGGTAACTGGCTAGAAGCTCTGTTTCGCTTTTGGCCTACTGAGAGGCGCTCTGCTAGTGGTCATCAACACATGCAGTAGCGCCTCGGAGCTTTAATCAGAATATGCATAACCGCCTTTCGATTCGTATTGGTTCACATTGCACTGTTTTCTCATGGCAAGCGCCTGAAGATCGGGATATGCACTGCGGCCTCTTGAAGCGCAGCCCAGCAGCGGGAGATGGACCAGCTGAAGTAAGCCCTGTCAAGCATAAACAAAAAGTTCTGTTAACCTTTCTAAGAATACCACTTCGGCAAGGCAGGTAAAGACAAGGTTGGTTCTCATCCATGGCCAGGCACAGGCATCACATTGGCTACCGTTGGGCATTGCGCTTCGCATGGTGCGAGCTCGGTCGCTCATCAAGCCATCCACACAGCCAAGACCTGAGAGAGATACACACCCTGGAGAATGCTGCCACAGATCATTGGGCTTGCACCGAGCTGCTGTTGAAGACCCCTGTCAATGGAGAAACTTCTGACGACATGGGTCCCTGTCACGGATACTCATCCTTGTCATTGTCCCTGAGCCGCCCTGGACCACCGAACCGTTGTGTCAAACCTCACCGGACGGACCTGAATTCTTGGAAAGACCTTTTCGAACTTCCAGCCGACGGTCGATGCTCAACCTGACTTGAACGAGTGTCAGGGGTTCCCATCGCCGGTGGTATCTCCACCAGGCATGGGCCATAGAGGGGACAATCCATGTTTGGTACCAGATGCCGGGCTGGCCGCTCTTTGCCTCCACAGGCCAGCACTCCTCCAGCTCTTTTGATAGACACAGAGACTCGTGGGTATATAGATGCTTCTCATTCCCACCTCTTTCGACTCTTTCTTTTGGATTATCACTCACCTTTTTCTTTTCCTCTTTTCTTTACATCAAAGTTCTCTCTTTTTTGTTCTGGTGTCAAAGTCATTCGTTTCCTTTGACTCCATTTCTTAATATTCTGTTCTGCATATAACACACTCGCTACACATACAACTAGTTATTACCACTCCCCCGACAAATCTTTTACCATGAAGGCCAACTTTGCCCTTCTGGCTCTCACTGCCAGCCTTGGCGAGGTCTCCGCTCACTGGGGTAACTGGAAGGATGCTCCCAAGTACACTCCTCCCCGTGCCATCGACAACAAGTGTCAGGAGAACCAGAAGAAAGGCTGGTACTGGGATGACCTCCAGGTCGGCCAGTTCGAGAAGTACAACGATTTTGATTTCAAGGGCTGGACCTGTGGAACCGATAAGTCGAAGCGCGATCTCACTGGCCGACACTTTGGCAAGTCTATCTCTGCTGAGTGTGGCCCTGCCAAGGAGGCGGCTCCCTCTTTCGGCTGCGGTGCTGGCAGCAAGGAGAAGTCTTTCTCTCTGAAGAAGTTCCACGTCCGACCCGAGTTTGACTGCCGTCTCGAGTTCCACTATGACATGCCTGACGGCTCTACTTGCAAGCACCAGGCCGACTGCTCTAAGGACGGTACCGATGTTTACAACAGCCAGTGTGGTGGTGCCAAGCACGTTCGCTTCGTCTACCCCAAGCAGCCCAACAAGCCCAAGGACAAGTGCCGTATTGAGGTTCCCCAGATCGACTTCGACTGTGACAAGCCTCAGCCTCCCACTCCTCCTTATGGCGGCAACACCGAGACCGTCCCCTCCGGCGAGAACACCAAGACTATCCCCTACGGTGACAACACCAAGACCGTCCCTGCTGGTGAGGAGACCACTACTGCTCCTGCCGGTGGTAACACCGAGACTGTCCCCTACGGCGAGAACACTGAGACTGTTCCCGCTGGTGAGCAGACTACCTCTGGATCTTCTCCCGCTGAGACCACCTCCGCTCCTGTAGGCGAGAACACCGAGACCGTTCCTTCTGGTGAGAACACTGAGACCGTCCCCGCCGGTGAGCAGACCACTTCTGGATCTTCTCCTGCTGAGACTACCTCCGCTCCCGTTGGTGAGAACACTGAGACCGTCCCTTACGGCGAGAACACCAAGACCTTCCCTGCCGGTGAGGAGACCAAGACTGTTCCTGCTGGTGAGCAGACCACCTCCGGATCTTCTGGTTCCGAGACTACCTCTGCTCCTTCTGGCGACAACACCGAGACTGTCCCTGCTGGTGAGAACACCAAGACCGTTCCCGTTGGTGAGAACACTGAGACCGTCCCCGCCGGTGAGCAGACCACTTCTGGATCTTCTCCTGCTGAGACTACCTCCGCTCCCGTTGGTGAGAACACTGAGACCGTCCCTTACGGCGAGAACACCAAGACTGTCCCTGCTGGCGGCAAGACCACTTCCGGATCTTCTGGCTCTGAGACTACCTCTGCTCCTTCTGGCGACAACACCGAGACCGTCCCTGCTGGTGAGAACACCTCCGTCATCACCACCGTCTATGACAGCACCTCCACCGTCTACACCACTGAGGTCAAGACCATCACCTCTTGCGGCCCTGAGGTTACCAACTGCCCCGTCACTGCTGGTACCCCCGCTGTTGTCACTGAGACTGTCGCCATCTCCACCACTATCTGCCCTGTGACTGAGACTCTTACCGGCGACAAGCCCGGCCAGACCAAGCCTACTGAGGGTGGTGACAAGCCTGGTTATACTCAGCCTGCTGGTGAGAAGCCTACCGGCGACAAGCCCACTGGTGACAAGCCCGCCAAGACCACCGAGGGTTCTTCCCCCAACGCTACCACTGATGTCCCCGAGGAGCACACCACCATTGTCACCAGCTACGACAGCACCTCCACTATCTACTCTACTGAGGTCAAGACCATCACTTCTTGTGGTCCTGAGGTCACCAACTGCCCTGTCACCGCCGGCACTCCTGCTGTTGTCACCGAGACTGTTGCCGTTTCCACTACCATCTGCCCCGTCACCGAGACCATCACTCACAAGGCTCCCAAGCCCGAGAAGACTGGCTCCGACGAGAAGCCCGAGACCCCTAAGGCTCCTGAGGACGGTTACGACGTTCCCGATGTTGTCCCCAGCTGCTTGAACACCTTCCTTGACTACGTCGCCGACTGCAAGGACAACACCGACGCTGCCTGCTACTGCCCCTCCAAGGACTTCGTTGACAACGTCTTTGAGTGCCTGTACGCCCACGCTGAGAACGACGACACTGTCGCCCAGGCCGTCTCCTTCTTCCAGGGTATCTGCGCTCCTTACGTCGAGAAGAACCCCGGTATTGCCACCGGTGCCGACTCCGTCACTGAGCACATCACTGTCACTGGCACCACCATCATCACCTCTGCTCACTACACCACTGTCGTCGTCGCTACCACCATCACTGAGCCCGTTGTCGCCAGCGGCACCACTGTTGAGGGTTCCTCCACCGTCAAGACCATTGAGACTGAGATCGTTGTTCCCGAGGTTGGCTTCACCTCCGGCCCTGCTGGCAACGGTCCCATCCCTGCTCAGACTGCCCCTGCTACCGCCCCCGCTGCCGGTACTGAGGCCCCTGCTCCCGGCTACGAGGCTCCTGGCGCTGGTGAGACTCTCATCACTGGCAAGCCCGCTGTCGGCACCGGTGGTCTTCCCGCTCCCACCGCTACTGGCGTTCCCGTGACTGCTGGTGCCGCTCGCAACGGCATGGGCATCGCCGCTGCCATCCTGGCTGTTGCCATTGCCCTGTAAGGGTCATGATGCGCTTCGCACATCATCTCTGTTTTCCTTGTTGTTTATAGATTAGGTCTTGGTACCTGAGGCGGGACCTGTATGTATGCTATGTACGCCCGCACCCCGAGACCGCTTGAGCTTCCAGGGAAGTTAGACAGCGCGCTCATCAAACATGTATCATTCTTACGATCCTTACGAACTATGCATTAGTGTGGAAACTTGGTACTGACCGGATCCTCATGTGACATCAAGTCTGGAGGTCGAAGAAAAAAATGAAGTAGAAAAGAAAAAGAGCAAGGGAAGTTACCAGTTGAGCCGAGATGCACAGAAGCATATATACCCGCTGGCTGGTTGTTTAATGTTAATATCGACTTATTTTTGTTTGAATCAATTCCCAATGCTCGCCTATGTCTGTTTCCCGCGTGAAGTAGTTATTTGTCTCTTGTGAAGCTGTGAGCATCTTGCACATTCGGTTACTCTGAAATGACTTGTAACTTAGCACTGGCCTTAAGCGACTATACTTCTATCGACTGGCAGTTTGTAGCACAATTGCGTTTCTGAAGAGAAATGTAAGGGCTGTCTTTTCCTGCTTCTATATGTTTGTGGGAAACGCCATGCTTAGGTCTCATCTGCCATGCGAGAACCGACCTAGCACCTACACAGACAGACTTAGGGACACCACCTTCTCAATCACATTCTTCTGGGCGCTCTCTCAATAGTGGCCACTCGATGACATTATGATATCGAACTTCCACTCCCATGTCCCGTTCCATTTGTATATGTCTTGTGGTTGTTGGAGAAAGCTGTAATCTTTCCTTCTATAGGCTTGACAGCGATCAACTTGCCACCCCTCGGCAGACCACCGATCGCCCAGACAGTGGAAATCAAGACACTCGACTCGGTAGCATTTCGGTGCCGAGTGTAAGCAGTAGCACATCGGAACCCGCCCATGAAGACCTGAGTATCCTTGCTAAAAGTCCCAAGCTCCTCGAAGTTGATGATAGAAACTTGCGATATTGGCACGGTTGGCAGTTAATGTACGGATGTTGTCAGCTCTACCTTGGCATCCGAGAGCAATAGAGCTCAGGGCCTTCTTGCAGCATACTTAAATCTGATCAAAGCTTTCTGAGTTCAAAGTAAGACTGCTCAAGGCCATCCCACAGTTGCCCAAGAATGTCTATCACTTACAACACTGACCTCGAATTTTCTCACCTACCTTGGCGTGGTCACGCGTTCCTCTCAATCTTTCGGTTCCTAGGATTGATGCCTATTCCAAATGTCGCAAGTCGAACGGTAGCTTCTCCGATCATGTGAACACAAAAATTAAGGATCAACGATGTCGAAGGATTCGCAGCGCCACCAGGGTCCAGTGCCAAGACATGATGGCAATTTAAGCATTTCAAGGTAATCTAATCTTATCAAATCAATCAGTTACAGTTGGTGGCAAACATCAGATCGGCGATGCAACACAACCCAGCCCTCGATATCGATGAATCTAGTCATCAGTTCACCTCGTAGAGTGCTATCATTGGGATGTGACGCTCTCTGAGTTATTGTTTCTTTCCAAAGCGCATTTCCATGCTCGGCAACGAGAGGAACGCTTTGGCGGATCAAATCGGGAGGTTCGAAAGACTCCATTCCCTTGTCAAACTTTAGATCGGCTGTGCATCTCGACCTCTTTACACCAATTTCTTGGTCCCAGGAAAGACAAGGCTCTTTGCTGCTTACAGAAAAGACTACAGTAGTTCGGATATATTGAGATGTTATTGGGAGACTATTTACTGCTCCCCGGCGCCAAGAGTCTCTAACTTTACGACAAGGACTTCTTTGGCCCACCTTATGGAAAATGTCACCCGGACGGTCGGTTCTTGCGATGCTAAACAGGTCTAGGATGCATTCATATTGTCTGGAACATCGAACACAACCATTCCTCGGATGGGATCCTGCAGAATCGGCCCATCAATCACCGGACCCCCACATGAACACGACAAAGCAGGTTAAGAGAAAGGAAGATATTGGCCAGGCAGCAGTCAGTTCGATGCTTGACATCCACAGTGGGTTCAACCCAGCATCATTGGCTCCGAGCCACATTACAAGCTCTGGATGGAAGGCTTATTTCCAGACTGGACGAGTGACTTGCCAAGGCATTGAACCGAACACCAAAGGCCCCAGTAAGGAAAGGAATTTGCCTCAAGTCTTAATCTTTGGGCCACTTTGACCATCGACTTCCTTTTGACCATATCGTCAACAGCTCTATCAGTGAATCCGAGATCAGTTAGACGTGCTTTGGCCTGTGGAGCTCCAGGCCACTGGGGCAAGTCTCGATTTCGCAGTGTTATATCACGTTCAGATTGATAAGCACAAACAAGAGAGCATCAGTCCCGCAGAGCCTCGAGACCCAGCCCAAGGCCAAAAATTATGCTTCGGAATCCCGTTTTAGTGGCTTGCCTATTTCTCTCCGACTGCCTGATGCCAAGACCAAGGCTCACGACCTTATTTATGCCAAAAAAGCGCCTCTGTTGCCCTTCCTGGTTAGAAATGATCCGAAAACTCATCAGGGCCAAATCGGAGTCTGGCTTTTCTCACTATCGACCAGCGCCCACTTACCGGGAAATAATCTTGTACGGCCCCACGACTTGTTATGCAGTGCTGCGATTCTTTAAACGCTATAAACGCGCTGTTGGTTGTTGGCTTTACGATCGATCTAATCTGTCTCGCAATATATGACAAGCGACATGCAAGGGAACCCTGGAAGAACTCTCGCCCTTTTCTGAGGCAAAAATGTCAATTAACTTTCCTTCACATGCTTATACTCGGAGAAGGACGGATGAAATTGACGTGCCAATGCTACGCCGCACGCTGGAAGGTGAAGGGCTAAGAGGTGCGATCTTCGGTGCTGATGCTGCTTATCAGATTATCAGATGATCAGATATGCGACTAGCGCTGAAAAACTTGCCTTGGTGTTCTTGGGGGTCAACACCAAACGGCGCCATACCGTACCAAGCAGTTAAAGCGACGCCACTCTCGGCCAACTCACCCCGGTCGATGTGTGGATAGCTTCTGGAAATAAGCTTCGTCCAATAGATGGTGCTCTTGATACTGCAAGGTCTCCATTTGGCACATCTACGGTGCTATTCCCAAGGGTTAGACTCGTAGGGCCAAGCAAATAGAGCGTGGATGATCGGTGTTAGTGCGTCTTTTTCTCGCCAGCCCAGAACCAGGGAAGTCTCTGCAGCGAGAGGGTTCGTCTCGAACAGGGGCTTTCTGCCGTTGATTGCCCAGGGTCTCAATGAGCTTAATCCTTACCTGGCTCATGGCAAACGTACCGTGGCCAGTTATAGGTGGGCTTAGGAAGCTCACCCATCGGAGACCAGTTACCGTTTTAGCCTTTCGAAGGATTCGTTCTATGAAATCTAGCCATGGATGATCATCGCCTATCCCGTTCTCAATTCTCGCTCTAGTGAGAGCTTCCCAGACAGCCAGAGTTGCAATGAGCTACGATCTTGGCCTGGTAGGGCAAGGTACTTAATGGGTGCTCTCCCCCCTTCAATGCGACCTTATGGTCCCCTCATAGATTGAGCAATCGTCAAGCTTACTTCTCTCTTTCTTCTCTCGATCCACTGAGCCGAATTGAGCACCTCTTCCCTTTGGAACGATTCTGATACCCTTCGTCCCAATGGCGACTCATACCATGAACGGGCCTGAGCCTGTTAACGATGTGTCTGTTCCAGACATCGAGAAGGCTCCCACCAACAACAACATCATGGTCGATGAGGATCTCAAGGACTTCTCCGATGATGAGTTCAAGCAGCAGGGTGTCAAGAAAGCCGAGGCCATCACCAGCGTCTGGACCAAGAAGATGTTGATTGCCACATTTGTCTTGTAAGTGGTCAGCTTACCTGGCCATGACTATACTGACCCTGTATTCCCCAGTTTGTTCCTCGTCTCCTTCGTCGATAGTCTGCTCCAGAATGTGCAGAGTAACCTCATTCCATATGTCACTTCGGCCTTCGCTTCACACGGTCTTCTCGCTTCAACTGGTATCGTAGCCTCGATTCTAGGTGCCGTCTGGAACTTGACTCTTGCCAAGATCATTGACATCTGGGGTCGAGTCTGGGGCTTCGGTGCCATGGTACTCCTGATTGTTGTCGGTATGATCATGAAGGCTACATGCAACAGCGTCGAGATGTATGCTGCTGCGCATACATTCTACTGGGTTGGCCATCTCGGTCTCATCTATGTCATTGACGTTGTCGTCGCTGACACCACGACTCTCCGCAACCGATTGATCATCATGGGTATCAACTACACGCCTACCATCAGTTCCACTTTCGCCGGTCCCAAGATTGCTGAGCTCTTCTTGAAGAACGTTAACTTCCGATGGGCCTTTGGCTCATTCTGCATCATCCTGTTGGCGTTCTGCATTCCCGTCATGATTATCTTCATTATGAATGAGATGAAGGCCAAGAAGTTTGGTCTTGCCCCCGAAAAGGTACACAACCGCACTATTTGGGAGTCTTTCAAGTATTACTTTGTGCAGTTCGATGGTGAGTTTAATCTTTGTCCGCTTTGAACGCTTAGTCTTTAACATTATTCTAGTTATTGGTCTTTTCCTGACCAGTGCCGGTTGGGCTCTACTCCTACTCCCTTTCAGCATCGCTGCTACTGCTCCCAACGGATGGGCCACTGGTTATATCATTGCCATGCCAATCCTTGGTGTTGTTCTCATTGCCAGCTTTGTCGTCTGGGAGAAGTTTTTCGCCCCTGTGCCTTACTTTCCCTTTCACCTACTTGCCGATCGCACCATTCTGGGTGCCTGTCTCATCTATGGTATTATGTTTGCCTCTATCTTCTGCTGGGATACCTATTACGGCTCTTACCTGCAGGTTGTTCACTTTGAGAGTGTCACTACTTCTGGTTACATCCTCAACTCGTTCTCCTTAATGGCTGCTTTCGTTGGACCCTTCGTTGGTATCGCCATTCGATACTTGGGGCGCTTCAAGTGGCCTTCTTTCGTCGGTGTGCCCTTCTTGGTTCTCGGTACCGCCCTTCTCATCCACTTCCGTCACCCTGAAACTGCCGTCAACTGGCTCGTCATGTGTCAGCTTTTCAACGGTATCTACAGTGGTATCTGGTCCTTGACTGCACGTATCGCAGTCATGTCTTCAGTCAAGCATCAGGATGTCGCCGTCGCTCTGGCTATCTGGGGTATGTTCGGTGGTATCGGCTCCTCCATCGGTGTGGCTATTGCTGGTGGCATCTGGACAAACATGCTCCCCACCGAGCTTGCCAAGCAGCTTCCCGAGTCTGCCAAGAACATGACTGCTACCATCTATGGTGACATCAATGTTCAGCTGTCTTACCCTGCTGGTAGCCCTGAGCGAGACGCTATTATTGCTGCTTATGACTTTGTGCAGAAAAAGATGATCTACGCTGGTTGCGCGTTCATCCCTCTTTGCGTCATCTGCCTCTTCATGTGGAGAAACATTGACATCAAGGAGAAGGATGCTCAAAGCAAGCAGGCCAAGGGCATGGTCTTCTAAGAAATCTATGAGACAGACTCACGAAAGTATCTCATGAAAACGGGGCAGGGGATCTTATAAGTCTCCGGGTAAAGATTAATGAATCGATATAATACAAAAGTTCCATTCGCTTTATAGACATCTCAGCTAGACTTCATTCAATACAAAGCAGTCGTCTCAGTGCTTTAATGAATACTCGGGCTTGCATCAATGTGATATCATGAATGATTCTGGAAACTGCATTAATCTTGATCTATAGTCTCTTCAAGGAGTTCCTTTACTTGGCGATGCCGTCAGTCCGATGTACAGGATAAGAGCATGTAAGATGGGTTTTATGGTTCCCAAGAGCACATTGAGCAATCAATCGTCAATTGGAGAGCGCCTCGTTCATTAAGAGTTCAGCTCCCTTTGGCGACGATCCTACTCGTTCTCGATTCTCGATTGTATTCGCTGACCATCGTGCTTTTCTTCTTATGGTTGGCATGGCCCTGATACCATGAAGCCGGGATTCAATACCATAGGCTTGCCATAAGATCAAAGATATATGATAAGTTTGTTAAGTGATCTAATAGTCATTAATCGCTCTACTTCCTTGTAGGAAGCGCATAAATTTCCCTCTCTTTCTTACACTCTCTATGCATCATATCATTACAGCTTGGCGCCCTTCTCCTTGCGGGCCTGCTTCTCCTTGTCTCTCAACAGACGTCGAAGGATCTTGCCACTAGGACTCTTGGGAATAATTTCGATGAACTCGATGCCGCCCTTGAGCCACTTGTGTCGCGCCTTGTGCTCTTCGACGTGCTTGTTGATGCTTTTTGTGACCTCCTCGTCGGACATGCCCTTGGCCTCGGGTGCTTTGACGACGAAGGCCTTGGGGACTTCGCCAGCTCGGTCATCAGGGACTTGAATAACGGCACAGTCGTCGACGAGAGGATGGGTGAGAAGATGAGCTTCGAGCTCAGCTGGTGCGACTTGGTGGCCCTAGTGGAGTATGTAAGTAGGCGAGCAACGACGTTGAGATAGTGAAATTTACCTTGACTTTAATAAGTTCCTTGATTCGGTCCACGATGACAAGGTGTTCGATGCCCTTGGGTGACTTGCGAACAATAACCTCATCACCTGTTCGCATCCAGCGTCCATCGCTGTGGTTTACAAAGGTCTCAGCTGTGGCCTTTGCATTGTTGAGATATCCCAGAACAACACTGGGGCCTTGGACGTAGAGTTCACCGGGGGTGTTGTATTCCGTAACCTCTTTGCCTTCAGCATCGATGACCTTAGCCTTGATGCCGGGAAGAAGCGATCCCGAGGAGCCGGGATCGATATCGAGTTCGGTGGTTGATGAGACCACGGGTGACGTTTCAGTGAGACCTACAAAGTTAGTGACGAGACACGACGCGTGACTGAAGGGGACGTACCGTAGCCTTGGCAGATATTCCACTTGGGCCAGATTTCATTCAAGCCAAAGATTGTCTCCTTTCCAAGGGGAGCAGCACCGCTGAAGATGAAGCGGACAGAGCTGAGGTCGTACTTTTGGCATTCAGCCTTGTGACTCAGCATTTGGACCATGATGGGAGGGACGAGAGCCATTTGTTCGATCTTATAGCGTTGGACAGTAGCAAGAAACATCTTAAGCTCGAACTTGGGCAGAATGACTGTCTCATCGCCATTGTAGATGCCTCGATACAAGTTAGTTCAGTGAGGCATGGGAACGGAGTGAGATGACATTACCCCAATGAGCGACTGGGACGAGGCCGTAAATGTGACTGAGTGGTAAGAGACCAAGCTGAACCTGAGTGTCGACTCCCGCTGCTTTTCGACCCTCCTCGTTTTGGACTGTCATTTGCATAACGTTTGCGATCACATTGACATGAGTGATTTCAACCGCTTTCTACAGTTTGTGAGCCGCGTACTCATTTCATCAAAATCTGGTGGGGACTTACGGGAAGACCTGATGTTCCACTGGAGTAGCATAGATACGCAACTTGCCTCAAGCCTTGGCCTTTGATCCAATTCAGAGGCTGAATTTCAGGCGCATCCTTGCCCTCTGCAATCAAATCATCAATTGACTTAAAAGGTGGCTTAGACTCAAAGCCAGGCACGGGTAGAAGAAAGACACGATCCTCAGGGATACCGACAGCCTTCGCGGCAGTGAGAGCAGTCTCAAGAAGAGGAACACAAGTGAAAAGGGCGTTTGCGCCGGATGAGGAGAGCTGGTGCTCGAGTTCTGGGGCAGAATATGCGGCACTGGCGGGTGTGACGATTCCGTTCAAACGATGAACAGCATGGGTCATGGTAATGTAGTCGATCTTATACGTTAGTTGGGTTTTGTGTGACTGAGCTCAAACGTACAGTGTTGACTGAGAATAGCGCAACTACTCTATCCCACTCTGTTCCATCGTGGACATCATAGCCAAGACGCTTTGCAAGAGCACGCGCGAGAAGTTTCTCACGCTGGATGACCTCTTCCGTGGTGTACGTCTTACCAGAGATACCACATGTGAAGGGATTTCTGGACTGAGCAATAGGTTTGCGAGCGTGCTTATCGCTGAAGATGAAGTCGGGGATGGTGATTGACTCGGGAGGCTCTAAGGAATGTGAGCAGAGGAGCTGAAACTGACGACAGGGTGAGTTTACCGAAGGGCAGGCTAACCGAGGGAGGAGGATAGAAGACCATCTTGAATAGGGATTAGAGGGAGGGTATTCAGAGATTAGAGGGAAGAGGAGAGAATGGGGAGAATAGAGGAAAGGAAAGGGAAAAAAAGATGAGGAGCTGAATATGTACTACGTAGTTGGTTCCCTGGTTCTCTCTTCTCCTTGTCGCTTCGGGGCCTCCTCCAAATCTGGGGAAGACCCAATTTAGCGCCGTTTGATTCCCACTATCTCCGCAATACACCAATCTTGGCCCTATTAGCTACGATTCAAGACCTCGGTGCCAGCCGAGGTAGAGGAAATAGGGTCGTTGCCATAGGGTTACGTAGATCATACATTGGGGTCAAAGCTGAAGCAGAGGTGCATGTGACTAAAAAATTAAGGTTGACAGTATTTCTTGGTATTGGTATTTTGAGCTTAGTAGCTTCTGTATGTCTTCTAATCGTTGCAGGAATTGGGGTAGAGGAAGTGGACCGTATCTTGATGCCTCGGTAAGTGGCTTACATTGAATTCCGCCCTAGTTCCGCCATGTCCAACGTCCTCCGTCTCGATAAGGAGCGTTGTCCCTCAATGAAAGTGTACCGTATAACCATAATTTTTTTTTGGCTCTGTAACTGATTCCATGGCCAGATATGAAGCTGTATTGTACTATATGAACAACTTACATCGCTACTGTTCCAAGCAAAAGTCAAATTAAGCTCAAGTAAGCTTACCGTTGCACATTTCTACCCGCGCTGACGTCCACCAGTCAGGATGAACTCAGATTGCCTAAAAGGGCAGAGACAATGATGTCCAGATACCGAAATTACTCATCAAGAGCAACTACACACTTATTTCTGGCTACTGATTGCATACTATCATATACTGCTTTTCGTGTGTTGATGAAATTGACTTCAACACCCTGGTTCTGTTGCTTCTCGCCATAACGACTTCGCACACTTGAATCGACAATTCTCTCAGCTTTTAATCCGATCAGAGTTAGACTTGTAGTCTTCTGCTCACCGCCAAGAGCTATCACCCATTAGAATTGCGAATTGGGGGTACGATGTAACTCTCTGACTCAGAACCCTCCCACCTCCCTGGCGATGCACGACAGCCTTTGTGAGAGCTTCAAGAGAGATGCCATTCATCGACCTTTGCGATTCCGCACTCTACAGCAGAGCGCCGATGTTTCTCAAGAAAAGACTCAATAGACTACCATGGTTGTGACTACACAGACACGACCATTTCTTGATGGATACAGAGTGTCTCCCGAGATGTCCGAAGTCTTCCTCCCGCGTTGCGCAAGATGTGGCTGTCAGCTGTTGCGGCACCACGAGCAAAGCACGTTGATCCAACACGATGGGTGCACGAAAGGTCTACATCGAGGGAAGAAATTCTCCGAAAGTATCTCCCGATCGTGAAGCCATAACATGCTGTGCTCCCTTTCTACTGAACACAGCATAAACGCGATGAGGCCCAGTACAGCTGAGGCAATTTCCAAGTCACGCAATTTATGAGTACACAGTGAGATGGTGCAAAGATCAAACGCCGCCGTATGCTTCATGCCACGCATACCCTAAATGCGGTCTATCAATTACAATCGTCATGTCCAAGAGATGTCATTAAAATATGTACAACCATATCTCCCACTATAGCAAGTTAACTCCGAGAGCAAAACCGCCAATGACAGCAAACACCCAGCTGAGGGGGATAGGCTGCCATGCGGCATTGTCATCGTCACCACCGCCACTACCGGCCCCGGCAGTGACTGTGACGGTTGGTCGACCGCTGAAGGTCTGTGTCGTCACGACGCCTGTGGCACAGTCGCGTTCGAAGTCGGGACATGAGGTGATGGTGTAAGTAGTGGTGTAAGCAGATGTAGGGAACGAGCCGCCTGTGCCTGTAGCAGTAGCCGCCTATCAAGGTCGTTAGTTTAATCACGCAGAAGTACGATGTATCATGACTTACACGTCCAGTGGCTGTGATGTCGGAACTCTTGCACTTGCCAGTCTCACTGGGCACAGCGTCAGAGCCTGAACCAACAGCAACGATGTCCTCATCACCACAATCAGCAGCCTGAGCGAGATGGACCTCCTCGTTATCCCAATCGAAGACGAAGTATCCGGCTCGCAGAACAGAGTCACCAAGAATCTGCTGGTCGCTGGTAGGTACAAGACCAATGTAGCACGTTCCAGGTCCAAGCTCAAGAATAAAGTCGCTGAAGGCAACTTTAATGATTTTATCGCCAAACCCAAAATCAACCGTGCCATCGAGGTCGCGGTTTTCACAGTCGGTCATGTAAAAACCCTCACCATCGTTCTGAGCATCGAGAGCCTCCAGAATTGGTCGCGCGACCGACATGTGCATGCGGGTGAGAGTCGTTCCAGAGTCGAGCATAACGTTGGAGTCAGAGCTCGAGACACGAATGTCCTGTGTATCACCGCTAATAGTGACGCCGAGGCTATCCAACTCCACGGCGAGACGGTACTCACCACCCTCGCCGCGAATGATAGGGCGCGTCTCCAGCTTGCCAATATACTTACTGCGATCAATACCGCCGTAGATTAGGGCACCCTCGGTATCATCAGAGTGTCGTAGATCAAGCGCGAACACACGGCTGTTGATAAGTCCCTGATCAGCCATGGAAGTGAGCAATAAGCTGTAAGGCTCATCGCCGTCAAATCCAGCCCTCAGGTCAGGCGCAAGACCCAGAATACCCTGTGAGATACCATTGCTCTCAACCAAGACACCAAAAGTCTGATTCCTCAACTTTGAGTCTCCAAATGTCATGAGATCTGTATAGTATCGGATCGTCGCTGATGTGTGCGTCGATGAATCGGACGCGTCGCCATAGTTGAGTGTCTCGCCACCAAAAGGGCCGATGGGTGGTGTCTTTGACTTTCGAGGGTCGTATTGTCCAAAGTCAAGACATTGGTTGTATTGAAGAGCAGATTGAGCTTCTTCGCAGTCGGGGTTTACCCAGAGTTCGTTGGAGCCAGTATCGAGAAGGACTGTGACTTTTTGAGGAGGAGTACCGATTTCAACTATAGAGTATTAACAACTGTAGTTAATATTGAGGCTGCAGTGACATACTGTCTGTTGCGTAGAAGAAATCTTTGTTCTCGAGTCGAACGGCGATAGCGTCACCGTCTTGACGCTTATCGTGCTGCTTGTTCTTGTTTCGCTCAACGGTACCAACGTGCATCGACAGATAACCTTTACCGGCCTTTGATCTCGGGAAGCTAACGGCGTCAACGCTACCGAGTAGAGCCGCGGCTGTAGTTATCGTGGTCCACCTCATGATGACTTCTGTGGTGTTGTTTGCAAAAGGCTACAACGGTTTCTGACAACGCTCCCAGGGGAAGAGAGGCTGCCTCGTCTTTAAACTAACAACTCCAGGACCCCCAGTGGCGTTTTCCCTGCCTACCTCACCCCCGGGCTGTGCCTTGGTTGGTGGATGTGCTAGGATCTCAAGGGACGGAATTAGCGGGATGCGCTTGGCTGGGGGTCTTGGCGTTTGCTTAGACGTTGGGCAATACGGTACGGCTGAAAAGTCCTTGACGTAGAGGTTTTGGACCTGCATAATTAGGCTTTGGGGCGTTAATTTGCGCATAATGTGACTCTGCTGGCTTCTGTTGTGTAACGTGTTTCTGTTCAGAGCATGTGTTCTGCGCAGTGAGTCTCTTCTAACTAACAAGAGACAGCTATTATTTGTCTCTGTCGAACAATGCCTTTCTTCACGTTGAATCAGAGTGCCAATTCAAGGCTCGCTAGCCCCCCCATGTCTCACATTACAGGCGTGATCCATTCAGCTTGGCTCATTTATCATGACTCCGCCTCTCTTCCCAGCAACCAGGCTAACCCCAACCAAGCAGATCTTCGGTCATTTCCCAATGAGACTCGCCTTCTTCCTGATCACAAGAAACACGGCAATCACTGTAGTGTCTTGGCCAGTTGAAGGATGCAGTAAGAGGGCTAGCATTCAGCTTAAAAATCAGAAGGGTAGGCGGCTTGCGCGGCCTTTTGCAGTGGATGATGTATTTGAAGCTCAATTGGGATTAGGGATCTCAGCCCGTGGCGATTTCGTCCCTTGGCTCTGCGCCTTGTGCCACAGTTGAAAGAACGGCAGCAACGGGCATTTGGTGAATGAGAGAGGGAGGCTTGGTAGAGATACGATATGTTGCATGCTTATTCTGAGTCGCATAAAGTGAAACGTTGGATGCAAACGTGTGAAGCGATTGGACACACAATCAAGCTTGACCCTGTTGCTTGTGGAAATTAAGCTCACGGAAGCCGACTCTTATGGTTGCAAGAAATAGATGATCGGAAGTTTATCTACAGTAACGTTCGGTGATCTCCCACCTCATTTCTCAAGCATATCCTAGCCTGCCACTCGACAATCAGAGTTTTACCCGAATGCACTGGTGTGTCTGTTTTACTTTATTTGGGCTGATGGCTCTCAGCCCTGGCGTGGAATCCTTGTTCGCGAAGCCGATGTAGGGTAAGACATTATGACTTTTAAAGTTGCATTGATGATGAGCAAGCCATGTACAACGACGTTTGCGCTTAATGATACGCAAGCCATTCGGCTGCGATTCTTAATCGGCGGCCTCATTGTAATTTGATGTTGCAGCGCGTTCTTGTGGCGCAAATGGGGGCCATGAGCAGGCGTACTGAGGACTTCAGCTAACGACTTGATGAAAGTTAGTGACATAAGGGTGAGAACAGAAGAAAGGTGATCCTCAGTATGTTAAATTTTATCAAGTCAATCTAAGGTATTCCAAAACCTTTTTATCTAGCTGGTAATTTACAGGTCGTTATATTTTACAAGTCATGCCATCTATCCAGTCTCATTTTATTTATGCCTTCAAACCTGTGCCAGACACCAACAGCGTAACGCTGCCGAGCTGTCTTCTCACATCCTCCTTGTTAACATCATGGGTATCCTCGACCTCTCCCCACTGTCCGGTCTGCCAGTCAACCTCAAGACTAGTGGCAACAGCGGCTTCTTCAACACCAAATTTCTTGCCAGGGTTCAAATGACCCCTTGCGACTGAGCCCTCAGTCCACTCAACTACAAATCGTGCAGCAGCAATGAGACTCTTTCCAGCCAATGTGGCACGCTCAAGTCCAGCAATCTCGAAAGCATCGAGACCAGTGATCCAGCCCTGAACAATCTCGCGAACTCCAGGTGCCTGTGACTGAGGCAAGATGGAGTGGCCGTCAAGAACAGGATTGATGGTGATGCCTGGCCAAACATGTGTTGTCAGGAAGGACACAATCTCCTCGGCTGTGCGCTTCTGTACATCTCGTAGCGACTCTCCAGCATCATTCTTGAGATCGTGCTCTCCTGCGGGAGGGTTCCAGCAGAGAATGGAATCGGTATCGAGGTATCGTAATAATGTTGTAGCAATGGCATTTCGAACCTCTGAAATTTCGCCCCCAGGGGTATTATCAGCCGCTGCGATATCAAGAGCTCGGCACGTTAGACTTGTAAGAGGGATCAAATGATGTCTTGTAGCATCTTGGGCAGAAGTCAAAAGATCCCATTCGAGGGCGAGAGCGGAGGCAAGATCGGGCTTGGTGATGGGAATTCGAACGATCCCCTTTGTCACAGGATGTCTCAACGGTCGAGTATCGAGGAAGACTTGAAGAGCACCTGTATCTCATCAGCACACCGTTTGATGGTGGGGTAAAAGTATTTCGACTAACCGTCTACTTCCTTCACAGAAACATCCTTCCAGAATCGCTTCTTCAAACCACCGCCTCCCTTTCCAGAGCTAGCATTTCGAAGCTCCTTAGCATTCTTGAGCATCTCAGCCTGCTTCCTCCGCCTGGCGACTCGCTGATGGACATTTTCGGAGGGTTGGATCGGCGGCTCAGGTGGCGGGCCGGTGCCGACCACCGGAGCGACATTGGCGGCCTTGACAACGGTCGAGTGAATTGGACGGACAAAGGCCGGGCGCTGGACGAGCCGAGGCGCAATGCGAAGTGGTACTCGTGTTACAGACTTCATTCTAGGCGACGAGTTGGGTCGTGGATCGAGGTTGAGGGAATGAAGCTGGGGGATTTAAAGATGCGACCCGGAAAATTGGGTCTGGCTGGAAGTTCGGAGTGGGTGGATTCAGGGTCGACATGATGTCACTCTCTGAAGGTGAGAGCTATGAAAGGGGCCTCAGGAACTCCTTTTTGACATGTAAATGTGATAATCGTAGTATATTAGACAGTCTCTAGTAGTCATTCAAACTATTAAGATATTTTAGAGCATCAATGTAAGTTTAATTGAGCATCTGAAAGACCGCGGGTACCTGAAACGGCTGTGCTCCATTCTCCAGCAGCAACCTTGCCTTAGGACAGTGGCCATACCAGTGGGACAATGGCATATGAAAATGCTAATTATATGAGAGATGGGAAGATAAAAGACATAAGAGAAAGCTTAACCACTGTAAAAGACCGAAGACTCAGCAATTGAAATCCTACCGTCGACATTTGAAGCTGAAGACCAATGCCAAAGTTGACACGAATCCCCGTCCGATAAGGGGCTGATAAGATCACGTGATGCGGCACCACTCATCCCTGAAGCGTAACTGCGACGTGGTGATTCTACCTTAGGAGCGCCTCGACCGCAACCTCAAGTCTCCCTCGACCAAATCTTTCACCTCAACCCAGTTGCCCAACATGAGTTACGGCAAGAAGGACGAAGACGCCGACCTCGGGCTGGTCAAGGTTGACCGAACTCAAGTCTTCCAAGAAGGTCCGTCTCCTACAATCGCCTTATTCCTATCCCCCCCCCCACAGTCAAGCTAAATAGTCCAACAGCACGACTCTTCAACAGCTCCCCTATCCAGCCCCGACGATGTCGCATTCTACTCACCAAGATCGCTCTTCTTCTCTACACGGGAGAGAAGTTCCCCACCAACGAAGCTACAACCCTCTTCTTCGGTATCTCGAAGCTCTTCCAGAACAAGGATGCCAGTCTCCGACAGATGGTCCACCTTGTTATCAAGGAGCTCGCCAACTCAGCTGAGGATATTATTATGGTTACCAGCACGATTATGAAGGATACCGGCGGTAGCACCGACGCCATCTACCGACCCAATGCCATTCGCGCCCTCTGCCGTATTATCGATGTAGGTTGCTTTGCTGGCAGGTACACCGACACCCCTGGATGCTGACACTGTAAAGGCCACGACCGTACAATCGATCGAACGAGTTATGAAGACCGCAATTGTCGACAAGAACCCCTCAGTATCCTCTGCCGCTCTCGTTTCCTCTTACCACCTCCTTCCTATCGCTAAGGATGTCGTCCGACGATGGCAGAGCGAGACCCAAGAGGCGGCTGCCTCTAGCAAGTCCTCTGGTGGCTTCTCCCTTGGATTCTCCACCTCAAGCAGCCAAGTTCCCATGAACCACTCGACCATGTCGCAATATCACGCTGTTGGACTTCTATATCAGATGCGCATGCACGACCGAATGGCCCTTGTCAAGATGGTTCAGCAATTCGGTGCTGCTGGTGCTCTCAAGAACCCCGCTGCTATCATCATGCTGGTTCGACTTGCTGCACAGCTCGCTGAGGAGGATGCTTCATTGAGGAAGCCCATGATGCAGCTCCTCGATGGCTGGCTGCGACACAAGAGCGAAATGGTCAACTTTGAAGCTGCTAAGGCTATCTGCGACATGCGAGATGTTACCGATGCTGAGGTAGCGCAAGCTGTCCACGTTCTTCAACTGTTCCTCACCTCGCCCCGCGCTGTTACCAAGTTCGCCGCTCTCCGAATCCTCCACAACTTTGCTAGTTTCAAGCCTACCGCCGTCAACGCCTGCAACCCCGATATCGAGCTTCTCATCTCCAACAGCAACCGATCCATTGCCACATTCGCTATCACCACGCTCCTTAAGACCGGTAACGAGGCCAGTGTCGACAGGTTAATGAAGCAGATTTCCACCTTCATGTCCGAGATTACCGATGAGTTCAAGATTACAATTGTGGAGGCTATCCGAACCTTGTGCCTCAAGTTCCCCAGCAAGCAGGCTGGTATGCTCACCTTCCTCAGCGGTATTCTGCGTGATGAGGGTGGATACGAGTTCAAGAGGGCTGTTGTGGAGAGTATGTTCGACTTGATCAAGTTCGTGCCTGATTCCAAGGAGGATGCGCTCGCCCACCTATGCGAATTTATCGAGGATTGCGAGTTCACTAAGCTGGCTGTCCGAATCCTTCACCTTATTGGTCTTGAGGGTCCCAAGACCGCTCAGCCTACCAAGTATATCCGATATATTTACAACCGAGTGGTTCTTGAGAACGCCATTGTGCGAGCTGCTGCTGTCACTGCCCTCGCCAAGTTCGGTGTTGGACAGAAGGACCCTGAGGTTAAGAGCAGTGTTCGTGTTCTCCTCACCCGATGCCTGGATGATGTCGATGACGAGGTCCGTGATCGTGCTGCCCTTAACCTCAAGCTCATGAATGAGGAGGACGATGAGATGGCTGCTCGATTCGTCAAGAATGGTAAGCATGAATTAACGACTGACTGTGGATCACTGCTAATGCGCGAACAGAGAACATGTTCTCCCTTCCCTACTTCGAGCAGCAGCTTGTCTTGTACGTCACATCAGACGACAAGTCCGCTTTCGATAGTCCATTCGATATTGCCAAGATCCCTGTGGTTACTCGGGAGCAAGCCGACGCTGAGGACCGATCCAAGAAGCTGATTGC
Organism: Fusarium oxysporum Fo47; assembly: GCF_013085055.1. Taxonomy (NCBI): domain Eukaryota; kingdom Fungi; phylum Ascomycota; class Sordariomycetes; order Hypocreales; family Nectriaceae; genus Fusarium; species Fusarium oxysporum. The sequence goes on from NC_072845.1 coordinate 1,439,694, forward strand.
CACAGCCCCTACACTCAAGGCCCCCAAGGTTGGCCCTACCAAGCCTACCGGAGCCGAGGCTGTTGCTTCTGCTTCTGCTCAGGCTCAACGATATGCCCAGGAGCTGCTCGAGATCCCCGAAATGAAGGAGTTTGGCAGCGTCCTCAAGTCTTCGCCTGTTATCGAGCTTACTGAGGCTGAGACCGAGTATGTTGTTAGCCTGGTCAAGCACATCTTCAAGGAGCACATTGTCCTCCAATATGAGGTTAAGAACACTTTGCCCGACACTATCCTTGAGAACGTCTCCGTTGTCGCTACTCCCGCAGACGAGGAGGAGCTTGAGGAGGTCTTCATCATCCAAGCTGAGAAGCTTGCAACTGATGAGCCCGGCAAGGTCTATGTTGCTTTTAAGAAGGTTGGCGGCGAGGCTTCTCTGCCCATCTCCACCTTCTCCAACGTCCTCAAGTTCACCAGTAAGGAGATCGACCCCTCAACAGGCGAGCCCGAGGATTCCGGCTACGATGATGAGTACGAGGTGGCCGAGTTCGACCTTGCTGGCAGTGACTACGTGATCCCCACATTCGCTGGCAACTTCAGCCACATCTGGGAGCAGGTTGGCGCTTCTGGAGAGGAGGTCACAGAAACCCTCCAATTGAGTGGTATGGAGAGCATTGCGGGTAAGTCGAATACTGAGTTCATGAAAGAGATGGCACTAACAATTTCACAGACGCTACAGAGCAACTTACAAAGGCTTTGTCGCTCCAGCCTCTCGAGGGCACCGATGTGCCCGTCAACCAGACCACCCACACTCTCAAGCTTCTCGGCAAGACAGTTGGTGGTGGTCGGGTGGTTGCCAACGTACGGATGGCTTACTCATCAAAAACTGGTGTCACGACAAAGATCACGGTGCGAAGCGAAGAGGAGAATGTGGCTGCGCTAGTCATCGCGTCGGTCGCTTAGAGATGAACAACAGAAGCAAAGCGGGCGTTGAAAGGATCATGATGTATCGAAAGCTTTGTCTCGGTCTTAGACATACCGTACAAGTGTGGCAGTAATGTGATTATTTACGATTCGTTTCCTTGTCCTGGAATCACGATTGTCACTTGGGAGGGGTTAAAGGCTCGTAAAAGTGATGAAGGGGGATTATTCATTGGGTGGTTAGAGGGAAGCGAAGAAGGTACAAGAGCATGTTTTTATCGGAGCATGGTTGTTGGGGCCATGTTATTTGTTGCAAAAAGATGGAATTCACCTAGTCAACCCTGAGGCTGTGAAATGTGACTTGATTTGAAGTGAGGTGTAACAACTGTTTAAAAGGAAAACTTGAGACACAGGACTTGTGTCGAAGCCACATGCTTTGGCATCATTGATCACAATGCTGGTGTTACCTTGCCGGACTGATTTAATGTTTGTAAGTGGTGGCCTGGGGTCTGTTGATGATGCTTGTGGCATTTGCTGGTGACACAGGTTGCAGAGCGAGTGCATGTTCAACTTGCTGCATCAGACCATGTGTGTAGCCATAAAATTGCGTATTTGTGGCAAAGATGTGATATAGTGTGCGGGCTTACGTTTTTCTTGCTTTGGTGTTTGTGTAACTGTTACGTTTCCTGGCTGAGTGAGATTGGCAAACGAAGACGCTTTTGGCACGCTGTCACTCATGTTAATCCACGAGCTTTACTTAGGCAACGTCACAGACAAGAAACTTGATTGGGTATAACATGGGATTAGTGGGTGTGATATATACTGCGTCTACTGACGCTGATGTCACTGAGATGTTGGTGTTGGCAGAGCAAATGATCAATTGTATTGCTTCGTACAACAAATGGAACAGGCGAAGGAAGAAGCCCTTTATCGTTTCGGATATGTTTCCCATTGGGCAAAAGAGAAACAAGAATTTCAACTTGACAACGATTTAACACAATTTTCGGAAGGACATGACACTCCCACTGATTCCTCCAGGTGCCGTCCTGAAGTATATATATCTCATGTCTTCCCACCTCCATCCTCCCACTTCTTTCTTTCCTTGAGCTATTATCATCCTCTTGACTTATATATATTACTTTAGAGCATATGATCATATATGCTTACAGTCAGGCAATGGAACTTTCCGTGCGAGTCTATATTCATTACATTGGCATTCAATCTGGTGCCTGGCCTTGTACTGGCGCAGTAGGTCGTTGATTTCGTTACGTATGCCTTCAGAACTGACAATGCTTACAGGAAATCGCAGAAGAGTTTCTCATGCATCACCTGACTGTGAGAAGGAAGTGCTCACAATTCTATTATAATGGAGCACTTTGTCTCTTGTCCCGCTGTCGAAGTGTCCCCAAGCGTATCTCCTCTTAGTTGAGGATAATAAACAATTCGGACTTGCCGTCACGGCTTTGCATCACAGGGTTAGCAGTCGGTATAATGATGTCATTGAGACAACGATGACGATACGGACGATGGAGGGGCATGAATATGTTCTGGTATAGATCAAGTGGGTGAAGAGTGAGCCTGCGGCTGTGTCTGCCACCCTGGGCACAAACATGAACAAACATGCTTTCAGACCTTGGCTAGCCGGACCACGCATACTGAACTTCGACGAAAACAACTGGGTGAGCGTCCTAGAAGAATTGCTTATGCTGCATTCAGCCTTTACCCTCGCGGAGTGATCAAACCCAGCTCCGCAAAGTACAATGACGCTAGTCCTCGACGATGGCTATTCTAGTTGCCGACTTGGCTGGATCAACATCTCATGCTCCACTATCACAACATAATCCCACTGTATATGGCTTCACCGAGAGGCACAACATATTCGATCGACCATGCGCAACAAAACGCCACGACGGGTGTTCGACATATTGGCCCATGGCAACATAGAGTCAAATCAGTGACTCTTATCACCTCCGGCCGGTTGATATTGAACTATTCAAGCCACACAGGAACAAGTGAGATGAACCAGATCGTCCAACTCCGGGAAACTGACCCAGCGGAGATGGGGAAGACTGGAACATCTTTGCAGGACGGTGAGGTCTCATCTCACTGTTTCCCTCAAGTGTCCCTGGGATCCTGCCAGTATATATAAGAAGGGTAAGTTTTTGGCATACAAGAGTCCCACGAAGCAAGGTTGCATCGGCTAATGTATCAATGCACATGTACAGAGCGGGCTTCACCTTTGGTCAGCTTGACCAAAACACTTCCTGGAGATGGAAACTGCATGCCTCTCTCCTTGTGTGGTGATACTATCTTTAGCAGTACTCTCTTAATTCGCCTTAGGGATCCTGAAAAGCCGTAAGAGACAAAGAAAGCAGCGCATTGTTGGTTCATGGACTTAATTTGAAACCACCCTAGAGCTCAACGCTCCCTTACTTCAAGCCCCCTCGCAGCCCTACAACAAACAAGATATAACTTGCGTTCTCGTATCCAGCCCTGGGAAACGTTGGCCACCGGGCACTGGATATGCTTAACGCCACTCGAATTCACTCTATACTCTATAGTGCATTAGCTGAATTTTAGGACACAAGTCTAGGAAGAAGGCACACGACAGCCGCGGCAAAGGACTTTCCCACCATGTATCGGCTTCTGTCCCCCAAGAAGCGCCCCGACCGTGAAGTTGAAGCATGCTGTATCCTTTCCAAAGATGTCGACACGCCAGGACCCAAGAACTTGGTTCGAGCCCTCGAGGACTACAAACTGGAACAGGATAAATCCTTCGAAGACTGGGTCAAAACCATCTTGATGCTGCTCGCCCCAAACATGGTAGAGAGCACCGTGCTCATTGTAAGCGAAAGGGGCGCAATGCATGTTTTCAAGAACAACCCATATATAATAGCCGATGCCATCCTTGACGGTGTGTATCAAGTTGCATCATCACCGAAGCATCGACTCGGGAACAAGGTACTCTCGGGGATATATGAGCGAAAGGAGTCTCAATTTTGACTTGAGAGATCCTCCCACATTATTTGCAGGCAACGAGGAGGGGTATATATAAACGGCGAACTGTAAGACATTTGTTTAGCCACAGAGTACATCTGGTGATTCGCCCACGCATTGTTCTTATATGAACATGCACTCAATAACATCACAACCCTCGTCAACACAGAAATGCCTCACTTGCGATATTTGAATTCTGCCTCATACGTGGATCAAAACGTCGATGTTTTTAGAAAGGCCGACAATATATCAGTCTAACTGAGGAGGGAAACCCAATCGGCGATGGTGGCGAGGGTCTCCTTGCAGGGGGAGGCAAAACGTACGAAACAACACCGGTTTGTCTGCTTGGCTTTGGGGTCAGCATCATTCCTCTCCTGAATTCAGCAGACCGCCTCATAGTCTCACATCGCCGCTGGCAGAAGGGAACCTCATACCCCTAAAGAGATGAAATGCATCAAGAACAAATGCCCCAACCAGAGAAACAGGGATGAATCAGACTTGGCCGAGGAGAAGCAGGGCGCCTCGAAGAGGATTGGCAAGTGATAATCTCGCTATACTCACCCAGCTGATAGTGTACATCCCACCACCGTAAAGGGCATTCAGGAAAAGTCTTCCCATGGCTTGCTGTGACCGCTCAGTATTGATAAGCTCGCATACATGTGGAATCAGAAGCCACTAAGTCCATGGCTATTGGCAAGTCTTCAGTTCTCAGTCAAGAAGAGACTCTGTTCGCTTGTTCGCCCAAGGCCGCCATAGCGGCAGTGGAGTGCTTCATCGCTGACTGAGATGATGTATAGAGCAACTGGTGTGATGTTTCGCCAAGATTCTGTTGGGGAACCTTTCGAATACTGACAGAAAACTTGTGTGAGTATAGCCAAAGCCAAGGTCTGCCTGCCCGAGTCTTATCGCTCTGGCACGAATCTTGGTGCTTAAGTAAGAGAAGCCTTGTCGACGCATCCTCTAATCTTCCAGATTTTCTGGGTCTAAGAATGTGATCAACAAGAGGATGCTCTCAAGATCCCCGTTTTGCAATAAGATGGTTAGCGTAGTCCAATGGCAACAAGTTCACATGGCTTTCGAGACTCAGGGGTAAGGGCGCCCGCGTTGATTCCGTTTAAAAAGAACGCAACAAACCGCCGATCTGTATTCGAACCAGAATGGTGATGCTACAGCAGTTTATTGAGACTGAACTGGACTTGAGATACGCTGGGCTCTCGGTGGCGGGCTTGGAACGACGCAAACGGAGTATTGGTGTTAAGGGGGAACAGTCTTCTGATGGCATTCTTCTCTTGGATCAGTGGAGCGGTTCGGTCTGATGGGGCTGAAGCTTGGGAAGAACTATATCCCCTGTGTCTGATCTGGGATGAGCTGTGAAGGGTGGTTTTATGTAAGTCTGCGAAGACATCGTTGCGGCAGGGACTTCGAGGGTCATGGGGGATCGTCGACCTTGATCATAGGGGCAGTGTACCGATACTAGCTACCCAGACAGCGCAGGTCAGCGGTAATGCAAATGGAAGGGTCAAATAATAGAAACTTGGTGGAATCCTAACTGCCCAGCGTGAGGAGAAGAATGCAAATCGAGCCCGCAGTTTACTAGCTGCCGTCAAGTACTTCCGACAATGAGAGAGGTGTTCACGTGGGTAAGTCATTTTCCTGCTCTAAGTGTGACTTTGAGAGCAAGGACGAGTAGTACAAGGTCCCTGATGGAGTAGTGACGTTGATAACCAAGATTGCATGTCTCGGCATAAGAGCGCTCAACCCCTGAGCTTCTATGACCTCAAAACTATCATTGGCTGTTGTCATCGACTTGTCAAGGTCACAGGCAAGTTTAAAGACAGTAGCTTCGTGGGAATGTCCCTGCCTCAAACGGTCAAGAGTTCCGAACTAGATCAGCCCCTGAGGGTGTCGAGACAGAGCTGGAGCGCCGCCGCGGTTCTAAAGAAGCCCACGAAACGGACTTTTCTTCCACTGGGAGCAGTTAAGGTGGTGCTTTAGTGATATTCAAGGTCCAAGGGACTGTCTGTGTCTAACTCAGGGGCGGTCCATGGCGATTTGGCGCTTCGCCAAGGAGCTCGTTTCCTGGGGTGCGCTCCTCTCCCCATAAGACCTATTGCTCCCTCAGAAGAGTGCTTAGAGATCAATAAGCGTTGAAATGACCAATGGCGAGGAAGGGAAACCTCTTTGCCGTTGCAGTGTCGATCAAGATGGCGTTCTAGCGAGTTTGGTGCTGATTAGGGCAGTGCTGCTGAAGGGTCTGTAGCGTTCTTGTCAGCAAGATGGGATCAAAGAGGGTAGCACAGTTGAAAAGACATACAACTTGTCAAACAAAGGCTCTTGAGAAACTCAAAGATGTGAGAGGAAGTCAATGAAGTATGTTCCATCAGCTTGCGAGCTATGCCTGGTTGGAATGGAACACAGCGATCTTCGACAAAGTACTTCAAGACTTGTAGCGTCGGAGAGTTTTCTAGCTGGACAGTGGGGACTATGAAAGGGGAAAATGGGAGCTGTGGTAAGCTGAAACATCCCAGTTGCCGACTTGGTAAGGTCAGATGTCTCCCAGTGGCTAATGGTTCGCTAAAGAAGGTCAAGGGGCCAAGTGTCGAATCACCTCTGACGAGTTCCAATGCTTTGATGGTGTGTTTGGCGAAGCAACGTGATCGACCCGAGGACTGGAAGCGCGCTAAGCATTGAAAAGATAGTCAGAGCCTTGAGGTAGTCGGTTACTGCGTACTAGTTGGAGATATTAGACAGGAAAGGGCCAGTCAGGGGTTGGAATATAAATGCATACACGGTGTTCATGGTTATGACTCTGGTGAAGAGAGTGACAATATGCATAATTTGAAGGGTGAGGCGCGTGTAACACTTGCCGGATGTTAGCTTTGTCAACGTCACTCGAAGGCAACGATGCACAGTCGAGCCATGGATGGGCATGTTTTGTTCCCTAGCGAAACAGAGGTAAAGGGATGATAATGGTGGGTCAAGAAGAACATTGTGAAGGGACGACGAGCTGCGGATGATGTTTGGGAGACGGGGTGGTAAGATATGTTAGAGTGTATGGAGGGGGATAATAACAGAGAGCACACATACATATTCCCGTGAGGAAATGGGGCTTATAGCCAAGCACTCAGTGCTCATGTAGGATAGTTTTAGAGGACCAGATAACTGAATTGTAGAAGAGTAGCGTATGAGCGTCTGGATTAGGAGGCCAATGACGTTTCGTTAGTGTGGTGTGCCTTGTAAAAAAGGTCACCCGGGCACCGAAGCCTTTTTCGTCACACGTCAAATCGCACTACTCGCACGTATATCAAAATATTTCTCTCGCGTTCGAGCTTCTTCCCCTCTCTCCTCTCTTCACCTTCAAAACATTCTTCGACTTCCGCTTTTTCTCCACGTTTCTGCCCGAACAAACAAAACGTGAGCGTCCTTTTCACTTCTGCGTATTCTTTTTTTCTTTTCGTGTGCTAAGGTTGGCTTAGATCACTATCTTCACTCCAAAGCGGAGCAACCATGCAGGAGGAACCTGGACCTGCAGAGCGACTGATTGGCGAAGAGTAAGTTGACACTTCTATCAACTCACTTTGAGGAGAACTGACAACAGATGTTGATAGCGCCAAGATTGCCATCTACTTTGGCGCAATGGATGGAGGTGAAATTGGCCCTACGGTTGAGTTCGTCCACGCCGAGGCAGTTCATCTCACGTGCCCTGAATTCCTCAAGAGAGTCACTAAATGGGGCATCATATCGCTTCCATTCGCTCCCGCGGACACCATCAACGCCATGGTGCGTTTCTTCTACACTGGAAGAATCCCATTTTATGACGTACAAAAGTTCACTCTCCGCCAGGACGTCGAAGAGGCTTATGATCTTGCAATCCATGTCTATTCTCAGGCTGTCTACAGCGACATTACCAAGATGAAAGATCAGGCCACCGAGTATATGACGAGCCTCTTTCCGTACATGGAGCCCACCCTCATGCTGGCCTACACCTACAGTGTCCTTGAACCCCTGTATCCCGAGCTCAACTTTAAGTGGGTTGAAGTCCAAGCGAGACTTGTGAGCAACTATGAACCCAACGACAGACTCATGGAGGTCGTTGAGGCTGAGCGTCAGGCGGATGTGCAACGCTTCAAGGAGTCTCTCGCCCGCCGGGAGAATGCCTGGGTCAAGATCAACGGGGATGGCCAGGAGGAGGAGTCTAGCGAGGAGTCCGGTGAGGAAACCGAGGTCGAGGAAGCAACCGAAGTCGAAAGTGATGAAGCAGCCGAAGGTGAATCTGAGGTTGAAGAAACCGAGGGCGAAGCCACCGAGGCTGAAGACACCGAAGCTCAAGAGACTGGGGCTGAGACCGAGGCTGGGACAGACGATGAGTCCTATGACAGCAATGGAAAGCTCAGAATCATCGGAGACGATGGCCTCATCAACCTCGACCTGGCCAACTACCCACCCGGTGTTTACCGCTGGTAAGCTGCAATGGTACCTAACGACGGATCAGTTTTGGAACGATGGACAACGGAAATGTAACGATGAACACGATGTAACGATGGACATGTAATGATGGTTGCAACAGGACTGACTGGCATAGTGGGGACGGAGTTGTCAGTGTTTGACCACGAGGGGATGTGGGAAGGAGTCTTACCCATGTAATATTAGCTGAGAGTATCCCCCGAATACAGTCCATCAATGACCTTACATATCTTCCCCAAGCTAATGTTTTGTTCGTGAGAATTCCTCACAGAGTCTTTATGTGGACTCAAAGAAGGCGAGGCAGCGCAAGGTTCCAATCTTCAACTGCTGGGATCTGTTTCGCGACAACGGGTACAGATTTGCAGTCATGCACCAGCGCTACCGCGTGGAGGTTGAAGGCCTTATCTTCCCTCTTCTTTTACATTTACAGAAGACCACAGAGATCCTGTATCATTTCAAGAAGATGTACCAGCCACAACACGTTGGTCCGCTGTGACACTTCTTTCAAAACATGGTTAAAACGCACAAAGGAAGTTCGGACATCATACATATCAATCCACTTGTAACTGCTCGATTGCGAGAGGGGGATGCATTTGAAGGTGACGATGCCTACGATAAATTACTAAACTATCGACTGAAACCTTTATTTGCCATTTCTGTGAGGCGGAAGCTTAGGTCGCTGTACCTGTGAAGTGCATGGCTGGAGCCTACTGGTCAACCCTAAAATCATGCAGGAGAAAGACGTCCAGTCACAACAAGCGGTCCACATTGATTTGATGATTGAAACAACACAACTAAGATTGATACATTATGTCTTGATCGCAAAATCCTTTTGCATTTCTACGGTCTCAGCTACATAATAATAGGGCAGAAAATTTCCAGCATCACATACTTATTCACCAAGGCTAGACGTTTGCGCATCCATAATAGGGAGACTATGGCTGCCTCAGCCCAAATCTCTACCAAACTAAGTTGATTAGAGCGTGTGGAATTACATAAGTTTGTGAGTCAAGGCAGCAACAGATTCGGAGCAGATGAAGTGAGTGTTTGGGAATGCTGCACGTGACTACCCTCTTCTTGGATGTCAACAACCGGTCAGGGGCAACCACAAGACACAAAAGGTTTGCCTGAGGCAACCCACCCGTGATTTCTACTGAACATACTGCTTTCATTTGAGACATTTAGTAACGACAGTGTGCTGCAAGTCTCTTGAAACTACGTCCATTGTTCATTGGATCCACAAAGAAAAGGGGCGCGGGATAGTCAACCCAAGACCGTAGCCAGCAATCAAAAGCGCTCTTCAATTAAGGTAGGTAGATAGGCTTATAAGCTATGGTACTTGGAGAATATCATGTTGGATTGCATGTGTCTGCTGCAGCTGTACGCAGGAGCCTGCGTCATCCGAGAGAGCAACGATGATAGCTGTACGTTGTCAATGCAGTGTCAATAACGCTGAGAGTGGCTAGTTGTCACTTGGATGGCACTGTACGATGCAGTCCTATGAATGTAGGTCGCCCGTGGAGTGACGCACTGGAAGTGAATGATCAGGCTAGACGGCTCAAATGCCAGGTTTTGCTACGCCCCAAGCAGGGCTTCTCAAGAGCCACGCATACATAGAATTGCACCAGGCTCGCTGTACTTACCAGTGATAAGAACAAGAAATAAAAGTGAACATTAGAGAATATTGTTATCCGCAGAGGCATCGGACGTTGGCATCTCCGACAAGAATAAAGGCTGGCTGGTTAAGGCGTCGTCTAGAGGAGTGTTCAACTTATTCTGCCGAACAAAAGGAAAGTCTTGTAAGTAATTTTGGCCTGTTTGGTGACTGAAAGTCTTTTACTTCGCGTCCCAAATGTTTCACGCCATCATAAACGCGTGATTGGCCCGCATTCTGTTTGTTTGCTTGCCGTTTGCTCGAGGTCCACGTCATGTTTGCCAGACAGTGACTCCCCTTTACTCATAATATTTTCTTCCACTTACTTTGTTCATCTATTTCTTTCTACTCAACCGACTGGGTTCCATTTCTTCCATCTTGTAATCGCGAGCATCACCAACTTCTCTCCTCTCCTGAACTTTCTCATACCAGTCTTACATATCTCCATCACTGCATATAGTGAAACGCAGCAATTTGTCACCATCGCCCTTGGGCACACCAAAGTTGAGAATGCCAAGCTGGTTAGGCTTTTGGAGGCCGAAGCTGCCTGGTGATGATCCCTATCATGTGGCCCATGTGATCGTAAACTCCATTCGTCGAGATCGTGAAGCGTTTGTCGAACCCCCCTTTCGCCAGTATGGAGATAGAAGGCCAGCTGCTCAATTATCCTTGCGCCAGAATAACTCGAGAAGGCGCCAGTATGAACACACAGACAAGGACCGAAATCGAGAAGGTTATGGGGAGCACCATGATCTCCATACTATATGACCGTATTGTTCGACTTGAAAGATAGCAGGAGAAATCACAAGAAACTCTTGACCGCCTGCAGTAAGAGCAGACTAAAGATTATCGTGGTAATGAGTCGAATATGGATGATGGAAAAAATAGGCATAAGTTTAATATATGTGCTCAGAATGAAGAGTGTCAGTGCGTCATATATAGTCTCGCCCCTCGCTTATATGGTCGGTTGATATTGGAAAAAATTCATTGTCTTGAAAATCGCTATCAAAATTTCTGTATGTTTGGTGATCTACTGGAAACAGGTATTATAGCTCTAAATGTGAGTGTTGTTTGGAACTGAGTGAATCTGGAGGTCGAGGGCATAAAATAGATAATAAAAGACAGGCTTTTGATTTTTGAGACAATAGAAGAAAGTGTAAAGAATTGATATAGATTACTAGAGAACAAGGAGCAATAAGTTTTCAGTTTACTGCCATGGCTGTTCTGCTCTAGGCAGTCATTACTCCGTAGGCTAAGTTTGTTTGTCAAGTTGTCAGTGATTTTCAAATTCATGTCAGGGGTTACTGGCTGATACCATGCCATAGTGGGCTTAGCGCCACCCAAACCGCACCCCTGTCCTAGTCAACAGGGGTCTTCGGCGAGCTTAGTTCGTGCGAGGTCAAGTTCGTACGAATTTCTTAGTGAAGACCGAGAAGGATTATACTGGCCAATACAGCACAGTTCCGTTTTACACACGCAACACTTGCCCGTATTCCTCAACCTCGCACGAAATTCGGTCCCTCTAAGCTTATCTCAATTCAGCGAAAAGTCCTTCAAATTAATATATAAGACAACAACTTCTTACCATGAATCTCTTTCTTTGCCTCCTCCGTATCCCAATTGTTCTCCTAACAATTCGAGTCAGAAGTATCGGTTCAGCTTTCTCTTCTACCTACTACCGCGCCAAGTCCTTTATGATATATCTGGAAAGATGCGCTCCTCTACCATCTCCGACTCACCAGAGCTCGAGAGCAACAAGCCAAACGAGAACAATGACCGTGTCTCCCCTAATGGAGGAGCAAGAGCCTGGGCTTGTGTGGCTGGCTCGTTCTTGTTGCAGTTTTGCTCCGTTGGTTACGTCAACGCGTGAGTTCGATCTCTCTCCATCATGGGAACAACCCATTGATCTTTGATATTAGATGCGGCATGTTTCAGTTGTACTACTCGGAAGTCATGTTCAAGGACCAGTCGTCATCAGCCTTGGCTTGGATGACCACTCTCCAGATTTTCATGCTCTTCATGTTCGGCCCCGCTGTTGGCAAGATGATCGACGTCTATGGCTGCCGCAAGACACTACTGCCCTTCAGTATCGTGGCTGTTTTCTCCGTCTGCATGCTGAGCCTTTGCACAAAGTACTGGCAAGTTATGCTTACCCAGGGTGTCACCTTTGGTCTGGTCTGTCTCTTCCTGCCATGGCAACAGCCACTCAATGGTTCTCGACAAAGAAGGGCTTGGCTGTCGGTATTGTTTCCGCTGGGAGCAGTTTAGATAAGATAAGAATGCAGTATCCTCCTTGGAATTGGCTAACATGAATCCAGGAGGCGTGATATACCCCTGCATGATCCCTCGACTCATTGAAGAAGTCGGCTTTGCGACTGCCATTCGTTGGACTGCCTTCTTGCAAGGAATCCTCTTAGTCACCGCCAATGCTCTCTGCACTTCCCCTTTCCCACCTCTCGGCATAGTCTCGCGACCAGCCAAGAAAGAGAAAGAGAACGTTCCCAACGGTCGAATCAACGGATTCAAGAGAGGACCTTGGGTGTTCTTCATCCTAGGCTGTTTCTTCACCATGTGGGGTCTCTTCGCACCCCTGAACTACCTCCCGGAGATGGCCTCACTTCATGGATACAAAGGCTTCGCTGTCTATACCTTGGCCATTGCCAACGCCGGTTCACTATATGGCCGAGTCATGCCTGGTTGGATCAGTGACAAGATCAGTAGAGATGTAAGAAGCAACTTGATTCATCTACCTACAGAGAAGAAGCCAGACCTTATATAGGCAGGCTAGAATACTAGAAGGTTCTATAGATTGCCTTAAGAGCAATCTGTATAACCAAAAATAACAAATAAGGAAGGCAATCAGTCTGCCCAACAAGATCGGACACTTCAACACCATGGTCATGGTGACTGGTTTCTCTGGAGCTCTCGTCCTGGCTTTTTGGCTTCCCCTCGAGCTTCACACCTCTAAAGGTGGTATCATCGTCTTCGCCCTGCTCTTTGGGTTCGCCAGTGACGGTTTCGTCAGTCTGGGCCCTCCATGCGTTGTTTCCATTGCCGAAGACCGGGTTGATGAGATCGGGTTCAAGCTGGGAGGCTTTTGTCTGGCCATTGCCCTGGGCGCTCTGACTGGGCTTCCCATCGAAGGGGCCATCAAAGACCGGGAAGGGGACAGGTTTACTGGGTTGATGTGCTTTGCGGGTGCGTCTATGCTTCTCGGAAGCTTCTGTATGGCGACCGCTCGAGTGTTCAAGGGTGGCGCTCAACTCTGCAAGAAGATCTAGTTGGGGATGCCAGAAGATTATGGCACGGCAAGAGTTATGATTTCTAGTAAAAGCAGATGACGAGTATTCTAGTAGATAGATTATTAATGATAATCACTTTATACCTAAAAGAGTTCACGGTGATTGCCCAAAGAAACCTCGTATAATTATTGGGGTAGTTATGGGGGGGTGAACACGCCCTCAGGTCCACTTAACTAGAGAATTAACTCATTCTTGACACTATCAACACTAATGCTTCCTGGAAGTGTACATGGGATAACCTGTTATTTTTTTTATAAGCGTCATTGATATGTTTTATTGAAAGTTAATCAGATTTATTAAAACCTAATGATAGTCACTTGAAGTTACAGCTTTAGTCACTATCTACAATGGATCCTACCTAGATCAAAATGTCACACCATTGAGTCATAAATGTATCCCAGGGTGTCTATTGGGGTAACCTATCTATCCTATGGTGCTATGACGCAAGAACCAGACCATGCATTAGACCCCATATAAGCCTACCAGCAACCCTTGTTATTAGTACAACTCCCAAATCTGTCATATGGTTACTGGAATGTAGTTCAAAGAACAGACATTCCAGGTTTGTAATTACCATAGTTCCCAGTCTGGTGGACTTTCGAAGCTGGCAACCTTGTTGAGTTTTGAGGATAGGATGATTTGTAACCCTTGAAATTCACGATCTAGAGGTCACTATATCTTGGCCGCAGTATAAGATATATATGCTATTAGGCCGGGTATGAAACTGAGATCCGTTGAAGGCAGCTCTGGCAACTTAATGGTTTGTGAGGAGGCAGCTACACCAGAACATTGTACTTTGACTTGACCTGAACAAAGCAGCCAATAGTTCCATCCTGGATCAGGGTGCATATTCCAGGTGCATGCGCGAAGTCTGCTTTTCTCGAGATGACTTTCTCTGACCTTGAATGGGATTAGCATTCGAAATCGTTTCAGTAACAGATCCAGCAGCTTTACAGTGGAACTTGATCTCCTCAAGGGTTGACCTTAGTAGTAGTGATGAGGGTAGGAAGGGAAGGGCAAGTCAGGGAAGCGTAGGCCGTTGATTGCACCAAGAAGGCCGTCGATCAGGGGATCGCCAGTTTGGTGTCCGAACCCTTTACGGTCATGATGCATAGCCATTGGGTAGGTGGAGGTGAAACGGCGAGTCACGTAGTCTTGAACATAGCACCGATTTCGCTGGTACCATTCGCCCTGAGCCATGAAATTGATCATGATCCTGGTAAGGGAAATCATGTCTCCATACGCCTCCATGTGGGCCAGAGCCAGACCGGCAAGTTCAAGAAGATTGAAAGATGTTGCTTGAGCATTGATTGCTAGAGCATCAGTGAACTCCCGCTCCAATCTCTCCTCATGGGGCAAAGGCTCGCAAGAAACCATCTTGTAGTTGGGGCCGGGGGCCCGTAGGTAGTGAGTGATGATTCGAGCCTGGCGGGGAGAAGCACCAGGCCACTGGAGGATACCGCCCTCAAACATTGCAGCGAACATGGGGTGGCGGCCAACAACAAACCAGGGCAAGCGGACATCGCCGTGGGGGAAGCGGATGGTGACGGTGACATGGGTAGTAGGGCTAAGCTTGACTGTCAGTAATGATCAGCGAAGCAAGATGACACAGATACATACAGACGCTGGCCCATGGCAACGATGGAAGCATCCTTGGAAGATCCGGCACCAGGACTACAGTCAATTGTCAGTAAGAAAACAAGACAAGAGACGAGATTGATACATACAGAGGTTGACCCATGACCGTGAGGGAAGCATTCTTAGAAGAGCTATTGGCTTCAACGAGCTGCTCCTCGGACGGACCCTTAATCTCGAGTCTGTCAGACTTGACGAGATTCATAGCCCACTTGTCCCGGCGAGACTCCCTTTGGGAAGACTGCTTGCCGTTGTCGTGGTTGTTAGACATGGTGATTGCTTTCGATCTTTGATTTTCTTGTCGCAGGGGAAGCAGGTTGCCGAGTCTGTGGAGGAGTGTGGTAAGAAAGAGGAAAAGAAGGGAAAGTTACGGGTAAAAATAAAAAGATCCGAGCCTCTTGTGTAACGCAAACGCACAGTCTTGCTCCTTGGCCCTCTTCTTATTGTGAGACTGAGCGCGCTGTGGCGGACCTGACGACTGCAGCTCCACTTGGAGATGTGACTACCCGCTGGACCACTCCCTTGTCAGCGGTGAGTCTCCTTTGTAACTCGCAGCTTTTGGTTTGAATGGTTGCTGTAGTAATCTGCTTTGAGAACAACCATTTTTGCCTTCAAACAGTTTCCTTTCGGTCAGAGCCTCAAACAAAAGCCACCAAACACTTTTCAAGACAAGTCGATATCAGATAATTCACAAAGACCCTTGGCTACTAGGAGCATATCAAAGCCAGAAAGCAATGAACCTACGCTGTCATGATGATAGAAATACACTGAAGGTAGTTCTGTAGCCGATGCTTCAAGAATCAAAATGACCTCACAATCCCCTATGTCAAACCTTATTTTATGTATCGTCATTCGTTAACTACCCTGCTACCAAGCAGATCAACATTCGAATAATGAGAAGGAAGATTCACCAGGAACCTTCGGGCTCGACTCCGATATTATATTCCCTTTGCTTTGACGAAACTTCGGATCGCGTGCAAGTGCTGCTACAGCATTTCCTCACTACATTTTTCACCACCTCAGGGACCAGATGTGCCCTGCGGTCTCCTCAGAACTCTGGACAGCTAATGTGAACTAAATGAAAGACAAAACATAACGATAATCGCTTTACCATCCTTGATCCTCTTTCACCCGCGCGCTTTCATGTATTGCCCAGCCCCTGAATCCAGGAAAACTGACTCAGGCCCGCCATACATCTAGATATGTTCTCTAGATACCGTCATTGGCCAAGTTCGGAGTCACCAGCTTTGTATGATCTGTAGATGTGCTCAGGTGACGGTAGCTGAATTCAATGGTGAGTAACAGATGAACCAGTGCAAGGCCGATACCGGTGAAGAGTTCCTAAGTCATTAAATTTGTTATCAGGCGACTGGCAGAACCGAAACACATATATTTGTCTTTAAATTTGAGCTAAACCCTGCATACAGATGCTCAAGAACGTGTAGTGTTCCGTCCCAGTGCTAAGTACTGATAAATGATCAGCATAACAACCCGCCTTCTGTATACCGTCAGGCCATATCAGACCTCGAACGGTGTCTCACGCAACATGATATCAAGTTTCTTGTAAATTGCTTGTGGAGTCTACTTGGCCTTTACTGGCAGATTCGTATAGGAGTTTTCCTGCATCGTACGCCGAAGTTCCCCAGCCTCGAAATCCCGCAAACAAGTCTACAATCATAAGCATTGACTTCGTGATCTTCAAGAGCAGATGGAGTCATAATTATCTATTAGAAGGGCCAATAACACAATAATGTATCGATGGGACTCGAATTCAGCCATCCGTTCACTAAGGGATCCTCCTATAAATTATACAGAACGTCTTCTCAGGGTTGCCTATTTTTGTTTCAGGCAGGCAGAACAGCGTTGACATTCAATACGGACCAGGAGCTGCAGAGTCAATGTTCCAAAATCCCTAGTTCATCTTATCAGCGGTGGTGCTTCTTCCAGAGAGATGCAAGTTCACGTACCCAGTCAAACATAATGTCAGGTTCCAGCATTTCTATGCTCCCCAACGCTGTGAAGTCAGGCAATGAAGCTGATGATGCAAATTCTCGGGAAATTGGCATATCGGGCAGCAGTGCGGGGCTCGACTCAGTGGCAGAAGAGCCTAGTCCTTGAGTCGTTTCGTTCACCAAGAAGTCAATCCGTGCAGCTTGGAATAGCGTCACCGGCAAGTGTCTTGAGGCAGATTTGGCGAGGCAGTTTGAGATGATACGGTTCATCGCGTTCCACATTGGTGTTACTTCTCGACCCCTCGTGTGCATAGTCTTCTTCAATGCGTCTAATGCTCGTGACCGTAGTGCTTGTCGGTTGGGAACGTCGAAGCCGGGCATGTCAAGCTCGGAGACAATATGCATGATTGGCTGGAAACATGCATGGCCACCAATATGCCACTCAAACCGCTGGGCGTCCTTATCATCTGGCATCTTGTTCAGGCTTTCGATGAGGTTGACGGATTTCTCTAACATTCTGAAAGTATCAATTAGCCTTGGTTCCTGTTAAAGAGAGCTGCAGTGCATTTTCGTGTCAAACGTACATTTGTCGGACTTCAGGGATAATCACAAACTCCCGGTACTGTTTTGGCGTTCGCAACCAGAAGATAGACCAGCACCGCCATTCAACTACCGTTGCAAGTCCAATTGCCATTCGTTGCTCCGGAATCTGTGGATTGCAGTATTGTAAATAATGTGCTTGGAAGTGATCGACCATTTCATCCACCATGCCTCTGACTTCATCGAATAACGACCGAAGCTTGACGGCTGGGTTCGTGTCATCATGATTCTTGGCTTGTGATTTAGTCGTCCTTTCAAGTTTGTAAGTGCCTCGGACGATTCGTCTGAAACAGTGGTGACCATACAGACGGATCAAGTGAACTGTCATGTCGGTAAACCCAGCCTGTGTAGATGTGCCGTCGAACCCCCCCCTCAACGAGATTTTCATCCGATATGTTTCTTGGAAGGAAGGTGGTGAAGTCCTCGTCTGATATAGTCGGCTCTTGACCCCTGCTTTCTGCAGAGCGATAGTCGAGGTGGCATATCTGATGCCACAACCTGCGGCGAATCTCAACTCGAACAACGTCCATGCCCGTGGAAATGAACAGCGAGGGCTCTCTGTGGAGACCCTGCGAGAGCGCCATCGTGTGAGCAAGGCCTAAAAGGGTCCAGGTTTTTGCCATGTCATCTTCCCGCGACTGACAGGTCTAAGGGCAAGTTAGCTAGGACGCAACTTTGAAATGGGAGTAGTACAAACTCACCAGAAGCAGTACAAATGCTTGAAGTACTTCAATGCTTGGTGTAGTCAAGAAGTTCTCTCTCCCTAGACTAATTTGCACGCCATGTTGAAATTGGGAAAGGAGTGCCTCCTTTTCTACAGAAAATTGCAACAATACGTCTTCAGCCGAAAGACTATTGATAACTGAATAGAAGACAGCCAACGCCAATGGTTCGAAAGTATGAATATCCTCGCCGGAGTGAGCGGCCAGAAACTCCCCATCGTCAGAACTTGAAGCGTTCACGCCCTACGTGTAGTCGATATACTGGATCAGTCGTCGTTTGAGCGTAGGGTTGTGAACTATTCTAGTCATCGGATCAACGTGAGCGTAAAAGGTATCAAGCAAAATCAAGCATGTATCTGCTGAAGTCGGTGCCCATATCCTGAGGTCATCCGTCGAAGGTCCTGAAAATGGAAAGGGGGAATCTGAGCGGATTGTCGACAAGCTTTCTCTCGGTGCATCGCTAGACAGGCCTCCGAGCAGCATCTTGACATCACGAATCTGGAGTCACCTATTAGAGACAGAAGCTCAATTGAGGAAGTTGACTTGCCTCATCAGCCAGGAGAGAGTAGTGAAGAGATGATACCCAGCGAGATTGACCCCTCTGGCCGTCGAGGAGTAAAGCGCCATCGTAACCATCGGTTGACAAGGTTTCCGACTGAGGGTTCTGTGATGAGCCCAGTCCCTGATGCTTTGAATGTGGATGCTCCTGATTGGAAGTTGTATCAACCGGATGTTGTGGGATGGCAGGGCCACCGCTGAGGGCGCGCTCAAGAAGTTGCTCCAACCGTTCGAGGCGACTCCTGATATCGTCTTGACCAGTTTGTCGGTTGCTTCTTGACACTCGGTTCCCACTAAGGCGAGAGGACTGTGAAGTTGATTGCGGGCTGGTGTAAGTGCAAACACGGTTTCCTTTCTTACACGGTGAACAAACTGGCTGTGCGTGATCACACTTGACTTTCCGATGGCGGCAGGTCAGACAAGCTGTGATGACACGCTTTCGGTTGGGTTGATTGGCTTCGGTAGCACCGGGCTGAGATTCCATCGCTGAAACTGAGGTAGTTGTGGCTAGAAGACCAATTGATATGACTTGAAGCCAATGGTGACATGGGCCCTGAGTGAAAAGAGGTGAGTGGTGGGGAATAAGACGCGCTTATGGCCTGAGCGTTAAAAAAGCGTCTACCGATTTCAGCTGACAAGCAAAGGTTACTTACTATTGGCTCTACTAACGAGGATGTCTGTTACCCTGAATCTTACAGTATGTATCTTAGCTCACAAGCAAGGTTTGCCTCGTGGTCACTAGCATAATTATTGGTGTTGTAAAACTTATCGTATATAAATAAGGGATATGGGTTCAACATGTTAACAGCCAAACGTGCTCTATGGAAGTTTGGACCAGAACTCGGTAAGGTGAGAAGAGTATTGGAGGCTGTTAGAGGAAGCGTGCAATAAATATAAGGGAATTTCACTTAGTAGTCAGGGAAGAAGTCAGTTTGTACTAAGAATTATTTATTCACTACCCTGTAATCCTCTAATCTAAGCATATATCTTTTTGTTAAAGTTTTGGAGCATCAGTAATGCTTTCCTGTTATATTTGGACTCATTAATAGTTTAGTAGTTATTAAAATGCTAGCCCATCCTTGATTTACTGGTCTACTATGTCAAGAACGACTCTTACTGTTGTTGAAAACCCACATTCGTATTTCGTCCCTTTGGTCATTGCTCTCTCCAGAATTTCTTCTGCCTTCAAATAATCCCACATCTCAAGGGTTAGTGCATGCCTGCAAGAGTCGATATGGCCTCACACTGAATTTACACTCGCCAGACGACGATCCACTCAAGTTACTATTGAAATTCGAAGACTGAAATTAAAATCAAAAGAGCCCTGACGATGGAAAGTCAAGATGCCAGGATGTTCGGCAACTTTCTGATTAAGTCGTAAGTATTCGAAGCATAAGCTACAGGTTTACATTATTTTGTAGCATCTTTACTGACAAAACGCTAGTCCTTATCCCCGTAGTACCGTCAAAGTCATATTTGGTGATAACTCAATCTACTGGATCTCGGTCGATCTGTTGGAGAGGTATCCCAAGTGCAGGCTCTCCTACGACGCCCACAGGGGTGCCGTCAAGCTCAGCTGGCTGAACAAGACACAAACGGCTGCCTTTGTCGGCTATCTACGCAACGGAACATGGACGAGCCGAAAGCCAGAGGACTGGGACGGATCACCGCACTACTACAACCGGATACAACACTGTCTGTCGGTCCACGGTCTCGCTTTGGACTACGAAATGGTCGAACTCGCTAGACTCACGTTTGAAGACTTCACCAAGATGGCTGATCGACTTTCAATCTTCGGCCTCGTGGAGATGCTTAGAGAAGCCAACTGGACGCTTCAGAGCAACCAGACTGCTTTGGCCGAGTACTTCACCCAACGAGTTTCCATGAGCGAGGAGACCATCACCGAGGTCCAGATCGCCGGTTTCAAAAGCGAAACTAGCGCCAGTCGAACTTTCGCCAACATCGCCCTTGGGGAAATGGGCGAAATGAAGCGCAAGCTCCAGCAGTATGAAGAGAAGTACGGACCTCTGTAAACTGTGAAAGACTCCGCCACAGTAGAGGACGCGTCCTCGGAGTAAGACAGAAATCAAAAAGATGTTATTTGTGCTTTTTTAGGTGCTAAAGGGATAGAACGTGAGTCTCTCCAAGAGGATGGCGCCAGGACGTGCCCCGGTTCTAGTCGGACGAGACAAGTTTTTAAAGAAGAAGTCCTCGAGAGGCTAGGGGTTGGGATGCTGCTGCGAATGCTCCAGAGACTTGTCCGTTGTTGGAGGGGTTTGGACCAGCTTTTTGTACTTCGAATAGCAAAATGAAAAGCCGGCGTCTACGGTTTAAAGGTTCGAGAAATCACCGATAGCAATTGATTCTCGAGTAACAAATTTGCGAGGATTTAAACCCGCCGGGTAGGTTGGAGAACTGTCTTCGGATGATCTAACGATTCAGGAAGTCTGGTATAATAGCTAGCCGAACGGCTTACAGTTGACACCAATTGGCTACGAGATGTCTCCTTTATCCAATCTGCTGAAGTGAAAGCCCTAGCTAAGATCCGTCTTCTTTTCCGCAGGGTACTCCGAAGTCTTCCCATCATCGTGTGATTCTTCTTGAGAATTGGCCTCTGAGTCTTCTGATATCACTTCCCGAGCCTTGGCTTGCCGCTTCCTATCCCAGGCCAGAAGTAACTGAACAACGGCAGTCCAGACGACTGATGAGTAAGTTAGTATTGCGTAAACCAGTTGATCGATCAGGGTCTCGGGCGACTTACTCAGCAGAGCGTTGAGAACAGTGGACCATGTATAACCCTTTGCAGCCCTAGGGAAATCGGTAGTCTTCCAGACAAAGTTGGGAGCCACAGCTTGGACCACATAGGCGAAGTCGTTCGCCGCAGCTACTAGTAAGGCTCGCTTTTCGGTATCAGCGGAGCAGATCTCGTTAATCCAGCTGAGAATGAGGGGACCGGCACCGTTCTAAGGGGCTTGTGAGCACTTCTGCTTATCTCCGCTACGCCAGGTATATAAGACTTACACCAATGTTGGCAAACCAGTAAACAAGAGTTCGGTCTCTGTTATTTCCGTAAAGGGGCATCTTGAGAAGGGCGATGTTGAAGGCCATCTATTGAAGGGTTCAGTCCTTGTTTGTTTTATGCGCCGAGGTGGTAGTTAGCTTACAGCGATTATGGCACCAGCGTAGATGAAAGGCCATCGCAGACCCTTCATGGGCCCATCGGAAAGCCAGCCCCAAAATAGAGCCATAACGATAAAGATTGCAGTAGATGGTAGAGGCAAGTTGTTGATCTGAGCGACGGAATACGAGGTGCCGGGTACAGGGGGAGGATCGGCGTTGAAGCTCTTGAGCCAATATCCCATTGCGGGCTGAGGGTATGCGTTGTTCCAGAGGACGTAGATCATAGCTATGTCACAGTTTAGTAAGAGAAACAACGCTCGTAGCAGCTGGTGTCTTACGGAGGAAGTATGTGTGCCAACTCAGGAGAATAGATTTGAGCTTCGCCTTTGTCCACTTCTCCTTTCCAGCTCGCCCGATGGCGTTCATTCGTTCAATGGAGATCTCATGCTCCCTTTGCGTAGTCCACCAAGTTTTGACACCGTCTTGGGGAAGGTTAGGGAAGAAGAAGTAGCCTGCCACCGCGAGGGGAAGAGTGATGATGCCGTCGATGATGAAGAGCCAGCGCCCTTTGCCTTGGTCAGCGCTACTTATCGAAGGCGGAGAGAGGACTTACAGCCTGCATGACCATGGACACCATTCAAGTTTGTGTAAGCAGCTGCCTGCAGGAAGCCACTGAACATGTTACCAATGCTACCAGCCAGCCAGAAGATCATGGCGCGCTTTCCGATCTCGCGAGGGGTGTACCAAGAGCCGAGCATATAGTGAATACCAGGATAGAAGCCGGATCTGGAGTCATATTAGTCAATTGAGTCCCGAAGGCTGTAATATGACTGTATTCACTTACTCGAAAAGACCAACGAGGAATCGCAGAGCGTACAAAGCCTTGTATGAGTGCACAGCTGAAGTGCAGATAGTCGCAATGCCCCAACCTACTTCCAGTGACGGGATAACCCAGCGCGGCGATACACGAGTGAGAAGTAAGTTGGAAGGAATTTGACCGACGACATAACCCACGGTCCAGATTGATGTGCCTGTTGGATGTTAGTCGGATTGGTGAAGCTCCTGGCTGGGCGACTTACTAGTAACAAGTTCATTGCCATACATATTGAGCTCCTCCTTCATTCCACTCAGAAACGCATTGTTGACGTTTGTTTGATCAATGTTCTTGAGGAAGTACCCAATGGAAGCAAACGTCAAGACAAAAGCGTCAACCTTGAAAAGAAGCCATCGCTGCTCCTTGGGCAACTCCCATGTATCCCAGACGTAGCTCTTCCAGGACTTGCCGCTCTTTTCGCTCTCTTCGTAGTCAGTCGCTGAGTTATCGGTATCTCGATCGTATCGACCATCATCGACCGCAACAGCAGTCGTCTGTTTAGCTTCAGCCATTTCTGATAGCGTTTGCTTGGCAGGCACCCGTTGTTGCTTGGCGCAGCGTGGCTTGGGATCAAGACAGACACAAAAGGGTTACTGAGAAGAGACCTCATACTTGGCGTGGTCTGCACTTCTTTTTTATACGTCACGTCTCGCATGGTGGGTATGCAGTCATTGTTGCTAGCGATCGCGTCAATTGAGATGGGGTCCACGGTCGTTATCGCTGCTACCCAACTTGGCCGAAGTGAATAAAACTATGGGCCGATTTAATCGATAAACAGTCGTAGCGATTATCCGAGTCTTCTTTTCTGGTAGGGCTGGTTGGCCGACGTCGGGACGTGCTATATGGTGGGTGTTGCGTGATTCTGGGGTTGATGACACCTTTGGCTTTAGACGGTAATAGCGGTCTCGGTCCCTTATCTTTGACCATGGCGCAAAATAAACTCGGACCCGAAGTGGGATATGTCCATAACCTGTCTGATCTCAGATATTTAAGGTATTTGGGAATTCGGTCGTCGGTTGTGTTTGAGTGTTAAGTGGCCAAGTTACTAGGATATCGACAGGGGCTGCGAGATTTATACTATTTGAAATGAACAACAAAACCATTATTTGAGCTGTCAGCTCATAAACAACAGATGGGCACCAGGAAAAGAATATGAAGCGTTCAAGACAGAATTAGTGAGATACTCTTGCAGAGTCCTACTCATCCTGACTTGAGTCAACCCCAGTAACAGATGGTCCCGCAGTAGATGGCCTAGACCTGTTTTCCGTTCTCTATATCCGACTTTTAGCTGCATAATGCCTGGTACTGGCCGGATAGTGGCGTCCAAGATGGCAGCACCACTTCCTCTGCGTTATATTCGTGGGGGTCGGCGAAGAGACGGGCAAAGTTGAGGACAAGACTAACCGAGAGCTGGGGCTTTGATATCAGTAATTCTCAGACGCAGAAAGGTAGGATTCGTTTCCCCTTCCTGGACAAGCCCCACTAATAGAATGGCGCACCATGAAGTGCTGTGAGCCAGACTTGATATTGTTGGAATCTCAGAATGAACCCACTTTTCTTTTGTTTTCCATCTTCCTCCTCAAGCTCGATTCTCTTACAACAAGGAAGCGCGTCAGGCAGCCAAATTCAAGTTCGTCAGACCATCTAAGTAACGTTAACCCAGCTCTTTATCGTCTTTATACAAGATATAGTACACCCGCCAGGCAAAGCGGAGCCATTACCAAGCCTAGTTCAACTCGACATGGGGTTGAGCACGCAAGTCCCATAGCTTATTCGCACATCGCTACGGGCCCGGGAGACTATACCCGCAGTATGGCGGACCTGAGCAACGTTTCGTAAGTACATATCAAGATCCCTAACTGGTGGCGGGACCATATTATGATTGGTAGTTGACTGCTTTCAAGCTCTAGGCGTTACAAGATCTTCAACAACAAGAACGAGGCAATCGAAATACCCGCTTCACATGTCTTGAAGTACCCAGCCTTTGAGGAACACTTCACCAGAACCAGTCGCTCTAGGACCCGAAGCCTTGATTCCGGACGTTGCTCATGCATCATCGACATCGCCGCTGTATTCCTGCGCAATGGCAGGTTCTACAACCTCCACACTGGCCAGTGCCGTTGCATTTGTAAGTCAACCAACTTCTGTACCCGCGCCGTCGCTATTTACGACTTTGCGATCGAGTTCGAACTTGATGCACTCGCGGGACTGGTCGCGGACGACATGTCCAAGTTTGTCGAGTACATCAAACCCACAGACGTCCTCTGTCCCAAGCTGATGTATGGTGAGCCCGTGACACCGAAGGCCGCCTGGATGTGCAGCAACCCTCAGCTCTCAAATCGTGAGAGTCTTCGTCAGGACATGGCTCGATTGGTGATGTCTTTGGCTGACGAGCCCAGTCTCAATGAGAGCGGGGTCTGAGAGCATATCTCGTCCCTGCTACTGTTCATATAGAGAAATGGAGTCATCGACGCCTTGGTAGCGAAGAGTATCAAGCTGAGGAAATGTAACCAATGGGATTTCTCTTTCTTTTATCAAAACTGACCTTCATTTTAACCATAGTAGAAAAGTAAGAGACAGATGGTACCAGAGATGGTCTTACATAAATGCCCCACGTGATGTGAAGCGTAAAGGATGTATTTGACCAATAAGCTTCGAAAACATGGCGTCTTGGGTTCCCACTGTTGTCCTATCTGTGACGTCTTGATCTATACTTCTCAGAATACTCCGCACCATACCAAACATTACTTCCACATATCAAAGCTGGCAGCGCAAACATGTCGATCACTCACACTGTACTCTTTCAGTTCAAAGACGATGTCGACCAAAAAGATATAAGAAAAGTACATGACACAAACAAAGGCTCATTGGCCAATTGACTGACAAACCGACTGCGCTAGACATGTGATGATTTCCTTCAACTGAAAGATCAATGCATCCATCCTACAAGCAACAAGCCATACATTTTATCATTGCAAGGTGGCAAGGATAACTCGCCTGAGGGCATGCAGGTATTGCTAACAGACCATCCTTGCGTGAATCTGGTGCTGACAGCCAGTAGAACGGGATAACCCATGGGTTCGTTGCAACCTTTGAGTCGGCAGAGGATCGTGACTACTACGTCAAGACTGACCCAGCTCATCAGACCTTCATAGCTAATGTGGGTGGTCTTCTTGAGAAAGCGATTGTGGTTGACTTTACGAATGGCGTCTACTAGGGTCAACTCGACACTTTGCTGCTGAAACCAAACCCTACTTTAACCCCCATATCAAATGAAAATCAACTAGACACAGCCTGCTTATTTCAAGTAGCCAACAATACATAGAATCGGGACACTTTAGCCAAAATCAGCATGAAGACGAAGAAGATACCGAAATCAATGCGGCGTGCATTTATAACTACCCCATACGTCCGTAACACGATCCAGAGGTCCCACGGTCCTTTCCCAGCCGAATATCTTGCATGCTGACCCAATGTTCCGATGCCAATGGAAGGCTAAGCAAAGTGACATGTCCCTGGTCTTGGTGGCCCATCAAGTCACTTAGTCGTCGGGTAAATGCAAAGCCGGGCGCTTAAGTCACCTAACATCCAGATTTAGTACCGGGGGTTGGCGCCATCCAACTCCACTTACAAATGGTTTCCTTTCATGACACTGAACTCCTTATTTTCTCGAGGTCGAGCTGCAGAAATATTAATTCATCAGCTCAGATGTCGTTTCAACCAACGAACGGATCATCACTCTTCTTGGGCTTGAGCGGAAGCTAGACTGGCGCCGGTCTCAGGCAACTCGTGATACATAATTTGGATCAGGCCCATCAAGATACCGTAACGAGTGCGATTGCCCGGATTCTTGATACAGACATTGCAGAGATAACATATGCTCAAATCATTGATGGATTACCTCTGGGCGAGGTTGCGTTTGAATCAAGAGGCGGAATGCCTCACCGTGATCATCCTATCAATCATTGCCACGACAAGCTTTGCGATGGGATTTTGGACAGCACACGAGGGTTTCGCAGCACGTTTGACCCTAACATACTTAAGTTTGACTCAAGAGTGAGCATAGATTCCCGTATAGTCTTGAGTCTATATTAATAACTAAATGCCGTGTGTTAGCTTCTGTTCGCATTCCAGGCTGCTTCTCCAGGGTCACGGTCATTTGATGTACGTCTCATCAAGATAATCGCGATATCAGTCCATCAAATCGCCGTGATTCTCTTCATTCTTAATGAGGGCCTTCACAAGAACGATGGCGTCATTGAATGGGCACCACCAAAGTCCGACAAGATCTGGTGGGCACATTGCCCAAATGGGCCTGAACCTACGATGTTCTTTCACCATTGGTATTTAAGTCACGACAGATATCCTAACGGGGTAGCAGACATGGTTGGGTACTGGGCTGAATCCCGAATTCTTGGTGGTGTTGTCTTATTCGACCGGCGCCAGCCAATACCAGAATCTGACGTGGACCAGGATGCTGTATCCATTCATCCTGATAGGGAAAACGTAACATATAGAATCTGTCGCTTGACCTCTGAGAAAAGGCTACAGCTACTCAAGTTTCTAACTGCTGAAGTGCCAGACCATACCCCCCTACCAATTCTGCCTGACGAGAAGAACGATTACCGCATCAACCCGGAAGAGTCTCCTGAGGAAACAGGGATATACAGGGATATATGGGATCGCTCAGAGCTTCGGGAAGATGCATATGATCAAAGACTGAGGGACGTGTGGAATAAACTGGATTATCTCACTCACAGTGGCAAGGGCAACGCTGCAGACCGAGCACTGGAGAGGAGAAATAGGATATTCCAAGGACGTTTTGATGGCGAGCCCTGATAAGGTGTTCTAGACAAACTCATGGCACATTTAAAACATACAAGCATAACCTCGAGGTCCATTTGAATACTGTCATATTACTTGCTATCTAGTATTACATATTGTGTAAGATCTGTTCGAAGCTCTCTACCTCAATGGTCGGACATCGAGACCATCTCTCCTTGAGACTCGCCGCATCACCCTGTCGTCCCTCGCCAGCATTGGACGAAACAGCGAAAACCGAACTCTTCAACCAAACTTCCTGACTCGGCTCTATTTTTCCTATGATGCCTACGGATGCAACAGGGATCAATGTTCGCTGGCAAACGATGTTCGTGTTGGAGTCCGGCTTCAGCGCGAAGCTTTCCACATCAACCCTTTGTCTATCGAAAAGAGCTTCGGTTAGAATTCCACTGGAGCCAGCTTTAGACGAGACGATTGTGGATCGTTCATTGGAGAAGTTTCCCTCGAAACTGCCAGGCACGACTCCATCGGGTACTGGAAGAGTTGGCAAGTTCATCCCATCAGCGTGCTTACGGCCATTTATAGCGAAACCCCCTTCAACGACGCGAAGCGACTCGATAGGCTTCTGGCATCGTATGCGGTGCATTCTTACATGCCAATCCGGCCATTGTTCGGTCGGTGGGACCAGGATCGTATCGACAGCCACGGCTCGATCGCCCCAAGGATACCATCTTACGCTTGCAATGGAAACACTCGCCACGCTCTGGTTACCCGCCTTTGTCATCAGGGTGCCAAACTTGACTTCATCGCACTTCCACTTAACCGCCCAAGTCTCTCCACCGTCTCGGCTCAGCGCCAGTTGGTTGTCCGGTGCAATCTGTTGGATCAGAGGGCCTGTTGGAACGGAGAATCCGAAGGCTGAAGAATAGGCAAACTTGCAGTACTTGGCTTGATTGGCTTTCATCGGCCAAGCAACGAATTGTCCGGGAGTTAGCATGAAGTGGTGATTGCCTCGCGGGTGATTGCACAGGATTTGCTGAGGAGCTCGGACGACTTGTGTAGGGGGTTCGAAGGGCGGATACGGAAGTGGCTCAGACTTCCAGAATTCGTCGTCGGCACTCAAGCCAACAGCTATAAGCGTTTTGAGGCACCAATATACGGACTGCGGAGAGTTGTAGTCTTCGGCCATGTACATGTTTCTGTCGCCATTAGTGACACCTCCACGAAGTACCATGATCAACTTACGGATACAGCCATCCAATTGTAAGAGTGCCATCAGTTGAGAAGATGTCAGTAGAATTCTGTGCCCACCACCTCAGATGTCGAGCTAGGAACCCCCTGATTGCTCCTGGTGAGTCAAGCGGCTTAGGCATGTTAGGCACCTTGGCAAACGCCAGCGCGCCAAAGAAACCTCCACAGGCAAACCTGTACGTGAGGGACCTACCGAAAGGAATTGATGAACCTGTTTGTTGTTAGCTTAATGTGAACTCTGTTTATGCCTGTGACATTGGTTACCCTGAGAGTCGAAGTATCTCCAGATCTGAGTTCCGAAGTCCCTGGCTCGTTGTTGATACATCTCGCATCTCGATTCATCCAAATCAGCGGCGAACTTTGAGTACAGTACCTGTGAGAACTGAATGGCGAAACTGCCAGAATAGTAGTCTGCTTGTCGTCCTGTTCCGACCGTATCTCGCCGTCCAGTCTTCTCAGCCAGCTCCTGTTCTTGTCTCGCTTGCTCGACTGTCTGCCAAGGGCCATCCGCTGACCAGCCATCTCCAATGTAGAAGCTATCCAGCAGCTCAAGATCTGCATCCATCTCTTCCTTGACTTGCGAGAAAGGGACACCGCAAGTCTTTACTAAAGCAAGGTTACAGAAGACTCGAAACCAGCGCCAATTTGTCGGAGGCATTTTCTTGCCGCGAATCGAGTTCAACCAGTTCTTCAAGTTCTTCTTCTGGTCTTCGTTCAATGGCTCATAGAAACGCTTTGGTGCTGCTATGAGAGCAAACGCTAGCATTTCTGCTTCCACCATTCTTTGATCCATATCGTTCATGGCACCCCAATACTCTGGATTATGTGGGTCGGTTCCTGTGATGAAGCCGTCGACCCATGGCTGAACTAGCTCATCTACGCGTGCTGCCAGGTCTTTATTGGCGATAGAGTCGTATCCGAAAAGCAATGGCGCTATGGCCCATAGCGGCCTTGCAAAGCCTTCTAATTGTGCCGCCGACTCATCGAAATGTGCACCTGTCGCAACTGGAATACGAACGCGAGATTTTTCAGGTGAGAAATGTTGTTTTAGAGGATTAATCAACGCAATTATGGCTTCAATGAAGTCATCTCGGCTTTGGAAGGGATTGTCGGAGAACCCTGGCAGCGGCGGCATTTTAGTGTAACTCGGGCGAGGTTGGAGAAGGAGAAATTCTTGACTCTGAGTAACACAAACTGAGAGATTAAACAGGCTCAACAATTATAACCAAGTTTACAGAATCTTCAACTTAATCACCGCCAACAGCACTCTT
Organism: Fusarium oxysporum Fo47; assembly: GCF_013085055.1. Lineage (NCBI taxonomy): Eukaryota > Fungi > Ascomycota > Sordariomycetes > Hypocreales > Nectriaceae > Fusarium > Fusarium oxysporum. Next base: position 1,469,773 of record NC_072845.1, read on the forward strand.
GACTCACGACACGATAGAAACGAGCTCTCGACAATTGATCAGCTCCAGCCTCGGGCGTCGGCCCATTCACGTCCGAAGCTATCATCAGCTGATGGTGACCTCCAACCATTGGCTCGCTTACAACACCATCCCCATGGGGTAACAATCCAGAGCTTGTTTTTGGTCAAGGATCGACACACGAACGCCTCCTCTTCTCCGAACTCTCTCGTTATTACATAAACTATGCGATCCCTCGGGCAGCGGGCGAACTCTATAGCCATACAATCACAAGCAAAATGGACCATCAGACTGTGCAGTTAGGTGGAGCTGGCAATGGGTCAGCCGCTGGAGACCCCGAAGTCCCTTCGTGTCAAGGATGTCGGCGGCGAAAGCTCCGCTGTTCCAGAGACAAGCCAATGTGTAATCATTGTCAAAGATTGGGTATGTCGAGGCGTCGAAGGATGAGATATAGTGACTGACTTGTGTAGACTCGCCTTGTGTATACGACACGAAAAAGAACAAACCGGGGATCAAGACTGGGGTCATAGAAGGCTTGAACCGTCGAGTTGGTACGTAGAACGGTGATAATTCCACTCCCAGCTGACCAAGATCAGAGGCTCTGGAGAACACAGTATTCGACAACGCGCAACCCGGCAATCCAGCTCTTTCATCTGAGTCTTCACAAATTATTGGAGCCTTCTCAAGTCTCATTCAGGAACTTCGAGGCTTAGTTCACAACTCGGCGGGCTCGTTATCATTGCCGCCCGCTCACTCATCAACAGCCCAAACACAACACGCGACGCCAGGATCTGTAGCTCTGTCATCCCCGAACGATCTCCAACATCAACCGCGAAAGAGACGAAGAGTGGACAGCTGCGGCAACCCGAACATAGAGCTAGCCAGCCAGCTCAACGAGTTAGGAAGCACTTCGAGCCAGTTGCCCCCTGCCGAGCTCCTAGAAGAAGTCATCAATGCGTACTTCATCCTGGTTCAGCCATGGATACCCATACTTCATGAGACACGGTTCAGGGGTCGCTTCTACAGTCATGAGCAACTGCCCTGCCTCACTGTGCTACTGCATGCAATAGTAGTCGCTGCCATTCGCTTTGTCGATACTGAGAATGGAAAGATATCTGAAAAAGAGCTAGAGACATGGACCTCGAGATCCAGAAGCATAGTGCTTTTATCAGCTATGGACGGCATGTCGGTCGAGAACCTACAAGCCCTGAGCATCATAGCCTTTACAGATGTAAGTAAGCTGCGTTTATTGGGAAGCACGTCTAACTAGGGGCTTTTCCAGATGGGTAATGGAGACATGTCCAGAGCTTGGCCTATCATAGGCTCACTTACAAGGACTGTTGAGTATCTCCAGCTCAGTGTTGAAACAGACGACCGACAACAGGGACCTTTGCTAAAGCCCTTAACCTCTTTATCACCATCGCAGAACTGGACTCAAGAGGAGGAGCGAAGGAGGGTATTCTGGAGCATCTTCAACCTCGACAGGTAGGCTTACACCATCTGATGATTACAGGCACCAGCTGACCGCTTAGGCTTTGCTCTGTGATGACTGGGTAAGATGACACAAGCCGAAAAGTAGTTGGTTCATACTTACAAGCTCAGATGGAACACCAGTTTGACATCCGACGATGTGCGCAGGCGATTGCCAGCCGACGGAGGTCTTTGGCATAAAGAAGAAACAGTCCTCACTCCCTACTTCGGTATCTGGGATCGCTCAGCCGCAAAGATGGGGAACTCGATCGTATTCCTTCCAGCGCACTACCCAAGTCCTGATCAAGTCGCGGAAGCACCGCCTGAGACACCATCGACGAGCACGACAGCACCCAAGGGCAACGACACCGTGGATATGACAACTGTCGGGGCGTTCGCTTATTGCATCGAGGCGACTGAGTCTTTGAGCCGGGTTACTACGTACTTTCTCCAACAGAGAATCAACTTCAGGGATCGTCAAGAGGTCGGGAATTGGCTTACCAGGTTTAAAGAGCTGGACCTACGCCTTGTCCAGTACGCCCTCGGTTTTTAAGTTAGAGACATTGACTGACATTTATGGCAGCTGGAAGATGTTCCTACCCCAGAAATGGAAAGACTCCAACATTTCTCGAAGACCAACCATTATCAACATGGATCCGAACCTGACGTTGGCTCACATCACCCACAATACCTCTATGATCTTACTGCATCAGCAGATCGCGTATCCATCACCTCAATGGACCAGTATCGTACGGATGCCTAGCGCCCATAGCGCAGAGACATGTCAGATCGCTGCAGCGGAGACGGCAACAATTACACGCAAGTATCTCAAGTACACACTAGAAAATAGCCCTGTTAATAGCCAGTTCGCTTTCTGTGTTTTCGTCAGTGCTCGCGCATTGCTTGGTAAGATACCCCACCAATCCTTATAATCTTCGACTGATGATTCCGTAGTACACTGGAAATTTTACAAAACCGATCTAGCCCCTGAGTTCTGGGTTTTAGTCGAAAGCCTCGATGACTTCTCTAAGAGATGGGCAGGCCCTTTGTCCCGATCGAAATCTAATTCTTCCTTGGCTGGGGAGTACAGCGCTCAACTACGCGCGCTTCACAAGAAATGCGTGGAGAATCCGGATTATTCTCCAGATGTCGTTGGATACTCGACCGATGGTTTTGTTACACAGATACCCAATTACCTCCGCCAAGGACAAACCGACAATCAGCACAGCAGCCAAGCTCAGGCCGGAGTAGCATCCGGCACGTTGCAGAACTCATTTGATAGCGGGTCCCAGAGATCTATTCTTAATCCTGGCCCTCCTCAAGCCCCAGGCAGCCAACTCAGCTTCCTTCCCCAGATATCTCCTACCAATCCCGGAGTGGAGCACAGTTCACCAGATGAGCTGTCAGCCATCTCAACCGTTCTTATGGATCAGGATTTCATGCAGTTGGATCGAGTCATCAGCTTTGATGACATGATGTTTACGGCTCAGACGATTGACGATCAAGGGGGACCTTTCTCTATGAACAACTGGACATTAGGATAATGAGGGAATATCAAAACTATATTATGACAAGTAGACAAAGTGCTTCACTAATTCTGCATATGAAATTCTGGAAGAAGTATCTATACCAATCCCATCTTCAACAACCTGTTCCCAAACTCAATCAAGTAGTAATCAGCATAAACCAGTCCATGATCCCAGTATCTCTTGTAGTCTTTGGCATTGTGATTTGCCGTGGCGTTCTTCAGAATAGCCTCGAAATGAGCTTCAGGCTTCAGGTCCTGAACCTCAAATTTTCCATCTGATCTCAACGTCGCTTTCGACTTTTCCTGTGCAAGGGAAAAGTCGAGCGTATCCTTGACAATTCGAATCGCCATCGATCGATATCTCTCACTCAAGTCGGGTGATCCACTTCCAGCTAGAGCTTGCGATAGAACAAGCATACCGTTTGCAGCAATAATGCCCGCTGAAGAGTCTCTCAGTGGTGCGGAAGTATCAATCGGGGCGTCAAAGTCCCAAAGAGGAACGTATCGACCCTTCGTGCGATCCTCTCCGGAGACGGGGACTTCGACACAGTCTGGGGACTTGAGTAGTCTAAAGATGAAATATTCAGCTAAACCAATAGCTGCATCCAGAAACTCAGGATCTTTGGTCCAGTTGTACGTCTGTGAGTATCCTAGGATACCCCAAGCTTGTCCGCGAGCCCAAGTTGAGTTGGCCGCGTAGCCTTGACCAGTTCTCTTTTCCTTGACGGATCCGTTTTTGGGGTCGAAGTTGACAACGTGAAACGTGCTGTACATGGTTCTTCCCACAGACTCGTCTGTCTCCTGTCGTAGTAAGGCCTTGATCAGAGCCTTGGCGTGGGCTGTTGCTGCTTCAGCCATTTCAGTCTGGCCAGTCTGTGCAGCCGCGTAGTACAGCAGGTCGAGATTGCACATCGAGTCGATAATCACCAGAAAGTCCTCTGTCATGCTAGAAATATCGACACCATTTTGCGACAGGACATCCCATGATCGGATAGCGCCGACATTGGCGTTGTATCTTGAGTAGAGTGAGCGCGCAGCAGTGATGATAGACTCAAGGGCTGTCGACTCGTGTAAAGTCTCCCAACGAACTCTCATAGATGGCTGGATCATGAAAGACATGTCGTGAGTATCTCTTCTCTGGGCATACTCATGAAGCGGGTCAGACCAAGCTCGTCCGACAGCGAGCAGTTGCTTGAGCAGTTGTTGCTTGTTGGCATCTCCAGCTGAAGCTTGCGGATACTTGATGAGACGCTCGATCAGCGAGTATATGGAACCTGGGAAGAAGCCACATGTCCAAAAGAGCTTCTCACGAAGTATGTATTTCCCAGCATCTGACCCAGTCTGGGGGACATATTCGGGGTACGCCAATGGGGGGTTCTATCAGTGTAAGTGAGGTGTTCACATCGACCTGAGTTGCGCTTACGTTGTTTACGAGGCCTGACTCTGCAGCGTGAAGGATCTTTGCTGTGATATTGTCCTCAAAAAGCTCTGAAACGATGGATGATATCGAGGCTTTGTGAGGCTTGGCAAATAAGGTGCCGTTCTTTGAAGGAGTAGTCGCACTGCCGTTTGTATGGCCATTAGTGTGACCGTTGATACCGTTGGAAATTGTCATGATTTATGGTACTGAGGAGTGATTACGGTAGAGTGTGTAAGTTTGATTGAATTGTTTAGTGTTGGTTCCTTTAAATGCTGGTCATAATTGATCTGCAGTTGTCTCTTGTCTTAGACCTCAGCCTGAATGTGAGATGCCCGAAGTTCCGAAAGAGTTAGCCCGAGACTTGGCCCGATGCCCGCTGCATGCCCTTTAGTCATCGTAGTGGGTCTCTTTCTCGACACGAGAAACACTGCCGTCGAAACACTCAAAATGAGAAGATGGCAGACGGAGTAGGTGAGCAATAAGAGGATAAAGCGTACATGTTTATCATTAAAAACTACAAGGGGAATGGTCTACTATATTTTTCTTTTGTTGCCTGACTTATTACCAATGGTCAAGATCTTTGAAACAAATCTAACTCAATGATTCGTGGTGTTGGCGGTATCTCATCTTGTACGTGCTATTCAAAGAACTTTGGACATCACAGGCCATGAGATGTTGGTAATTACATAAAGAATACGTTACCATCACTGCATCTCTATTATATATGATATATAAAGAACAACCGAGAGAATAAATACGTGTCCAAATCTCGCGTTCTGTTTTGCCCAACACTGCTCGTTCCAGCTTCAGGGTAGCCAGCTCGCCTTCACCAATCAGTGGCCCTACTTAGTCAAACCAATTTCTCAACACCCCCAACATCGATATTTGCCGGCTCACATAATTCTCATAAGCCAATTTGAGATTCCCGCTCATCCAACGGATTTCTATTCGACCCCAAAATCGTATCCACACATCCAGTTCAATCATGGAATACCTCAAAGGTCAGACCATGGTTCCCATGAAAGGAAAAGAGACGGCTGCGAGGACCATCACAGTGCAGAGGAGTGCAGTAAAGATCTCTATTATGAAAGTAGACATCACTGTAGGCTACTTGAATCTATGGTAAGAACGATCTTATTATTATGATGTGTGCTATGTTGAAAGTCTAATTGCGCAGTCTAAGGTTGCTATACAGTCTATGATGACATCCGAAAAAGAAAAGAACTAATTTTAAGACCTCAATGGATCATGTTGCGATATTGCTCCTACTCCGCCTTCTTGGAAGTCTTGGTTCGAAGCTTCATGAGGATGTAAACAAGAGCATACGAACTGAAGACGAACGCAGCTGTGATGCCGGCGTCCCTCCAGGCGTATGAGTACGACTTGAGGTTGAGAGTGCGGAGGTAGTCATCAGCCTTGCTGTAAGTACACACCTTACACTCTTCAGTCGCATCAGGGTTGATAAGCTTGCTAGGCACGTGCGTAAGCCACTCCTTGAGGTATTCACCACATGTGGTACCGTTGGGAGGGCTGAACCTAGCAAACTCGCTTTCCTTGCACTTGACATCGGCCCCCCACATGTCAAACGTCAGCATGCTACCCATCAGGTAGTTGAAAGGGTTGATGTAGTAGAGCCAGTACCTCCAGAAGGTCTGGATGCTGGAGTAGGGTACAAGGACACCACAGAAAGACACCAAGATAGTGAGGACAAGCGGATTGACCAGTGATGCGAACACCTCGTTTGGCGCGTAGGCAGCAATGAACTGACCAATGCCAGTGTAAATGAACTCATACATAAGCATGACAAAGAAGGTGCCGCCAGAACGGGAAGAGTCGCTAGGGAAACCGACGGTGTAATACCAGGCGACGTAGTAGATGACAGCACAAACGATCAGGTAAGGGACTTCCGAGACAATCAGGCCAGTCACGAAAGCGATCCAAGAGTACATCTTGGACTTCTTCTCACGGGTCTCGAAGATGTCTCGACGATGGATGAACAACGGCTGAAGCTGAGCCATGACACCGGGAGCGACAAAAATGAAGTTGAAGATTGTAAACAACTTCAGTTGAAGTTCAGCGACAGACGATCCAATCTGCCAAAAAGTGAAGCCGTTGAAGAGGGCAGAGGACAAGTGGAGAGCGAACTTGTTGTTGACGTAGTCTGTGTTGCGATACAAGGCGATGTTCATGCGATGGGTGACGAGCTTGGTCTGCTCCCACAGAGAGGTAGCGAATTCGTAACCGTCGTCGGTAGTGGCTGGAGGCTTGGAAGCAGCTTCGCTGATGATGCTATCGAGCTCTTTTTCAACAGCATCGTGCTCAGGGGAAGACAGCCAGACCTGGTTCCAATCCTTGCCTTGCGAGAGATGTCCAGAGACGACGTCAATCATGTGCTCGGCAGGGTTGACATGTTCTGGGCAAGGAGCCCCGTAGCGACCAAAGTAGCCAGTAACCGTATTGCCGTGCTCGCCAATGTCGCCAAAGTACACTGTCTTACCGCCCTTAGCGAGGAGAAGAAGGGTATCAAACTGAGAGAAGAGCTGGGCAGAGGGCTGGTGGATGGTGACGAGGATGGCTTGGCCGTGGGCAGCCAGCTTCCGCAAGAACCGAACGGTGTTGTACGCAGATTGTCCGTCAAGACCAGAAGTAGGCTCATCAAGGAAGATCAAGATGCTAGGCTTTGAGACCAGTTCGACGCCAATAGTAACACGCTTGCGCTGTTCGACGCTCAGACCGGCGCCGACTTGGCCGATCAGGGTATCCGCAAGATCGTGAAGTTCCAGAAGTTCAATGATAGTGTCAACATACTTGAGCTTCTCCTCGCGAGGAGTGTCACGGCTTTGTCGAAGAAGGGCAGAGAACTCTAGAGCCTCGCGGACGGTAGCGTAAGGTTCGTGGACGTCAAGCTGTTCACAGTAACCCGCAGACCGCTGGAAAGAAACTGGAAGGGGCCGACCATCAACCATGATAGAGCCCCGAATGGTACCCTCAGTCTTGCGTTGAGCCAGAACATCGAGCAGTGTAGTCTTTCCAGCACCTGAAGAACCCATAAGAGCACCTAACATGCCTGGCTTAACCCAGCCTTGAACATTGTCGAGAAGAGTTCGATCGCCTTGAGGAGTCTTGACAGTATAGCTGAGGTTCTTCCAGGTAAACACAGAGGTGTTGCGCACCAGACCCCTCACTTCACCACTGGTGTCGGAGTCATCCCCAGATACAACACCGCCATCACTGCTGCCCCTGATCTTCTTCTCACCCTTTGTCTGTCCCTCCTCATCAGACTGGCGGAGAGCAGCGGTGATGTGGGCGTTCTCGCGAGGAATGACCAGACTGGGTCCGTCCTCGGAGGAGGCGTGCCACTTCGTGGTGAAGAAGATGGTGATAGCAACGAAGAAAGCCCACCAAGCCCAAATGATACCGAAGTTTCTCCAAAGATGGTTATGGCCGTACGAAAGAGATGCCAGATAGTCATCGCCAGTAACGAAGTTCACTCCAGGCTTGGCTCCACCTACTCCAGAACAAGCCTGGTGATCATCATTGGTGAATCCAGGACCACTTGGTACGAGACTGTGACCAACACAGGGAATGATCTTGTCATGAAACTCGTTGGACAGAAGAGCATCGAAGCCGTATGCCAAGGGATTGATCCAGAAAAGCCAGACAAACCAATCATGCATCAGAGGCTTGCTAATGAGATAGCCAGAGTACATGATTGTGGCGCTGATGAGAAGACCGGAAACCTTGGAAGCAGCATCAAAGGTGCTGAAAGCCGCACCGACAGCTCTGAAAAGGGCCGTAATGCACTAATGTTGTTTTAGTATTGCAGAATTAGTAACCAGAAGTAATGCACTTACGATTGTGATGGAAACGAGAAGAATCCAGAAGGTGAAGAAGTGTCCCGCCGAAGCAGTAAGACCGACCATGAAATACTCCACAACTGAAAAGGTGCTGACCTGCAAAAGAATTACAGGTACATCAGCAGCAATCTGAGCGATGCAGAAGGCAGCAGGATGGTACATGGCAAAGGATTTGTGCTTGAGAAGAACAGGGCGTCCAGTAAAAGAGTCGGTGACCTCAGACATTGAGACCAGGGAGTTGCAGAGAAGAGCGACGAAGACGGCACCCGATTTAATGAAAAGACCGCTCGAGTCAGAGGAGGCATTATAGAACAAAGAGCCAGCGATCAAAGCCTGTACGATCATGGAAACCTGCTTGATGAAGAAGGTAGCCTTGTCTCCAAGGACAATCTGGTACTGACGTTTCACACAAGCTTTGGCCTGTGAGATAAATCCGACCGTCATGGGGCTGCTATCGGGAAGCTTCTTGTCCTTTTGCTGACGAACACCCAGTTTGAACTGCTTGGTCCTTTCGTCGGCGATCGTAGAGGTAGGATAGTCGTACTCAGACCGCATGCGCTCGTAGATGGGCGACTTCTCGTACTCTGCTCGAAGAGCGTCTGCGGTTCGTGGGAAACGGTTCTGGTGATCGGGATGGATCTGTCGCTCGGTTGGGACAGTGACACCAGTGAGGTAGTCTGCGACGTTGGCGCCGTGCTGGCAGATGAAGCCCATGCTCTCCATGAAGGGCTTGGCTTCCTTGAGAGGACCGTAGTAGACTTCCTTGCCTTCGTCGAGCACGAGGACCTTGTCGAAGAGATCGTAGATACCGTTACCTGCTTGGTAGAGGGTGACGATGGAAGCGAGACCCATCACATCGGTCATGGCGCGGATGGCTTTGGTGTACTCAAGAGCACTGGATCAAATTAGATAAGTACCTAAAAGGGTTTCAGTATTATTACTTACGTGCTGGCATCGAGGCCACGGGTTGAGTTGTCCCAGCAAAAGACTGAGCCTTGAGTTGCCAGGGTTTCAATGATGGATACTCGTTTTCGCTCTCCTCCAGAGACTCCACGAATGAATGCGTCACCAACCTTGGTGTCGATAGTATGCTCGATACCCATAGACTTGAGCAAGAAGTCCCTTGACTGGACTCTCAGCTCCTCGTGCGAGTTGACACCATTGGGGAGGTGGAAAGGCACTTTGAGTCGAGATGCAAAGTCCATGGTCTGACCAACAGTCAAAGCCGGGTAGAAGACCTCCTCCTCAGTGTTCATGACGATCTGGCCTCGATAGTTCTTGGCCTCCTCGGCTGTCATGGATCCATAGTGGACATCACCCTTGATGTTGGCGTATCCTCGTCGTTTGTTGGCGATCATGTTGAGAAGTGTTGTGCAGCCTGAGCCAGGACGGCCGAGAACAAGGAGCATCTCACCAGGCTTGACGCAGCCATGGCTGTTATCGAGGATGGTCTTGAGAGGTGACTTTTGGCGAGACTCTTTGATGAGCTTGGGGATGTTGTATTGTGACAAGACGTTCTCGTGGATAGCGGCATCAGCAGCGATGACATCGACAGTGAGGTTGGTCCAAGTAACACCAAGCTCTCTGTCAGGGAAGCCAGATGCCTTGTCTCTCTCTTTGTACTCCACCACTTCAGACTTCATAGACCATTCGGTGTCATCATGGGAGATTTCCTTCATGGGCGTCGGTTCATAGACCGTTTGCGAGTCGTTACTGTCGGAGTCCATTTTGGTGGTGGACTGTATGTTCGCCCTGGCTAAAAGAGGGTAGCCTTTACCGCCGACTTACGCACCGAGCCTTTTTGTCTTTGATATCGAACAAAACTCTAAAGAAAAATAAAATGGTGTCTGTTGCTGCATGTTTTTACAGGGAAAGTGGTTGCATGCTTCTTATAAACAACAACACGCTTTTGACAGGCATCGGCTTGACAGATTGACGGGCTTTTTCGGCGTCCGACAGCAGCGTAGAACAGACAGCTTGACCAATGAAATAATTGGATCTGGTTCCTTTCTTGACAAGCATTCTAGTACGAGCGGGTTCTTCGATCCACTTGGATCTGACGGAAGTTGTTGATCTACGGACCCTGATAAGAATGTCCTACGCCCGGCCAAATTTACCGCTTAGTCAATTTGACCTTGGTGATGTTGGCGCTGCAGCGTGCATTGGAAACCGTGGTGACTCAAACGCTAGCCCCAGTTCATACAGAAGGGAAATGGCTTCTTACAGGGGCTGGCTATTCAAGCCGCATTCAACACCGGATTCACATGCTTGTGAAACGTGATTTTTTAGCAAGCGTCACAGCAGAAATGACAATATTGATTTCGATTACGAGTGTCAGCTTAGGAATACAAAGTTGATTGCCGCAATAGCGGACAAATGAATGAGTGCGAAAACACCGACTACGAGGGAACAGGCCCGCACAGCCAGGTTCGCATTCGTTCAGATATGAGACGGACTATAAAAAATTGCGACGAGCTCCGACTGAGTAATAAGTAAAAACAATGACGCAAAAGATAATCAGCCGCATCCGAGTCGGCCATTTTATAGCCGTCTCTCCGACTTGTCCCCCTACAGGATCAACAGGAATCATTTTCAAGGGGTAATTGAAGCCGGATCTATCTATAGATTAAATGTATCTGCCGTTGGTAAAAATGGGCCGGAAGAAGAGGAACTCTTGAATCTTCCGCTTAGTCAACATCTTCGGCAGATCAATCCATGTCTAGTCCATGTTTAGGCCGTGATCTTCACGTGGGATCCCGGTTCAAGGTTTGACACTTTGTCTGATATCGTTTAGCGTTGGCCTCGTTCTCGTTTCTGCTTTTAGCTTCCTCCGCTTATTCAGCGGTCGGTTCGCATTCTTCTTCGACACCATCCTCCGACCCATCCTCGGAGAGCCTCATGTTCCGCGTTTACGAATCTTTCGGTCGTGGACTTTCTCGCGAAAAGACCGCGAGTTTGACACATTAGCCTCGTTTTGCCTCATATCTTGGCTTTTCAGCCGGAAGCTTACACCATATCGTCGTTCACTGTTATTTTTTCCAATCTTCCGGCCGTTTGGTTCAGTTGTGGAACTGAGCCCAACGTCCAAGTTGGCAGACTCGATTTCGGCGAATTAACCCACCTCCTTCTTCCTCCAATCTAGTCTTACTTGCATGTCAGAGCTGAATAAGTAATCATGATGCAGAAACGGGCCTGTGATGCCTGTCATAAGAGAAAGGTACGTATACGATGCCCCATCTCCGTTCATTCCCGGGACCTCCGCTTCCCCTTTATCGATCGGTCCCATACATCTCTTGGCGAGATTGATGTTGTCCATCCTGCATGCTTGTCTTTGTGGAGGTGTATCACATTCTTATCCAGTTGGCTAACAAGTTGCCCTCATTCTTTTAGATCCAATGCGATTCAACAAGCCCAGATACACCCTGCAACTGGTGTGAGCACCATGGCTTGGATTGTACATTTAACCGGGTGAGAGGGCGGAAAAAAACAGCCAAGGCTAGGTAGGTTCTGACCGTGGCGTTCAGCCCCGTGGAGCATTTCATTTTAACTGGTCTATTAGATCTCGTCAAACATCAGAGCAAAGTCTGGCGGAGCGCCTCAAGCGCATTGAGGATGCTCTTTCTCAGACACTTTCTAATCAGAAGAACTCCGAAAGCAGTGCAACCAAACCATTGACTCCAAGTTCACTAGTCTCTGATCCCCACAAGAGTTCAGACCCTGGTGCTGGAGACTCAACCAACGATGCCCCTCAAAAGTTGTCATTCAACCGGCCATCTTCTTCCTTTTTGAGAGCTACAGATTCGAGATCTGCAAGCGTATCCCAAGGATCTCCGTTTATATCTCAAGCCCCATCTCCTGCTGGCGGCTTCACCAGCTCTGTTTCCTATGGACAACTCCATTATGGTGGCTGCCACTTTGGCCACATCAGTCAGCATAACGGACTACCTCTGCTTTCAGAAGAGGGAAGACAATGGATAATTTCAAAGACTGGTCACGAAGTTATTCTTAATCCGGGCGCCACAGACCACTCCAACCCTTCCAAATCGCCTGCACCTCACGTTTACCATGACCAACGCGACTTGTACGAACTTCCTGAAAGAAGTACCACAGAGAAAGCTTTCGATGCGTTTATCCATTCCTCTTTCAGTTTGGTGTTTCCCGTCGTGGAACGGGTTCTGTTCAAGGATACCATCGAATTAGCGTATCAGCCTTACACAGGTGATGTCCCTTCTTTGGAGCATCTCAGTGCCAAGGTTGGTGTTTTGGCTTTTCTTTCAACGATAGTACTCTTCCAAGACACATTTGCAGATACAGCAAGTATCGACCCAGACTTATGTGCCACAAAGGCACGTTATCTACTCACAGACGTCCTGGAAATAGCTAGTATCAACAACCTTCAAATAGTCTTCATGCTGGTAAGGACTTGATCTGAACATTGGACCCCAACAGAACTGACAAACGACCAGAACATGCATGAGATATTCTCTGGACGCCTTCGATCCGGTGCCATGTTCCATGCCATTGCTTGCCGCATGGTTTTCACCCTTGGCGGCCATACGTACATATCAAGTAAACCACGAAGCTCGCAAGTTACACGCTCAGAGAGGGAACGGCGCCAAATTCGCATGCTATTCTGGCTATGCTATATCTTCGATAAAGATATTGCTCTACGGACAGGTCAACCGCCACTCATGTCCGACGACTATTGCGATCTCACCCTTCCAGAGACCTATTTCGAATGCTATGAATACCTTCCCAAACTCAACGAAAGCCTCCCCCAAGTTTCCTTCGAAGAAGAGAGTCTCATGCCTCACCTTCCGGGCGACCCTCGCCTGAGCCAACTCAAAGACAAAACTAGTCGTCTGCTATATTCGGCTCAGGCCGCTAAGAAGTCTCATGCCCAGCTACTTTGCGACATCCGAGAGCTTGACGAAGAGCTCGAAGCCTGGAGGCAATCCGTACCCCCTTCATTCCGTCCTGCACTCTCAATCACCGACGAGTCCCAAGTCGCTGTTCAAGGGATGCATCTTCCACGCAGTATGAGACATATCATTCTGCATTTGGACTATCATCATCTGATGATTGCAATCCATCGAGCAAGTGGCAGGTGCATGGAACCTGATCCCGGAAACCCTAACGACCAGCCGGAATGGGTCCCCGGGGTTGAGTCGAGTAATGCTCTTGCGCTGGAAGCTAGTCGTTCAACACTTGTGTACTTGCGCGCAGCGATGTGTGGAGTCGCTGGTGAAGCATTCTGGTAAGAACAGTTGGCGCAAATCGAATCCAGCTCAGTAACTAATTCTTATGTAGGATTATTGTCTTCTATCCCACAGCAGCCATGATCACTCTCTTCTTCAACATCCTAATGTATCCGCTTCACGAACGAGCTGAGCAAGACCTTGAGCTTCTCAAAGCAGCCGCTGATCTAATCAACAATCTTCCGGTGCGGCGACTGACTACTTGCGAAGTCTCACATATGAAGCTCATCAATGACTTTGTTGTTGAGCTAGTTCGACTTGGAAGGAGTGCAATTTGCAAAGCAAATATGGAAAGAGATCATGAGCTTGACAGACAGTTGATGATTATACACTAGTAAGCGCAATTTCTCTATAATTTGTATTCTTTAGCAAATGGGTTTGGGGGCGCGTGCCGGGTATACCATAGTGGATTCAATAGAGGGGATATAGAATGATTCATGAGATTGGTACAGAAACTTAAGAGCTTTCCAAAACATTTCATAGCTCAAGAAAATTTGGGAATCGGAGTGGTATGCGACAATTCAAAATCCTGTTACTTTTACTGGTGAACGGTGAGAGACCCCAAGGGTGCATAATTCATGAAATGCAAAGACGAGCTTTCTACAGACCTTATATCTGGTCAGACGCCCTCATATGCCTGCGGAGATTGACACGCAATGATCCACGAAGGAACATACAGATACCCGTTTGGACAATTCCAACTGTCGAAGAACTCCATCCCAGGGTCTCAGCAAACCGACCTCGGGCCCAGGTAATCTCAAGAGATGCATGTCACTCAACGTCTTACCCTGTAAAGCTGTGTATCCCCCCGATTGCCGTGATGGTAACCGGAGCTGGCGGTCAGTACTATATGGTTACGCGAAAAGCATTCATTTGAATCAATGAAGGAATTATGTAGTAATCGAATTTACTATGATCTTCCGAGCGCAGATACTCTATGGAAGTTTAAATATCTGTCGAGAAGCTAATCACATGAGCGTGGGGAAGACAGATACTCAGGTTCAGTAAGTGAAACCACTGAACTGACTCGGCTATTGAAACTTATACAATGGCAAGCTGTTGATTGTAAGGCCTGAAAGAACTCAACTGAGCTTGTAGTACACAAAAGTTCCGATAAGTCTCGTTGCCTTGAACAAGAAAGGCAGTCCGGGGCGAAATGTCCAACTCCGGGGGCGCGTCATTTAGCGACGAAATCGCACCAATTGTCTCGGACAAACTCGTATTCCGCGCCCTCCAATGACTCATTACCGTGTATGACAGATAATTTATTGAAGCCTCAATAATTATCTCTATATTTTCGAGATTTTTTTTCTTCAACTCTAATTATCATATTCTTGATGCGATAGAAGATTGAGTTTTAGATACAAAAGCGAATCAGCTATGCCGTCAGCAACTCGTCAGGATCAGCTCGTCTTAGTCCCTTGGGACCCCAACTCTCCAGAGCATGTCAACCGAATTTATGAGCAACGAGTGCAATGCGGTTGGGATAAGCATTTAGTTGAAGGATGGAAGGAGAGACAAGTCTCGGGTCAGAAGTCCATCTTTTGGATCGTGGGTTTCCTCAGGTCAATTCACAACAGCCAAGTTTTAACTTTGACTAGACACTGCGACCAGATGACCCCGAAACTCGCGAAACACTTCAACTACACTTAGATGCGTACCCAGAAGTAAGCCTCTGATACTCCTTTATAATTGCTATGTCTGACATCTCTCAGGACAAGGCACCATTGGTAGACACAGCTGAAAGCCTCAGAGCCAAACCCCGAAAACCGACCCATACAAAGTTCTATCCCGTGGGCCACATCTCACTTGATGACAGAAACGAGAAAACAGGAAACTTTGTCCTCGACCTGCCCAAAGAAGGCGTCTACTGGATCAAGACCTTCTACGTCTCAAAAGCACTTCGAAGCAAAGGCATCGGGCGAGCAGCCATGGACATCGTCGAGTCAATGGCAACTGAGGAACCGCTATGTGCCAAAACCCTCGCACTTGATACCGCTGAGAAGGAGATGCAGAAGAAGTTGTACCGAGAAAAAAACGGAAAGGAGCTGGGTGTAAGTCTGGGTCGTTGTGAATGTTTGCAATCTACAGAGCTGACACGTTTTAGTCAACTAACCAGGATTGGTATGAACGGCGAGGATATAGGCTAATTCACATGCAGCCTGGCCACTACTTGGACGACGAAGACCCTCCAGTCGATGCTGTATTTCTACGACGAGATATTGCATAGTCATTAGTTCTTCTTGCCCTGTTGGGATGGTCTGGTCTGAGATGGATACCGTGGAGTTAATAATCAGGACATCGTTGACTATGAATAGCGATACAAAGTTATACAACTTGATAGATATAATTCACTCCGACTGCAAGAATCTTGAAACAAGATAGGTTTACATTAAAATCACAACTAACACACTAAGACCCCAGCACATCCTTACCCACCGCACTCAGTCATGTCAGAATGAAAGAAATAACACAACTCTGGTCCCGGATGTCCCGAACTTAGGTAGTCCGGTGAGGGCATGGAAGAACTTAGCTCAACTTGAAATCAGATTACGAGTAGAGTTCGCAAAAATCTCAAGGCCCGCTCGGACAATCATTACCGACTCGAAAGACGTCTGCCTAATATTCGGAGCGATGGCCTTCGTACGAAGTACCTACGGAGAAAGATGAGCAGAAGAAGTGCGATCGCTGAAACAAATTGATACCCCCACTCGGACTCATAAATGGGAAGAATCATATGATGTTGGCTGTCGCATTAAGCACAGACATGAACCAACACTGCTTGGGAACGAGAGCCTAATGCATGAATCTGATTTGTTGAGCTCTCTGATGATTCCCAACCAACAGAAGATTTTGAAACAGTCTATTCTTAGCCATGGTCTGTATTTATGGACGTGCCATTTTATGATGAATTGTATGCCGAAGTGACAAGGAAATAAGAATCTGTTGGTCGTATAACTGAAGCCAGCACCTTCTACCTAGCTGGTCGAAGGGTTGATGTTGCAGGAGGCTGGTATCATTGATCCCACCACATGCAAGACATTATTTAATACGAGTCATGCTGGTCAATTGTGCTTGGTAGGGTAGAGTAGCTTCTTGGGACGAAGGTAACTGAGATACCTGTTGTATGTCGGCCATAGGAACGGAATATCAACTATTCCCCAGGCAGCCACATAATCTCAGTCATTCCTCTCCAGGCATCAGCAATTATATCTGCAGTTAAATTACCGAACCTTCGCTACAATTCTTTTCAAAAAGCAATCTAATGTCTTCACTCACTTTCATCCGCATTGGTCTTCTTTTCTGTTTATCCTGCAACTCTCATCTGGCCAATCAAAGTCTTACCAACTCTACATCAGTGGCTAAAATACCCAAAATGTCCAGAATATTGGGTGGAAACGTGTATGGATCCTTTGGAGTGACAGTCTTTCCATGAGTTGGCTTCGGTGACTATATTGGCGGCACAACTACCGGTTGACCTGCAAAAGGGAGCTATCTCAGACATCTCTGTTCGCTTGTCGAACATGAGTTTCTGGGTCTTGACCGATTCCAAAGGGCCAACATGTCAGATGATCCTGAAAAGGAAGAAGCATACTGCAACAAAATGGGATTCTTGGGAGCCAAATGGTATAGTAATCCTTGGCAGGAAATTCTTGACGAGACAGCGGAGAAAGATCTTGACTCACCCCGCCTATTCGCGGGCGTCCCAGCTGATGGTGGTGTCTGGGTCATATACACAACATTTTCACGGTCCCGAAGGGAAGGCCTTGGAAGAATCGGCAATGCATTGGCGATGGAAGAGCGCTGTGACAAGATCAAAGAATTTGGTAGCACCTTTTATGAAGATCCCAAAGACTGTCCCCACCTTGACCTCGATGGCTCCAGAGATGGGGAAGGGGACCAGCTTGAAGATACTTTTGCATGTGGAGAGGATTGAACCTTATCAGCGAGTGTCCATGACCAACCCCATATTAGCTACAAAAGGCTTGATATTTAGGCTTGCAATTCCCTTCATAACTTGCAGAACGATAATATATTGACTCGGAAGTGCTACAGCATATCAATTCTGTCCTTATACAGCGCATCGAATCAATGAATGTCATTAAGGTTAGCCGTTCTAATCAACATCATAACGAGATTTGACTAGTGTTCCGCCATCGGCTGATGATGAGACTCACTTCACATGTCTCTTGCTACTACTCGGAGCACTTACCACTAACCTCATTCCCTTTCATAGAAGCTTTAGTCTCTTAGAATCCCAATATGAGTTCCTGTCTCCTTTCAGTTAACAGTGAGACTAATGACCCTGGGGAAGCTCATAAGCCAATTCGGACTTGCCAGCCCACAAAGGGAAGGAGTTTGAATCATGCTGATAATGATCGTCAGGTAGAAACCGGTCGATCTTGGACTGAAAACAGCCCTGCTTGTGGACCTTGCGTCTCTCGAACCGATCCTCAATCCAATCCATCCAAATCGACCGAGTTGCATACATACCAGGAAAGTGACCAACTCCAGGAATACCCAATACTTCCAGATCACCAGAATACTTCTCGTAAGTAGCCTTTGAAGTAGCCAATGATGCGTTGCAGTGCACCGCTGGATCTTTGTCACCATGAATAACAAGCATAGGTCCCTTCCAAAGCCTCTCACCGGGGTCAACAATTTGTTTGAGAGCAGCCACAGACCATATGTTCATCCAGTCAGGCTGGACATCATGTTTTTCGGAATTGAAGAGAAAGCTGCTGACGTTTTGAGATCCCTCAACCTCAACCTGGTTAAAGAGAGTGACTCGGTCGATAACCAAAAGAGTAAGCCAGTCACTAAGCTTGAACTGCGCATAGACTTGGTCCAAATATTTACCAACCCAGGTAGTAATCGATGTAGCTGGCAGCGAGAATCCATCTCTGAGTGGAGCAAACAGCAGAGTTCCTAGATGGCCCTTGACTAGATCCTTGAACCTCCCGTTATTCTCACCGAGAAGTTCGGACACCTCATTAAACGGCGCCTGACTGACTATGGCCATTATTGAGGTAATCAGTTGTCAAACGCTCTGGAAATGCATTCAAAGCAGCTCTCGAAGTATTGAGAGCTTCTGCTCCACCAGCTTTCAAGATATCATATTGATGGATAGTAGTGGTTCCATCCCACGTGATACCACCGCCAAGGTCGGCGTATTCAGGGGCCGCGGCAGAATATTCTGCTAGGGCCAAGGCATATAGTACAAAATCTTGATAGGAGAGACTACGTGACGATCAGATCTATATCAATAGCGCAAAAGCAAGGGCCTTGCCATCGGGTAACAGATGAAGCAGGGCCCATACCGCTTCTCTCCAGACTGCGATGGGTAGATGGTGTGGTAGTGGGATACGATCCAGATGTACCATGAGTCCAAAGCACTGTTTGGGCTCTGTCAAGCTGTTGCAAGGCAATATATACATTGACACAACAAAGTAAAGTACATCATAAGTAAATATAATAGCGAGAATCATTTCAAGTACGTAATGATAAATATATTGATATAACAACTATTAGGTATATGTATAATTTATGGCTCGTTCATGCATGCACGATGCATTACTATTAGTCTATGCATTAGGCGATCAGGCAAGGTTAACAGTAACATTATCTATCTCGATTTTAAAATACACCATACACGTCAGTCATACTAACCCCTATTTCTGAGCTACAAAAGGCACGCTGATTATGTGCCCTTACAAGAGCAACTCACATCGTTTCGGTCAGGAGGTTCAGGTGAGAAACGTTGATAAGCCATAGGCATCTCGAAAATTCGTAGCTGTTACAAACCCCTGGCGGTCTGGGCTCGCTTACATAACGACGGAATGCCAAACACTTGTTCAGGAACTCAGCATCGCTGAACAAAAAATCCTCTTGTGTATTCAGTTGACATCTGCTGTACCTAGCGATCTTGACCTATGCAGGACGCGGTCCGCCCTAGCGAGCAACGCGCTCGTCGCGCGTTCGCCCAAGGATATCAGACGTGGTCTGCACTCCATAGAATATCCTCTGAGGAGACGGGCTTGTGGAGAGATTGCCTTCAGCGCATGCGAACCGCCTTCCCTGATCATCCCCGGCTTCCCCAAAACGTCAAGGCCGACAAAAACTTCAGAAACGTCGCCTTGGTTAAGGCCACTACGACATGGCTTGTAGTCAATGAAGTTGATCATTTGCCGCCCTTCAAAGATGAATCTACTTTCCACGTTGCCTGGGATAAGCCAACCAAGATGATTCTAACGGCAGATGGTCGACATTCAAGTGCAACTCTGCCTGATATCTTTGGAAAGCATATTCGCCACATACCTGTTCTGTTGCAAGCTTGGGCCTGTACTTTCCGCCAGATGGGCTGAGCTCGTCCCCGGCGCCCATCTATTCAGACATGACATTTCTTTGTCAAATGGGAACACCAGCAGATCACCGCTCGAACACAACAGCAAATCTCCAGTGACCATAAATCTAGGAGCAGTCAGCGAAGGCGCTGCTCAGTGGTGGACTGCCTTACTATCTGTCGAAAGAGGCTGGAGTGCGACAATGTCCAACAAGGAGGGCAGATGTCTTCATTCACCATGGTCCATATCTCTTGAGTCAGAAATTCCCATCCTTATCTCAGTAGAGGGAAAGTCTACAGCCTCAGCATCTGCAGATGTATCGACTACCTTATCAGAAGCATATAGCTATCTTGCCGAATATTGTAGCGTCCATCGTATCGACGATGATGTCTATCTTGCATCTTTGGCAGGAGCCTTGATGATCCCTGCCTCCAAATATGACGGCCGGTCGATCGCCCTACCGGTCCCAGACGCCCATTGGGGTGAGAAAATGGAA
This sequence comes from Fusarium oxysporum Fo47, assembly GCF_013085055.1. Classification (NCBI taxonomy): domain Eukaryota; kingdom Fungi; phylum Ascomycota; class Sordariomycetes; order Hypocreales; family Nectriaceae; genus Fusarium; species Fusarium oxysporum. Next base: position 1,490,143 of record NC_072845.1, read on the forward strand.
GAGGATAGACGCCAACATCAAACATCTTCGACTCTCATGGGCATAAACAATGTTCAATTCGATAGATTATTGACACTTAGCTGCAATGCCAAGGGAATCAAAGCACTTCTCACCAGTGTATTTTGTGAGGTTTGTGGCTGCAGGGTTCGTTTGCGGTTCTTGATACGATCAAAAAACCCCATTCCCTTTTGGGAATTATGATCAGAAGAGACCCTGAAATTGGATTCTTATGGCTTGGTTCGTTTATCACAGGTGGTAACGATAAAACACTTCGAGAAGGCCGCGCTGGTTGGTGGAATATCGATCTTGGAGCAGCTGCGTGGACAGGGACACTGATGTCCTTTATTCAGATGCCAGTCCCTCAGTTTGCTACAGACACCCGGTCAATCTCACGTGCCGATGAATGCAGACTACTTTATCTTTGCCATGACATCAATTATACTATTCCGCCGCTGTTTCCCTTCCCACCATTCGGCTCGACTGCCATAGAAGATACAAATATTGATGTTCACGAACATATACTCTGTGGCTGGGACCACAGTCTCAGGTTTTCGCATCTTACTTGGCACTGCAGTGATGGCACAAAGGTTCAGCAGGGTCCTAAAGTTCCGAGCATGGCAACGAGGTTGAAGAATGGAGTGCTCCAGGGTTCTGTCCCGGAAGAGGAGGTAGATTACGAGGAGTATGATTCAGAGGATGAGAATTCTGAAATGGTGACTCGAAACATATTCACTTGGCTTCGCGGAGATGATGGGTTCCCAGTTGCCGAGAGGGCAATTCGTGAACACGAGTGGATTGATAACTTGGACTCTGAAGATGATGAACCCATTGAAGGAGATGTACATTCTTCGTTTGATGGACATCTTCATGGATGGCTTTTAAAAACATCAGCCCATAGGTCTAATTCAATTTAAGCCCTAATAGACACTGTATATTTTCCCAGTTGCCCTATCTTCGTTGTTCGAATACATGCTATGATGCTTTTTTCGATTGATTCAAACTCAAGTGTGACCCAACAACATGAGATAAGTATGAATAGCAATGGATTGTCTTGAGCTTGCATCTGTATTCCCACTCGCCACCTCAGATTGATATAAATGATAGTTCGTTCATCCTAGTACGAATCAAAGTGTTTTGCAACAGCAATCAGGCGGTTGCACTGAAGTGAATTCAAAGATCGAGGCTTATGGTCTAACATAAGTTGCCTGAAACGAGTGCACCGCCTCAGATAACACAATTGAAGTTAGAATGGGCGCGTATAGGTTAGCCCGGACCGCAAATTTCTCAACATGTTTCTAGTGCCTGATGCGCTCATGTTAGTCTTGCTGAACCTTGGGGGTATTCGGCCAAGCATACCTATTAGCCTCTTGAAGGCTTCACATCGACGAGTTATGTTGTGAAAATACGGAAGCAGGCTGTTCATAAGGATACTAAATGGCATTTTCACACCACAGTAACATTACACTGCTGATGTTACCTAGACCAACGACAGCAACATAGAGATAAAATCTAACCTGATTTTGAGGGCCTTCACTGATTTATTATGGCAAAATGTCAAACAAAAACACAAACCTACCAGTTGCAAAGTTGAAGGATAAACACCAGCTTTCAAGCACAGACCTCAGTTACAAAAGGCACGCGAGGCTCCATTCCCCCACGGTGAATCATAATATTTGATCCCGACAAGATACATATTTACCCTTTGGTCCTTTGCCGGGGGGGTGGCTAACTAAACAACCCACGCTGGTTGATAAATCTAATGAAATTTTTAATCACACAAGCGGGACCATAGTATCAGGTCAGACAAAATCTGTTGTGGCCCTTGACTGAAGAATAAGCACCCTTAGGCGAGCGTACTATGTTGCTTGATACTGGATAGGTGATATCAGCCTATGCACTGAATATTCGTAAAGCCAGTTCCCGTAGAAGTCACCTGGTAACAATCATCATTTCACCTATTTTATTTGATCAACCTCGCCCAGGTCATGAGCTCTATTAGAATAGAACCAACCGCCGAGAGTCCATTTTGACTTTCGACTTTTGCACCACCGGGTCATATGCCAAAGAGAGCTCTTGAAATCAGGACAAAAAGGCTTTTGTTCATCAACCTCTTAGTTTGAGAGCATCTCATTGAATTCAAGTAGAAGTCCCCGTAAATGGAAGAGAACTTACTTCCTGTGTAAGCAAACTAAATGAAAATTTAAAGTAACACCCTTTAGCCTTCTCGTGAACTTTTACCAAATATGACGCCTGACTCTCACACTGTTTCCTTCAACCTATATATAAACCTGCATCGAGTCCTGAACAGTCACAAAGGCTCACTTCTTACAATCTTCCCAGTCTCTCATCCCGCGAGCTGACCGCCATCATTGAGCCTATCTCCATAGATGTGTTATTTGCAGTTGAAATTTGTGGCTGAGAGCTTATATCAGCACAGAGAACTTAGAGCCTATCTGATATGTAGTTATTCATACTTATCATACCGTATATTCGCATACTTGGGAAACTCGTTCAATGAGCTGAGACATAAATGTGCCACTGACTTGCACGGAGAATTGCATAATACGATCCAAGGTTTGTACAGGATTTTGAAATCCGATGGCTATTCTACAGATTGTACCTCAGGTTACAATTATCTTTGGATCCAAGACATTTGGCCCGGCTATCATATTGGTCTGCGTGAGATAGATGGATTCCGAGACAGTTCTAGTCAAGAATCCTGACATTCCCAGCATATCAACGCCTCCTCGCGCACGCACCATTTTCATAACGCCGGCGCCGTGGCTCCAGTATGCATTCATATCTCCTTCAAGGAACTGCGATGATCAAGTTAGTCTTTTTCCAAAGATAAAAAGTAAAAACGAAAAGTAGAAAGGGATGCTCACTGCTTCAGAGGCCATAAGCATTGACAATGCGATAGTTGTGTCAGTAGCGACAGTCTCCGACTCGATGGCGTCTTTAGCCATTTGGATGCACATTAGTCGATATTGAAGTTTTTTTACCCCAAACTTGCTGGAGAGGCTGTTATTTGTGACGGTGACATAGTTCCGGCACGCCACGTGAAAAACAGCGTTCATCAGGCTGACTTTGGACATTGCATTTGGTACCCAAATATGTCTCATCAAGTGAATAAAGTTTTGCTCGTCGTCTTGAGCATAGCATGCAGTATATCCGTAAGAAATAACATAATTTAGATCTGTGATACAACATGTTAGTTGATTCAGTTTGTTGAAAGGAGGATGACGCACAGAAGTCAAAAAGATAGTGCTCATCATCTGAAAGTGGTCTTGCAAATCCTGTGTATGCGGCACTGCGAGCACCGCCGATCAACTGTATCGGACTTGGTGGGTGATTTCCAGTCTGTTCATGTACTTTTGTTTTAGGTATGATCTTTCGGTATTGCTTATTGATTGCTGGGTGAACCACAGATCGCAACTCTGTCTTAGCTTGAACATTTTCAGGGTTGTCTCCCTCGAGAGGAGCTTCATCTTGCTGTTTTTTCTTCTGGAGAGCACGAGAAAGCTTTGCAGCGTGAGATCTTATCAATCTGATACTATTTGCATTGGTGATCTCGTCTGGATGAGCAGAGTTGATGAATTGTAGTGTTCCGGGTTGGAATTTTGGTTGTTCGGTGATTGGTTGGCTTTTCGGTAATCTGCCGCGGCCTCTTCTTTTAACTAGCGTCACCTGTCTACGGACAACTGATCGCCTTTCGGTGTCCGTAGTAGGATTCTCCATTGTTGATAAACCAAAGTACGAGGATGACAAAGATAAAAGAAGGGAATGTCAGACTAGTCTTCGTTTCTTAAACATGAATCTGACTCAGCGGGGACCAAAGCCAATCATCAGCTGATAGTATATCCCTATTAGGCTAATATTAATAAGCTCACAGATAAGCAATGATAACTATCTATGAGTATCTGCGATGAAGCCTCCCTACTCATCACCCAGCCTCTTCGTATTGATCAAGTAATCCACCACTTCTGTAACACTCGCCTCCAAACTGATCCAACCACGCCCGGCCCATTTCTGTAGGAGATCAAGAGCAATATCGTTCTCAATGTTGTATATCAACTTCGGGTCACCAGAAATAAAGTTATCGACGAAGTTGCGATTCGGGTAAGCGCTTCGTAGGATATCAAGACAGTCATTCCATGTAAATGATGCTGCGAGAACTTGGATGCGTCGACCATGTACTTCGGGGTCGATTGCAGCGGCGACATGGATAATCGCAGCATCGGTGACGTGGCTGTAATACACTTCTCATAATTAGTCACAAGTATTAGTTACGGAGATATTACTTACTAGCAGGGGTTTGCAGCTTTTCAAGATTCCCCAAATACAGCTGTTCAATTAGCTGGGGAGGCACAGACCGTAGATGTTTATCATCTCGGAGGTCTCCCAGGATAACACAAGGGCTGACCGAGTTGACTACCCAGGGGAGCTTCTCATCTTTGACAAACTTCCAGACAGCTTTTTCTGCCTCAACCTTAGCTGCAAAATACACCGGCATAATTCGATCCGATTCATATGGAGGAGGGGCCCAAGCAGCTTGAACCGCAGCATCGTTCCAAGTGTCAAGGTTTGTGATGGTGTCACCGACACCGGGAACTGGAAAGGCAGCAGCCCAAAAGGAAGAAGTGAAGACAAAACGCTTCACGGATGGCTCCTTTGCTGCTGCTCGACAAACAGACAAAGCTGATTCTATAGTGGCTGGAATAGCAACATTGGGGTCAGGAACCAAGTCTCCAATGACTGCAACATGGATGACAGCTGCGACACCCTGTACGGCTCTGTCGAAGTCATGGGGTTTGGTCGTATCGGCAACTACAAGCTCGATATGGCCGCGTTCGGCGTACTTGGAAACAAAGTCATCCTCTAGTAGCCACTGGCTTGATTTTAAGTCTCGAAGAGTGCCGCGGACCTTGAAGTCTCTCTTCAACAACTCGAAGACAATGTGACTCCCAGTGTGACCATTGGCGGCTGTCACAAGAACCCAAGACCCTTTGGGGATTGCCGTTGGATGCTCGGACATTGTGGTAGGAATATGGGTGTTGAAGAAAGAGGAAGGGGTTTGAGTTAATGACAGATCAACCAGACTGGATTGCAGCAGCTCAAGGCTGCTTTATATCCTTATTTCATATTTGTTCGTTAGTACACATAACGGCTGAGCCAGCCTGCGAAGTCTGTTCACACACGACAGCAAGTAAGTTAAAGTTTCTGCCAATCAGAAGTGAGTCTCACACAGTGACAAATCCTTATTCTGATAATGCATTATCGTGGCCTTGATTATAACTCAAATAACAAACTAAATTGTTGGCCACAGGGTTCGGAAGCCAATTGGATAATCGTAACAACTCCGGCAAGCCCGAGCATATTCCTTTTCAGAACTAGTTCTGTCAGAATATTAGCCACTAACTACGAGACCAAATATGCGTAAGCGGTGTACACAACAGGGTTTCATCACTAGCCAGACTTGGTTCGTCTTATCCCGAACTTTTTGGTCGGCATCTTCCGTCTTTTGAGCCTCAGCCTGACATATGTAAGTTCAGGTCATGTTTTGTCGGAGTTTACGATTATCGCCGGTGCTTCCGCCACCAGAGAAAGTAAACGACGAGAGAACATGACCAATGGTGTTGACTTCGAGGAGCGAAAATGGTAGTTTCTGTGCAATTCGGGCGATGTTCTGTATCAGAAACCATATTGCCTGGAGTAAAACGATAGCTTTGGCCAGACTGTCTGTTGTGGATTGTCTTTGATGTCGCTCGGATCCACGTCAGGGAGATGACCACATTAAGCCAGAAGAAGAACTGCAGATGGTGAGCATGTCAGCCTCTGCGTGGGAATTTGGAAAAAAGTCCAAGCCTTCATCAACGTCAATGCCAAAGCCACCCGTACAAACATAGAGGCTGTGCAACTCTGTCCATTTGTGACGCCTCGGGGGATGTTCCGGGGGTTTGTCTTGGAGGACTCGTATCTCCAATTCAACCACCTACTGGTGCGGTAGAGGAAGCTTCTCACATGCAGGACGATGTTGCTACCGTTAGGGGAAATGGGTTGATACAGGGTTGCGCATAGCAGACATTCGTATGCATCTCGCCCTCATCAATATCACTACTTAAACATTGCTGACAGAGATCGTGACAACTGACGGGAGTGGCTGCAGTGAGTGTTCTGTACACATAGCACTCATCCAGCTGATTGTTTCATCTAAAAGTGAAAATGAGTTTATTCAGACAGGCTACAGAGCCCCTTCCAATTCCATCAAGAGAAGCGTCCAAAGCATATGGGCTATACACAATGAAACAGGTAAATCCTTCCCAGAAGCATGTCTCCTCACACTCACGTGTCAAGTCAATGTCTGGTCCCATATCCTAGGTTATGATTTGTTTCTGGTTATTCCTGTTTACGTCTTTAATACTAAGATTCCTCCACGGTACAAGGTTGCTACTCGCGAAAACATCGCAGTATGCACGATATACTTCACTGGGGTAACCATATACTTCTTCTTATTCGCAACGTAAACCCCTACCTCTCAGTCTCTTTGAACTAATCTGAGCCTGACAATCATAAATCTATCACGCAGTCTCAAACCATTCTTCTCACGCCCATTTCTCAGCGGTTAGCTCGACTATATCGGTATTTTTATCCTCATATATAGCGCCATGATTCCCCTTTTATACTATGGTTTCGTTTGCGATCACTTATTGCGTAATATCTACTGGGGCTTAGTGTCAATTCTCGCTGGACTGTGTGCACTATTCACAATGCATCGAGATTCCGAACTGCCAAAGCGAAGGCTGTTCGTGGAGCCCTCTATTCTGCGTTTGAGGAACTAGCGGTTTTGCACCTATTATCCATACTGTGATGAAGTAAAGCTAGGATGTCCAAAAGTATAGAATGGGATTGATTTGGTACTATATGTGGCTTTGTTTAAAGGTATTGGCGTCGTTGCCTACGCTCATAGAGTAAGTTGAGTCTGGATTACGGACAGCAACTGACATCCTATTTATTCGCGTGAGCCTCGCCGATTACTAATATTTTCCTTTGCAACAGGTGCCTGAGAGATTCTTTCCAGTGACACTCGATATCGTGGGACAGAGTCACCAGATGCTTCATGTTTTCGTCATTGTTGCTGGCATCATGGACGTCATGGGATGTTTTGGTGATTTTGATCATCTTCACGAATATGGATCACGGTGTATATAGAGAGTTAGTTTATCTCAGACCAATCTAGATTCAAACGGAATTTGCTGTGGCTTTGGCAAACATGGAGATCGTTATTAGGTAACTATATGATGCATAGTCCTTGTCATGTGCCAGGACTCCGTGCAAGAGAAGGAAAGTGGAAATGCCTCTGCTGATGATTGGAAGAGGTCATGATCTGCAACTTGTAGACTGTGAACTAGTCCCATGCATTAAAGAAACGAACAGCTTGATAGAACGCTTCGTCTTTAGCAAAGACTTGCTGCGGGTTCGATGCATTTGCACGAACAGCAAAACCATGAGTAGTACCACTGTACAGAACCGAGGTGAAAGGCTTGCCTATCTTGGTGAGGATAGCTTCAGTCTCTGCTTGCCTGGGCTGGGGGAAAATTTGATCCTCGGCTAGATCCATATTAGCTTTTCATTTTATTTTATTATTACGTGGCGAAACTGACCAGCGCCAGCGATGGACACGGGCTTTCTGACAGCCTCAATCTCCTCAGTAGCTAAGAGACTGGGATGAGCAGTGAAGCCAACATCAACTTTGCCGTTCTGACCAAGTGAGCGAAAGACGTAACGTCCACCGTAGCAATAGCCTGTTGCAGCGATGGAGTTCACTTTGAGCTCATTACGTAGGTAGTTGATTGCTTTTGCAACAATTGGGTCAGTGACACTTGGGGGGTGCTTGGCAAGGAACTCGGTGATGTTGAAGTCGGGAGTTTCCCTTGCTGGGTTACCCTGAAAAAGATCTGGCGCAGCAACGACGAAGCCTTCTTTGGAGAAGTTGTCGACCAGCCTGTTTTAGATCAGTAGAGAAAAGTCAAATGCAGGGGGCAACCTCACTCTCTATTCTCCTTCAGCTGGATGCCATAGACATCGGTAAGAAAAAGAACACCAGTTCTTTTTCCAGGCTTCTTATGGCCAAGGTTAAACCTTCCGGGCTTAGATACATAGAGATTCACTGTACATAGTCAATTAGGCACTCAGTGAAAACTATGTGTGAGGGAATGCTGACATCCTTGGTATTTCACAGTTTCGCCCTTCTGATGTTGATTCGCTGCCGATTCTTCGGCAGCCATCACCCCGCTCGGGGCAATAGAGGTGAGGAGAGACAGAAAGACGGCAATGGGCTGGAAGAACCTCATTATGATGGCTTGTAAGGTCGCAAGATATTGAAGTGGAACGGTAACAAGGAGGAGGGGAATATATACAACGATTTAGGATAGGTGTTGCTTACGAATGGTCCAGTAATCATCAGGCTAAAAGAGATTGGCTGTCGTCATTATGCTTGTTATGATGTTGACATTCCTGGATTGGACGGCATTATTGCATGCTTGAAAGTCCGTGACGACGTTGGAGTGGGGGAGGCAGGGGGAGGCAGGGGGAGGCAGGGGAATATGCTTATTCGATACAACCTTATTTCAAGAAAAATGCCGCGCTTTGTCTGGTCCCTACCTATCCCCAAGGAATTTCACATCTTGAAGCATGGTGCCGAGAGTGACTAGTTCTTCTAAACCTATACTAAACTTACCTAAATCTTGTCATCAACCAAGGTTTTGGACCTAGCCTGCCAATTACTTCTGTGTCCAGTTCGTGATTTCAATATTGTGTTAGCTCATGGGGGCGTTAAGATACTCCAGCCATGGCTTGTATATAGTCTAATAGTTTCGAAAGGCAAAGTCTATAGTAAATGCAGAGTTTCAAAAAGGCCCAGCCTTGTAAGACATCTCGTAACGCTGATATGTAACGACTGTACTACGAATACTCCTAGGCCCAACGGGAGTCAAACCATTATGAGTTTTCTTTGCGATGCTTTTCTCCAACAGTGGGGCGCTGGCGCAACGGTAGCGCGTCAGATTCCAGCTATTAAGCACGGAGATTCCTGAAGGTTATCGGTTCAAATCCGGTGTGCCTCAAACTTTTCTTTTTAGTTCTTGACACGAATCTGTTTTTCGACATCTGTAGAATTTCATCAATAAGATGATTCGAGTTGAACTTGCGCCCTCAGGGATAGCAAAATTAAGCTTTGATAAAACGAGCCAACTATATAAGCCATTTAGCGCTCCTGGCCCACTTACTACCTAATTGGGCCATTGACTGTACCCTACGTGAAACTTGGAGCATTTATTTTACTTGCAGACGTGAAAACTAGACAACATGAACTTATTTTTATAACTTAATTCTTCAAACTCGATATCCTTTTCCATTTGATTTCTGAGCTAAAATATGTTGCTTCTATGAACTAACGATATATAATAAACATTTGCTGCCTTCCCTTGAAAGCTCAAGGCAGAGGGATAGATTGCTTGTGGCCAATAAACAGACCCTCAGGATCAATCTTGGCCTTGATCTTCTTAAGTCGCTCATAGTTTGCACCATAAAGACGTGAACTCCACTCCTTCTCAGTAAGCTCGGTATCAGCATAGTTGACGAAGCCACGAAGCTTGGAGCCGCCCTTGACAAGAGCATCCTCAAATGGTTTCATCAGACCTCGCAGGTAAGGAATAGCGTCGGCAGGGAAGCTGGAAGGGTTGACAGAGTTGGCGTCCCAGCGAATTAACCACAGGTTTCTGCCATGAGCATAACCTGTATCGCTATCTTTGATGTTGCGGGAGACACCGCCCCAGAGATCAAGGTAGGCGAATTTTGTCAGATCAGTTCGGTTGAAGGCCAGTGTTGTGCTCTCGAAAAGAATCCGAGCTTGTTCAAGACTGAGAGGGTGGTCGGTCGTAGTGGTGAGAGATTGAGTGTAGAATGCTCGGCCACCCAGGAATCCGCCGTCGGGCTGGTTCATGCCAGCACCAGCAACAGCGACTTCAAGGTCCCACCAGGGAAGGACAGTCTTCTTGACCTCGACGGCGGACTTGATAGTCTTGAGCTTGTTAACAAGAGGACGAATAACGCTGTCAAAGCTGTCGGGGTTGCCGTAGAAGTATCCAGTGCCATCGTAAGGAGGAGCCATCAAGCTCCATCGGAAGGCAAAGGTATCAGGGCAGTCCTTGCTGGTGGCATAGTCCTGGATGGCCACGAGAGCCCTGGCGCCGTCTCTGGGGCTGAGATCGCCCATAGAGAGTGTGAAGTTGATAGCCTTGTCGAACTCAGGCTTGAAGGTCTTGGTAGTCATGGAGAGAATGATACCGTAGGAAGCTCCAGCACCTTGAGCAGCCCAAAGGAGCTCGGAGCCCTTTCCAGCCTTGACAATGGTGCCGTTGTACAGCATGTACTCAACCTCGACAATGTTGTCCATGGGAGTGCCAAGATAACGTGAGGTGGTACCAAAGCCGCCTCCAATACTGGATCCAGTGACACCAACATGGGCACCACGGACGTGAGGAACATGGCGTCCAGCAGTGTCCCAAAGGTACTTGGCAACAGGTCCAACGTGAGTGCCGCCACCGAAGGTCATGAGGGTGGTCTTTGAGTCATACTTGACGTCGTCAAACGCAGCCATGTTGATGACCAAGTTCCCGGGCTTTCCGAAGCCATTTCCTTGGAACGAGTGCGCAGGGCCAAGGGCATTTGCGTTGACATCAGCCTCTCGCGCACATTCTAGCGCAAGGGCGACTTCATCGCGAGATTCAGGGAACGCAATTGCAGCAGGCTGGGGACGAATACGCTTCTGGAACTGAGTTGTCTCTGCGGCCCATTGACTGTCAGACTCGATGACGTTTCGCAAGCCGGCCTTGTCGAGACAATTGGTCAATTCCTCAGCCTTGTTCTGAGCAAAAGCTAGTGAAACGAGAGAGGCGAAGACAAAACGTCGGAGAGAGCGTGGGGATGCCATGATTGCAGAGCTGATAAAGATCAACGCTTGAGAGAATGAAATCAACTCATATGGGTGATTTCATTGTATTTATGTCTTACTGCCCCTGTTTGACTTTGAGCAGTTTGAAGTAATACACGGGATTAAGCTTCGGCCCTTTGTAGTGGTGGGCTGCAGGGGGAAACCTACAAACCCTGTCATAACTCACCTTGGCTTTAACAGGCTAAAATGCAACATTCCTACAGCACGGTTATCACTGTGATACAATCCTTCCAGCAGTAACTTCCATCCTATTATGGAAAGGTCGCAATCACCAAACTTACGACAACGGCATCATGCAAACGTCCCTGTCTCAAAGGGGAATATCCCTCAAGGGGTATGATCTTCTAAGCCACACTTTATCTAACTCGACTACCGGTATTGGATTCCTTCTGAACCTCCAGCATTGTATGGAGACTTGCCAGGCATTAAGCTCCACTATTACCAGGTTCGGCGAGCCAGGTTCCGACGTTTCTAGGTTTCGTTACCTTCTATATCCAGGTCATGTTCCGCTTTCTACGGATAAGAATCTTGTTACTACCCTTTCATGGCATTATGTTGCAGCAAATGTGGACTTTTCCGTCTGAAGTAATTCAGCCTGTTAGGTAAAACGGAAATCCATCTTAGATGAGTTGGCTTGATGGAGTATAAGAGGAATGTCATTGCTGTAAGGTCCCATGTGCTTGTTGCAAACATCGTTAGTGTAGGATGCTTAATAATAGGCTTAATTGCACGTTTCAGAACCTTTTCCGTGCTCACTAGTGTACCGACCGCTCCGACAGGGCGAAGCGAGTAGTCCAAACTATATGCAGGGGTTGTATGTCACTGCTCTCAGGTCAGACTGAACCTACCCTGTAGGATATCGTTTAAGAAAGTTTAAATAAAAACACTAATATTAAGAAACGTAACAAAGAGAATGTAACTGAAAGGAGCTAGATGAGCTCTCTAGATGGGTACAGAAGTCTAAATCTAAATGCAAAACAAAACAAAAGGTCTATCCCTAGGCCTCTCTATCTAGTGACTGAGCCTGACACATATCCGCGTACACGCCTCCCTTAGCCTGAAGTTCCTCATGCGTTCCAACCTCAACAACCTTTCCACCAACAAGCACAAAGATGACATCAGCATTTCGAATAGTCGAAAGTCGATGAGCAACCGCAATCACACTGCATCCGCTTTCCTTTCTCGTCTGTTCCAGTGCCTCCTGGACGAGTTGCTCCGAGTGTGTATCAAGCGCCGAAGTTGCCTCATCGAGAAGCAGCAGCTTCGGTTTGCGGATAAGAGCACGAGCAATGGCGATTCGTTGACGTTGGCCGCCTGAGAATGCTGTGCCTCGTGCACCGCATGGAGTGTTGAATCCCTCTGGAAGGGAAGAGACAAAGTCGAGGATATTGGCTTGTCGAGCAGCCTCGTTGAGTCGCTCGTCAGATGTATCGTCAATTTCACCATCAAGACCCATCAAGATGTTCTCTCGTACAGTTCCTTCGTAGAGGACAGGCTCCTGCTGAACCATGGACATCTCGTTGCGGTAGAGGCGAGGCGAAACATCCTTGACGTCTTGCTCACCAACGCAGATCTTGCCAGATACAGGATCGTAGTATCGCTCAAGTAGAGATACCAGGGTTGATTTACCGCAGCCACTGGGACCGCAAACAGCAACAAACTGAGATGGATTGATCTGAGAAATGTCAGTAGGTAGTCGTGAGATGGGTAAACGAGAGACTCACATCCATTGAAAGTCCATGAAGAACTTTGGTACTGCGACTCTTGTACTTGAAGTGCACGTTATCAACACTGATGGGCTGGTCAAGATCCGGACCTCGGTCTTTGTTCTCATTGGTCTCTTGAATGACTGGTTGCTCCTCCCGCAGGTTAAAGAGATAGTTTGCCGCACCCTTTGCTCTTGTGAGACTACCCAAGTTGGCAAATAACTGGGCACCAGCTTGGCCCGCAAACAAAACACCCATGAAAATGAGGAAGAACTGTTCTGATGTGTACTCGCCAGAGGAGATGAGTCGTGAGCCGTACCAGAATCCGAGTGCCATAACCAGAAACTCGATGGATTGTGAGAAGGCGTATGCAACCATCGAGATCGAGAGAGACTTGACTGATTGGGCGACGATGCTTGACAGAGTCTCAGAGTATGCCTCAATAAAGTCCGACTCGGCGGTCAAAGAGGCAACGGTCCTCAAAGCGGAAACAGCCTCGCTAGCAAGACTGGCACTTTCTCGGAATCTTGCCTCATTGCTTTCATGAAGCCTAGACTCAAGGCGGATCTTGAAGTAACCAGAACCCATGAGAAGAGGCAATCCTGCAAACACCATGACAAGAGCCAGTTTCCAACCATACGCCAGTGCAAGAATAGAGCTAGCAGTTATGTTGACAATCATGACGAGAATAACATAGATGTTCAGTCCAAGAAGCTCTGTCAAACTCGTGGGGACCGAGGACAATGTTGAAGCCAATGCACCGGATGAGTTCTCAGTTCGATCAAAGAAGTCAATGTCCATGATAACCATGCGACTGAACAACTCAAGGCGGTACTGATGAGAGATGGATTGAGCCACGTGGTTGGAGATGTATCCGATGGTGAAGTACGCAACTAGATTACCAAGCGCAATGACGAAGAACATAAGGGCATAGAAGTTGGCATCTGAGGCGGAGGGCTGACTGGAAGAGAAGGCTGTGATGAGTCGGGAGAATAGGACAGCTTGGCCCGGCCAGGTAGCTGCGGCGATGCTGCAGGCGAGCGCTGCGACAATGATGTGAGGGAGGAGGGCCTTTTGTTCCTTGAGGATGAGGAAGATGCTCGTCAGAATAGAGCGGTCCTTTGGCTTGTCATCTCCACGCTTGAGCACCATGGACTTCTCGGTTTGTGCTGTCATGACGCGCGCCACCTCCTCGTCTGTCTCGACTTCGACCATATTCTGCTTCGCACTCAAGTTTTTGTGAACTTGATTCGCGGAAACTGCAAGGTTCTGTGCACGAATGAGTCTGGCATAGTGAGCATTGAGTGTAAGAAGTTCCTCGTGAGTACCCTGCTCAACAACCTGGCCAGCTGAAACAACGACGATGTTGTCAGCGTCCTTGATAGTTGATAGGCGATGCGCGATGACTACCGTGGTTCTCTCTTGAGAAACTCGCGATAAGGCCTTTTGAACGATTCGCTCGGCATTGGGATCGAGGGCACTTGTTGCTTCGTCAAGGAGAAGGATCCTGGGATTAGAGACAACGCTGCGTGCAATGGCAACTCGTTGCTTTTGGCCACCGCTAAGCGTACCGCCTCGCTCGCCGAGATATGTATCATAGCCCTAGGCAATGTTAGACAAACTGGGTTGAAGTTGAGGAGCGTGCTTACCTGTTCAAGCTTTTGAATGAACTCATGAGCATAGCTGGCTTCGCAGGCTTCCTGCACCATCTTCCTCTGTTCATCAAGACTTAGGACCTTCTGTGCCTCTGTGAAGCCCTTGGCCACATTCTCAAACACCGTCCCCCTGAACAGAACCGGTTCCTATAACTATGTTAAATACATTCGAGAACAGAAAGAAGCTGTCTTACCTGTTGAACAAGAGCCATCTGAGACCTAAGCCACTTGACATTTAGCATGGATACATCCATGCCATCAAGAAGGAAGCGGCCAGAGGTTGGTAGGTACCATCTCTCCAACAAACCAATTATAGTACTCTTTCCAGAGCCACTAGCCCCGACAATGGCGGTAGTTTTGCCAGCTGGGATGTTCAGACTGATGTTGTTGAGTACGTTTGTGTCGGGTCGAGAGGGGTATGAAAAGGAAACGTTCTCAGCCTCGAGATGGCCGTGGCACTTTTCAGGGACTTTGCCTTCATTACCGAGAGGATCCAGTAAGGAAGATTTGTCAAAGATCTTGAAGAGCTCGGAAGCGGCTGCCGCGCCGTTGGCCAGAGCCGGGACCTGTGGATAGAGAAGACCGATCGATGATGAGGCAAGCAAGACAGATAATACAACACTATGAATGGTCAGTTGTTTTTGGAGTCTTAAGTCAAGATTGAGAGTCTTACGTGAATACAGTACCAACAGAGTCGATCTCACCACTCTGATACATACGGAAACCCTGCCAGAAGGCCAAAGCATTTCCAGCGTACATGCAGAAGTAAGTTGATGAGCTCATGACACCGTACATGAAAGACTTCTTCTTTCCATGGACGTGAGCCTCTTTGAGATAGTCGTCATATCGCACTGTCATTCTGCCCTGTGCCCAGAAGGCATGGACCGTTCGGATGGAAGCCATGACCTCTTGGGCGAAGACATTGGCTTGGGAGTAACTACCCTGAACCTTTGCTTCGATGGGCGCATCAAGGGTCATTCCAACGCCAATGATGAAAAAGAAGAGAGGCACGACAGTCAAAGTGATGAGTGCCAGCTTCCACTGAACTGCTATCGCGACGACAAAGGATGAGACAAACATGGCCAGTCCTTGGATAAGAAGTGACAGTTTCTCGGCAATGCCCTGGTTGATACGAGTAACATTGGTAGTCATCTGGGTCGCGGGCGATCCAACATTAGCCGTATCAAAGTACCAAATCTCGGTTCGAAGAAGATGTTCCAAGAAACGTTGTCGCAGTACTCGTGTTGTTCGGATTCCGGAAACGGTAACAGTCAAAGTGGCCAGATAGCTGAGGACAAATTTGCCCACAAAGAGATAGACAAACCATAGGACGAATGTGTTGACCTCATCCTGAAAGCCTTCAGGATCAAGCTTGCCGCTCGCATAGTCGCTAAATCGGCCAGTGAATTGTCCAAAAACAATAGTCATCAAGGGGAGTGTTGCTCCGGAAGCAATGGAGCAGATAAGGGATGTGAAGTTGAGGATCCAGTCGAGGCGGTCGGCGAATCGAAAGACGCGCTGTAATGTGTAAGTCATGAGTTCATCTACTCCAGTAGAATAGTCATACCCAAAGATCTCCAAGTTCAGCCTGCTTTTCAGGCTCATCCTTTTGTGTTGTTGTAGCTGAGTCCTCAACAAGGATCTTCTTCTCGTTGTCGGCGTCCATGGTGGAAGTTAGTGGAGAATCTATTATGAAGGTGGTAAAAGAGAAGAGGAGAAGTTGAAACGAAGGCTAGAAGCCTAAAGGAACGCTCAAGAGAAAGAAGTGAAAGAACTGTCTAATTGAGATTGTTTAATGTCAAACTAAACGAGGGTGGCGATGTTTGGATACTTATCCACACTCCCTGGACATGTCTGAGCTCACATACTTACGCAAGCAGGTCATACAGAATGGCTCATGCTGACCGCATTCCCATAATTTCGCTGCCAAGACAATCAATCTCATCCCTGAATACGCTGCAGCTTCACAGGAGATGCCAAAAATAATTCATCTAAGGTGTACTAAATCTAGACTAATTTTACCTAAGCCTTTTTGTCGCTTACGCTGCCTTTTAGCTCACTCGTTTGGACGGACCCGCGGGAGACACGGACAGCCAATCGATATGATCTGCGCTAACAGAATTAGGGGCATCTTGTAGGGCTCGGGACCACGGGCCCGCGCCTCCGAGGTAGCGAGGTGTCAGCATTCCCTCTCCTCCGCGAGCCCGTTCTCCCGTAACACAACCTTTGACCTCACATTGCATTAAATTTCGCTAAGTGGATTAAACTTGGTTCGTTAGGGTCATGTCAGGAGAGGAGACTATTCTGGCTAGGCGGGCTAGGCTCTCCCAGGTCCCGCGAGCGGTACGTACTGCTCAGACAAAGCCCTCTTATCCCATTATGGCCAAGACACTGACAATGCAAAAGTGTGAAGCATGTAAAGTCCGCAAGGTGATTGGTATAACCAAACTTTTATCTTCATTCCTGACTCTCCTAGATTCGCTGTGACAGATCCCATCCCTGCGGAAACTGTAAAGCTGCAGGTATAGCCTGCCAACAAGCTCATTCTGTTCAGTCAGATGCACGTTCAAGGCCAGACAACCGAATAAGTCACTTGTAAGCCCGTTTGCTCTCTGTTCATTTACAATTACTCATATCTCCCAAAAGAGAAGAATATGTGGCTGCTCTTGAAGCTAGACTGGCCAAGGTTGAGTTGCGTCTAGACAAACAACCTGAACAGCCATTGACTTCCACGCCTGCTTCAACATCCGCGCCCACGGGCCCGAAAGAGGCCTCTTCCGTTTCTCCAGCTGGTTCTTCTGAGCCCAGTGTCTACGATGTAGCACCGTCTCCCGGTGGTGCCTTGTACGAGGGAACATCGTCATTTCTTCAGCAATCTGTCCAGGCTAGCCAAGAGGTTCAGCGCTCTGCAGCTGCAGAGAGTCCTGAAGCAGCACAGACCATCAGCGAATCATTCAACCAGTTGAACTCTATCTTTAAAAGTCAGAATGATAAGAAGTTGCCATTCGCGGCCTCGACTCGATCCATGCCAGAAATTACACCTCTACCAGCTTCGGTTGTCCTTACTATTCTACGCAAGATCAAAGGCAGTAACCAACACACATTTAAAAACGACTGGCGATCCAATAACTAACCCGCTATATAGCTAATCCGACCAGATTCTTTCCTGGCCAAGCGCTCACTGACGTGCGTCTCATTGAGCATCTATGTCAAAAGGTCTACTTCCCAACGGAACCAGTAACCCTTGGACATATTACAAGCGTCAATGGCATCATGCGGTTACTCCTCCGCGAGTTTATCATCACAAAGGATAGTCTTGCTGAAGAGCATAACCTGGAGGAACTGAAAGCGCAGGCTGAGCGAAACTTTGACCGAGGTCTGCAAACCTTTGAGCTTATGACGGTGCCCAGTTTTGAGAATATCCTGGCTATCACAGCCGCGGTTAGTTACTCTCAGATCGCTTTTGAGGCCAAGCTTTTAATCAATTTTTTTGTTCATTGTAGGTTCTCAAGATTCAAAACGAAGCCGCTCCT
Source organism: Fusarium oxysporum Fo47 (assembly GCF_013085055.1). Classification (NCBI taxonomy): domain Eukaryota; kingdom Fungi; phylum Ascomycota; class Sordariomycetes; order Hypocreales; family Nectriaceae; genus Fusarium; species Fusarium oxysporum. The sequence continues at coordinate 1,508,048 of NC_072845.1, forward strand.
GTTCTGGCTCGTTCATTAGTCAACGCAGGCCTCAGTCACTGCCAGATGATGGGCTACCATCGAGAGGTAACCTATCAAAAAGACCAAAGTGGCTTCGCTGACAATAAGCGTCGACTTTTCTGGACGCTTTATGTCTTTGACAAGACAAACTCTCTTCATTTCGGTAATGCCTCAAGAGTCCAGGACTTCGAGGTTGACGCGCATTATCCTACAATACCGGACGACCCAGCCGAGAAGCCCTGGACTGAACTGTTTCGACTGGCTGTTAGGCTAGCCAAGATCCAAGGCTTGATATTTGATAAGCTTTATTCTGTTGCCGGCCTACAATCCCCTGCTGTAGACCGCAGACAATGGATTGATGCTTTGGTCGCCGACATGCACCAATGGCGATATGAATTGGACCATGTAGGCTTACTTTCCAGTATTATAAATCTGTTTTGACCACTCAACTGACAACTGTGCAGATGGATGGAAGTACAGTGCGCTTTGTTGAGATTCTTAAGCTTTCAATGACCCATTGGGACATCATGTATTACTCAACTCTAACCATTCTGTTACGAGCTCCAGCAATGCCAGGAGTAGGTACAGACATGACATCCCAGTGCTTTCAAGCAGCAAGGCTCTCTCTACAAAGCCATCTTCGCGCATTCTCAGGCTACGGTGGCGACAAGATGCTCTCGAAAGCAGATTACATCGACTGGTAAGTCAGCCCTAGCCTGTTCAGATCCGACAGCTTACACTTGCAGGGCTCTTCATAACTCATCATTCACACCTTTCGTCGTTATATTCCTGCACTCGATAGCAGCATCTAGTCTTGAAGACGTAGAGCTTCTTGAGCAAGTAGTCACCACGTTCCGGAGCGCCCGAGATATGAACATTGGAGCTGAGAAGCTCTATCAAATCTGTTCTACCTTCGCACGGCTTGCCCGTCGAATGGTCGAATCTCGAAACACGTCGGTGGGCATGTACGATCAGAATAATGATACACTCCAGGTGGCTGGTGTGTCCGAAAATGTCCCCTTGACTTGGACGGATGTGGCTGGTCAGCCTTCGGAGCAACAGACTGGAAGTGATGGCTTTGCGGACTTTCTCACTGATGACATGACCAACATATTGGCTGATTGGATCAACGGACAGCCCCCTGCATCTGATATGTTTGCTATGGATTTTGGGGAGTGATCTTATTGATAACTTGATTAGATGAGATCGAAGTTTAGAAGAAACTAGATGCCTCGTCTTGAAACGCGTAACTGGTGGATCATTTCCATAAAATCAGGCAGCTGATGAATATGTGAGACTTCTCCAGGGCAACCATCTCCAAGGCAACCATATTTGGTGAGACATTTGATGTTTGAAATTGAATAATATTGTTGCCTTAAATTCGGGGCCGTGGCAAATCCCTCATATCGCTCCCTAGCCTCAAGGCTGCTGTGATAGCATTGGGATGAGATCCGCTCTCTCATGAGCAGTAAATTATCTGTCTGCCTGACTAGGCAGAGAGGCCCCCGGACAATTGAATATTTTTCCTAGATACTAAGCTCTAGTATCTAGTGAGAGCAAGAAGCTCTTTTGACTATTTAATGAATGTGATCTTCGCTGATATGTGCTTGCTGTTGGACATTTCAACCTATTTCACACTTCAGAGCTCTCCAGTTCTCTTGGTTATTGTTTTCGTTTTCTATCAGCGATAAATCTTGCAAGTCATACAAAATGGCGGTAAGTTCATTTTGATCTTGCAGCTCGTTAATCTTACTCTGACTCATTCCTTGTGTCAAGTCTGCTTCTGGGTAAGTAATGTCACTGAAATCATTCCCCAATCTACGACTAATCTTGATACACAGTGTTTTGATTGACCAAGGCTGCGTCACCGCGGCCAATGATCTTCGATTTGCAAAGGGATCGAGTAAGATCAAGTTCGTTATCTTCAAGATCACCGACGACGAGCAGCGCGTTGTTGTTGAAGAGACGTCTCCTGATAATGAATATGAGACTTTCCGCCAGAAGCTTCTCTCGGCGGTTGACAAGTCTGGAAAATCGGCTCCGCGCTATGCTCTCTACGATGTCGATTACGACCTTGGGGAAGATGGGAAAAGGTGAGCTCTGCTGTGTTAGTACCGAAATTTACTGACAAAAGGTTACAGGACTAAGACGATCTTCATATCTTGGGTTCCACAGACCTCGCCTATCAAGGTAGGGCTGTCACATGCTAACTAGACTCAAACTTACTAACTAGAGAATTAGCTTCGCATGCTCTACGCCAGTACAATGGAATATTTGAAGAAGGCAGTCAATATGAGTGTTTTTATTCATGCTGATGATCAAGAGGACATTGAGTGGGAGGAGTTGGTCAAGACTGCAAGTGGTGGCAAAGCCAAATGAGGCCACCATTGAGGACTCCAAGACATGGTTATTGGTTTTTACCAAGTAATTTAAAATGCCTCTAAAATTCATTTTTCTTTTTATCTTTGTTCTAGACAAGGATCTGAAACAATCAAGCTTTTTCTCCCAGGGCTGATCTTGATCTTCTGATTGCACTAGCAGCCAAAACGTGGCCAATGGCCGGTGCTAGTGCTGCACGATACCATAAAATGACGTTGTCGCCAACAAAACGTCAACGCCTTTCATCTCCTCACAACAGGATTGGATTGGCTCTTTTGTACCATGCACACTCGCCACGCGTACTTTTGATCCAGTGTGGCTGGAAACCTGGAACTCCATCATCTTTGTCCTACAACCGACAACGTCATTATTTGTTGCAGGTGCTGTGAACTTTATTTATTTGTTTGTATTATTACTCCGAACCCCAAGTTTCTGCTTCTGAGACGGAATCATTGATAACCTACATCGATATTCAAGATGCCGCGTACTCTATTGCTTTGTTTTATCCACGGGTTCAAGGTGCGATAGTCGCATGTCTTTCACCATTAGCTACTGACATTGTTAGGGTACCGATAACACCTTTCATGAATTTCCTTATGTGAGTGGTGACCCACGCTAAATGCGACAAGCCTTCATAGCTTAAACTTACACTATCAAAGGACCTCAAAAAAGCAGTCGCCAGAGAACTCCCAGACGACAAGATCGAATCCATCGTATATCCCAAGTATGAGACTACTGGTGAATTGGCTCAGGCCGCAGAAGGTTTTCTAGAGTGGTAGGTCGACTCAGATAAATCAAACACACCTGGACTGTTGACCCTCAATACAGGCTCAAGGAGCAGGTCATGGAGATCCGAAAGAGGAAGTCGGAAAAGCCATGGCCTCCTCATGACAGAGATGTAGGAGTTGTTCTCGTTGCTCACTCGATGGGGTAAGTTGATCAGACCAGACTCACCCTTATACACCCTCTGACACTCTACTAGGGGCTTCGTCGCAGCAGATACTCTGTTCCTAGCCATCAACGACAGAGCTAACAATGGAGACGAGAACGATCCCTTGTTTCCACTCATCCAAGGTATCCTCACATTCGACACTCCTTACAATGGTCTCGCCCGCTCCATGTTCGTCTATGGCGCTTTCTCCAATTATCAAAAAGTCAACAGCGTCTTCAATGTCATGACAGCGATCTCTGCAGCTGCACCTGCTAGTCTTGCAAGACTTAGCGCTCGACGTGCTGCGACCACTGCCGTTACCAGCAGTACACGGGGACCTCAGTGGAAGACATGGCAGCTTGTAGCTGTCAAAACGGGTACTGTAGGCGCCATCGCAGCTGGTGGTGTGGCAGCGTACATGAACCGAGAGGCCATCATTCAGGGGATGAAGAGCATGAAGAACATAAACAAAGAGTCTGTTGCCGAAAGCTACCGTCAGGGAATGGATGCTCTCGGACAAGGTCTGGCTTATATCAACCGCGGAAATGTCGGAAAGTCTTTCGCCTGGCTCTCAGATCATGTCACATTTGTTGGTGCACTCCTCCGACAAAAAGAGCTGAACCGTCGACTTGAACGCATCGGCTCGCTCAAAGGTGTTGGAATGCACGACTTTTACTGTTCTCTTGGTGAGAATGGCTACTGGAGTGGAGGATACTTTGTCCCTGAGCGGACATTCTGTGCTGTTCCTGAGGAGAGCCACTCAGCTTACCCAATCTTCGAAAGATGCGTCATGCCTAAGGCTGAAGATGAGATTGAAGCGCACCTCAACATGTTCAGGCCTGAGAGACATCGAGGCTACGAGGAGATGACGGACAAGTCGGCCGAGCTCATCAAAGAGTGGTTCCAGAGCGAAGAGAACGTTTTCGACGATCCGAAATTCCGCGAGACACCTCCTGAAGAAACAGAAGAGACAGAGACTACCAAGGAGATTCTTGAGAAGGATCCTGGCCAAACTGAAGGAGACGAGAAGGCTGAGGGCGCGAATGGCAAAGATGGCGACAATGACACGGGACTCCCAGACGAATCACCGCTGGACATCGCCAACGCCGCCTCACTCGTACCCCTCCCTGACGACAAGGGTGAAGGCATCGTGGGCGATGCAGATATCGAGGGCGCTGACACGGTTGAGAAGCGAACCTACCTCAACTATCTCTTCGGCGTGGCTCAGCAAACCGGCGCCGACGCCAAGGGTTGGCTGCCAAACAAGATTCCGCAGATGCCAAACCTTCCCAGCATGCCCAACATGCCAAGTATGCCCAAGGTGCCTAGCTCCGTGTCATCACTGGGCAATGTTTCCATGCCCAGCATGAGAATCTGGGGAAAGAAGGATGGTGAAGCTCAGGAAGAAAGTAAAGAGACTCAAGGGAATGAGAACCAGGCTGTCGAGGATAAAGGTGACCAAGGTGGCAAGAATGATGCCACAGAGGAAAATGCCACTGTGCCTCAAGACGGGGGCAACGATGGTCCCCAGGAAACCATTAGGGACAACGCCGAGGTTGTTCAAAAGGTCAATGAGGACGCTGAGAAGAAATCAGATTAGGTTGGTGGGAATTCCATGAGTTTGGGTGTATGGTTTTGTTCGCCTGCTTGCTGCTCACTGTTTCAAGATTAATAATCCTGGCTGTCCTATAGGTTAAAGAGATATCACCTTTTCTGCTTTTGAATGATAGTCCTAAGCTTAGCCTAGATATGTTAGAGTCTAATTCTGTTGAACTTGTATATTTCCCAGCAACATGAGATCGGCTTTGTAACCCTAAATGCATTACCTATCCAACTAACACATACCTATCAAGCGAGCAACTGAGCATCAAGATATAGTCGTGATGTCATTGTGCTTTCGAGGCTTGCGGCTGATAATAATGCCGAGTTCCGTGTCTGTGACGTGTCTTGCAGCCTTATTCCTCCCTAGATATTTACGCCCTCAACTCACCCCGCTTTAACCGCCTGTGGCATAACGTCAACTCAGTTTACCCTCGGATAGAGCCCCAATATTCCGAACGATCTAACTCAAAACTACCTACTTCGCTATGCGCAGGCCAGTTCCCCTTTTACCTAGCCCTTCTAAGCCAGCGGAATCCCAGACCGCTGCGGTTGTGGCCCAAACAGAAATCGTTTTGCGGAAGCGCAAACGGCCCGTGTCTTCAGCCTGCGAAGAATGTCGCAAACGGAAGTCAAAAGTAAACTTGCCCTTTCCTTTTTGAAGAGAGATCTCGGCTGATATGTACAGTGCAATGTTCCGTGGCCTTGTACACCTTGTCTGCATCGCAATACAGATTGTCACTTCGGTCCAAAAGCCGATTTGGAGATGCATCATCGGGCCCTGCAACGTAAATACTCCGATGTACAGGCCGAAAACACCCACTTTCAGGCCGTTTATTCGCTGCTGCGCGAGAAGCCCGAGAATATAGCACTCGCTATCTTGCGGCGGATTCGGACAGGAGCGGATCCAGATGCTATCTTGAGCTTGATGGAAAATGGGGATCTACTAATGCAGTTGCACCTGGCCCCTTCATCTCAGTTCCGCTATGCATTCCCATACCGGAGTGCGTTGCCTAGCATCCCAGTCGGAACGAAGAGTGCATACATGGAAGCCTTGGCCCTCGAGGCGCCATATCCTGGACAGGAGCCTTCAGAACCGTGTGATTATCAACCAATCTCGGATTTAGAGGCCCCGCGTTATATGCCATACCACTCTGCAAAACTAGTTGAGCCAATGCTAGATATCGCTACGATCTCTGCCTGGACGACAGTGTGCACAGATGAGTCTTTGCTACACAGTCTCATGGAAGCTTATATCCTGCATATATATTCCGCGTTCCCTTTTTTTCATAAAGACTGCTTCATACGAGATCTGGTTTCTGGATCTAAACGTTTCTGCTCCAGCCTACTTGTTAATGCTGTCTTAGCTCATGCTTGTCACGCTACACCCAAGTTTGCGCACCGCAATGAGCATTGGAACCCGCAGAATATTGGCTATCTATTCCTCGCCGAGGCCCGCCGCTTATTGGAACTTGAAACTGCTCGATCAAAAATCACAACAGTTCAGGCGATGCTTGTGATGAACATTATCATGAACGATCATGGTGTTGACGGCGCCTCATACCAGTACCTAACTAAGGCCGTAGCTCTCGCAAAGCGCATGGGTCTATTCAACTCGCCCAGTGATGATATGGAACACGATGTGGACCCAAGTACTAAGGTTGTTCGTGAAGTGACAGCCTGGGCCCTTTTCGCTTGGCAAGGGTGGTTTTCCTACGTTCCCCCTTTGGATCTGAAGCTGAGATCAAAAACAGAGTCATGTCCTCCATGCTTTATGAACCGCCTCTGATCACAGAGCCACCTCAGACGTCCTATCCGGACCCCCTCGAAATGCCATTCTGGTATAGTGATCTCCGAGTTCGATACCCCTCAAGCCAAGAAGTCATATCAACCAGCAATCACCAAACGTTCAAGGCTTACTTGGAGTTCTGGGCCATATTCAACGATATCGCCTCCGTTTCGTTTCCGCCTGGACGAGACCGGTCATTTTCCCTCAGTCAGGCAGTTGACTTCTATGCTCGATCACGGTCCTGGTTCGAGGGTCTACCAAATGACTTGCAGCCAGGGAAAATAGTCCTACCTTGTCAACTAAAGCTACAGTATGTAATTAACTTTTGTTCAAGTTGCTTTCTAATTGCTTCAGTATTCAATATTGGCTTCTTTTGATGGATCTCTTCAAGCCATTTGCAGACTGGGACCAGCGCATGGAAGGACTGGATAAGACGTCCTCAGAAATATATCGAGACGCTCGGTGGAACCAAGCCTACGTGCTACGGATTTATTACCTGCGGCATGGGACAGAAGCTTACGACTGTTGGTTCTCTATGTTTCTTTTAAAGCTTGGTTTTGTCGCGCTACAAGAAGTGGCATCTTCTTCAGACCGCGATGCCTCGCTTTCAAACCTGATCTTGGCACTAACGAGCCTCGATAACCAAGGTAAATGTTGTTTCATGTCAGAGTTCACGCTACGAACGATCTGTGCACAGATGCGTTCTGAAGACCTCGCGATCTTCAAGCAATTCGCAACCTTTGAAGATCTCGATGACCCTCAGGCCATAGCAAGTCGCATGAGCCTTATTAGATCAAATTGGCCTGTAAACATGGATTTTGCCAAACGAGAGCGGAAGAGCCTCCGCGATGTAGCTGCTGAGGCCATAGGGATGGACATGACAGACGATGAGTAGCCCTGTACCAGCAGGACAGTAAACTTGGCCAGGAAGAAAAACAAGTAAGTCTATTAGGACTGACACACCATATCTCTGAACTAGTTCCTAGATTGGGCGTCTTGGTTAGACAGTACAGTTAGAGACCCAAAAGCCCCTTACTATCGGGCCCTTTCAAGAATTGCATGCTTGGGTCAATAGCGGTAGTGAGAGTAGGGAAGATGGAAAAGGTTGACCAAGATTGTTAGGGATGCTTACAGCGCAGGATACCATTCCTCTATTAGGGACTAGTTTGGTATGAAAACAAAAGGCATTTTAAATTTCTCTTGCCAGGTGTCAGCTCAATTTCAAGAGTCTCCCGAATTTTCCGATTTACATACTGCTGCTAGTGTTTTAAATCTCAAAATTACTAAAAGAATTCATCTTCTGGCGAGAGGTGCATTCTTCAAGCGAACTAGCCTATACAAGACCCATTGATTATAACTTAAATCACACTAGTTATAAGTAAGATTCTATCAAATTCTAACTTGACAATCGCCGGAGCTGTCTCGATAAGACAAACTACAACTGGCAGACGCCTCCTCGCAAGTTATTATCAAATAACAATCTTCCCCTTCCCACGACTAACGCAACTCAGCATATACCCCTTCTTCTGCTCCTCATCTAGAGCCACGCCCTTATGATCAACGTCTCCTTTGTAATAGTCCACCATGCATGTACCACAGTTCCCTACCAGACATGACGACTCTATCTCAAACCCAGCATCGGAAAGAACCTGAAGAAGGGACTTCTCTCGAGGTACCTGAACTGTTTGACCAGTTGATTTGATTTCTACCTCGAATGGATCCCCAGTTCCTGTCGTGGCGTCGCCAAACTCTTCGAAGTGGACGTTGGCCTTTGGATATCCACTGTCGGTAGTCAGGTTACGGCAAGCGTTCATGAGGGATGTTGGGCCGCAGCAATAAACAATAGGTCTGCGACCCTTATCAACCGTAGGCTCAGGGATTATTTGGCTGAGAATGAGTCGTTGGCCTTGGTCTTTTGCATAAATGGTCGTTTTGTCAATTGGTAGACGACTCAAGTAGGCCGCATCGTTGCGGCTCCGCACAGCATAATGAACCTCAACTTCAACCGGCTCCCGAGATAGCTTTTCGATCTCTCCAAGAAAGGCTGTAACTCCGATACCACCTATGATGAAGATATGCTTGGACGCCAAGGTTTCCATCTTTTCCTTCTGTGTTCCAGTAGCATTGTGTCCTGGGGCGACTTTGATTGTATCTCCAACATTCAGGTTATCATGGAGATAGATGGATCCACCTCTCGAATTATCATCCCGAGCGATACCAAGTTCAAATCGACTCGTGGTTCCGGATACAACAGAGTAGGCGCGAGACATGTTTCCATCTGGGCCAAACTGGACTCGCACAAAGGGAAATTGACCAAACTCCGAGTCCTCGTTTTGTTCCTGAGATTCGAGGATGAAAGATTTGATCCTCGGAGTCAGTTCCGTTTTGCTGGCCAGCTTGTAAGGTCTCCAGACGACAGGGACTCCATCACCTTCAAGGCGACCACTCATATCCTCAGTACCGTGATCGAGTCGGTCCTGAAATATCCCTACCATCTCTTCAGACAGGGCAGGGAGTGATACCAGTTCTTGAAAAATTTCAATGTTGTCCTTTTCATGGTAAAGGTACTTCTGAACTCGTGAGAGGGACCATGTTGGGTTAATACGTTCAACGAGCTCCATAGCATCGCCTTGCTCGATAAACCCAGTTTCAAGAACACGGTAGTACCATCCTGTTCGGCCACTTGACTGCGTCATCGCCGAGATCTTCTTGTGCTGAAAGCGATGATTGAGCTTATAGCACGGCTGTCTCGGTCCAGAAACCTGGATGATCACATCCCGCCCTATACGAAATATGTCTCCAATACAGACGTTCGTCTCAGACATGTTCATTGCAGATAGATTCTCTCCAAAGCCACCGATTCTGAAGAGATCCTCTCGACCAGGCAGCTCAGTGTTCCAGACATCGTAGTGAGCGGCACAGTACTGATGAAGAGCCTTTTCATGACCACCATGATGAATGAACTGCTGCTCATCGCCGACGAGCCCAACAGGGGTTACTTCCCATTTTCCTTGCCGCGCTCGTTTGTTAATAGCGGTGCGGATGTTTACACCGCCGAGCGGGCGGATTTTGCCTGTTCGCAAGCTGAGAAGGGTATCTGCGGGAGGGAGAGGGGCTAGACCTACAACGGAGCTTTCAGTGGTGAGAGACATGTTGCTACTGTTTATTTCTGTCTTTTTTCGAGTATGATGATTGATTGCGGATGCTAGAATTGAGTCAACTTGGTTGAGGTATTTGAGAAAATGTTGTGTGAAGGATCAGCAGGCAGCCATCCACTTAACCTGATCAAGCAAGGTCCCTCAAAAGTCCCCGTATCTTATCGCTAAGAGTAAACGACTACCATCCCAATTGCGAGTCAGTAATACTACTATATCATTCACTATTGATGTAACGTTTCAACTGAAATCTACCCAGTCCTGAGGGCAGAGGCATGAACACATCCTGCTTGCTTGTTTGTTTCTTTCTTGATCATCCATGAAAACCCTCGAGCCTTTCCAATACCTCTTCTCTCTTTACTAAGCTCATCATCAATCATGTTATTCAGTACGGAGCCCGGTTTTCTGTAGAGCAGATAGCTAAACCAACATGGGCCTTATTCGACCACAATCCTTTCAGATTCCCTCCCAATGCCAAACATTCTCGACATCTCCCGTCTTCCCTCTAATACTCGTCTGGCTTCTCCACGAAGTTCCGCAGATTCAGCGAGCACTGAAAACAAGCTCGTACAGTTCATCCACCTCTGCTCCATGATCGCAACCGCTTCTTTCTCGTTTTGATAACCTCCCAGCCATTCCTCCGATAACTGAGAAATCTCATCAAAATTCATCGGCATCAAAAACATTGTCTCTTTCTTAGCACCTGTGGGGAATAGCTGACTGAAAGTGTTGAAGAGGAACTCGTGCGCTTTCTTCAACGTTCGAAGCTTCGCCTCTGCTAGCGAGCGCTGGGCGTCGGCGTCGCCCTTCCATCCTCGGCCACAGAAGGTTGTTGAAAAGCGGCCAAGAGTCCTGTGCCAGTGCTGTATTTCCCGAGTGGTCTTTGTAATATCCAGTTCTTTCACCAGCTTCTCAACAGCATCAAAGGCTTCGGAGTTCCAAAAATTCATGAGCTCCGCGAACTCTGACACTAAGTTGTCCACTGGCACCGATTGTCGGTTTGTCTTCCAGCCAGGGCTTGCTTCCAGTTCAAGCCTCCACTCTTGTCTTTCTCCTGAAAAGCCCGATACCTGTGTACCAGTGAGAACTGAGTGTCTGACGAAGAAGTTCCAGGCATGGGTTTCTTCGTCTTTCAGGGAAGAGGATTCGTCTTCGTTGGTATCAGACGATTGGCTTCTCAACTTGACCATACGCCTCCAGTGGTAAAGAAATTTGATTATCTCCAGCGTAAGTGGATATGAGACTTCCAAGGTACAGATTCTGTCAAAATCAGGATGGTTGCTGTAAAGATGATCCTTGCCCATCGGATAGATGATAGCCGAGGCACATGGATAAAGGAGTTCGTATGTGGCGCTATCTCCATCCCGTACATGCTTGTTAGCGAGGAAGGGCATTCTGCAGCCGGATATCTTGACCAATGAAAGGAGATCGCTCAAGCCCAGCATGCGTTCTGGTTGAACTCGGAACTTTGACATGGGCCCACTGGTGGCAAGGAAAACGGAGTTGTTGAGCATATGATAATTAGTCTCACGAAACTGGCCATCAACTGTGCCGTTTTCATCCCCAGACATGAAGCTGGCGTAATATAGAACGGCGATCTCATACCCGGCTGTGATAAGGCAGCCTGTCTCTGCATCTACAGCTTTGAAGTTTTGTGTCGGACTCGAGTTTCCTGCTGTTTCATGGTTGGTTAAGAATGGGATAGTTCTGAATTGCTGAGAGGGAGGGTTCCCCGTCAACGATGAGAGAATATGATCCCGATGCCAACGCACTTTCCAGCCAAGCTCTATCTCGCCCAATCGCTCCGATAGGTCGACTGAGTTGTAGGCAGTCTCTTGTAGGTCCCACATGGGAACCCAACTAGGGATGCCGTACTTGGAACGAAGTTTGAGGTTTGTCATAGACTCAGCAAGTTCAATGACGTTGTGCCAATTTCTTTGCTGGATGAGGTATAGGGCAGTCCCAATGTATACTTCTCGTACCATCAGCTTGTAATTTGCCTTCAGTACATCGACTTCATTGCCATCAGTCAACCCAAGTAGGCCGAATATCTTATCTCGCATATCGCTCATCTTGCAAAGAGCGGTTGCAGACAGGAGCTCCAGCATATCGCCCTTTGATTGTGCTCCAACCCAGCCGATTTTTGTCAGCCACCAAGGGACTTCAGCGTTGTGTAACTTTGCTTTAATAAACACGTCCCTAGAAATTGGCGTTGTTGAATCGCCGCAGTGAATGGTGATGGATCGGGCGAGTAGGACTTCTTGTACCACCCATAAGCGAGAAAAGAACGGTCTTCTTAAGAGTCTTCCAAGGGCCTCCTCGGCGTTGTCTTTAAACTGTCTCGAGGCCAGTTTGGAAGACCTGAGCTCATCTTTGAGAAGGGTTATTGCCCCAACCTCTCCACCTTCGACGTTATCAGGGTCTTCACCCACGTATCCGTGTACTTCCGTTGCCTGCGAGAATATGGTACCCATCATGGCAACCTGTTCAGACCTTTCACCAAGGTCAGATTGATTGATACAAACGGCATCCACCCATATCAGCAAAGACCTTGTCTTGCGGCGTAGACGGCTCAGTGCTTGATGACAATTACGCGTGATTGGCAGAGCTCTGTTACCAAGGCCGATAAAAATGCGCTGACAGAGGGAAGCATCATTGTTGTCATCTGCCCATGTATACGATAAAGCTTCATAGGCTGGCATTTGCTCCACGTCGACTACCTGAAATCGGCCTTCAAGGGCCTTTTCTCGAGGCGCCGGTAAGAGCTCCAGAAGCCGAATATGGGAGCGCTCTGTCAACTTGGGATAAATGACAGGGAGTATCTGATTTAACCGGTGAGATTTCAGTACTTGCTGCAGGTGTCAGAGCTCACCTCCCGCCCGTAAGCATCGCTCACTTCTCCCACTCGATAAGTAACTCCCGTGGCCACTTTTGGGTAATTGGCTTTGACGAGGCACAAAGCCTTTTCGATATCTTGACTGAATGATTCTTGAGAGTATTCGACACATTCTGGCCATGACAAGCGCTTTATGGACTCTTTGTGCGTGTCGTCGTAACTCGCAGGCTCTGGGATTGCACATTCGCCAATCGAGTCAGCGAAGAACCTGAGAGGACCAACTGTCCCGCAGGCTTGGCACGTCCAAAGGTCATTGTCAAATGGAATAGGGTCCATTCGACGACAATCGGGGTCATGCCATTCCATTTTGATAGCTCTCGATAATGATGTGCCGGTTTTCAAGGGTTATGATATGTTTGTTTTCAAGCGGGGTTCAGAGGTTTTATGCTGGAATGAGGCTGTGTCACAAGGCAGACAGACAGTTGGATGCCTCTATATAGGTCAAGCATTGGCTTCATCTCGCTGCGGTGTTTCGTTTCAATGGTATGCGTCATTTGCTTGAAAGTGCCTTCATTTGCGTTTTTCTTAAAGTGCTACATACTCAATTTCAAGTCATGCCAATGCAGTCCTCCACTATCCTATCCCAGTGGCCAGCAAGTCCATACTTACGTATTACAATTATGCCATCGACGTATCATCCTCCAATCCCAATACAAACATCTGTTCCCGTATAAGTCCATCACTTCTCAAAGACATGAACGGCCTTCTTGTTGTTCCGTCTGATGTTGTCCCGCTCCTCCTTTGCAATGCAAGTCTGACAAATAACAGCGTCGACATATGAAGTGAAGGCCACGCCGAAGCATCTCCCGACGTAGCAGTTGGCCTTTGGATCGCGGAACGACCCCGGAGATCTCAAACCGCAGTTCTCAATTGGGTCTAGAATGGCAGTTGTGTAGCCACATCGGCTGCACTCTTCCACATTTTCTGTCTGGGTGCACATGTTGAATTTTGCAGTAATGACTGGGTTGGTTTGATGGTGGTTTGAGAGTGTGCAGTTGCGTTGCGTGGTAGAGAGTTTTCTTCAGGGACTGGTAGATAATCGAAAGGTGTCCAGATCAAGCATGGGAGGGACTGTTGGACCCGGACCCCAGATATATAACTCCATGTCAGCTGGTTCGCAACATGATCAGTGCGAGCGGGATCGGGATTCCTGCCTAGACGAGGCAGACGCAGACACGGACGAGATTGAAAGTGAGGCGGTGTGATTTGCTCATTTTTGATTACACTGTTACACAATCAGTTTTCTCTTCTCACAAATGATACATGCAGATATTTCACCCAAGTCCGAATGTTGTTGCATCACAGGGACGTTGGACGTGACATTTGTGTCAATAATTGATAGGCTTATTGGCAAATTGACCATTGGTGCGGGTTTTATTGATCACCTTCAAGGTTGTATTGCCACGCCACATCAATATATGTCGGTTCTCGTTATCATTTCCAAACAAGGCTGATCCGTGCAAATCCTCACTGTGACATTGCACTTCTCACGCAACGTCTCACAAACTTCCCCTCTCAATTTCCATGCATGCACAACAATGCCTGCCTCCTTGATTTCGCATATTTCCAAAAACGTTGCTCTACATATATGACACTCCACAATGGAAGCAACAAACCGTTCTTGAAGATATCATGATCTGCCGATAAAGATGTCCCACGGAAGCTACGGGTGGCAAGTAAATCGCCAGGGGTATAAGCTGCAACCCTTCCGGTCTGGAACCTGGTTATCGGGCGAGGTGGCTGGCCTCGGTTAGAAGCACGAACCTCAGTGCCTGTTGCCGTAGGACTTATCTTCCTTCGAGATGCATGCTTCATGTAGCTGGCCATCATTTTCGAATGATCAAGTTGCTGCGAGGAGCTATATGAGAGGAATATGCTACCACATTGACGACTGAATAGGAAATCCTGTTTAGCGAGGATACATTCGTGCTTCACACCAAAACCGCGCCCTTGATATTCAAGGTGAGTGATTCTCAGGCCTCAATGTATCAACAGAGCAGGAATGAAGGTCTGAGAGGTACCTCGTGAGAACCTTTTTTGACATCTTATCGTGTAGGCACGACTTGACACGACGCAGAAACAACCAACAGGTTTTCTCCGGCGATTCACATGTGGAAGAGGATGGAAAGCTTATGAGCAGTTTAACCCACCGGGGTGCCCTTTTTTGTCTTCGAGAGTTCTTTTTAAAATCTCAACGGCAAATAATACACCCACTACCTAGTTCAAGTAAGTACAAAATACCTAAGATGAGGCAAATCTCTTCAAGTCGTTAACTGTGTGAGTCTGTGTCACATCATTATCTTCTGCCTCAGGCATGCAGGACTCAGTTGTATCTCCAACCCCCAAATGTTGCATGTTCTCTCACTCGCATACCATGGAGTAACCTGCCCAATGTCTAATTCTACCGCTTCCTCCGTTGCAGTTACCAAAGCCCAGCAACGTTTTGACCATCTTGCATGGACATTGAATGGAGAAGCTTGGGAGAAATCATACAAGCGGCTTTTTCTCAAATCGACCTGTCATCAGGTTGTGTCTTTTGTCGAGAATGTTTGCGATCAGACTGCATCCTTAGTCCCTTCAATCACCTTGGGCGGGCACAATGTTCTCTATCCAGTCCGCTGCGATGGAGACGGCTTCGATATTGTTGTTCGGCAACCCTGCCCCGATCTGGTACAGTTCCGGGAAGAAAAGACTCGCGATGAAGGTGCAACCATATCTTACCTTGCCCAAAACAGTGCTGTACGGGTTCCAGAACTCTTCTTTCACACTTCGTCATCACGCATCGGACCGGCTATGATCTTATTATTCATAAAAAGTGAGCGGAGCATGTCAGACGCCCTCGCGGACCCTGGCAAGGATCCGGGGGAGATACGGGTTCTGGACCCAGAGATCCATGAAGAGGATCTGAGAAGGCTTTACGGGAAGATGTGTAGGCTTCTGATCCAGCTCTTCGAGCCAACCCTACATACGATCGGGTCATTGGTCGAGGTTGGTAACAACCATTCAGTAGCTGGTCGACCAATCACCCACAATATGAACGACATGGTATGCAAGGCTTCTATTCCAAAATTAGTCCCTCCATCATCGAGCCAGGTGTATCACAGTGCCGATGAATGGTACGCCGCTTCGGCAGCTATGCACATGGCTCAGTTGCTTTTCCAGCATAACGATCTTGTTGACTCGGAGGACGACTGCCGAAACAAGTATGTGGCACGATACTTGTTTCATTTACTCGCAAAGAAGGGTCATCTGTCTGCTTTTGGGTTTCTTGAGGATAATTGGTCAGCCCAGTCCCAGTCTTTGGAATTATCGTGCTCAATGCCTTGTGGAACTGACTCTTTTCGACTGTGGTGCGACGATCTGAGGCCCCAAAATATTCTTTTAGACCATCACGACAATATTGTGGCAGCTCTTGACTGGGAGTTCGCATATTCCGCTCCTACGCAATTCAGCCTCGATCCGCCCTGGTGGCTGTTGCTGCAGCTTCCAGAGCTGTGGCCGTCTGGAATCGATGATTGGTCGCAGGTCTACGAAGCCAGACTCAGAACCTGGCTACTTGCAATGGAAGATGAGAAATGGGGAGAGGGAATCAACTTTCCGGCAAACCTATCAACTTATTTGCGTGAGAGCTGGTTGAGTGGTCGCTTCTGGCTTGACTACGCTACGAGAAAGAGTTGGGCATTCGATACAATATTCCGGAAGTACCCTGAATGAGAAGTTCTTTGGGTCGAGCGATGAGGATATACAAGAATCTCAGTTTTTGACGGCAAGGGTTCATCTTCTAGGGGAAGAGGCACAAAAGTCTATGGAAATGGTCGTGGAAAGAAAGATGAATGACGCAAAAGAGAGAGTCCTAGTAGATTGGGATCCGGCTACAGCGAAGCAACTTCTCCAAGAGGCATTGGGAGATTATTCAGGTTCGCAGTCGTAAAAGTGAAGTCCTTTCAATGCAACCATACATGTTTGATGAAGCATATCATCCTGCGGCTGTTCGCATCCCACATTGGCGTCACTACTGAAGTCGTGAGATACGTTGGAAATCACCGCTTGAGTTATCTACTATTAATCAGCAGATCCAATTGTTTAATGAAGTGGACCACTGATGGATGGCCTAGAATCCTCCGATTGCGGGTTTAATCAATTGCCAATTCGTCCAACTGATTGCGCCATACATCTGAAATGGCCTCATCACTATCAGTACTTACTGGAATACTACCATGGTAACTTCTTATCTTCTCTTATAAAACACAAGAAAACTCTGTGTCTGTTTTCAATCATTGAAGTCATCTTGGTCGTTAACTTAAACTCATTGCTCGTCTATATATGTCCACTCGCCACCATGACTGTTAAGAACACTACAAATGGCAATGGCAATGCCAATAGCAATATCAAAGCTGCTATCATCGGTGGAGGTCCAGGTGGCTTAGGTGCCGCAATTGCCCTCGCCAAGTTATCCTTCGTTGACTGGACTCTGTATGAGAAGAAGCCCGAGATCAGTGAGACAGGCGGCGGTATCAGTCTTCAACCACATACATGGAAGATGCTTGAATGGAACGGGTCATCCAAGAACATTAAGCCCAGTGACTTGTTCAGGTCTCCTGACGGTATCAGTGGACAACAGCGGTAAGTCATTTTGCAAGTGGTCAGGGGACTTCAAAGCTGACTGTATCAGCAACGGGCGAACGGGTGAGCTTATTGAGCAAAGCTATCATCCCGAAGATACACCCATTCACCGACGCAGTGGCCGTCAGAGGAGATCAAAGCTACAGGCAGCTCTTCTCAAAGAGGTCGATGAGTCAAAAATCAAGCTCTCCAAGAAGCTCGTGGGCATTGAAAAACTGTCAAGTGGCAGAGTAATCATCCGATTTGAGGATGGCTTTACGGATGAGGTTGATCTCTTGATTGCTGCAGATGGCATAAGATCGGTAAGTAAAGCAATCAGGGAATCAATATCAAAAAGCTGACACCATCCAGGTCGTCCGGTCGTTTACTTTTCCTTCGCACAAAATCAGATACAATGGCCAGTCCGCATATCGCACCATCATCAGCAAGTCTGAAGTTAATGCTCTTGGCACAATCCCCCATGCATCAACATTCTGGCAGAATCTAGGCGGTAGATACGTGTTTACGAGTCCGCTTGGAGACGACGACTTTGAAGTCACAGCACGTATCTCCCGGCCGTCAGAAGGTCAGGACCACGTCAGCTGGGGTCGACCCTTTGACTTCAGCACACTTGTCCACGAGTACGATGGATTCTGCGAGCCCGTTCGCCAAGTTGTGCAGTTAGCAGCAAAGGGGGAGACTCAAGAATTTGCTCTGTTTTCTGGGCCGCGACTAGATCGAGTAGTTGCTCTTGATTCGATAGCCCTGATCGGAGATGCTTCGCATCCCTTGTCAGGAGCATTTGGGGCGGGAGCCGGATTTGCCCTTGAGGATGTGTATACACTGTCCAAAACTCTTGAGTGGGCTTGGACTCAAGGTGGAGGTATTAAAGCTGCACTGGAGTTATACGATCGCATCAGGTCACCGCATTACCATGATCTATATAATGTCCTGGACTGGTATGCAGGCATTGGCAAGGAGATTGCGGCAGAAGGGCTATCCGTAGACGACGAAATTGAGGCAAAGGTGAGAAGAACAAAGGGCAAGAAATCGAACTGGATGTATTATTACGACATCCAGACTGTTGTTGATAATGTTCTTGATGGCTTGGATAGCAAGGAAAACTGAGCGACCGAGTAGCGGCATTCAGTTCCCCAACAAATCTTTATATACAAGCATCGCATTGCGCATTATCAATATCTTACGCGTGTAATATCTTCAAATGTTGCAAGGAACAGAAAATGTTGAGGTTCTTCTTTTCTGTGTCACAGGAACGGTCGCTGTCACGCCCGCAAGTCACAAGACCTCTGTGACCGGCTGCCCCGGACACAACAGAAAGGCGTTCAATTGCCACGATGCAAGGCTGACGGGAATCAATTACCGGGAACCCTTTAAAGGCATGGGACATTATTGTCCAAGTACAGCCGGTTTTGAATGCGGATCATCCGGTCCCGAAAAGTGTCATGCAGTTGATGGCCAGCACATCTAGTGTGGAGTCTACCACTTAAGCGGAATCGGCCGAGATGGACAGATAAAAACCGCGGGTTTAGATAGAAATCGGGAGACGATGCAAGTCAAGTAACGTGAAGATGTTGGGGTAAGAGAAACAACTTGGCATAGGATGTGAGCAAAAGAATGCGGTGAGGAAAAGGACAGGACGAGACTTGCATGAATAATGCGAGCAAGTGGACTTGGAGCTGACCATGGCATTATGCGCTTCTCTGTGCGAATATCGTGTCAAGAGAACAGCTAAAATAGTTAGATGCAAATGATCAACATATTGACGATCTTTAGCTACGGCGTTTGATACTGTAGATCTTACAGAATGGGGAAACGGACGATAGTTACTATGACATTCCGAGACGTGGCTGGTCAGAGTAGCATCTTGACAGCCAAGTACTCACCCTGTACCATTCTGTTGGAAGTGGTGATGCTGGCAGGGTCTCAGAAACACTCTTGCATGCGGCTGCTGTTGCGGATTGGATGAAACATCCATTCACGATGTTTGCTGGGTTGGTGAATGACGGTGAACAAGTGAGCGCATGATGAAGAGAATTACGCGGGTAACAGTCCAGCTCTGTCTGTCAGTCTGATGCATTCACAAGTACGTCAATGAATCCTTCTGAAGGCCAGAGTAAACCACGCCACTTCAGAGGCTCAGCAATTTATAACGTTCTGACGATAAAAAATAAAAATAAAAATAAAATAAGCAACGTGGCATGTTGGACGAGAAGCGTTTTGGGACGACCTAAGTTGGGGTTAGATGTGCTGTCGTTGCACTCTGGTGAAGAATGGTGATGACGATGATGTCGATCTTATCATGATGGTGGGTGTGATGGCGACAATTGCGTCACAGCTGTCACTGGCCTAACTAATACTGAGGATACTCCTAGAACTTTCCTTGCAGTGAAGCCATCCATTCTCACTGAGTTAACAAGAAACATTGATTGAGCTGAAACTGGAGATTAACTCAAGACAACGCACGCATAATAAGACAATGCCAATAACCAAGACATGCATGAAAGTTTCCGTGGGCTCCATCTTGTCAGTCCAGGCAGTATCCGACAGGGGAATTATGGTCTAGGCTCTAGTGAGGTACTTTGACGATACTTGGCTCGCAAACTAAGACAAAATTCGGAGTCAGAAGCCATCCGCTGAACCCGATAGGAAACCCCTGGGCAGCCTAACCAGAGGCACAGCACAGACGTGGAGGACAACGTGTACTTGGTTGTGAAGAAGCAGGCAAGTCACCAAGAGATCAGGGCAGTATCAAGTCTGGTCTTTTATACGAATATTCATGCGATTGAGGTGAAGCATCAGCTATTCACTAACTAATGTTACAGATTACGATGAACAACTAATTTCCCCCTGTTCCTATTTATAATCCCTGCTGCTGATTTTCTTCTCCTTTTCCCGCTTTCTGCCCAAGGGAATTCCACTGCCCTGGGATGGCTGAGATTTTTAGTTCGGCAGCAAGTGGGGTACCTAACAGGTACCTTGGACCCCCGTAACTCCCGTCCCGAAGTCTGGTCCCGTCCCCTTCCACCTAAAACTTGACCCTTCCCTTCCCCAACTTACCACCTCAACCACAGGTTGCCAACTCAGGGCCACTTCCCTTGGCTGCGTCGCTTTTGGTCTCTCGATATTGCTCTGCTCATCTGCTCGTCTCATTGCTATACCTCTCGTCTTTCGTCCCCTCGACTTCACCGAATCCCTCCTTCGACCTGACGGGGCTGGGCTGAGCTCAGCAGAAACGCGAGCGCGATGAATGCAATTCAGCAAAAGTGTCGGCCGAAACACCAGGTCCTCGTCCTAAAATGCTATCCGCGGACTACGAAAGGCGCTGTAGATGTGAAGCCGAATAGCAGCGAGCTTAGCTACCTTCTCTACTATGCTACGAGTCGTCGCTCCAAGATCCAGAAGATTGGCGCTTTTTTGGAGAAGAAGACAGCTAGCGACGTCTGGCGTCTACGTATTGGGTACGTCGCATGTCATTGACTTTCAAAACGTCCATGTGTCAGATCCGCCCTCTTCGAGGCTCCTCCCGCAATGCGATCTTGCGTTTGGGGGACTTGTCATGATCAGTTGGAATCCATGATTGCTAATGTGACCCTTGGCAGGAATGTTCAAGTCACCCTACAAATTCTGTCAGCCTTGATGGAAAAGCTTCACAAGGACTCGGTCCTGATTGCTCCATTCGTACTCAAAATCCTCGACACCGTCCTCCGCTCTGACGATATCACCATGATCGAGTCCTCCCTTCCCACGTTTGCGGCCTTTTGCGATTATCATGACGCCGCGTTCCTCTTGGCTGATCAGGCTTACCTCCGACAATACGAGGAAATTGTTCGATTGTACGTTCAACTTGCTTCGACAAAGCCTGCGCCAGGCAAGGAATCTCTCACCACCCCAGTTAAAGTTCGATGGAGGAATGCGGGCCTTGAAGCTATTCGTAGCATCTCTACGGCGGACGCACTATCTTCCATAACGGGCAGTCAAATGGATGTCATCATGCCTCGCATTCTCGAGAACTTGTGGTCCGAAACCCCCGACTTCCTCGAAACTCTACACCAACGGCTCGAAACGGAGGAAAAGGTCGACACCGAAAAGCAGCTTCGACGGAGAACTAGTATCGCGACAGTTGGGACTGACGGAGCAAACGACCCGAATCCTGTTGCTCTCTCCGGAACTGCCGGTGATGTCGATAAGCTTGCAGAAGAAGAGGTTGGCGTATTGGCCCTCCAATGTTTGAAGAGCATCTTTATCGTCCCTACCCGTTCTCAGATCCACGGCGCAACCGTCTCTCTCCTCAGATTTATTCAAGAAAAGGTTGCACACGGCAACGCTGTGGTGGAACTCCATGATGACCGAGAACGAGACAGCGGTTGGGCTATCAGTATATATGGCATTATCTCGCGCTGGGCTCCCGTGCAAGACAGATACACAATTCTTGTTGCCGCTCTCGAAACCCTACTACGGATTCCCGTGCAGGACTCTACACTGGACGAACAACTCGCATTGGTAACAATCATGAGCTCCCTCCTACGTTCCGACGTCAACCTCATTGGATTGAGCATGATGGATGTTCTCCTTGGTCTTATCAAGCAGATGAGGAAGCTTTTTAGGATGCGAACACCGACCAGCCAGAGCGATGATGGCAACGCCGCTGCCGTGGAGTCTGAATCAGTCGTGCGCCAGAAGACTAAGCATCTTGTGGGCAGACTTGAACTGTGTATTGGCGACCTGGCTACCCACGTTTACTACGCAGATCAGATCTCAGATATGATTTCCGCTATTATCTTACGTCTCAAACCGTCTCGATCTGCTAGCGTCAACTCTTCTCCTGGAGGCGAAAAGAACGGAAACAATGAAGCTGGACCGGGCGCCTCCACCATCGAGTTGAGCGACAGCCAGCAGCTTGACCATTATTTCTCCCTCAACACGGGCAGAGCATCTGGCCTCCGAGCTATCAAGGAGATTCTCCTGGTTGCAAACCCTCAGAAGAAGCTCACCGGCAACATGGGGTTGTCCCGCAACCCTGTGCCAATTTATGTTTGGGAGGGAACTCACTGGCTTCTGCGCGATCCAGATGGTCACGTTCGTAAGGCATATATGGACGCTCTCATTACATGGCTTGACCGAGAAACTTCGTTCGCGAATGAGATCGCTGTCGAGGAAAAGCTTCCTCGTTCCCGCTCGTCTCTCAAGATCAACAAGGAGACCCGTAGAGCCGTTTCAAACGCCTCCCATCGAGAGCGAGGATCCAAGCCAAGACACTCGCAATTTCTGGCGTTGCTACATCTGGTCATCTACGATAATGCCCTCCAGTACGTCGAGTACGAGAATGATCTTGTCATGCTCCATATCCTTCTTACAAGATTGGTCTTACAGCTGGGCGTTAATGCCGCCCGATATGGCCTACCAATGATTTACCGACTGCAAGAGGATATCCAAGAGATCGACACGCCTCTGTACAAAGTCCGGACTGCGGCCCTCTGTCATGGATACTTTTGGGCACTCACCGAGAAGTTCGACTTCAAGGACTCTGACATTGGTATAGCGATTGAGCAAGAGGTGGCGCGCCGCAGAAGAAAGGGTTTCTGGGTACAGGGCATTACCATGCCACCCCCAGAAGTTGACACGGTTGGACTTCCGGGTGAGACACGCCCACAGCCAGATTGGGACTCTGCTTCGCTCGAAAGAGAAGAACTGCTTCCGTTCGACGACAGAGAGGCGCTTGTAGAGTGCATTGTGTCGCACTACCACGACAGCCTTCAAGCACCTCCTGGCAGCCCGGGTCCTTCCCCAGGCAGGGTTCTTTCAGGGCCGATCCTTGGCTCAACTCTAACTGGGCAGGATCAGCCCGATTCGGAGCTGCCAGCTGTATTCCGCGAGCAGATGCTGGCAGACTGGACCAGAGATGCTGCGGGCGCCATGCTTGCCGCTGCTGGAAAGTCGGAATCTTTGACAGGATCCAAGACAGAAACCTCGGGCACACACCGAGGCCACCTCACGGTGAAGACGAACGGAAACGGATTCGCTAATGGGAATGGACCGACATCACCTTATGGAAGCCAGTATAATCTAATGAGACCTCACTCGTCTCATGGCCATCGCGAGAAGGATCGCGAAGGAACAATTCCCAAGCACCGTAAGAGCAGCTTACGGAGTGCTGTCTCCCCCGCCCATTCAACAGGCAACCGAGGTACCGTTGCGTCAGTGGATCAGCTAAAGCTCGTGCTATCAGGCAACCCTCCGCCTAAAACAGCCATCATCGGGGACGATGACAGCGGAGACAGCATGGTTAGCTACGATTACAGTCCTTCAGAGATGAGCTTTAACCCTGCTACGCAGAATGACCAGCCAAGTAGCCCAACAAGCACCAAGCGCCCTGGCACGGCTTCCAAGCGAGGACCTCTGAGCGCTCATCCTCCTCTTGGAGGGGCGCCAGATTTACATGACGATAACGACCAGGAGGACGAGGCAGTTCCTCCTGTGCCACCGCTGCCAGACGTAAACTTGCTCGGGGGTAAGAGGAGTCCCATCCAGTCGATTGAGACGTCGTTCCAGGATAAATCGGCACGGCGCAGTCTGACCAGCCGAGGAGGGGATGGGACTCGGCCTAAATCGGTACGATCACAGAACACGAAGACCATGGATCTGCAGGATCTCCTCCGAGGAATTGATAGTCGGCCGAGCGAGGGAAGTTTGGGTAATGTGACAAAACCTCCATACTAGGGTATATGGATATAATAGGAGTTATGGAGTGAAGGAAGGGAGGGTAATAGCGACGGTTGATTTGATTTGTAGAATAGCGATATTGGTGTAATTTGTAACAGCTCTGAGCAAAAATGAAAAATAGTATTGTCACCGCATTGTTGGTCTTGATAGTTGCTACCATGGATTGAACCATTCGGATTGATCAACAGTTTATGAGTCTAATCTAGGTGATGAGGGTGATCCTGGTGATCCTGGTGGTCCTAGCATGGAGGAATTTGCTTGATGGAGATTTTGCAAGGGTCGAGCCGGTTTCAGATCGGCAACTAAAGGTGCTAGTTTACGGTGCCTCTTCTGAGGTTAGAGGCCTCGTAAACAATGATGCTATATTCGTACGCTGAAGCCATCCAGGCCGAAGCTTGTCAGATCTTTGGTGGCGGCGAACGAGGCCTAAGTTTTGCAGAGGAGATGGCTTCTTATTCCATGATGAGATTTCTTTCGAGCCAACCCTTTACAGGCGATCATCTCTTATCTTTTCTCTCCAAGATACCACGTCCTCACATCCCCTGTCATGGGCTTGGCGCCATAGGGGCAGTGCAGGACACCATTAATTCGTCTTATTTCCCATAGAGTGGTCCCCAAAGTTAAGGAACAGGAAAGTCCCCCGCAATGGAAGGGCTCTTGAGAGACTCCTCTCTCGTCTGTACCAATCCTTGTTATAGCTCCCGTGCCCGTGAGAAGGGGGCAGTGCTTCTTATCTTAGCGTCTTCCCTTTCTCTCGCTCTTTCTCACGCCATTTTTTACTCAATCTCACTATTGTTTGTTTTCTGTTGTGCTCATTCCGTTCCTTCTAATATTCTGTGTCACGGTTCATTTACCGGTAGCAAACAGCAAATATCGCGCTCGTATCTCGGCAGACGTCGCTAACAGCAAAGCGAGAGTGGCCTGTTTATCCAATATCCTCAACTTTCAATGCGTTTTGCCGAAAAACAGGGAAAATAGAGGATACTTATTCGGGGTGTCGATTTCTGGGACGGAGCATCGGGGTCGAAACAGGGCAAATTTACACGAAACGAACACTTGGGCGGGATATTATGGATGCGCGACACGCTTGACAGACTTGTTTTTTTCGCGACGACAAACGAAAAGAGTTCATCTGTGAAGTTGGATGAGGTGTTGGTGAAACGCTGGCGGATCTGAAGGAGCTCGTTGTTGGTTTGTGCGACCGCGACATTTATTCGGCATTACGATATCATTTTCAACCTCACCTCAAGTCACCTCATCACATTACATCTCACAAAATCATAATCAAACTCAACCATGGACGCTCCAAACCCTCGACATGGAAGTCATCCATCGGACTCGATCCCGGACGCCGCATATCCCAACGACTCTCCTTATCGACCCGGCGATCACTCACCACAAACCATGGCTACTCCCGGCGCATCGCCATCCTCACCATCACCACAGTCTTACTCAACACCACCATCAACACACTTCGGCGCCAGTATCCCCACATACTCCAGTCCAACGCCATCGCCATGGTCCCCCGCTATACCCTCAAGTCCACCACCTCCATACGATCCGTCCCGTCCGCCAGCGATATACTCTCCACTCGCACCACCATCGCCAATCTCCCCACCTCCGCCTCAGTATCCGCCTTCAACGCCTTGGCCGTACCCGCAAGGCAGCAGTTCTGGCTCTAGTCTGAACGCACCGTACAAGATGGGACCTGTGGCTACGGCGAGAGCACGACGGAGGAGAAAACTGCAGATCCTCGCTTTGGCGCTTTGTGCGGTGATGATCTTCTTCGTTGCGTTGATCATGGGGATTCTGATGGGTGTTGTGAAGGTGCAGTGGAAGAACAATGACGATGATTAGGCTCGATTAGCTGGATATGCACCTGTCACTCACAGTTTACTTACTTTTCTTTTGTTAATATTTATTTATGGGATATTCGGGCTGTGGATGTAGCAATGGCATGGCGTTGGACATGGGTCTTTTCTTGATAAGAGGATTTATCTGGAAGTGAAGCGATTACCACACAAAATACAAATGGGCTCGTTTTCATCAGATCTGGGTTTTCATTGACGCGTGATGTGATGTCTTGTTCATCATGCGTTCACCTAGTTACACATTGAGTGGAAACCATCTTCCGTACAGCACATCAGCAAGTAAAGGAAAACCATCATCTCCTTCTAGAAGGCGTTCTCAAGCCACGCTTTGAGGATTCAATCCATACCCATCTACAAGCCTTTTAGGTCTCTCTTAGGGGGTTACACTATGTGTGAAGAGTGAGGAGTATAAGTTGGTGTTCAAAAGTGAGGAAGACAACCTAGCTACCCTGTATGGCACAGACTTCGAGCATAGCACATGAGTTTTGGTCTATATCAGGACGAGGCCAAGTCTTCTGAGACAGTATGAATCACAGACACATTCTAAGCCTCCTTCCATTGTCTACTACTGCATAACATTCGCTAAGGGACGTTACAGAGGCGTCAGCTTTTAGCCTTCCATCGTTAACACCAAGAAAGAATGCCCAGGCTCCAGGCCTCACACCCACCCAATTGCACATTCCTGGGGGAAATGACCCAGCCAAGAGCATTGTGGCGAGCTGATAGACGAGATGAATCAATAAAATTACACCAGGATGAGTCCAGATAGCCTTTTGCGGCGTTTGGTCGATTACTGATGTTGGCACATGATGAGTGTTGGTGAGCCATTTACTGGCTGGGAATCATTCCGCCGCCAGAAGCGGGAGTGAGAACGGGAGCCAGATCCAAGATTACAACGGGGGAAGAGGGAAAATGACCCGATTTGAGCAAAACTTTAAATGATCGGCAATTATAGATTACCCCGGCTATGGCCTCTTGTTGGTTGTTCAGTTTTAATTGACTTTGCCTTTGTCACTGGATCAGGCTCAGCCTTAACAAGCCCACCGTTGGATCCGGACTAGATCTTGATAGAAGGGTTACAATTCTGGTCGAGCGCCAGAAAAGTCTATCATCCCGCCCTCTACCGCGGTGTTGAGTTCAGTTGGCCGACGTACGTCCTAGATCCAGACCTGACATCTCCTTGAACACGGCTCCGTTAGGCGAAGTTGAAGTTGTCTCTTTTCGCTTCAACTCAAGAGCGTATGCAAATGGAGACAAGAGGAGCAAACAATGCATCGCATAGGAATGAGACATCAGTTTCATCTAAACCTTTCTTTTCTCATACATACACCGAGTCTCAGAGGATCTCACCCTGCGCTGCGCCATGAACTGATATTTGACGTGTTGTTGCGTAAAAGCTAAACAGGGCTGAAAAGGTCCCAGAGTGGCTTGTTTGTAACGTCACTCGATTTGATCCTAGATCCGCAGGGCCTAGATGGGGCTGTTTGATACCACTTACAGCCCCTATCGATGATGGCAATGAATATCCCAAGGGGGAGAGAGGGAACAATGATTCACATCTCAGCCTGATATGTACCTTGTTGAAACATGAGCAAATACGACCATGTCGAGTGACTGTATGCAAAGACACCTTGGACGTTGCTATGCAGGTTCAACGTGCAGAACAGCTCATCATGGATGCCGTAGCCGGTGCAGGTACAGAGCGTTTCTTTCAAGGATGTTCCCGGCTCGACTACCGATCTACTCCGTAATCTTGGGTATGGATGCCTCAGATCTGTTTATTTGAATCTGACCGTGCATCCGGGCATCGACACAGATGCAAGTGGTGAAGAGTTTTCACATCAACGCAAGGGCAGGAAAAAGCATCCCGGCGAGGATGCATAGACCAGTGGAGCAAACGGACGGGTACCGTTAATAGTACTTGTTGACTCATTAGCTTTTATTTTTACGCCTTCGAATAGGCTATCTCCTTTGTTCCGACCCAAGCCTGGACTCGGGAATCACTTTGTACCTTTGTGATCTGTAGGATGATCTGGAATGATGTGCATGTAGGGGAGGACGAGGCGACACACTCGTAAATGCACTCTTTACTGCCGTGACGTGGTGGAGATGTAATGGTGGATAAGTTACAAGATGCCTTGGGTACTTGCAGTGCAGAGGACAGAGGATCAAACCCAGATATACTCGTAAATGCGGCCATTCATGTTGATCGACTTCACCTACTAAAGCAAACTAAAATAATGCTTCCATGACGTCGGGTCCAAGTGTGCTGAAAATGGCAGGATCAGTGCATATGGAGACAGACGACATGGAAATGGCAGTGGGAATAGAGAGTTGTTCCGAGCAAGGCACGTGGCAGTACTGACAGCGGCCTGCAGCCTGCCAAACAGTCAGGCCTCAGCCTAAATTTAGCGGCTGGTCGACTTGAATTTACCCTGAACACTCAGTAAAACAATGTGCCCACTTGTATCATCATCATCTGCATCCTGCATTGCAGCTCGTCGCACGCAAGTCATGATTTGCATCGCCCAGAACCACTTCTGATGGTGACATCAGTGCGTGCCATCTCCCAATCCTCTTCTTGGTCCCGGCAGTCAATAAGGTAAGCCAAGCCAAGCCAAGCCAAGCCACCCCAGGCAAGGATCACACTCAACACCGGGCCCAGCAGCAAGCCTCTCCCGTTGGCCTAGCTCACAGCAATTAGCGAATCCTCACTCGAGAAGACTCTGACGTTGGTGATGTGGCTTTGTCCCGTATCTCAACCTCAGCATCTCCAGACTGGATCACTTTCTCAAGCGGCCGCTCGTCGATTCAACTCTTGGTCGACCCGGTTCCAAGGTTCACTCGGTTGTTAGAAGCGGGTATTTTGCATAGCGCGTTGCCAATGACCCTTCAGCCTCCCCTCCCGCGGCGAAACATGTTGCTCCCCCGTCCCCTGTGGCCGAGGCCTAAGACGTCTCCGATCCACGCCCCAAGCTGTCTGCTGTCATCTTCCCAAGGACCCACCTCAACTCCGCCGCAGCTGCAATCCAAGGCTGCCAACCGCCCAAATCGTCCGCCATGTCGTCTTCCGCTACCTTTAGCCCTCCGCTAGCTCCAACTGTAGGGGACCAATGGACGACTATCTTTAACCACGGCATTGGGAGCCCTCCCGAGCTACTGGAGTCAAGCTTGAGAAAAAGATACCGACAGAAACCAAAAATAAATCTGGCCTCATCACAACTGGGGTTGGTGGCATCTTCGTCCAAGGTGTTCCGCTTGAGCTCTCAGTCTCTTCTCTCCTCACCCCTGTGTCGTGCACCCTCAGTCTGTAATGTAAGAGATGTTGACGTCGTCGCTGCACTGACATCAACGCTGTTAATCATTGGATCCGAGACATTCAGGAACGTTGCGAAACTGGTACAGCAAGTGGACCACTAAACGATACCCTTGCACCAACATTAACCGGGACCTGACGCTCCATCCGCGTGTCCCCTACCCCTTCTATCCGTAGCCCATCAATGGCAGTTGAGCACTGCCTGGTTCAAGCTCAACTCGGGTTATTTGGCTATTGACCTTGAACAATGCAGTGTTTCCAGGGACCAGGAGGCTTTGCGAAAGTCGCCTGGAATCAGCTAACTCACTCATGAGCCAACCATATTCTCTATCCGGCTCTCTCAAACAAGCCCCTCCATACCGGACCCCAGCTAGAGATCCTCAACTCGGCTTGTGTTGGCCGAATCTTTTCGTTCTATTCTTCTCCTGCCCGTGTTCCTGATTGCCATCGATTGACAGCTGCGAACCCTGGAAGATAACTGGCTGCCGAGAGCCACTCTGGTAATGATCTTGCGGCGCTGAATTGCCCCGGGGATTTCGCCTCATGCCCCATATCGTACTCAGTCTATCTGAATTTCGCCAGTTGTCTCGTGGTTCTCATTCTGTCCAGTCGCTTTCATATATCTTGTTGCCCTTCACAAGCTTATCCCTGTACCCGGCTGCTATAGTCTGCCGATGATACATTGCTCCATCAACCTTCTTTTTCACTGACTCCCTATTACTACTTTACTCTGACTCTCATTGATGGATCAGGCCCCTCCACCTTGACATCTTTCTTATAAAGACCCCTGGCCAAGTTTTGCTTTTGACTTTCCCCCTCCGAATTCTCATTGTTATTACGGATACCTGTTCCTACGCTCTCTTTTCTCATTTTGCAGGTCTTAGCCACGTTGTCTCCCTGTCATCCTCGAGTTATAAGTTGCCTCGTTGGCGCCCTGTCTTGATTGCGACTGTCGAGAAGCTGCCTTCTAAACGGGTCTATCAGACAGCGGCGGGTATAATACATCTCTTAACCCCCGACATACAAACACGCAGACAAACACATACACAGCAACAATCCTCCTTACATCACTCTCATTCTCGAATTAGGTGCTACGTACCTCTGGACCACCCAGTCATATTAGATTCGTCCCAAGCTCTAGTCCAGCCGAGTCCAGCCCGATCCAGCCTGGTCCCGGGCCTTGAAGATCTTGCTTTCGGTTCAAGCCAGTTCTAGAACGCCAAAACTTGACAACCATCACATTTAAGCACTATCCTCTTTTTTAGCATTCGAATTCTTGGGGCGGTGCTTGGCCTTAATTCAGCCAGAAACAAAATCACCGTCTTTCCCCGGCCATTCTCATCTCCCTTGCACTCTGAGAATCTAAGTACCAACCCAAGCCCGAAAAAAGAGGCGCCGTTCGTCTTGCGTACGTACCCTTCCCTTCGTCTTCAGTGGCCGCCCTCCGCTTCCCCAAGGAAAAATCTCGAGCTAGCCGCCACGGGCGCTTCCCAGACTCCTGGTCCTGGGACCAAACGAGGAAACTCAATTTCAGGCATCACAAATCCTGGACATTTTTATTTGGTTCTAGTGTCATCCATCTGGCTGGCTCTATCTCCCCTCTTGGTCTCATTTATTCCCTCCTCCCCAAGCTCGTTTTCACACCATTCTTTTTGAGCTTGACTCAACATCTCGGTTCTGCCCGTGTCGTGTCTCCTCCCGGCGTGCGCGTGCTGGTTTCTTTCAACGTCGCAACATACGATTGGGTGCTCAGCTATCAAACCTCAAGGCTGTGAGGCTCCAGAAACATACATAACCGCAACCGGCCACGATCAGTCTCGCCTTTTTTTTTGTGTCCCATTCCTCACCAACAGTTCCCCGATCTATCTGTACCTGTTTGTCGCCAATTTGTCGACTCTCAGACTTATTAGTGTCTGTTTTTTTCTTCTTCCTTCTTTCTCGCTCGGACTGTGCATTGAAGACGTTCAGTTTCACTATTATTATCAGCAACCCCAATCCTTCTTATCGCTTGATTGATATACAGTTTTTGAGGGGCATACGTTGCTTGTCACTCGCCTTACTTAGGCATACGCTCGCTCATCACGAAATCCTCTGGTTTTATTTTTATCACCATCATGCCACGACATTATCACTACCAACCCAGGTTTGGCTCATTCACCCCTGACGCTTCGTTGTACTTGATGCTAATTCATTACTCAGTCGCGAACTCCATGTGGTAGTCCTGGGAGCAGGTTCGTCCATACCCAATACCGCACCACGCCACCCTTTCGCTTTGACTCTCCCTTTCTTACGTGTGCGCTTGTCTGACTCGTTTATCATTTGGCAGGCGGCGTGGGCAAAAGTTGTTTAACTGGTGAGTTGTCATTCTCCCTTCGCCTTCGCCTTCGCCTTCCCCTCGTCCCATGTTCTTCATGTTGCTGCGCCTGCGTCCCACCGTTGCATCCGCAATCCTACTACGCTTCCCTGTCTTCCCCTTTGCAGCACAAGGCTCATGCGAGAACAGCCCAGTTCGTCCACAATGAGTGGATCGAGAGCTATGATCCCACCATAGAAGATTCTTATCGCACGCAGCTTCAGGTTGATGTGAGTATTGCGCATGGCAACAATGCCACTACCTGACCCCTTCTGACTGACTCGCTCGTCTCAGGGACGTCAAGTTATTCTCGAAATGTGAGTTTTTACACCTTGATTGTCTCACCACTCAATCCGTGTTTGGAGAAGAGCTGTCACTGACTCGGCCTCTAGCCTCGATACTGCGGGGACCGAGCAATTCGGTAGGTCCTCCTCTATGTCTCAACAACTTTCGCACGACCCTCGTACTGATGTTGGTACAGTCGCCATGAGGGATCTGTACATGAAAACCGGCCAAGGTTTTCTTCTTGTATTCAGTATCACATCGTCTTCCTCCCTAAGCGAACTAGCAGGTTTGCGCGAAGAAATTATCCGGATAAAAGACGATGAAAATGTACCTCTTGTTATTGTCGGTAACAAAGCCGATTTGGAGGAGAATCGCGCTGTGCCCCGAGCCAAGGGCTTCTCCATCTCACAACGATGGGGCGCACCCTACTATGAGGCTAGCGCGAGGACAAGGAGTAAGTTTGCCCGTCCACTCATGGCTTCTTTCGCCGCATTCGGACTAACAATATGCAGCCAACGTTGATGAGGTCTTTATCGATCTCTGCAGGCAAATGTTGCGTAAAGAGGACGAACAACACGCGAATGACGGACCCAATGACGACTACAAGTATGATCACGGCCGAAGTTCTCATAGGCGTCAACGACGTCGCCGAAAGAAGGATTCACCGCGATGTGTGATCCTGTGAACTCAATGAACCGCTTTCAGAACATTGGCCACTGGATGGCATCTAAACACTGGAACACTTTCACTTCTCTCAATTTTCTAGGCCTCGGCATTTTCCCCTCAATTCTCTTACATTTTACAGCACGTTTTACGCGGATCACGGCCATTTAAAATAAATCTATCAATGATATCTGGTGTTTTCCGAAGGACCATATGGACGACCTCGCGGTCTCATGAGGCGAAACGAGACCGACGCGTATAGACGACATAACGCATCACACCGAATCGAATAGAATCGAATCGAATCGAATCGCATCGCATGGCATCGCATGCTTGAGCTAAGCGACTGGTGTTTTGGGATCGACAACTTCCCATATTGTATTCCACATTACGGCGTTGGTGGCGTTGGATATCGGACCTGGGATATAGGTTCTACACATGTTTATTGCTTTCAGGGTTTTATGCGGGTATTTTGTTCTACTTCTTGAACTACGGTGAGATGGATAAGAAACTGTTGTGGTATGATCAAGTAGGACAACCTTTGCATTGATACGAAATGCTCCAAGCGACGAGAATGAAGCAACATAGGCTATGCAAATGCAGGCATTTACCAGCTTCTATTCCGATATGACAAGGGTGACTTTTAGTTTCTGCCCAAAATATTACACTCCCTGGGGCTCACTCGCATCTCGGAACTTCTCTTGAATCTGTGTGGCAACACCACGTGAACTATCCTCCGAGTCTTCGAGTATCGCTGACCAAGCTTGACTTTACATTGCAGCCGCCGTGAAGTCTGGCCACGAATTTATCGTGAAATGTCACACGACATTCATCCGTCATCCCATGTGTCACCATCCTCTAAAAATCACTGCATGAAGCTGCGACAAGCCGCGTGTTCAGATCACCCCAACTTATCCAACAACCATTTGTGCATTGATGCCACAACTCATCACATATACGAGATCTTATCTTATAGTCACAATGACTCATTCAATACTTTATTTGTGTACATGCCTATGGTCCTGTTATCCATTATGATACGTCTCATGCTATCCTCATGACTTGGTAATAGTCTGCGTACATGATCTCGTGCGTAACCAACCCTTGGCTATGACGTGTCTCCAAAGACCGATCACAATCCAACTGCTCAAATACTCATGAAACCGACACCGAAAGCGACCGCACTGGGTCCTTGACGATCCTCGGCTGCCGCTCACTTGCGTCGCAGCATGCCCCAAATGTCAGTGAAGATACCAAACCACCCCTTGACTCTTTCAGCGGCGTTCAGAAGTAAGATGAAGCGTTTCACAAACGCATCAACGTTGTCATAGTCATCAGCGTAGCACTCCCATACAGCACGCCCTTGACCGTTGTTCTCAGAGTCCTGGACGGCCATGAGAGCATCCACATCCTCCACACCCTCCACACCAGCGGACTTGAGCTTGGGACCGACACAGAGTGCACGGCCCGCAATCTCTTCGTCCGAAATGAGGCGAGTGGCAGCATCAATGACATCCTCAATCAGTGCCCCGCCTGCTGTGCCTGAGAGGAAGGCTGCTTCGATGGGGAGCTTGAGCATGTTGGACTTGGAGACATAGTAGGGAGTGATCATGTTGACACGAACGCCACTCCGGAAAGACGTAGCACGAAGAGTGCGGAAGAGACCAAGAATAGCATGCTTGCTCATCGTGTACATGGTTTGAGTTGGGAAAGGGCACAGAGACGCAAGCGAACCGACAAGAAGCAGGCAACGATCTCGCGGGGAAGATCCATTCTGTGGGAGCCAGTACATGGCAAGGTGAGTGGTATAGGCAGCACCAGTGATGTTGACATCAAACTGAGCCGTGTTGGGCTTTGGAAGACGTCCATTCTTGAGAACAGGCTCTTCAAACTGAATGGAGACGTCGGGAAGGATGATGCCGGCGTTGGGGACGACAATATCGATGCCTCCATGAGGGCTGACGTGAACAGCCGTCTCAAAGAGACTGACCTGTGATTCCCAGTCAGTGACGTCGCAATGCTGAAAAGCAAAAGCTGAGTCCGGATACTGAGTTGCAAGTTCAGCTACGAGCTCTTCGCCCGCTGCGTCAGCGACATCGCCGATGATGATATTTGCCCCATGCGATGCCCATTCGCGAACCATGTGAGAGCCAAGACCGTTAGCACCGCCGGTGATGACAATAGTCTTGCCCTTCAAAGTTGTGGCATCGTAGGGCTTGGACACATCGACGGGCGGTGACTGGCGGATGAGGCCCTTGATATCGTTGGTGGGCTCCATAGCTGACTGTTGTATGTACTAGGACAGGTGAGATCTTTGGTATGAAAAGAGTAGAAATGATCTCGGCAAACGGGGTAGTGTATTGACTCTCCAAGAACAGAGTGATGGACGAAACGAACACGGTATGATAGTGATTGCGATTGTTGGAAAATGATTTGCTGACCTGTTAACCCAAACAAATTAGCCCCAGCTTCAGCTTCAGCTTCAACGAACCTAGTCAGCTATCAAGCCAAAAGCCGTTGGACCAAAAATATCTCCCGTGTGGAGTCTGAGCCCTGTTTTGCAGGGTCCAGTCCAATCTCACCTTTTTGATCTGCCTATCGTATCGTGTTGTTTCCTTGGAGGCCCGATGAATTAGCTTTAGCGGGTCGTCTCAAGCTTGGTAGATATTGGATATCCACTCCAGAAGTTGTTGACGATGCCAACGCTTTGGGATCCGAAGACCGAGATGAAGATGAAGAGGAGAAGATGAAGAGAGGAGAAGAATGCGGCACATGAGTTTCCAGTTGCTTGGTATAAATAAGGCCCCCATTTACAATGAATCCTTGCTTCTTGCATTCACTGTTAAAATGTAACGCAGTTCTACTGACGAGTCCAGTGACAGTGATGGGAACATCAATGCCCAAACAATTCTGGGCTCGCAGAACATAAATCCGATGAGCTTCTCCAATACTCACCGAGGAAGTGATAAAGGGTTCTGATGCACTTCGCCATGTTCCCTTTCACCTCTTGTATGCCCATGGCTGTTCGAAGCTTAGCAGTCCCAGCTAGGCTCGTGTCTATTTTCGGACACCACAGCAGACAAGAGTTTCCACACCCATATCTCAACAGAGGCTACATTGCGGGGAGCCACGACCGAAGATTGACATTCACTAGAGCCCAGTAGCCTTGGTATGCGAAGGGTTGTGGTATAGACAAGATTTCGCTACGGACTTTTCCCCTGTAATTCGGAGGCCCAGCACAATGAAGTGCTGTGCTGGGCCTCCGGTGCCGAACTGCGCTGTTTGAGAAAGACTCGCTGAACAATCTGTTTTCGAGACAGCTGCAGGCCCCAAGATGGCAACGGTATCTCCATGTTGAGGCTGTGTAGTTCGGAATTTGGTGAAAGATTTTGTGAACTTTGACGTGCTGATAGTCAACTGCCCTTTCTCAGGCCATTTATCCATTGAAACACCCGGCATGAATGCCAAGTCAGCAAATAGGCAAATTATTGCTGGTCAGGCAACCGTTGATCTTATAAAAGAGATTTGGCAGTCATCTTCGTCATCATATATGATCGTGCGGATGATAAACTTGATCACCCTCATCATTGCTCAATGTAGGTGGTTGATCTGGGAGGGTGTGGTTGTCATCGTCTAGCCCAGGAACCTTGAGCTGCCCGTCTGCAAAATAGCTGCTAGTCAGTCTACCGTATGCTGAGGTAGATTCATCTGGTGTAAGCTTTCAGCCCCTTGTTCTAAGCATAACTTCCGCCAACTTGGATGTTCTGATTCATCTGACTTCAACGCCGTGGTACAAACGGCCCGATGCTGAAGCAACGACGTTTGCTGGCCAAAATCATGTCAGCAAGGCAAATGAGCACATCAGAAAAGCCGAACAGGAAATGTAAGAGGGGGAAAAAAGGATTTGCGTTGAACCAAAAGCTATCCCTTGCTTTCGGAGTATTTCACACAGTCGCGCAGGGGATCGTCTTCCCTCGTCATTAGTGACTCTGTAGTTATCTCCTTGTCTCAAGGCAAGGGTTCAATGTTAGTGTGAACAAGCATATCCACCCAACGGCTTAGACAGTGGCTGTCTAGGACTTTAGTCTGTCTTGAGAAGGGAGAGAAGATTTGAATGTGTCACATGAGTATCGACGGTTACCGGACACCGTCGATCATTTCGTCTAGAATTTGATGGATCCCAAAGTCAACAACAGGGCACGTCACTCATCAGCACGCAGTGTATAACTTGATTGCGTTGTGGTCCCATCCGATGTGAAGCCAGACCCGAGATCAACCGCCCTTGGTCGGTTGAACCAAGTTTTTTAGACTGAATGTGTTTTCTCAAAATGGTAGTCGTAAGTTTGCCCAAGGAGTCATTATACCAGGCATCCAGCCTGGATCCAGTGATACCACCGGGATGTGACGGGCTTTAGACGCACCAGCTCTGACCAACGGGCTGGGATGTCTGGGCCTGGCACGCTTATGCCTCTGTGACCTCACTCATGGACTAGGGCGCAGGCCTGTGAATTGGGCTGGACTGTTGGCGTTAAATGCCACGCCAGGGGATCCCTGTCGTATCGAATATGGTAGGGTGGTTTCCTCCACACAATGGTCAAAATCAATGACCTGAAAGTAGCAACCCCATGAGAAGCAATCTAGGCTTTCCTTTCTGTGCTGCAATAAACACACGTTGTGAGACGTTGCTAGCACCATCTTCAACTTCAGATCAATGGCTGGGTTCTGTAGAATGGTCAACTCGTTTAACGTATGTGTTTGGCAATTTCTTTACCAAGACCCTGAATCTGTGCCTGAGAATGTTGCGCTCAGCCGCAATCCGTCATTCACGTGGTACCGTTAGACCATATGTTGGTTTCCTGCGTGGGTAGCAAGGGACAAATCGTTTAATGGGTATCACCCCATTGCGCACGATTGTACCTACTGTATCTGAGATGTGATGGCGCTCCCAACAAGCGAAATCGGTAAGAGATCCGCGTATGTACGGCTGGATGGTTGGCGCCGTATGCCTGAAGGAATTGTGGACAACATTATACTTACGACGCAGCAAGCCCGTCTTTGCAAATTTGAGACTCGTAAATGAGCTACTGAAAGTTCACATTGAAATTTCCCACAAAGCGCTTGTTCAGTCTCCAAGGATTCTCATATCCGTCATCAGTGCAATGACTGGCAAGAAGCTATGCGATATCACCACGAGGTCTGATCACACACACCTCTAGTCAAGCCAATAGGATACCGAGCGTAGGGGTGCAAAACATCCTGTTCCTCAAGCTCTTCTGCAGGCATGGGCTGGCAAAGCCCAATCGGGATCGAGTAATGACGACCTAATTGGGCTGGTGGACGATGCGACCCAGGGTCGTTATCCGGGAACGTCAAACTTCAAATTTCAAGCTGCATCCTCGCGCGCCAGGCAATAGATCTGCGACAACACCATCACCTTCGATAAGGCTATGAATCAGTCTCAACAACGGAGAAAGTGATGGTTACCTTTGTTGTGTCTTCCTATTTATTCGCGAAAAAAGAAGCTCTGGTAACAAAGGTATGTGAGGTTTGACACACCATCCCAACTTGCGAAAATAATTATCATCCAATGAGCTGAGATTTGTAGTAAGTGCCAGTACACTGGATCATTGATATTCAGAATCTTGAAGTGAGTATGTCAGTATCCTCGATTGAATATTCTTTGACGCACGCTTCCATCAGCAATAACTCAAGATGACGATTCATTGACGGGGTCATTGCATCCTGCCTGCATTCTCCTTCCTGCCTTTGGGGATCCGGTTCAAAACCGTAGTGAAGAATGGAGAAATGAGAATGGTTCCAATACAACGGTAAGGTTACGATATATGAAGGACTATGAGGTCATTCAGTAGCTTAAGTCTCAGCCTTCGCATCCTTAAAGTGATTGAAGAAGCCCAGGTGGAGTGGGCTTCGGTTTTGGAACGGGTATCCTGCCGAGGCCGTGCCTTTTTGGTGGCTGAAAAAAACGTGATACAGGTACGAAGAAGGCATGCTACCGATGAAGGGAGAAGAAGGGATGCCCTTCTTGGAAGGGGCCGCTGCCATT
Source organism: Fusarium oxysporum Fo47 (assembly GCF_013085055.1). Taxonomy (NCBI): domain Eukaryota; kingdom Fungi; phylum Ascomycota; class Sordariomycetes; order Hypocreales; family Nectriaceae; genus Fusarium; species Fusarium oxysporum. The sequence continues at coordinate 1,546,692 of NC_072845.1, forward strand.
GGGGGTCCCCGATTCTGCTATTTTGTTATTTCAGAACTCGACTAGAAGCTAAGCTGGGTGTTGATGGATTCGTCTTTGGGAAGTTTCCAAAGGCTGCCGAGATGATTTCTGAACGAATTTAACGTCTGTCTCTTGTAGCCCATAGCGTCGTTTTTATCCGTGGCTATGTCTATACGACCTTGAGAAGGGATGAAACATTGCTGGGACAAGAAGGATTATCCAGGCATTGGAACCAAGCGGAGCCATCTCTGATGTGCGCTACAGAGTTCAAGCCATGACTCCACTCGCAGGATGCCTGGTTTCCGTTGACAAGCCCCCTGGCCTTGAGCTCCCAAGTATGTTTCCGTGAAGCTTGAAACTGTGCAGCTGTTGTAGTTTCACTTTATCGTCAAACTGGCATTGACTAGCGCATATCTCAGTTCCAATTCCCCATCCTGTATGTCCGTGGTGGGGGCCAATTATTAAGCCTGTGGATGCAAGCGGGCCGTTCGATCGATCCCGGAGCCCAATAATCTGGGAATGCTCTTGTGTCTATTCCCAGCCGTTGTATGCAGGCGAGCTGTTCTACCATGTCGCTCAATCTTGAGCTTGATAGCGATATGTGGGAACCTAGGCGTTCTACACATTCTGCGGGTGTATCATAAACGTGGCCATGGTCATCCATGCACCTGCTCAACCATGAACCAGATTGACCGAGCACAACCACACGGACAAAGCTCGAATTCCGGAAGGATAAGACCCCGAGGCCCGCCGTTGCTTTGTCTTCGATATGCCGTTCAGTCTGCGCTGGCGAACGCATTGACTTCTAGCGACACCACCAAACTGGAGAGAGATGCATCCCCTTCACCCAGACCGTGCTCTCCAGTGGGCATTGAGATGACAAACACGGCAAGAAGAAAGCTTCCAGCAACAGGGCATTGTATCTTGGTTGATTGACAGGGGAAGAGGTAGGGGAGGGGCCTGTTTACCCCTGTCAACAATCGCTGCATGGCTGGCTCACCGGCTGTGCACCCCTCCCGCCCGCGGCCACAGCCCTGGGTGGTTTAGTTGTAACTGAGTTGGGAGGTTGACAGGACTGGGGACTTGCTAGAAGGTCCAATGTTCTCAGCAGGCACCTCCAAAATGGGGGGTGGACGTGGCTCCTGTCGGGACAACACGCCCCAGACCCAGAGGCACTCAGTACAATACGTAGAGGGTGCACTTTGGATGGCTTTTATTACGTGCTAATACGTAGCTCGACGGGCCGACGTGTTTTTCATGCTTCGGTCAGAGTTCCCTGGTTTCACATCATTAGAGTGTCTTCTTGGAAGGAAGCAGTGTTCCCCTCCCTGTCTATGGTGTCAACGTCGTCTTGCCACAGACATCCGGGCAAGAGCCAGCTTGCGTTTACAGCAGCACGAGGTTACAGTTCATTTGAGATGCAGATGAACTTTAACCACACCCAGGCGAGTCCGTAGGCAGTGTTACTGTGGCTGCTTGTATGTCGTCCACAAGGTAATAAAAAGTAAACAAAGTCGCAAGCCCGAGTTTGGCTTCTGTGCAACGAGGATAATAGGGACAAATGATGACAGCAGCTCTGCGAAAGCCAAACTTGGGTGAATATGGCCCTGGTGATCTTGTTTGTGTCCATGGGAGGGTTGAATTAAAGTCTGAGTTGGCGTTTGGACCCTTCAGTTTCAGGCTGAGGCGCGGTTGCGAGTGTGCTCATTGGTATGGAAGCAGCTGATGATAAGCTTGTGCTTGAGTGCCTAAAGAACCCTTTTACCAAGTCCAATGGTTTTGTTTTGTAACAAGAGTCAAATGATGTAAATGATAATGTTATGATGTACGTGACGTACACTACATAGGTGCTACCTACCAACTCTATCATCATCATGATCGTAAATCGACCAATTCAGTAGGAAGCTCACCTTCCAAGTTCCCGCTTGTCGAGACTTCATTCGGCGATTTAGTTGCCGAGGGGAGGGTGAGGAAACCACAGCCTGGTACAGTAATTAATTTTGCATGAGCGAGAAGTGGATGGCCAAGCAAGATCCTTCCCCGCTCTCTGTTCTTTGTTCTGTTGCATGTAAATGTATGTGAGATTGGTAAGAGCCGCCGGGGGGAAACAAGACGAGATGGAAAGTACTGCCTGCAGTTGTTGCTCGCTTGTTTGGGCAGGAAGGGATTGCCCAGATGGGTTCTATGACAGACTCGATCTTGATGACCTTGTTTGATCTGAGATCTCTCTATTCAAGGGCGCTTGACTTGCAGGCTTAGCAACCATCCAATCTACAAACCCCAATGAATCAGCCCTCTCCATTGGATAATTGCCAGCCTTGGATGCAATCGAACGGTATCGACGCGGCGTGAAATGACAGATACCGGCCCATAATGTTATTGCGTTTAGCCACTAGGACCATGTGCGACCTGCCTGCCTGGCCCTCAGAGGATGGATCAATGTTTGAATTTGCTTTGTTTGTTGACCTCTGGATGATCCCAACATGACATTACATCACCTGCCCCTCGCAGATGTACTGAGCTCGTCTTCGGTTTGGCGCATTCCCCCCCTCCCCTCCCCTCCATGTCTGTCTTGTCTGGTCTGTCTGGTCGGCATTTTGCTTCTTTGATGCTGGTTGTGAAAAATTAGCGTCAAACTCCATCTTTAGCGTCCACCACTTTCAACCTCAGAAGAAGTCATTCATTCGCCAGATGGTGCCGGATTACGCTAAACTTCAGGTAGACAGACTTTCTTTTGTTTTGACTTTGCACCACACCATGCGATCGTGCTCCGATTGGTACGATAGCCTAGGGACAAATACACGATTGACGCCAAAAAATTGCGTACACACCCCACTCAGTCACTCACGGTCGCTCACACTCCTGGGACAACAAATCATTGCCCACTCTCTCAGAGTCTCTTCTCACCTTCCTCCTGATGCACACATACAAGCTTTGCGTCAACGTATTTGCACCCAGTCTGGGTGAGGTCTGCGGTTAGAATTTAAAGCCAAGTGGGTTTTTAACTCAAGTTGGACAGAAGAAAGTTGTCGGTGTATCATACCTTATGTACTGCCGAATATATGGTAGGCCGTGTTGGGGGAGGTTTGGTCGTGTAAGGCAAGGTCCAAGGTTGCTTCATCAATAAATAAACTTTCGCTCTCCTTGACCCCGTCTATTAACAATCCGAGACCCTCCTTGACCTCTCCAAGTGCATTTCTACCCCTCTTCATTGAGTATGGACGGACTGATTGCCTGGGAATTACCTGGAAGCAACTTATTGCGTACGTACGTAATGATACAGATGACCGCTTGGACCTCAAGTGGCTAATCTGACATTCGAACCATTTCAGGCACATCGAGTCTCAATCGCGGCTGAAACAGCTTCGACTGGACTGCGTCGGCCAACTGCATACTGACTGCATATACAACACCGAGTCCAGCGCAACACTGTAGGATCTGCAAGAGACGCATTTTGGATCCTTGAATATCAAGGCGACCTGCATCATCTGCCGTATTTTACCTTGGGGCTTCTTCAACAACTCTCTACTCATCAGCATTTTCTCAGGTGTTTGGATCAACAATAGCATCTTCGAAACCAAGCAGAAAACCACTCTATTTTCCAACCATTCCACTTTAGTCCAAGCTTCTCTGAGCCCCTTGATCCCCGGACCTGATCCCCGGACACGATACTCGCTAGCGAAGGCCGTGTCCACCAAACACAAGCAAAGCGTCCAGCGCCCAGGCACAACAAGGACAAGGACCGGATCCAATTTACTCCATTGAACCAAAGACTTGGAAGCAGCCGAAGCAGCCCAGCCCAGCCCAGCCCAAGCAAGAAACCAAATCGATCAACAGTGCTTGGACCGAGCGTCAGAAGGAAACGGACCTTACTTACTTACTTACTGTACCTTGACCTAGCTGAGGAATTACCGGGGCACGTGCGACAGATTCTCACCTCCAGCTACCGAGTATACCTTACCTTACCCTACCTTACCCTACCAGCTTACCTACAGACTACTTGCGCCCGCGCCGCACTTTGCGATTCTCGCTGCCGTTGTTACCCTCCAAGTTCTCACCTATCTCCACTACCTACTCTGCCTACACATCTGTATCTCTCTTAAAATAAGTGAGTGACTTTACTAAGGTAAGATGGTTGACAATATCACACGGTCTTGCTTCCCCCTCTCCGTCCATCTCCCGTGTTCTGCTTCCAAACTATCCACTTCATTTCCCGTTTCTCCCCTTCATTCCCAACATCATCCCTCCATCTACACATACACACATGCACACACACTTGCAGGATTTCGCAGGGTTGTCGTTCTCTTCAATCTTTGGTAGCCCAGGACAAGTAACTACTGGCATCAGTATCCGTACCACTCTTGAGTGTTACCTGGTCCGCCTGTCCCGTCACTTTGCTGCTACCCACCGAGTCGCACTCTCTGGGTTGGTCTCCATTCCCTTGGCTCCTCTTACACAAGGTGTTTAAAACTCCCTCGCTTGATTCAGGCACCAAGGTACAATCCCGCGTTCCCTCACCCCAGCGTATCTCAGTCACATACCAGTCTGGTCTTCGGGACACCCATACCTCCCACGCAGGCCCCAAATCCACCTACCTGCTGTAGGGATACCAAGCATTGCCAATCCTTCCCACCATCTTCTCGCTACAGACACTACCGCTGCCGCTACCGTTTCTCCCCTACCTAAGGTAGCCGTGTCCTACGGCTGGGGTATGGAGAGTTTCTGGCGCCCCCTACATTAACCACAACGGCCCCCCTCCCCAATCCTCGCAACATTCATTGCAACTTGCACCACACCTGCTTGCTCTGCTCACTGCGACAGTCTGTCCTGTCTGTCGCACTCCTTTTCACGTCATTTTCTCAGCGCATTCTACCCATCATCTTGCTAACGCGACATCGCACTTACAGAGCGCACATCATACTTGTCTTGATTATAGCGACCTTCAGACCCAATTGCATACTGATATCATTGAGTCAATCATCGGTGCCAGCGATCAACGCGCAACTGTTTACCTCGATCCTCAACCACCACGTAAAGGCAGATTGCGCCAGACTACGATCCGCCTCAAACCATTCACCCTTACTAGGTTGTCACTCATCTCTCAAAATTTGACGAAACACTCATCAACTTTGCGATTGCGCCCGCGACTGCACCAATACCCACGACAAACGCGATTACGACAAGCTTGAACTCCCAGATCTCTTCGATAGTTGCATTCGCTTAACCCCAAATCGTATCTCCCCGACGAATTAGGTCTTGTCCCAGCTTATGCAACTGCACAGTGGGCAATGAACATTGATCGAAGCGCACCACCATCCGATCCAGCAAGGATAGCATCTCCAACAGCTAATCTTTCCTATCGCGCAAGTCCTTTGCCGCCTCCATCCACTACTTCAGTCAAACCCTCTGCTGCGACGGCAGCCCTATCCAATACCTCAAGTACAGTTGCATCTGCTGCAACACTCTCGACCATGGCTACACCTAGTTTTCTCACTCCTGGCCTTCGATCTATGGCACCACCATATCCTCATCCCCAGATATCGCGCGATATCCACAGATACACCCCGGCACCGATAGGCTTCTCATCTTCCCCGGTTCATGTCTTAATTCGAAATCTGCCGCTAGAAACCTCCAGGGAGTCGGTGCGGTTCATGCTGGTTTGGTCGCAAGATCTTGTTGATGTCGAACTCCTTCCTGTGGAATCTGCAGACCAGCGCTATCTTACAGCATTGCTCAAATTCCGAACAAGGGCAGGCGCTGAGGATGCCAAAAAGCTGCTGGATGGATGCGCGAACACTTCCAATAGTGCGCTTTTGAGAGTCGAAATTCTCGGCGACGAGCCCCCTGTCTCGCATCAACAGCCTACAGAACCTGTTCACAGCGGGGTCTTTCAATCACTGGAGAGCATCTCCCCTCAAACAACCAATGTTTACCCTGGGCACGACCTTCCTCAGAGTGAGGACAACTTGCAGAAGATTTTCTCCTCACAATCTCCCATCGGCAATCACCTGACCGAGCCTGGCAGGGTGACAGGCAAGAGCCTTATCGCCAATGATTCTTTTGACGATAATTATGACACCCTCAACCTAGTTGAAGACGCACTTTCCTACGGCAATGCACCGCGCAGGGCCACAGTTCCTAGTGTTCCTATCAACGGGATGGCTGCTCTTTCACTCAACACCAATATGCCACCTTCTGCTCCTTCATCTCTACCTCAATACGGAAGCGGAATGTCAGCACAGTCTGGCCCTATGTCTCCGTCGGGCAAGGGTCCTTTTGGGTACCAGGCTCCAAACCAATCACCATTCGGACGTATGAACTATCCACACGCCAATACGGCTGATCAGAACCCCCCTTGCAACACTCTGTATGTTGGTAATCTTCCCATGGACACGGCGGAAGAGGAACTCAAGACTCTCTTCTCCAAGCAGCGGGGCTACAAACGTCTTTGTTTTCGCACGAAAGGAAATGGGCCTATGTGCTTTGTCGAATTCGAAGACATCCCATTCGCTTCCAAGGCACTGACAGAACTCTATGGGAAACTTTTGTCCAACAGCAATAAGGGTGGAATTCGACTCAGCTTCTCGAAGAACCCCCTTGGTGTGCGAGCTGGTCAGAATCCTGCTCACGCAAACCCAGGTGCACTGGGTCAAATGAACGGCAACCTTGCTACTTCTATGAATACTTTCGGGTCAGCTAACCGCCCAGCTCCTGGACCACCTCCTGGTCTTCCCCAGCCAATGCTCGGAAACGGCCGAGGCCCCTTCCATGGAGGGGCCCCGATGAACTCCAGCCCCGCTGGCACTTTTGGTGGTTTCACACATCAAGCCTGGCCTGTTCCTGTGTTCAACAACCATGCTACGCCATCGCCTCACAGTGCCCATGCTCAATCATCAAGCTTTAGTCCAACTCATATGCTGGGAAATTAAACAAAATACTTTCCATGGTTAACGATCACAGTCCACATCGTTGGGTTTTATGTGTGACTATACCTGTTGTTGGCTTGGGGACTTTCGTGTTTTCATTTATGCATTGCTTTTTTATGTTTTGTTTTCTTTTTTTTCCTTCCTATTTCGTCAATGATTCCCCATTTTTTACGAACACCCATTCATTTTCATCGTTTATATACGGCGTTTTGATTCCTCACAGCTGGGAGTGCTTCTTCAACTTACAGCCGTCTTGTGGATGGTTCGGCTGGGTGTGGATATAATTCAGAGCCGACAGACACCAAGTATCATCAGTCTTGATCTAGTGTAACTTGGCGCACTGTTTGCCTGGATCTCGTAATTCGAGTTCAAGCCACACACTCTCGCTACGAACCTCTTCGACTTGACCGCACCCCTGATTTCTCTCAATACAATTGGCAACTGCAACTGAGGCGCAATCTATAACTTAACGGTACAAACCAAAAAGCAGAAGAGAAAAGCAGCAAAACAAAGAGGGTAGAGCATGGCGAAATTCACCAAGGGAAGTGAAGAAGAATGAAGATCAGGAGTTGAGATGTGGCCAGTCACAAAGGAGAGTATTTTTGCATGAAAGAACGGGGTTCAGGGAAGCGCGGGTTATTGAGATTCATTTGGTTCATATCAATGCTGGGAGTTTATTTGGGATAAGGTAAGGATGGATCAGGATTCCCTGGAGCATGGAAGAAACTGGAGCGGTCGTCCCGCGTTTGCATTCAGAAGGATTGGAGCATGGGATCGGACGGCTACACGAGATCAAGGACTCGACACACGCATACCAAGATATCACCACTGGGCATTTCCAGCAGACCGCATCGGCATTGAGGAGTTCGTTCATCTGATCCATCACCGCGGAAACTGGCGTTTGAAGTCCTTCTTCATGGTTATCTTGGTCAGACTTGGCAACGGCATAAGGCATACTTAAGCTCATCTGTTGCTGTTGGATCAGAGCTCTTTGAAATGTCGCATTTGGAAGGGAGGACAGCATCAATGGAACATTGGAAAGGGACTGGGCTTAACGCGATATATCCATATATTCACCGCGTCAGGCGCAGGAAAAGGGCGTTTCCTTTCTATTTCTTTCTCTTTCTCTTTTTCTTTTCTTTTCGTGCATCAGAATTCGGGCTTTCACGCGAGTTGGGGCATGTATTTGCAAGCACAGCCTTTTACATCTTCATCAAGGCGGACGAAGCATAGCATGGTGGATTATAGGCTTTCTTCTGGTCAATGTTGTTGAGTCTCAACGACACGGCTACAGATTCCTACCTTCTGTCGGTAGGCGGTTATTAGTGATAGAGTACAAGTTTCAGCTGTTTATTTGTTTTTAGCTTTCGTGTCTCCACGTGCATGTAATGTCTGTTCCCTCGTTCTTTGCCAATCTAAATCAGTCCATTACTTACTTAACTTCCCGTCCTCATTACGAAGTATTGACGAATATTGAGGGCATTCGCATGCCACTGGCCTCATCATCACAGGATTATTGGTTTGTCAGCGCTTGAATTGCAGTTTCAATGTCATTGCATGCCCAGTCAGCTTGATGTTGCAACCAGTACCCCAAAGAACGTGGTACATTGAAAGTGAAGCCGACGATATCCTCGTCCATGATCAAGAAATGCAACTTGTATACGCTCAAGTCCTAGAGATTTGATCATATGAGTATCAACCAGCATTACCGGTGAAGCATATCCATCTCGATGAGCCCGGTTATTAACCAATGGCTCTGAGGCTTCCACGCATACAAATCCTGACAGGGTAGGGTAGCATTGTGTGGCTTGACAGATGCAAGTTAAAGTAGGTCGTGTATCTGAGTATGCGCTTCGTGTGGTGCTGCATTCGCTGCAATCGGCGCTTCGTACACAGACCGAGGCGCTTATGCCTGTGTAGATGCTCGTGCTCGTGTTACGCACCATCGGGAACTGGTGATGGAAGGCCCCAGAGGATGGTGCTTACCAATATGCATCTGTCTCTGTTTACAGCCTGTAGATGGGTTACACTCTACTACACAACAATGTAGCTTACCCAGGTTCGCGGACCGAGCCCTCGACGGGCGGACGGGACGGGCGCGGAAATTGCGAAGGGGAAGAGATGCTGTGCGACAAGGGAGGTTGTCATGTGGGAATAACCGGTAGCAAGGGGGTGTGTGGGCGAGGACAGGGGGTGGAAATGGGTGATTTCTGTGTTGAGACGCCTGCAGAGGCACGAAGATTGTGTGGTCTGAGGTTATTGGACGAGAGAGGAAGCGGAGATGATCCGGTGGGTAGGGTGTAAGTTGAGAGGTTGATCAGATAATCTGTTTCTGGTGTTTGTGTAGGTATATGTGAGGGGGATGCTCATGCAGGTATGATAAACTTGGGACGACGGTGGTGGCAGTGGAAATGGAGTTGCAGTAGAGTACTACTAGTCGATGAACCCAGGAATTGAGTATGCAAATCACCTGGAATGAGACTGAAACCGTAGCTATGAGATAGCTTACTGCGTGAATGAGGCATCTGTCACATGTTTACCAGGGAGGTAGTGTTCCAGTTTGATGTTGACAACGCCAACTGTTTGGGGATAGTTGAGATATCATATCCATTGGCTGTAGATAATACATAGGGCAAAAACTCCGCTAGCTCTACGAGTCCACTGAGCCATCATTTGCCCAACTCATGGTCATAGTCGCCCATAGATCATGGTACATAGTTTGCTGCCCATCCGTATTCAGACCCGGTGTGAGCATTGCAGAATTCATGTCAAAGTCTGTGTCCCACGCCGATATGTATGGCTGCATATCTTTATCAAACATGGGGCATCCTTGGTGTCCCACGCCCCTTGAAGTCAGACTCGGTGCTGTGAGCATAGCAATGCGTCTGTCGTACTTCGATTTCACAACACGCAGTATCACACGGCTTGCGGAGAGTACGTCGACACGTTTACTAGACGGTGTGAGATCCTCCGGCCCGTCACACATGAACTCGAGGAATTCGTCAAACCGTAACTGTGAGCGTGCCCAAGCATGATCCCAGTCTGGGACCTCAGATAGGGGGAAAGAGAGTCGCACAGCGAGGATCACGGAGAGGATGAACTTTGTCCAATCGATGCTTGTGAAGTACTTGAAGCTGTCAAGATTGAGGAGGTAGTCGAACAGGGCGCGGGTGTTATTCACGCAGCGTGTGAGACGGGCTGATGATGGGTGGATGAAATGAGGTTTTCTTGTGTTGGCGCGTGTGAGGCAGAAGATGGCACCACCTTGCAAAAAGACGTCGAAGAAGAGATGTGCGAGTTTCACAGGTGCTGTATAACGTTAGAAATGTTAGCACTGCAATAAAGATGGCTTACCTGAACGAGAGAGATGTGGTACCATGGTCTCTTTCATCTCCCTGTGCTGCATCTCGAGTCCCAGCAGCATAAGTTGAACCTGCTGGTTCACCTGTGGATCATTATCTCGTATCGAGTTGTTCGCCGTGGTCGTCATGTTTGCAAGTCGAACAAGGTAGCTCAGTGAAACATCACCATCAACCTCGGCGTGGCGGTGAAGTAGTTCGCAGCACGTTGCGGTCCAGGGCGTCCACTGGGGCATGAGCAGATCCATCTTCTTCCAAGTGCAGAGGAAGCTGTCCAAACTGTGAGTAAGTTGGTATTGGTGTATCTCGAGGAGGACGTACTTGGACACGGCGTAGTGGTATGCTAGATACGCCCGTAGTCTGTCGAGCTGCATACTGCTCATATCGCCCGGTATTGTGTTGTCAAGGTTAGGCATTTCTTGGTCGAGATCGAGGTCACTTAACAGATCACCAGCCATACGGTAGTATTGGAAGGCCTGTCTGTTCTTTGGTCTCAGATGAAATGGGTACCTGTGAATGTCAACAACATGGCAAACTTGTTCAGGGCTAATCTACTGACCAAGCGCAATAGATGAGAATGCCTTGTAGCAATTCCATGCTTCTCTCGCCGCTTGCCACAAACTTGAGGCCCAATACTTTTCGAAATTCATCGTCGTAAAGCGTATGTCCCTGCAAAGTGCGCGATCCAGAAGCTGCAGCCAATATCGCCAACAAGACAAACGGCCTGGTCGCAGCAAGGCTGGCCACCGTCTCATCAGGCCTCAACACAATGACAGGATAATGAACCAACATCCCCCGAAACGAAACTAACAGCGACTCTGCAGAGTCAAGGTTGAATTGGGGCTTCGCATGGAAAGACTGTATCGAATGCGTGTGAGACGAGGACGGCGTAGGAAACCCCGTGAGGGGCGAGTCTTCGAAGCTACTGAGATCCGCATCTGGATCTGAAGGGAATATTGAGTCTATGAACTGCGCATGTGAGTCTCGAAGGTTGTCAAAGTTCTCATCGACGTCCAATTGTGTTGGAACTTCAAAGTCAATGGTGAAAGTCTTTGATGGCGCTGGTGGTGGCGGAGGCGGTGGTTGATGAGTTTCTATCGCGCTGTATCAAGTTATCAGCCTGTTTTCCCAATGCGACAGAATATTTCCTACTATTTTGTCCTTCTTCTGCGCGTTCGCGGGCCTGTTCGCGATATACATTCTTTCTTGGACTCCAGACACCTTTCCACGTCAGATGATGCCATGTAAACAAATCTTCGATTGAGAGGTCTTACTTGCGACAGACCCCAGGCTGTTCACTCGGCTGGCATTTTATCTTTGTAGCGCGGCAGGCTTCACAGGCTGTTGAGACCCTCTTCCGAACTGGACAAGCCTCAGCTGTCGGTGACTCGCTCGCCATTTGTGCGAGATGTCAATTGTTAGCGGTTTAGTGTTGAATTGAACAATTGACAAAAGTACAAGACCAATGATTGAACAGTGAAAGGAAGAAACCCTCGAGCGACAACGTGAAAGCGAGAGTCGTGGCTTGCGCCGGTGTAATGAGGAACCGAATCATGCTCAATCGCCGACAGCTCTCGGATCTTATGACCCACACAAGACAGCTGACATGTAAGCACACATATATACTATACAGCCAGTGAGAGTATCGAGTTTCGAGCGATGTTCCAGAAAAATAGAACAAAGAGGAATAGGTGGTGCCCAGAATATATAGGAAAATACTGCTTCTTCAATTAATGTCTTGCCCAAACCCTCTCTCTGACACGCCTGATCAGAATCTATACTGACGCCCAAATAATAATATTACACCGGTTGTCAAGACACAACACATATACATATATACCTCATTCAACCACTGTATACTTCAGCCCCGGGTTTGCCTCCTTCAGAGTCTTTTCCACGACTTCCCATAGCGGCACTGCCAGCTTCTTGATCTCATACGCAGCCGTCTTGAGTCCATGTTTTTCGTGTCTATGCCTTGAGAGGTTGGATGCTGCACATCCGATCGAGCAGTATATAGTGTCTCTCTTTTGATCAATGCATTCCTTGCACGCCACTGCGTTACTAGTCCAGTCTTGCATTTCGATGTCTTCGTCCTCATACTGCACACATCTATCTCCGCTCTCGCAGTCGTGCTCCAATTCATTGTGGTCGCCCTGCTCAGGTTAGATCCAGTCAGTCTGAAGAAGCTGGCAACACTCACAGCACCCTTTTCGAAGCATTCATCCGAGCACCACACTGTTAATTCCCTCTTGCCCCCCATATGAGCAAGTGCTTGGCACACCGAGCATGAGAGAACATCCTTAGGGTCCACTGTAGCTGCACAAACCGCACAGGGTGGTAGGTTGTATAAGTCCTGGGAAACAGCGGGCGTTTGGCTTGCTTGGGCTCGAGTCTTATTCTGCAGCCTGTTCTGCTCAAACGCCATCTTTGCTCGACGCAGCTCATCCAGTCGATTTCTGTGATGCTCACGTTGCGGTTCCGTCATAAGGCTCGCTTTGCGATCTTGTGAGATCCGGTCAATGACTTGCTCAATGGACATGGTGTCGCTGGCCGCATATGCTTCCAGGTATTGCTGCGCATTTTCCACCACTTCTCCCGTTTGCGAATCTTTGAAGAAGAAGTTGATATAGATCTGTTTCAATGATGCTGCGTCGTTTTTGGCGACTGTAATCTGATCGGTAAGGGAGTCTACATCGGCTTCCCAGTTTGCTGGCTTGCCAACACCCTCCCATATCCTCTCGGTGAGCTCTTCCCAGCGCTTAACCGGGTCGTCTAGCATTGCTCGCAGTTCGTCTTGATCTGCCCCGCCGTCTCCTACTGAGAGGAACTGCGGGTACATGCGTAGCACCCAGCGGTACCATGCCTCTTTTTCCGATGCAATACTGTCTTCGATTGACTTGAGGTCGATCTTCTTGTGATCTTTGACATCGGTAAACATGACTTCCAGTTCATTCAGAAATGCTCTTCGCTCTGAGAACCACTCTCTGCCTTCAGCATCGCAATATCGAGCACGCATCCTGTCGAGGACTTTGGGGAAACACTTTTCGCATTCCACCACGTTTGCTTTTTCGCATTCTGATAAACACGTCTTCTTGATAGCATCCACTTCGTCGGCACATTGTTGCCTGTGCACTCTGGCCGCGCTCAACTCTGTCCAGTGCTCTGGCAGAGCAACCTTGCCCGTCGAACCCATCTCTCCCAATCCTGATGTGACTAGGTTGAATCCGTTCTTGATCTCTAAGTAGTAAGCTTGCAAGAATGATTAATTCGGGGGTTTGCCAAAAGGTCAGTAAAGTTGAGGTCGCTGAAATTTATATACAAGATGAGAAACGGTACTGGTTATGTCAATGAATTAGCAGCTCGTAGTTAATGCGTGGTCTCTTTGTGATTTATCAGTTCGTGTTAACATCGTCTAGTATTGTTCTTGATGAAATTAGAAGCAGGGGTCATTAACTGGAGATCTGTAGGTAAATCCCAAACTGCCGATGTTTAGGCGGCGTACATCAGCTGGGTAAGGTAGCTGTTTCATCCTCAATCGCTACAGACCATTGACAAATTCTCTCTTTATCCTACTAGGAATACAGCCAAGATGTTATGTAGGATAAAAGAACATGTTGAGTCACTATGTTCTTGGCTTGGGAAGCAAGTCTTGAACAGCACCAGCTTGGCCACCTGAAAACTCTCGGCACCTCGACTTACATGGAAATGAGTGCCTGACATATGAATCAGATCAACAATGTCCACAATGACAGTAATGTAACCATTTCTTGTATATAGAAAAAGATTCAAAGATGAAGCAGTAATCTCTCTCGTATAATTATTTCATTTGCATGAATTTCTATCAACTCAAAAGGCATTGCTGTACATGTCCTGGCGTTATGCACATACCGAGGCGCCCTATCTTATCAGTCGCATCAACTTTCATCGTCTCGCGATCTCGGCGCATTCGTTCGTCCGCTAACAAACAACCATCTCTAATATCAAGCAACATGGTACGTCTCTTCCAATCCCAAATTAAGAAAATCGCATGCTGACATACAGTAAGGCCGACAAACTCCGCACCCAGCAAGAACTCGAGCGCCTCCAAGCGAAATACGTCGGCACTGGTCACCCAGACACGACAAGCTGGGAATGGCGCACCAACATTCAGCGCGACACATACTCTTCCATCGCCGGCCATAGGCCTCTTCTCTCTTATATCGCGCTTGCTGAGAATGAACCCATTACCAAGATTCGCGCGCAGATGATCAGGGTATGTCAAGCTGCTCCTTGTCAAAGGCCTATAGCTAACCTGTTGGGCGCAGAAAATGGTACAGCCTTGTGGTCCTCCTCCGCCACGCGAGGATTAGAGCGGACGGACAATACGATATCGCAGGCAGAACTAAGAGATTCAACATGGCTTCGTTTCGCTCGGGAATTTGGAAAGGCGTCAAGGATTAATACCCCTATGGTAGGGAAGATTTTAGACCTACAATACGATATTTCACCATACAAGATCGCGAACAGTCTCAATCTTTAAAATTAATTGTTTGGTCTGTATTGGGGTATCATAATGTCGACATTAGTCCTCATCTCTTTTGTCTTATCCCTGCATTCGACTGCCTTCACCCACAGCTTCGTCGTCTTCTTCGCCGTCCTGTTGAGGCGCATCCCTGATGTTCAGACTCGCACGAAGCTTCTTCTCGTTATCGTCATTCCAGCTGTCGCCATAAACCTCCCGCGTCATGCCCATCACACCGTCAATGCCGACTTCTTCTTTTCCACGAGGACCGACATGCCACGTCGTAGTTGGGTCGCCGTCTTGGCCCAAAGGTGGTCTTTCAACTCTCTTGATGACGTAGCCTTGTTTCTCCATCCTCTTCAGGATTATTTCTGTCTTGTCCATTGATACATTCTGGTCGGCGTTGAGCCGCTGGAGATAACGCTTCAACTTCTGTTCGCTCAATTCCCCGCCGCTCAGGGAAATCACCGAAATGACCATTGTATAGAATCCTGCGTATGTAGCTTCGTCGTCCGCACTTGGTGTCTTGGATGGGGCGAGGATTGTTGCATGGCGATACGCTTCTGGTAATATCGACGTCAGGATGTAGGCACCAGAACCGAGCTTGGGCTGGGCATTAGCCTTCATAGCTATGCGTTATTAGTAGCTGGATCAAGAACGATGGACGATAGCTGTACCTTGACGCTTTTCCTGGAGTGACATCTTCTCTCTAACAGGCAACTCCCTCAATTCCATGCCCCAGACCCGTTTGAGCTGTGTCTGCGCCGAATCGAAGATGCGCCTGAATGATCGGCCTTGGGTGCCGAGGACTATTCCTGAGTTAGCTTTGTCCTGTTATCCCATGGTTGCCATTGTTACCTCGTTCTTTAATACCGTCTCGGCGGATCGCGGTTCTCGAATATTCGCAGGAAATAACATACCGCACCAGCTTCTTCACCAGCTGATCGTCGGCACTTTGGGTATGGTGTTGGTCTCCATCCATTTCGGCATCGCTTGCTTCTTGTTCGTTCTCGTCCTCAGAATCGACTCTATTTCGTTGACGGGGACGAACATCTTCCTCTGATTCCTCGTCTTGGGCCTGAAGCGTATAGTAGGTTAGAGCTTCGTCCTGTTAGTGAATCACTGACGAATTGTACTCACAGGACGGCGGCGCCTTTGTGTAGGCATAGTAATAGCGAACAATTGTTGTTACTCAATATCAAATCTCACACAGATACTCAGATCGATGCAACCAAAGTTCCAATGATGCAAATATTGGCAACTTGTATGAATGAAAAAAGATGGAGGGGCCGGCTCATACTGACGAAAGGCTATACGCGGTCTTCCCAACTTAGACGCGTTCAGTCTTATCAGACATGTGGGAGCTTATCGCTTATCGAGTTATCGCTTATCGGATAAAATTTCTAGGAACACTGGTCTCTACCTTAGTTCTGGGCAATTTTGGTCGCATTGTCGCATTCTGCTCCCCCATGGGGCTTCCCTATTCATTCTTTACTTCTCAATGATTTCTAGAGCGGTGCGAGTGCCGCGTATTCGCCTGGCATGCAGGTTTGGCTTAATAACACAACGCAGCACTGGACTGGGCTTCCGACCAAGTCCAGTCCATGACGGCCTGGCACGACGATTATATACATCCGAACTTGGAAATGCAGGGGAGAACAAGGTTGAGCCTTTTATAACGGATACGGAAGCTTCGAAAATAAAGCCGAAAGAAGAGTCAAAGGTTTCATCTACAGGGGCAGAAGACGCGACACCGGCTCCGAATCTTCCCTCCTCCACCGACGTCGGCTCTGAGCCGACTAGTAGCTCCGAGGAACCTCAATTAGACGATGACCCGATCTCCAAACCTGAGTTCGACGCAAAGGCATCTCCTGGCGACGAGACATTCCCAGAGAAGCCAATTGACAATGCACAAGCAGTACTGGACGGTGCACTGGACGGTGCACTGGACGAATCCCCATCACAACCGCGATTGTCAAGATATGTTTTACCTGACCTGCCCGACTTCCCCAAATCGTCGTCAAGACATTCACCTAGCCCCGAACAGTATGCGCTGGACGACCTTTTGGGAGAATCGCAGAAGCCAGGGATCGAGGTATCTGCACTTCCTGAACTAGAAGCCCAAGATGTTGGGGACGAGCTCATGCCTTTGCCAAAGAGACGCCTTTACGATCGTCTTATGCACGATGAATCGCTTGGAGTCTCTACTCTGGGAATGCCAGCAGATGCCATTATCATCAACAATCCGAATAGGACACGCATCGAGCGGCCAGCCCCCACCGTGATGGAAGCGAAACCTATAGAAAACACAGATCTTGACTGGGAAAATTTGACTCCTTCCGAAATGACAGAGCCTGAATCTGAAGAGATATTCAAGAATATCGACGAACTTTGCCCCGTGAGTCGTATTTTGCGTCTAACTGATATCGACAAGCTCGTCAACACTCTTTGCGACGGTTTCACAGTCACCCAGCTACGGGAGTATCACAGTGTTCGCAAGCCACAACCCAGGGATCATGACATGGTAAAATACGAGTGGATAGAACAGATTGTACCATGGACATCAATGAACTCGGTTCGACTGCGTGGCAATGATAAGGCCACTCTTGCTCAGAAGATCGTGTTGGATAAATGGAAGATCGAGGTTCAGGAACATGCGGACGATCTTGGAAAAGCGTTTATTTGGATGGATCCTGACATCTTCCCCTTTCTCACATGTTTGTTCCCAAAAACCTGAGCCTGGTGGTATATTTGCTGACTGACGGTCATAGATGGCCCCAACAACATAGGGCGTCTACTCTGGGAGCTCAGAAGGGATTTCGTAGTCGGCGAAGACGAGAAGCTAACACTGCATACCCCAAAATGCCGCCTCAATATTACAGCGAAGAAGTCGACTACTTACGGTATCCTCGCTCATATCGACCAGGCCGTGCAGAGGATGAAGAGCCGGGTTATCGACGTTGCCCCTCTTCTCCCGAAGACTCGATCAGCAGCCCTGACGCCGACAGAGCGCAAGGAGCTCGGCCGGCTAACCAAGACTTCAATCACGCCTGTAAGGCATGGCTCACAGGAGGTACGAAATTCTATTTGTCCCTGAAACGCACAATATCATACTAACTGGTTTCTAGAAGTTGCGCGTCTCCTGGATGCCCCAGCCTGACGAGCCTCCAACCGAGACTGAAGACCTTGCAGACACAGTGTTCCGCTTAATCGTTGGCCGTGTCGTCCCGGGCGCTGACCACGGTGTCCTCCAGTGTCTTCCGCGACTGGACGACCAAGACCTAGTCACTGGCCAGCCCGTCCCTGTACAACGCCAGGCTCGGGCTATGTCGTGGAGAGACAAGCTCCAGAAGTGGCTGAGAATTGTCGCACCCATCAGCAAGAACACTCAAAACACTCCACCGTTAGGGCTGTCCTCCGAATTAGCGATTCCCGAAGAGAAATGTCCTCGCACTGGAAATGTAGACGCTACTACAGCAACGTTTGGCCATATCCTACACCAACGCGCTAGCACTTCGATGAAGGAACTCTACCGCAAACGCCGCATCCTAGCTCCCCTTACACCTCATCCCGCTGCTTTCTCCGCCCTCAAACCCGACAACGACTTGCCCCTAAAGGAGACTACTTCCATTGTTATGCACCTTTCGCCTCATTTCGATTCTTCAAAGAGTCCAGTGACGGATCCTAAGAAGAAACTCCCTGCAGATCCTGCTGTCTATATTACCATCCCCGTCCACCCTCAGGCTGATCTCGACAACTTCAAGATCCCCGACGACGTAACCGCCCACATTTATGTGCCCTGGCACAACAGCGACGTGCTGCTTCCTACAGAGGCTGTAGATATCCGCCTTGAGCACAGGCGCTCCCATGCTCTCCCAATAAGTCACCCAGGCATGAAGAGTTTCTTTGAGAAATCGCAACTCAACCTTCGTGAAGGTCAACTTCGAACACCGAGCCAGGCCATGCTCAGGGTTCCAGGATCATGGTTGCGAGGAAGTGGCAGCGGCAGGATGAACACCGAAAAAAGAGACGTTCTTTACGACTTCCGTGGAACTGAGATCCATCAGACCGTGGAAATGCCTTGGAATGGCCACACACTGCGCTACTCTAGCATCGAGGCTGGACAGCACGGCGGCCAACGCCAGGAGATTACACTCCAGGCTGGTTTACCAGGCGAGAACCCAGTTGCTTTCAAGGATGAGAGACGTGTGGGCTTTTTACAGCTGGTCGAGGACATGGCCACTGGGAAATGCTTCTCCTGGTCTGAAGGCTACAGATCCATCAAGAGCCGCCAGCTAGAAGATTTCAGTTACAATCTGTTTGGAGAGGATCTCCCTGAGGATGTTATTGTCGACAACGAAAAGTTTGATTCGCGCGGTCGCGTCAATCGATACAGACCAGCTACGAGCGGAGACAGTGACAAGCCTGATCCGCGTGGCCGCTTTAATCAACATAGGCCAGCCATCGAGATGGGCAATGATAGGTTTGATTCGCGTGGTCGTGTCGGTGAGCGTGAGTCAGCCACGAAGGCGAACGGTGGCAAGCTTGAAATCCGCGGTTGTGTGAATGAACGCACGTCTGGCCCAAAGCCAAAGACAGGAGCTCCAGTTGAGATCTTTGACGACATAGAGGCATTGTTTGCGGCGGAGGGTCAGACCTTTGAGCTCAACCCCGACAAGACACCCAAGCCTGACGAGCAACAGCTTGACGAGACCAAATCTGACGAGAAAGTGTCTGATGAGAAATATCCCGATCCTATCGCCAAAAGGAAAGCGACAGATGATCTCATGAGTTTCCTCGACGAGTACGCCAGCCCTAAGGCCTTTGTGAGTGAAGACAACAAGAAGCTCTACGGCATCGATGCTGCCTACCACCACAAGAAGTCAAGGACGAGCGTTCCTAAGGATACTCCTCCGATCGACAAATTGCCAGATTTGCCAGAATTTCCAGAAGCCACACCCCCGAAACCTAACAACAACTTGCCAGATTTGTCAGAATTGCTAGAAGACAAGGCCACGCCCCCAAAACCTCAAAAGGAAGATGTTGCAACTAAAAAAGAGAAGACTCGCAAAAAGGTCCAGAGTGAGTACTTCGCAACCCAGGAGCCAGTACCCAAGCGCAAAGCAACACCAAAGAAATTAGCAACTACCGGGAAAGCCAAGGACAAGCCAAGCAAATATACCCTCCCAGAGCTACAGAAACCCGCCACAATGTCAGATGCAGATGCATTTGCTGCTCAGTTCGCCAGACGAGCGACTTCAGAGAACAGAGGGAAGGACCAAAATAGTGTCATTGGGTTCTTCGACACCCTTCCAAATGAGAAGAAGCCTGCTAAAAAGCAGCCCGCTCAGAAAAAGAAAACGTCTACTTCAAAGAGAAAACAGCCGACATCGAGTAACTCGAAACGCAAAAGGCTTTGAACCGCTCTCAAATGAAGTGTTTGAACATGCTACGACCGAAACGATGTCAGGAGTACGAATGCGGGTACGAACAAGGACGATCATTCATGAGGCTTGTGTGTCACTCTCTCGCGCCTCTGTTTCTCTACAGCGCCATGTTGGTCGTGACTTGCAACGTTGTAAATGAGGAAATCGTAAAGATTGCGAGAGGCAGCTTTGGATATGCGGAAGAAAAAGGAAAAGATAATATTGTATACTAAAATAGCATGTGTATCATATGTAACATCATTATTAGACGAATATATAGAGGAAAGGGGCATTATGTATCATTACACACCAAAAATACATCAACAATACATCACGGTACAGTGCACACTGCATCACTGTGATCGCCGCACACACTGAACCATCCGCCTGAACGAGCTACTAAAGCTCCATGGATCTGCTTCAACTTACAAGTAATCCAAGTCAATCAATTGAGCAGAAATTACATCACGAGAAGCTTCATTTGTAGCAGTCACACATCACATCACAAGCATCATAGGTAGGAACAAGAAACTTTTGCACGAATCACTTCTAGACTCTCTATTCTTTTTTTGATTTGCACACAACCGAGATCCTGGCCTTTTTTCTTTGCCTCTCATTATGTGCCCCCAGACAAAAGCCGAGTGCTCATGCCAACATGATCATTTCGTCGTAGAAGCGAGTACATCAGCCCTTGGGCGTGAGATCGAGGTCGTAAGATCCCACTGAAGGTTGTCATTTCAGAAATAAGTTGCTTATTTCTTGGCGGCCTTGGCAGCGGACTTGGTGACCTTGCCGGCAGCACCGCTGGACTTCTCGACGGCCTTGATGACACCAACGGCGACAGTCTGTCGCATGTCACGGACGGCGAAACGACCCAGAGGAGGGTAGTCAGTGAAAGCCTCAACACACATGGGCTTGGAGGGAACCATCTTGACGATGGCAGAGTCACCAGACTTGATGAACTTGGGGGCGGCCTCAGTAGCCTTACCGGTTCGGCGGTCGATCTTCTCCTGGATCTCGGCGAACTTGCAGGCAATGTGGGCAGTGTGGCAATCGAGGACGGGAGCGTAACCAGCACCGACCTGACCGGGGTGGTTGAGGACGATGACCTGAGCGGTGAAAGAAGCGGCACCCATAGGGGGGTCGTTCTTGGAGTCACCAGCGACGTTACCACGTCGGATGTCCTTGACGGAGACGTTCTTCACGTTGAAACCAACGTTGTCACCGGGCTGGCCCTCAGTGAGCTGCTCGTGGTGCATCTCGACGGACTTGACTTCAGTGGTGACGTTGGAAGGAGCGAAGGTAACGACCATACCAGGCTTGATGACACCAGTCTCGATACGGCCGACGGGAACCGTTCCAATACCACCGATCTTGTAGACATCCTGGAGGGGAAGGCGGAGGGGCTTGTCAACGGGACGCTTGGGGGGCTCGATGGAGTCAATGGCCTCGAGGAGGGTCTTGCCACTGAGCTTGCCGGACTTGATCTCACGCTCCCAACCCTTGTACCAGGGGCAGTTGGTGGAGGGGGTAAGCATGTTGTCACCGTTGAAACCGGAGATGGGGACGAAAGCGACAGCCTTGGGGTTGTAGCCGACCTTCTTGATGAAAGAGGAGGTCTCCTTAATGATCTCCTGGTAACGGGCCTCAGACCACTTGGTGGTGTCCATCTTGTTGATGGCGACAATGAGGTTCTTGACACCAAGGGTGTAGGCAAGAAGAGCGTGCTCACGGGTCTGGCCATCCTTGGAGATACCAGCCTCGAACTCACCAGTACCGGCGGCAATGATGAGAATGGCGCAATCGGCCTGGGAAGTACCAGTGATCATGTTCTTGATGAAATCACGGTGACCGGGAGCGTCTGAGTGATGTTAGTACGAAGAGAAGTAGAATGAAGCATGAGCGACAACATACCAATGACGGTGACATAGTAGCGAGGAGTCTCGAACTTCCAGAGAGCAATATCGATGGTGATACCACGCTCACGCTCGGCCTTGAGCTTGTCAAGAACCCAGGCGTACTTGAAGGAACCCTTACCGAGCTCAGCGGCTTCCTATTGTTGAATGGTTAGTGACTGCTTGACACGTGACGACGCACTCATTGAGGTTGTGAGAATGGTTAAGAGGGCAAACGCTCCCGTCGCTCAAGTGGCGGGGTAAGTGCCCCACCAAAAAAAATTACAGTCATATTGCAAAATTTTTGGTCTCGAGCGGGGTAGCGGGCACGTTTCGAGTCGTAGGGGAAATCGATGGGCAAAGGACGCGCGATCGAAGGGAAAGTGACTAACCTTCTCGAACTTCTCGATGGTTCGCTTATCGATACCACCGCACTGGTAGATCAAGTGACCGGTCTGTGAAACGATGTCAGTATGTTGACTTTGAGAAATACCCCACCAGGTCTTGGTCGGGATTGACGATGGCAGATAAGCTCATTGTCGAGGAGAGTACTCACAGTGGTCGACTTGCCAGAGTCGACGTGGCCGATGACGACGACGTTAAGGTGAGTCTTGTCCTCCTTACCCATTTTGACGGTTGTGAATGGTTTGTGATAAGGTTTTTGATGTACGTGCTGTGAAGAGGTCAGCGGCCGAAGAGGCAATGTGAGGAAAGCAGGCGATTATCAAGAATATCTCCAAAGAAACCTGCAACGAAGCAATAGATCTTGTCGATGTTCTTGATCAAGGCCTTGAAGGGTTGCACATACAAAATCGCAGATCGGATGCTTGAACCGGGTATGCGAGACGAGGAGGGAAGAGAAGAAAAAATCCAAGTGAAGTGGTGGGAGGAGGAGATTTAAAAGGCGAGCCAGAGGAAGGAGGGGTGGGGTGGGGTGAAAGGCAGGAGCGGCGCCGCGGGGCAACCAGCTTCGGAAGCCCTAACAGCTCAGAGGTTTTTTCAAAAAGCAGGTGGGTCTGTGTGAGCCAATCATTATGCTCTAAAGCATAATGACGGCGAGTGAGTAAAGGCCTGGTCAGACTTCAGCAATGGTACGAGGAGGGGCAGAAGAAGCTCGACGAGGACGAGATACCAGAGGTTTGTCGTTAATGTCGAATGACCATGATCAAGTATCTACGGTGGCCATCACGAGATCACACTGCACAGTCTGCTGCGCATTTGGACGAGTCTTTTCGGTGTTGCTGGCCGCTCTTGAAGCTGATATCTGGGGGGAGCAAACTGGCAGGCTCAGCGCAACTCACATCGATTCTCAATGAACGAACAAGCCCCGGCACCCGAGAGGAATCTCAGTAAAGCTGCTGTCCTCTAGTGTACTACCTAGGCACGGTATTTAGAAATAGAAGCATCACCATAGCGCCTCTAGCTGCTCTATTAGCAGCTCAATAACCTATCTCAACCTCTTTCAATATCTGTCTTCCAGCAGAGCAATCGCAAAAGCGCTGGTTCTGCATGGAGGTACAAGCGAACTGTTAGGCTGGTACATGCGGGGCACAATTTTTGCGATTCTTTTCTTGTGCGCATCGCCGCCCAAAGGAAAATTTCTCACTACGGCCTGAAGAAAAATTCGATCATGCTGGCGGTCGAGGCTCGGTGGGTTACTCTTTCGGTGGTGGATGCGCGGGCGCGTCCTAAAATTGTCTGGGGCCTGTTTGTGACGAGCATGGCTCTGGGACTGTTCTGCCCAACGCAGCATCTGAGGATTTTTTTTGGCCCCTCAATTTACGTCCGTCAGCCCAACGCAACCACGGCGTGAGTCACTTGGGTAATCTTAAGATCTTCTTCCTGAATTCTCTCGCATATATTATCACACCGATAAGAATATCCTGCCCGGGTGGCTCTCTTTGTTGGCTCTTCACTTTCTTCCGCGTTCGACCACCAAGGGAGGGGAAGCTTCAAGATTGCCCCTCTTCTATGGCGCGGTCTGTTTCTGGTTCAAACTCCCTGCACGAATCAACGTCATGCTCCACTGAATCTTTTAGCGCCTGTGGGTTGCCACCACCGCTGCGCGACCAGTGCACGGAAGATCTAGCCTTGGCTGGGATGTGTGAGGTGGTCAAACAGGAAGTTGATTGTCTCATATCAAAATTTTTCAAGCTGGAGGGGTAATACAGTACAGATAGGTAGAAGCGAATATCAACAGTTCAGTTAGGCATCATAACATCAGGTAGATCATGTATTTGATCCCTTCTACTAATGTCCAGAATATTCGTATGGTCAATCGCATTGACCATAATCTCCGCTCATTGTTGCATTTCCTCGTCTTGGTCTTGCGCCTGTGTGTTGCCCAGCTGTTGTTTACTCGTGTTGTGCCCCTCCCCCTCCTTGTCAACAACCCCTCCATCAGAGTCTGGTCCAAGCAAAGGTTGCTGGGATCAATAGCTTCTAACCACCGAACAAGCGCGCCAGAGCAGAAAAGAGACCACAAGGAGGGGCAAAAAATCATGTCCAGCCACTGTGGAGTCCACACGAAGCGCAGCTGCAGCTCACCTTGATCTGTCGCGGGATAGTTGTGCTGCTGGTGGAGGTCCAGATGAGGACCCTGGGGGTTAATAAAACTTCTGACGTTGAATCAGGATGCCAAAATCAGCTGGTCTAAAGGCCTCTTGAGATGTACTAAATTTACCTAAGTCTTTTCGTCACTTAGGACGCAGGTCTTGAGTTTTCTTGCCTCCCCTAGGTACCTTGCGATTTCATGCAGCTTCAAGTGCCACTCCGATATCTCGAGCCATTGAGGAATTGCCAGATTGTCAAACGCAAAAGTTAGCACCGCTACACTTTATCCGTATGACACAGCTGAAACTATCATCCAACTGCTACCCCGATGACTCTGACGGCAGAAATGTATCACTGTAAGCTTAATGGAAGAAGAACCTTTGGGTGTTGTGGGATCTTTCTTGTCCATTAGATATCTCGTTGAACCCGTGGAGGCCGTGCTCCCTTGTTGATGGATTGTTGCGACACATGTCAAGAATTTCTGGGCTATTTTTTGGTGCATATTCACGGCGGTTATTGTCCATCGTCTCCATCTTGATATGGTTTTTGTTGTCACATTGCCATTATGGAGAACTCTATCCGAGGGGGTTTGTCCACAGTGGATATGCCCTCGCTGGATGCATCGGCTCCGCCGTAGGCCTGTCGTCTCGAAATTCTCCTTCACTCTATGTACGGAAGATATCGTGAGACTCAAGTGGAGGACGCACCATATGAGAACGTCTCATGATTCATCGATGAGAAATTTTTAAGCCCTCTTCGCTTTTGTAGACCGCTACTATTGATATGTGATGGTGGTGAGAACCTGAGGTGTCAAGAACTTTGATGATCTCGATGTCATGTTTAGGGTAGCATCGAGACTCACAACACAAGGTAACTTGTACGAAATTGACCATGATACACCACCTGATACAAGCCAAGCTTTACTGGTACCAAGATATTGATATGAAAGCCTGTGCATCTTTATGACCAATGGTAATAATTGTGAAAGTCAAGTGCCGCTATCACCTCCCTGTTAAGCTTGACCTATCCTGGCGGCCAAGCGGAGCCATTCCAAAGCCCATATAAAGACAACATCCCCCGGCTTGTGTCACACATGCATGCCTGAGTTGGGTATTGTAAGCTCGTACAAATTATCCCGGACAATACGGTTCAAACCGAATTACTTAACCAGAAGATATTGGTTGTTCAATTGATTATACAGATCTCGAAATCAGTTGCTTTCTATCCAAATCTCAAGAGTTGATGCGTATCCAGTTTTGAGCCTTCTCAACACCACGAAACAACGACACTGCGACCATACAATGCGACCACTCAATCACTCAATCACCAGCCGAGAAATAACAGTAACAGCGCCGATGACTCGATCACCACCGCCCTCCGCACCCGAATTCTATCCAATTACCGCGCAGCGCCCTGCACGCTCCCGTCTGTGAAACTGCAGCATCCCGTCACTGCCTATAACCGCCCCTTTTTTTCAACAGTATATAGCCCGTCACAACAGTACCTATCCCAACAAGCAATACCAAAGACTTCGTGGTCGAACGGTTAAAGCAAACGAAAGCCCGTATAGAGTAATAGTCAACTCGTTGGACTCCTATAACAGTATAGGCGATAGCCAAGGATCCTGGTGCAAATCCGGGTGCGGGTGGTATTTTTTGCATTTTTGGGGGTTCTACTTCTTGCTGCACAAGTCTGGCTGATTTAATCTGCACGCAAAGCGGTTCGAACACCCTTTTGCTCATCCTGTCTCGGGAGACTCGAATCACGAGGCAGTGTGCTGTGCATTCAGTCTTAAAGTCTGCTCAACACCACAACCACCGTAGAAGTCTCGAGGAGAAAGTAAAGTCGAAACAAGGCGTAAAATATCAAACGTACGATATATGCTACAATTATCTATGAATGCTGCTATCTACCTCAGTCAAGTCCAGCTTGACCAATATCCACGTAATATACACATCAGCATGAATTATCCACTGTCTACACACAGCCCTTACCGGACCTTGCCCTCAACCTTCTTACCCTGAGTGTTCATACCCTTTGGCGTCTTTAACCCTCCAAACACCGCCGCAGCGACAACGGCGATACCTGTTGCGCCCATACCATATGCTACCTCACGGCCAGCCCACCAGTACACACTTGTGAACAGGATAGGGCCGAGGCCTCGACCAAGCTGGCCCCAACTTCGTAGCATGCCGAGCTTGTTGCCGCGCTCATCCTCGTGAGCTTCGAAGCTGGAAAGTGCATTCAGACCCGTAACGACGGTAGCGGATGTAACGGCCAGGCATGTAGCAGCGATATACAGACCACCGATTGTGTTGACCTGTCCCAGAAGAACGAAGGACGCAAGGCAAGCTAGTGTGCCGATTCGAACAGACATCAGAGGTGGGAGTCGTCGTGTGACACCGCCCTGGAGAATAGATGCTACAAGACCAACATAGCCAAGTAATCTTCCATTCTTGCCGGAAGTGAACGAGAAGAGCTCGTACGTCATAAAAGACAAAGAACTCTCCATGCCAGAAAAGAAAAGCAGAAAGACGAAGTGAATGGCATTCAAGAGAAAGTGGGAGTTGGTCCTCTCAATAGCCTTGGGTATAGCCTTCTTCTTCCGACCGTCCTTCGCCTGAGCACCGCGTAGCGATGGCAACGTCTCAGGCAAGCTGAAGTATAGATACACTGTCTCCACAACAATCAGCGCAAGACTGAAACCCGCAGCCGCTGCAAACGGGTTCGCCGTAAATGTCGAGAATGTGCTGAGCCACGCGCCAAGTCCAGGACCGAAGGTGAAAGCGATTGAGAAGCACGCGCCGATCAGAGCCATAGTTGCACCGCGAGACGACTCATCCGAGATATCACTCGCCATTGCTGTAGCGAGCTGGACATTGCCTTCTGATAACCCACCAACAACACGACTAGCGATGAATGTTCGGAAATCGACGGCGGCAACCCAGAGCAGGACGGATAGAATGTTGCCACACATGGAAGCCAAGAGCGCTTTGCGACGGCCATATCGATCGGAGAGGGCGCCGATTAGAGGTGATGCAATGGCTTGCAGAAGTCTATAGAGTAAGATTGTCAGCTTGCGCCTTAACGTTTACTGGCTTGCTTGACGGTTACGCACGAGAACAGAGAGCCTAGAGCTCCGCCCAGCAGCACAATGTCATGTCGCGACTCGATCGGGCGGGAGAAAGAAGCCTTGTATCGGTGGAGGCCTAAGAGGACGGTCTGGAGGAGAGTTTGAGGTCCGTCGTGGCCGATTGGCTCTTGGACTTCGCGGTCGCGGTAAAATTCAAGAAGCTTGGGGAACAAGGGAAGGATGAATGTGAAGGAAATCTAGGAACTTGAATTAGCGAGGAAACCATACTGAATTGTTCTTGTTACATACCAGATCGAGGAGTAGCGAGACAGCAATGACCCGGAGGACTCGCTTCCTCGCTGCGGGATCGAAAGTAGACATTGGCGGGTGCTAAATGAGGACAGATAGATTTGAACTAGTAAACAGAGACAGACAGAGGGAGGTATGGAACGGATGTACAAGGAAACGAAATAGCAATTATGTATAAAAAGAGAAGAAAAGGGAAAAGAACTAATAAAAGACCGAAGAGAGAAGCTCAGGAGACAGTGGACACTTGCTGGTCTGACGGCATCTGATCTCGGAATAGCAACGTGGTGGTTTGGTGGCTGCTTGCTTTGACCAGGCCCAATAGAACTAGCTGCGTCACTACAGAGTACCATTAGAAGAGTGGATGTGGATGGTCTCAGGTCTGTGGCGTGCGGATATCCCCTGTAATTTAGGGGGCCTTTGCTGCAACCTCTTGACGGAGCAACTCCACATTGGATTTCTCGATGGTTGCGAATCCTTGAGCCATCGACGGAACTGCCGTGAATGTTTCAATACGAGATGATAGATCGACACTAGAAGCGAATTACAGGGTCACATTGAGAAGAAGCTAGAAAATATGCTTTTTGAATTGGATATTTGTAATTTTTCGTTGTTTTTATTTGTTTCTCCGATTCTCCTATCCAACCAGTTCGACTCCTGGCCTTCAACACAGAAAAAAAGATACAGTTCTGTATCTCATGATCCTTTGGGATTCGGTATTCTTAAAAGTCCATATATCGTATTTATCATGACAAAGAAGATCAACCTCTTATACGTGCGCCTCATTTGGCTTGGAGATTTGGTGTTGATTGTAAAAGTCTTGCTGTTCTTCCATGTTCAACACAGATACTGCGAAGCTTTCAGATCGACATCCTCTTCTCCAGAACACGGTAACAAACAAAGCCAGAAGGCTATTGGAAAGCAATGCAAGACGTAAACTCATGACATAGAAAAAGGCACGTATGTGCCGCATCTTAAGAACATAAAACATGAAACTCATAGCTTCTCATGACATAACATGATCGTAATTCCATCATACAAACTCGTTTCCATCAAAGGGTTCATAAGAAAGACATAGTAGGTGCTGGGTATCGCAAAGCAGAGCAGGGGCTAGAGCCAAAGCGGCAACAAAAGCAGAGCAAAGCAAAGATACCTAACCTTGATATAGTAGTGAAGTGTTTGTCTTCACTTAGTAGGTTTCGAAGACGAAGCGGAATCCCTCGGATCCCTTGTAGGGAATAGGCATGAAGTAGTCAGCATCAATCTCGCAGTCTCGAACTCGTGTCTCGAAAATGCTGAGGTAGCCAACGTCTCCAAAGCGCTGATCGCCATCATCGCTGCCATACACAACACCACCACTTCCCCATCTGCGGAAGAGTTTGGCAAGTGTAAGATAAAGCTCGGCGTGAGCCAAAGCCATACCAAGACAGATGCGCGAACCGGAGCAGAAGATGTCGAGGTACTTGTCAAGTCGCTCTCCATCCTCCACCCATCGCTCAGGGTGGAAGCCGCGGGCGTCGTAGAAGATGTTCTCGTCCATGACGGTCTTGTAAGGGCTCATGCCAACGATGGATCCTGGAGGGAGGTTCCACTCCTCATCGTTCTCGCGATCATGGTAGACGAGAGCCTCATCGGGGGCAACGCGTGCGAGGCGGCTGCTAGTTCCGATGCCAAGGCGCAGAGCTTCCTTGACAACTCCACGAAGGTAAGGGAGCTTCTCCAATTTTGAGAGAGGAATGGTCTCGTAAGCATCAGGGATAGCATCAAAGAGCCCGTCGCGTAGCTTGCGGAGGGTCTCGGGGCGGTTCAAAAGATGGAAAGTGGCAAGTGACATGGCCCACGACGTAGTTAGAGTGCCACCCTGGACAGTGATCTGGCTTTCCTGTGTCTGGCGAGAGGCGGTCTTGTCACGAACGGAGCGAGTCTTGGTGGAGAGCATGGTAGGGTGACCTCCATCCATCATCCACTTGCCGCTGCTTTGAGGAGGGTCGACGCTGTGAATCTGTTCAAGAATGTCGTTCTTCATCTTCAAGAAACCACCCCATCCCGGCATGCACCGGTTTGAGATGGACTCCGGTAGAGCATTGACGAGGGTGAGAACCCAGTCGAGCTGCTGCACACAAGGTCCCATGTGAGTACCGATGAGAAGGTCATTAGTGACTTCAGCACCGAAATCGGGCTTCTCGACAAGATGGTCGCTTCGAGCAAAAGCGTATTCATTGATGACATCTGAGGGCATTATTAGAGTTGTCATTGTGTGGGAGACTGACTGATGAGTCTTACCATTGGTAAAGGCCGAGTAGGGATACATGACATCAAGAGGCTGTCCATTGGATACCTCGGCGTAATTCAGGAACGCACCCAGAAGAGCTTCCACTCTCTCCTCGATAACCGGCTGCAATTCGCGCACAGTCTGAGTCGAGTAGAAAGGGTTCAGCGCACTTCGACGCAACTTGTGAAGGCTGTGGTCGATGGCAGCAAGAGAGCCTTCTGTCGCAGTCTTGGGTCCTGCGAGAGCAGTTGGGTGAGGAACACGGGTACGGGGGGCACCGGACTATTTGATTGTTAGTTGAAATCTCTGTATAT
The DNA here is from genome assembly GCF_013085055.1 of Fusarium oxysporum Fo47. NCBI lineage: Eukaryota > Fungi > Ascomycota > Sordariomycetes > Hypocreales > Nectriaceae > Fusarium > Fusarium oxysporum. The sequence continues at coordinate 1,577,317 of NC_072845.1, forward strand.
CTTGAGTACACAGATACTTACCTGTTGGGTGTAGAATGTCCACTTGTCTCGACGTCGGCTGGGTCCAGTGTAGAGGTCCGAAAAGAATTCAGGGTCTCCTACATGGACCTCCCAGGGGTTAATGCGAACAATGGGGCCATATCGTTCATGCATATCGATGATCTTGTAGGTGTATTGTCCTCCTAGGACGAAGTCGTAGTAGAACTCATAGTATTGAGTCAATGCGGCCAGCTTGGGACCTGGGATATGGGCCAGAGGGCTGAGCCATAGTCTCCAAATCACAAGCTGGACGAGATAGATGAGCCAGATGCCCGCAAGCAAGCATCCGGTCTGCTGCCAGGTAAGGGCAGCAATGGTCTCTTGGACCGCCATGAAGGTGTTGGAAGCCATTCATGAGCGACTCGCCCTAACAGGACGGTATTGTCATTGAAGGAAGTAAGATTAAAGATGATTTATTGGAGTTGCCATGGGCTCTCCAGGCTGCAGAGCAGAAGCCTTTGAGGAGATAGATCTCTTGTCAAGAAGCATGCGAGGTGGTGCTGCATTTGTATTTCAAGCATAAGCATGGTCAAGCCTTCACCGCATGGACTTTTAGACCTCTCGATCGGTCGTAGTGGATGGGCTGGGAAGACGGGGAACCCTCTCCCGGGTGCGCGAGCGGGCCGCGTGGAGACTCCTTCAGGCGGTGAACAACAATTCGGGGACTGTCTTGCAGGGCACGGCCAGCTGTCACCGCAAGTGCTGTAAACATCGTTGGTTGACGAGAATTCGAACGATCGTGGTCACATAATCAAGCCAATAGGTGGTGCAGCCGGAAGCCGGGGAGCTTGCAACGCTTGTCTTGAAAGGGAAGAACCATTGGATCGCTAAGACGTTAGAAAGGGAGAATCAGGAACCATTTTAGCTCGTGGTTGGTGATTCAGGGGTTAAGCGGATGAACTGGTTACCATTTTTCTATAAAGAGTTTTCAAAGGGCAAGAGGTTGGTAGTTGTAAAGGCGGCGGACGGATTCTGTGAGAGGTTGGAAGTTGGTGGTTGGCGGTGACAAGGGCAAATTGGCCAACGAAAATGAGATGAAATCGTGCCTCTGATCGGTTGCATCCGAGCTAATTAGGTTCAGTGCACATTGACCAGAAAAGTGGGAGATGAGATGATCAGAAACAGACAGAGAATGCCAATGAATGTTTGAAGTGCTGCAAAGAAGTACTCACGGGCCACACAGACGTTTGTCCAGCATATGTGCAAACGATATCACCTAGCTTCACAGCCGGAGTTTCTATATCATCACTCTGTACGATGTATACAATTATATCTACAATACTATACCAGATAAATTGTATTATAATAGCTTTCTCCTTTTTAATGAAAGCGTTGACGCAGTGATTGTGCATCTAACCGCTTCATAAGTAGCTATGTGAATGCCTTCAAATATCGCCATGATACCCTTGAACAGCCACCCTAGAGCAGCCCCTCATCAATCTCACTCATTGATCTGTTGCCATTGACAATTCGGAGACACTCTGGCCTAAAAGGGACGATAGTGCTGAAACGGTCGAGCTGTCGACTGTTTTGGATGATCCGGCAACTGTGATCCTTGCGTAGTTGTCTAGCTGGTACGAGAATGCCGGCTATGTCAGACCATACTGAAGCCATTCATGGTTGACACACCGTACAATGTCAAGCTGCTACGGAAACAATTATCGTCCACTTTTAAAGCTCCGAAAACCACCGTACCAGTAATCTAATGACAACAGTGGCTGCATAATATAGCTTCATCCTACGGCTACGAACATGGCCGGTGAGGATGGGAATAGTAAACCGGCCCGGTCTGCATGCTTCGCGTATCACACCACTAAGTATGTATGAAGCCTAGCGAGTGTCACGATACTAAACATTAAAATAAAAAGCAGTTATGCTTGAGTAAGGAATGATATTGGACTACTGAGTCCGGATACTTTTGTAACTCGTGGTATAAGTCCAAGTTGAAGCTATACCATAGATCACAACAATATCCTACGATACATGCTTCATTATCCGTGCACTGAGCAGACACTAGATTATCTAGATAACGATCATATCATACAGATACTACCCTCCAAGTGTGTGGATGCTGCATCTGATCCCATGCATCAGCCAAAGACGCAGTAGCGGAGGCAGACACGGGATCGAGAGGTTACCTTTGATATAAATGGGGTTTTCAACTCAACATCCCGCGTCTGATACTCCACCCCCACACAGAAATCCGGGGTAAATGCCTCCAGTTTCTTATTAGTCCCAGATATGAAGCACCTAACTTACTGCGCATGTACACGGGCTGTCAAGCTTAATAAAGAGATAAGAACGGCGACCCCTCCATTGTAAATCTTGTCTTGTCTCGTCTGTGACGTCTCTGCACCTTCTAGACTGCGGCTGCTTCCGCATCTTCAGACCCCCGCGCTAAAAGTCACATCATATGGATATCAACTTCAACCTTGTAGCCACAACCACAGAACGGACTTTTTACTTAGTTGGATAGTGACGACACGCAATAAGATCAACGGGACCTTGCATTTCTAGGCAGTTGCATGAGGCTTTTAGCTTTGATCACGGCGAACGATACGCCTTCAGAAGAAAACGGCTGCTCATTACCTCGTCTGGAACCAACGGGCCACGGATAAACGGGTTTCAGATCCTTCGATCGTCAACCCTCAGCTCTCTTCTCCCTCGAAAACCCCTCGTATTTCTCATTCCATCGTCGATCAATTCTATTGCCATCGTCATTGTCGTTCCACTCTCCCTGATGGCTTGAAGCTTGCGCCAACTAACCAAATGGCACGGCCAGACTGCCAGAATCAATATGGAGGCCCTGCTGATCTTGCTGCTGCGAGTTGCTTCTCAAGCGAGAGGGCTAAGATGATTGCTTTGAAACGGGCTGGAGAAGATGAGATGTATGATGCCGAAATGCTTCATCTGGGATATCCCTGGGTAATATGCAGTTACCCTCTTCTTCCATCGTCGGCTACCATGGTTCCACAAGATCCCACACTCATCTCCACCAACCAACCCGGCGAATTGGTTCGAAGTCACGATAGCTCATAGCTAATACTGTAGGGCTGCACCATGCAACAACGTTTTCTACCGGTGGTTCAATAGTCCACAAAACGGTTGCACTATTGAAGCCAAACGAACCGTTGTCGACCGATACAACTGTGACGCCAAGCGATTATGCGATATTCCAAATCGTGTTTCAATAGGTGCTAGGTAAGGTATCAATATTAAGTTGGTCCTGCGACCAAAGACGCACTAATATGTACGTTCAAATCTATAGCCATCCAATGTTATGTTACCATTTCCTCCTCTTCTGATATCCAATCCCATAGATCATAATCCCGAGACCTGAGTATTCCGTCTAGTACTTTTCCGAACCGTCCCAAAACAGAAGAAAGCATAACTCCACAGCACCGTCATCCCATGAGTTCCTTTTATTTCGATCGGCAGTCGATATCATCATCGCTAAAGCAGTGCGCAGTTCGTGCAAGCATGTTGGCTTGGTTTTTCAGCATGACTCTGAGGAGTGTTAGAAAACATGGTATGGGAGTTTTGGAGTGTCAGAGAACTAACCTGAGGTCTGCTGGCTCATGACAGAGTATTATCGCAAAGCTTGCATCGTCTTATTGTTGGCAAACGAGCTGGGGGCATTTTCCCTTTGGGGGCTTGGGGCAGCTGGGCTTCGCGACGCCAGTAGTGTCATAAGGTCCGCGAGGCATGTTGAAGGTGATTTTTGTGGTTGTTTGGTTTGTTGGTGAATCGCAAATAGGTTCGTTGTCCCAGAAATCCAGACAATACAAGATGTTGATGAGACGATAGAGTGGTTGCAGATTGTGTGCAAAGCAGCGGCAGCAGAGAAAGGCAGAGCAGATAAGATGCAGAGCGACTGGAATTCAAGGGCACGCAAACAACGAAGAATATTGATGAAAAACCAATGAAAGGGATACTGATCACGAAACGAAGAATTTATGTCGGGGACCTATTTGTCTTAAATTTCATTTCTGGGAGACTACAGCCAGCACCCCCGTTGAAATTTGGAGGCTCGCGTGGCTTCTAACCTACGCACCGATACTTCAGTCTGGCCTGGTCATTGCCCAGGCGGTCAGCGCACTGCTACACCCCTGATAACTTCCAAATACCCCCCTGTGCTTGTGTTTACGGTTACTAGGATCGGCAGGGGCCGTGAGCCGTGAGCCTCTAGGTATTAGCACTGGCACTGGACTGTCGGGAGGACAACTCAAGTTTCCGGGCCCTGGACTAGCAACAAGATGTGGCAACTTTGTTTGCTCGGGATCGGGAGCCATTGTTTGTGGCGTTGTGTCTATCATCTGGATATGAGAGAGAGAAGATACCTCAGACATGAGAGGAGAAAATTCTCCAGTTTGCACTATGGGATCGGAATTGCCAAACGCAGGGCGAGCGAGATGAACCAGATCAAGGGCGTTTGATATGGACCAGGGGTTGTCAAACTTGAAGGGATGGATGGATGGGTGGATGGACCAGCCCAGGAGGCTTGTGGGGAATACTAAAAGAGCGGCTTTGGGGACCAGGATAAGGCATGTTACCTGCTGGGGACCTCTATTCCAAACAGAATTCTAGAAGAGACGCCACGATGAGCATTGGGCTGTTTGGGGACCAAAAGTTCGCTAATACGTTGGGGCGCAAGGGGAGGAAGAAAGCAAAGCAAAGACCAAGACACAGAAGAATAAGAAAAAAAGGGACGGTGAGCGATTCAGCTATGATGGCATTTCTCGGTGTGGCATTATGACAAGTCGCCATGGCTGTCACTGATCCAAACGACACATCATTCTGGTTGAGACAAGATCAAAAACAGGGAGACAACAAAGGATAAAAAAAAGTCAATCCATTTAATTACTGACTAACACAAAGGCAAAAACACTGATTCAAACCAAAAAGCAACACTTAGAGATTACAAGATTACTGTACTGTATTGTACTGTACTGTACATACCGACAATACAATACCTACAACAGAAGTAAAAGCGTATTCGCGACCTCTCGCCATCCCATGTCATACCACACCGCACCAGCTGCGCTGCTGCACAAGAGCGTCAAGTAAGTACACGTCTCCCCGGTTCTTCAGGCCGTGTTGCATCGATTTTTGTCTCCCAATCTAAGTTAAGTGACGTCTGTATGCCCACCGCTTCGGGTTGGCCCTAGCCTTTAGCTGAGCTGGTCTATCAGAGTCTCCAGCTCTGTCATGCTAACCATGTTGATGTTGCAGGTTATCGTGTAATTGATGCAACATGTTGCAGTGCCTGTAGTTACTGTTACAAGACCCCTTTCTCTTCCACTTCCACTTCCAGACTTTCACCCATCGCCTAGCCAAGAATCTCCTTCGCACGAGCCAGTTCATTTCCCGGGCTACGGTCATGACCACGTTATTATTTCAACCGGGGGCACCAGCCGCCTGTCACAGCCCTGCCAGTCAGTCGAGACGAGATAGCCAACCGGGAGTAAATACCAACGACCGTCTGGAGTTTTGAGTTCCCACCATCCTCCGTTGCCCATCGCATCGCATGGCATCGCACCAACGGCAACACTGCTGCTTGGCCTTGTAACCTGCTAAACCATCCCAGGTCCACGGCCCCGTGCCTCTGCCGATCGCTCGGATACTGTTCATGAGGTTCCGGGGATTGGGATTGTCTAAGTGGCAAGGAAGGTTTCCCGAGTACGGTTAGCTATGTGAAGTGAAGTGAAGCAGAGTGAAGCAAGGCATGGGTGGTTATGGGTAAGGGTAAGGTATTATTCCTCCGACATTTGACAGGTTTGGGGGCAAACAACTGCGACACGTCAAGATTGGCATTCTGGGGCCATCCTCTTACACGCGAGCCTCCAAGTTGACAGACGACAGGACGTGCTCAAGACGTTCTCCCTACTGTATTATTTGAGCAGTTCAAGCCTAACGAGTTTCACCTCGGTCATTGATAATGTCACTGGCAAGAAACAAACAGCAATCTGGACAAGGGTGCTCCGTACAGGAAATACGAAAGACTTTTTCTAAACGGCGCTCGTTGATGAAGAAGGGTCTGAGGGTATGACATCGCCAATCGGAGTGCGTTCCATGAGGACGGTCCTGTCTTAGTCTTTTTGAAATTCCGAATCCTAACTAAGAACCAAATGGTGCAGTCTCCATCATACCCGTCCTCCTTTTTTCCCTTTCTTTATTTTCCCACCCCGACCCTGACTGTGGTGGGTGGGTTCCTTAATTCCACGGTACATGGAACCGAAAGAGTCAGATCACCCGGGGCGGTGGTGCTCATTTCTCGATAGGATGTGCTAGACCGTTGCAAATGAATCCCTGCTCGCCATGCGATCAGAGGCAAACCTGAACTGAAGGTGGTTTGGGGGTTCGACAGATGCCGTGCAAGTGCCGCGACGAAAAAAAGGGACCGGACGTTGCAAACAAGATGCTGGGGGTGTGATTTACAGATACATACATCACAAGTCGACCGCTTCTCTGTCTAAGTCAGAAGTCGTTGGCAAACAACATCCATATGTACAGACACGCTGTCTAGCACGAGTTGAGCCCAACGCAACCCAGGCGTGTCCTGTCCGGACGCAGGGATCACATTCCCCGTAGCCCCCGGACCGCGGCAGCGTCAGACTCAGAACCGTGGCTCTGGTGCCGACGAGCTAGTTAGCTTCTTTTGCTACTGGGACTGGCCTAGCTGGTATTGCTGCCGGGGGAATTGCAGGGTTTCAGGATCAAAACTGCGTCCACCTGTAAGGTTGATGACAGTAGGCGAAGGAAAATTGTGTGCTGGCTGAGAATCTGGAATAGGGTTTGGAAGCCCGTGATGGAGAAAAACCCATGACAGATGAACTATGCATCCCAGACCGCCTGTTATTTTTCTAGGGACGTGATGTGTATCCGTACCACTACCGGCCGAGATGTCAGATTGGACACGATCCGCTTTGAACAACGAGGCTCGTAAAAGAAACATGGTTGCTGTGGCCTGTGGGTTCTTTTGCTGTTGGGTTACACTTCCAGAATATTTCCCAACAAGTCAACCCTGCCAGGCGATTTGTGACTATGTACAGTGTATGATGTTGCACCAAGGGTGTTGCAAGCTACGACATATTGAAATAGGAGGTTTATCAGTACATATTATGCGGTGCTGGATGAAACAAGTCGAGACTGAGCAATATTTGCATGATGTGGGTAGATAATGTTTCAATATCAGGACACCGCCTTGTTAATAACCTCGGGTTAATGTCTCCGGCTATAAACAGTCCTGTAAGGGACAATTGGCTAATGAGATCATGTGAAATATGATCTTTCTTTTCGATAAGAGGAATATCGGCCAACCTTGATTGAGCTTTCAGCATCGCCAGCATCGACCAAAGATAGTTCAGTTTCAGCTCATGAACAAACCGAATCATACATATCTAACTCGGAGTGACATTCATGCTTGCTCATGAACTCAAGGGTCTAAATCAGGTTCATGCTATCTCTGCACCAACCATGTACGCGAGATCTACCACCAAAAAGCAATGTGCATGAGGAGCAACCATCCAGCAGCCTATCGTGTTCAAGATCTCATGTCAATGACTCGCAATATTGATTTACTTTAAGTTTAGGAGACGCAACGTCCCATAAACTTTGTATAAGAGTTTGAGAGTCAGAATCAGAATCAGAATTAGAATTAGAATCAGGGGAGCGTGCTATCTGGCTATGTCCTTGCTAAACGCGAGTCAACGGCTCAAACTACAGCCCAGCTATCTATAGCACCTAGCTCGACAGAGAACTCCACCACTATTCCAATCACTATTTGACAGCTAATAAGTGTCCTATAAGACTATCGCTCATGACAATTTACTAAATGAATAGCTTCAATTGCTATTCTGGCATTCAACTGTAAGCCACATACCGGTATATGACGATGCTCGCTCCCTTCACGTGACTCATGCTGTCTGCCTTCCACAAGCGTTTAGCTCGGCTCTCAGACGTGACCCCATCTGTTCCATGCTAAACTAAACGCGCCTTGTCTCCGGGGCAGACAGACAGACATTGACCTCCACTCTTCGTAACTTCTTATATCGACCTCTGCACTATCTGATACGATTGCCCCTTCGCGATGCCCGCCTGCCATGGCTGCCGAGTACGCAAGGTCAAGTGCGATGATGGAAACCCCTGCTCGCCATGCCGCCAGTTTGATGTGCAATGCATCAGATCCACTGCCCCAAGGAAACGTCAGAACCCGAAGCGCGGGCGTCTTGTAGCCCAGGCCAGAGAAGCAAACCTCCAGCACCAACAGCCAAATGCACTCTCGCCAAGCGCTTCTGTGTCCCCCTCGGCAGTTCACTCAACGCCTCATGCGGCTAGTGAGTGGCCGCCAGGGAGTAGCCCTGGTTCGGCGATATCAGGCCCCTATTCGCCAAACTCTGAGGCATACACCACAGGCTTCTTTCACTCGTTGCTGCCCGAGTTTGAGAAGGTCGTATATCCTTTCAGCCCTGCCATCACTCCTGATGAAATTGTCAGATCAATATCAATGATGCATCACAACTTCGAGGATGCAGCTCTGATATACGCCTATGCAGCTGTTACAACATTTCTATCACAAACCGCGGACAACTCACATGGTAGTGTAGCGGCGCAAATAAACAACCTGGTATATCATAGTCTCGAAGCACAACATCGTGCTGCCGTTGGCTCCCATGGACCAGGACGTGTAGATGAGGTAATGCCTCACAACATCAAGCGCATCGTGACATGCATCTACCTCGAGATATCAACTATGGGACTGCCTCGACTCGACCGAAGTTTCAGCTTCATCCGGGAGGCTATATCACTAATTCAGATCATGGAGGCTCACCAGCGCACATTACCAGATCCTACTCGGACACCATATCCTATGGCCCGATTCCAGCAAGTCTATTGGGAAGCCTACATCCACGAGAGGTTCCTTACCATCGCTGATGGGTACCCCAGTATCATGGGGCCTCTACACACCAATCTTTCAGCACCGGACTCTTCTACACCAGAACATATTCGAGTGGGCTTCAACTGCCTAATAGAACTCTTCCTAACCTTGGATGAGACGTTCCTCGCATGTTGGCAGTCTCAAAGAGGTGCAATCGGCGGGTTGACGGTGCAGTGGATTGAAAGCAAGCAAGTGCAACTTGACCAAGCTGAGATGAATGCTGCAGCGGCCGAGGCAAGGATGCATTCCGAGGGACACGCAGGTTTCACAGAACTACAGCGTGCGGATCTCTTCATCACTAGACTCTGGCTTCGCACGTTGCTCTGGCAATTAGCGCTCTCGCAAGGACTTTTGCGTTCAGGGTCTTCAGATACGACCCACGAAGGCCTATCGCTGCAGTTCCCGGCGTCTCGATTATCAATACAACTCCGCAGCTTGGTCGGGCAGTTGGATAGTATTGTGAGTATAGCGACGCAAGGCAGCGGTATCATACAAAAGCTCTTTGAGATCGCCAGCACAATTGCCGACGTGCTCGCTCTACCTTCAGGGCACAACCAAGCAGAGGATGAACTGAGACCACATGTCAAGGACTTTCTTTACGTGGTCAACTTTTTGCTAGATCTGGGGTTGATGAGAGAAAATCAGAAGGATTATCTCCGCGAGAAATATCACATGTTACAGCCGTTGAACACCGAGGGAAGGATGCCTGCACATGCTGGTGAGCAAGCGGTCGCTTCTTAGAATGATGATACTGTCTGGATAGTGTCTCGGTACTTGGCCAGGATAGTAAACGTTATGATCCTTCGTAGTATGTGCAGGTTGGCAGAACAGGATTAGCCATGATGAATGATGATTACCAAGCTTTCCCCAGTTTAACATGCCATTTTTCAGAGTATCGGGTTATTCCAGGTTCAGAAGCTTCAAGCGCACGACCTCATGTGAAAATTTCAAGAATAAGGCCTTCATCTTTGAAACTGACTTCTTGCATGGACAGCTCATAAGCCCAAGATATCAAGACCGATCATCCTCCAGGTTTCTGCAGATACAAGGGGTTTTTACCTCTTGGCGCCACCCAAAGAGTCCCACTCAAACGACGTCAAATAAATCTTTATCAGAACTCAACCCACGTACCCTAAACCTTGACCACTTTCAATGTCAAACATGCATTTTCAACCAGTCGAGCAAATGATTGACGAGGCATATATTGCTCGCCCTCAGGACGAATCTCAAGCTGATACTGCAGCCACCAATGATGCTCTAGACGACGTTTTTGGCTCGGGACCTTCATCTCCCACCGAATTTCGCCATGACGATGAGTCAGCAACATCACACCCCTCAGATATTCGCCGTTTGCAAACAGAGCACACAACTGCTGGATACCGCGAGGGTATTACCGTTTCAAAAGAAAGCAGTCTTCAAGCTGGATTTGACGAGGGATTCAGTCTTGGCGCAAGCGTTGGCATGAGAGCAGGTCAAACTCTGGGCTTGCTCGAAGGCATCAACGAAGCGGTTCGTGGTCTTAACGAAGTAGATTCTTCCAAGATCGCCGAACTCCTGAAACAAGCACGCGAAGAACTCAGTACACAAGGCTTGTTCACGCCTGAGTATTGGTCCGAAGATGGTAACTGGAAATATGAAGTCACTCCAGCTATGGGGGCCGAAGATGTTGTGTTCTCAGATGTGGCTGATGCGCATCCACTTGTGAGGAAATGGACGAAGATTGTGGATGAGCAAGTCGCTATGTGGAAGATAGATAGGAGCATCTTGGATGATGAGACTGGGGTTAGGTTGGAGAGGGATGAACCACTTGGTTCCGGGGCTGCACTGACAGCAAAGAAGCCGTTAGATTGGTGAACACGGGAGAATCACCAACACTGCAACGGAGGAATACGGAGGGATAAGTGCGCACGGAAAAGATTGAGGTATGTCAGCTGTCTTGTTTACGGTTCGCTTGCTAACCATGCTAGACCAAAAGATTCTGCCAACACCTGAAGCACGGCATGTGGGATTTGCATGAGTTGTCAAAGGGCTAACTTGTATTTATTGCCATGAGATGTGTCCAAGCGCAGCTCCATTGAAGAGATTCTCATGGCCCACGGCATATTTACCAAACCTCACCTATTGGCATTGGCCTCTGTTGATATGGTGCAAGTCATCGTGCCGAAAGTCCAGGATCCGCTCATTCTACTGTAATGATAGTGGGCACAAGGCAACTGACTAGAAATACGTCTGGCCATGTATCAATTGAGCTATCTATCTCGGTGATACTGAAGCATTATCGCACAGGGCAGAGTCCCACCACGACTCCAGGGATCTGAGACTCGAAATATTCTCTTATTCGGATTCTCAATAGCGCATTTATCCACGCAACAAAGTGACCAGTCTTGTCGGTGAATCAAGCATCGTGTTACTCCGTGTAACCTGGTGCTTGAGTTGGCGTTGTTGCCCATATTTGCTGACACACCGACAGTTCAACAGCCCATGCGAGGTGTCTCAGGCGCAACACGTCGACAATACCAGGCCCCCGGTAGGTAGCAAGCATCGTAATGCCCTTCCTCGGTTGATAAGTATGTGCAATGCATTGTGATCCTTGTGGCTTGTACTGTATCATACCCCTCCTGACACCGCTTCTCTAGTGCTGCGTTCTCAAGGTATCGAAGGACCTATTGCTTGAAGGGGCGGCGATAACGGCTACTTCGATTTGCTGTCATGCAAAGTAGTGATTGTAGCTCGCTGAGTGCATATCGATCCCACTCCCGAAGCAGATCACCTTTGATCCGAGAATACCGTATCATGCAGATCCCTCTTCGTACTTGAAGCCTTGGTGAAGGGGAGCTCAGTGCGTCACACCAAAATCTAGTTGATGGCCAAGATGACTTGTCGTTGACCGCGGATCTCAACCATTGACATATGCCTGAAGGGTTTTGGCCACATCTTCGATTCGCTCGTACTTTCCGTAGAGCTCCTTCGTTGTCTCCCAATCACGGCCGTCTCTGCCAAACATCATAAGTTTGACAACCCTTCCGTCATTATCCATGACAACTCTGCCACTTCGATCATCAGCCCAAGAGAATCGAATCTGTTTGGCCTCGATATCAGCTATTCCAACCTCGACAATGTCATCAGGCAGAAGCGTATCGTCCATCCTATCGTGCAATCCGAGGCTTCGACGCAGGTCCGCAGAGACACCAAGTCGGTTGTGATAACGCACGATTTCTCTTCGAAGCGCTCTGACGAAACGATCGAGGTTCTGCTGGGGAGACTTGTCGCTCTCCGGCCGTGGTGCCGGAAGATAACGGGCTGCCAAGCCGGCTATGGGTATCGCAGAGGGCAGAGTATTTCGGTGGATGCGCAGGTATTTGGAATTGAAGTAGGGCCTGTTGAGCATGACATAGTAAGGGAGCAGGAATTGGCTCTTCGACATGACTTCGAAGCGCAAGCCAAGGACATGCCCTCCGTCAACTGCGTTGGGATCAGGGTCTTGGACCTTAAAAGCAGTGACAGAGCTGCCTATACGATAAAGACATTGCTGGTTATATGCTTTCTGTTTGTCGGCTTCGCTCAGTAGTTTCGTACGGGATGGGATATTCCGAGATGATAGAGAATTCTTAGATAGGACGAGAAAAGCTTGTGTCGAGGGCGCAGCAAGAATTGTTGATGTTTCGATTTTGAGCGACTTGCGCAAAGCAGCGGCTATTGAATGCATTAGATCATGTTTTGATGCGCCATTGTGTACAACGACTAGCCTTGTTCTTTAAGCGCTATAATCTCTTGATCAAGGAGTTCGCTATTGGTTGGAGAAGTTGATTCGGATGACATGTTTGTCCAGTGTATATGGGATGAAGAGATGGTGAGTAAGGTTGCTGATGATGTTGTTTTATTACAGTCTGTTTATAAACAATTGGTTCCCTGGCTACCATTGGTTGAAGCTGTGACTGGGGGGACGATAAGATAAGAGTCATCAAGTTTCCAAATTTTGACTAGCATCGAATGGAATGACCATGTGATCTCTAATAACCTTCAAATCACAGGCCAAAGTGAGGTATATTCATGGAAGTTTTAAATATTTGTTTAGCAAATTATCCAGTCTCCGTGTAATGATACCATTGCTACTGCACCCTTGTTAGCATTTCTGTCAACCAATGTCTTGGTCTCCATCTGTAAGTCATCCTCCAGTGACAGATCGGACTTGTTCTTATTGGCTGTGACCCCGGAACATCATCAGCAGCCAAACCCCTGACGCGCTTCCTCTTCTGGAAAGATGCGAGTTCCGAAGAGTCCTTGGCTTTTGGGGTTTGGATCTGCTAGGTTCACGCAGCGGTTTGTGAGCGTGGCACCTTGTTGGGTTCAGGATCAGTTTAGGTATTTCAACGGTTTGGATCCTTTTTCTTAGAGGGTTACGAATATTCCGACCGTTATCGTTACGTCCAATTGAGATATCTCTTACGTAGTCGATATCTGTTGCCACTGAAGCTTTTCAAAAAGGCCAGGTAGAATAATCATCCTTACCTATCCCCATTCAAGATCCTAGATCCATCTTCAGGAAATAGTCCAATCATATTTCACCATTAAAGGCCACGGTAGCGGGAGCCTGCCAGGTTCCCTTTTTTTTTATCCGCCAAACCGTATCCGAAACGCAGGCCAGTAGTGACCTTCTACATCTGAGGCCCGCTTCAGATTTACTGGTACCTACCTAGCTCAGTACTCCAGGAACTGACAAATACAGGTCTTCCATTTCTTCTTCATTCCTTCAACTACATTCTCTCACTCACTCAAACATTATTCTTCACTTCACTTCTCTTCGAATTCTACTTCTTGGCTTTACACAACTTACAACCCCTATCCTTGAAATTCTCCATATTATACGTCACGACAAGACATCTCGAACCCACCCGCATCTGACTTTGACGCTTCTGACGCCTCGTCGCATTCGTTCAACCCCCCTTTACATCCTTCCACGGTACTACCACTCCTTTATACTGTACGCGCCGTAGTCTCGACTCTCCGTTACTCTTGGCCCCTATGACCGCCAGGGCTCGACGACCTCAAAACAAACCCGCCCGGCCGCCCCTGACGATCAAGACAGAAGCAGAGGATGCGAATGGAAACGGTCACCTCAACGGCAACGGCAAAATGAGCAGCGGAGTAGAGATGCGCCGCAAGGCGGCCAACCCAGACGTCGATAACGTTGCTGCCAACTTCATCAAGAGCGAGTCCTTTTCCCTCGACGATCCGATTCCAAAGACCCCTTCTCTTAACAACCACGGTTTCTTCGATCTTCCTCGACAAGACCAGAGGAACTTTCTCCTCTTGGTACTTCTATACTTCTTGCAGGGCATCCCCATGGGCTTGGCCACAGGCTCTGTGCCTTTTTTGCTGAAGAACCATATGTCGTACAGTGAAATTGGTATCTTCAGTCTTGCTTCATACCCTTACTCTCTGAAGCTCTTCTGGAGTCCTTTCGTGGACGCTGTTTGGAGTCCCAAGATTGGTCGGCGCAAGACATGGATCGTCCCGATTCAGTTTCTCTCCGGCTTCGGCATGCTCTGGTTGGGATCCCATGTGGAAGACATGATGGCCTCCGCCGGTAAGCCTGGCGGCATGACAGCGTTCTCGTTTATGCTTTGGTGGTTCTTTCTCGTCCTCATGTGCGCCACCCAAGATATCGCTGTGGACGGCTGGGCGCTCACTCTCCTGACGCCTGGAAACGTATCATACGCTTCAACTGCGCAGACTGTTGGCCTCACTGCTGGCCACTTTATGTCATACACTGTTTTCCTCGCCTTCAATGCTGCTGACTTTGCCAACAAGTGGTTCAGGGCAGTTCCTTCAGATGATGGTCTTCTCTCACTAGGGGGATATCTCAAGTTCTGGGGTTGGTCATACATCATTGTCACCGTTGGACTCGGCCTTTTGAAGAAGGAGGACAAGTCGCAGAACGAAGATGGTGTCTGGGATGTCTACCGCATCATGTGGGGTATTCTCAAGCTCAAAAACGTCCAGACCATTATCATTGTTCATCTGATTGCCAAGATTGGCTTCCAGGCTAACGACGGCGTTACAAACTTGAAGCTCCTCGACAAGGGCTTTGGCAAGGACAACATGGCGCTGACGGTTCTCATCGACTTCCCATTCGAGATTGGTCTGGGCTACTATGCCGGAATGTGGTCGCAAAAGTATACACCGATGCGCCTTTGGTGCTGGGGATTTGTGGGCAGACTTGTTGCTGCTCTCTCCGCCCAATTCGTTGTCGCTATTTTCCCTGATGAAGGAGTTACATCATGGTATCTGTTGGTGGTTATCGCTGAACACCTTTTCTCAACATTCACAAACACAATCATGTTTGTCGCTGTCTCTGCTTTCCATGCCCGGGTGTCTGACCCCGTCATTGGCGGCACTTACATGACTCTCCTTGCAACGTAAGTAACACCGGACTCATATGTCGCGGCTACGAAGCTAACAATTTGTAGTGTCTGCAATCTGGGCGGCACATTCCCTAGATATTTCGTACTCCGGCTCGTTGACAGCTTCACTGTGGCTACGTGCGAGCCTGGCAAATCAGATGCCACGACAATCAAGGGCACACTTATCAAAGATGCATTCTCATGCGCTGTACAGTCTGAGAAGGAGAGATGTGAGGCTGGTGGCGGAACATGCCACATGATCCACGACGGATACTATACAGTGAACATATTATGTGTCCTGTTTGGTGCTGCAACTTTCTTCTGGTACATCAAGCCAAAGGTGTTGCATCTCCAGAGTCTACCTCTGCGGGCGTGGAGATTAGCACCGGGAAACGAGAACAAGCGATAGATCAAGAGGAGGAAGAAATCTAATGTTAATTTGGCAACATGTACAAGTAGTAAATTGGGAAGCATGCGCTGCAGCGTTTGATACCCGTGGACATATCAGCACAATGTACTTAGATGCTTGCTCATTCACAAGATAGTAGCCCTGATCGGTCAAGTCAAATACACTTTGTTAGTTGTTAACTTGCAGTTCTAATGGGTCAGATCCGTCTATATTAATGGAGAGCTTCAAATGCCGATAAGCCCCAATACATACCAAACGCCACGCAATTTCGATGTATTATGCCCATTTTGCTATGCACATACCTGCCCAACCCAACTCCAAATTCTAAACTCATGATCCCCTGCTCGCTATGTACGTGACCAGTTGCGGAAGAGCAAAAGCACGATGCAAGCATACGAAAAGATAACGAAAATCAATAACACAAACAAGACACTGGAGCACAAACAGTCGAGACATGTACCACCCCATGTCTCCCTGGTGTCTTCCTCGAATGGCCTGTGCTCTTCTGCAGTCGAATAACCGTACCGGTCATTCAAGTACGAACTGCGTCTGTAGGGATGTCGAGCTATAGGTTGCAGCGTATCAAATGGCCTTACGGCATCAACATTTGGTGATCTGGGAGTGGGTGGGAGAAGGGGAATGCGCTCTGTCGGACGCATATATAGAACGGAACTGTCGCTGTCTGATGAAGACACTGAACTGGACTGAGACGATGATGAGCTGCTTCCGTAGGGAGGTTCTTCAAATTGATTTGCCATTCCAATGTCTAGCGTTCTAGGAAAGCTTTTTCGAACTCGAGCCGGAGTATGATATTTTGAAGTCGGTGATGAGCTACCCTTAGACGGCAGTATTCCACAGCTTGAAGATAAAAGTGCCCTAGATCCCCGAGAAGGAGGTTCAAGGATATTAACCGAAGGACGCTCAATCTTTGGGACAGGACGCAGGCGAGCCCTCTGTTGTAGGAACTCTTCTCCCCGAGGCTGCTCGCTGTTTCCTATCAGAGCGCCGAACTCTGCGTTAATCGCTGCTTGTATCTCTGCAGTGGTAGGCCCCGGAGGTGATACATAAATAACAGGGCTTACGAAGTGGTCGAAGTTGGAGTCTGAACCGAGATCAATGGGCTCAGGCCTGTTGTCGCGAGGACGCTGCGAGAAGAGTAGGGCACGGTATGGCCGGGTGCCTGAACGTAGGGGAAGAGGCTCGTGGTAGTGCTCGCGACCACTGGGATGACTCATACTGGCGATGGAAATACTGAATAGTTTTGAGAGAGTATAGAGAAGAAGTTTTTGGAGGCTTGTTGGAATTCAGATAGGCGTGATAGAGGCAGTGGTCGTGAATGGGAGGCATACAAGCAAACAAATACTTCACCCCTGTTGTAGAAGTTGTTGGTGTGAATGAAGCACCAAGATACTTTAGGTTGGCGGGCTGAAGATTCTTATACAACTTCGGTTTCGTGAAGAACGGGAACAGCGGGAGTGTGAGCGGGAGGGTCTTTGAACAAAGGATCTGAACATGGAGAGGGTGTGGTGAATTTGCTTCTTGTTCAATAGATGGGCTACTGCTCTTTGACGATTAAGTTAAAAGATCAGACATGTCCTAGGAATATGAAACTAGTTCAGCTGTGAAGATGATTTATGTATGAACGTATGGTAGAAATATTGATGTGGTTGATGTTCTTTGATGCAGGGTCGGGTTCACCTGGACAAGTTAGGATGCTAAACTGATAGATCATATCCGAGGTCATGAGTCTTTGCCTAGCCCGAAACACTCACAATTCACTTTCATAGGTTTATATAGGATTGCAAGGCTAATTCTCACTCTTTGGCTATATAACGCCATAACCTTTCCTACACTTCCTACACTTCCCCCTTTCCCAACACATGTTGCCCAGAAGGACTTTAACCCAACCCAAATTCCTTAAAAAATGAGTGAAGAGTTGAATCGCCAGTCTCCAAAGTCCACCAAGCCAAGCACTCCCAGAAAGTCTAAGTTTACAGAAGTCTTGACGAGTCCATTCCGTCTGAACTTCTCAACCATCCCCTCTCCCAACACCCTCCGAAACCATCACTTTTAGCTTCTACCAAGCCTGATTCCAAATGAACTCTAGACCTAGCTTTTGAGGAGGCACTCTTAGTGCGTCGGGATCTCGTCCTAGTTCGAAGACTGGGAGTATACCTCACACAGAATCCATCGATTCGAGAATCAAGAGTTCACGAGTTATGTTTGGCTCCCCTGAGAACTCTAGAATGCCTGATGTATCCGAGCCTCGCTCAACTGATGCTGGTTATTTTAGTCCAGATCTTAGACACCCAGTAGAACAATCGCTCCAGCCGGCCCAGAGCTCTGAGCGAAATATGGAAACCCAGGAAACTCGATCTGTTTCTTCCCCGGAAGCAGTAAGTCAAAGCCTCAGACAGCTAGTCGAATCGAGGATTACCAGTCCAGCGGGTATGTTCGGTGGCCCTGAAGACCTACAACTGCTCAGTGTTAGAGAGTTTCGCTCACAGATCGCAGGCTACTTTTCTCGAGACTTCAACGTCCCAGGACCGCAGTTCCCAGAGAAGCCTCATGATCAGTGTGAAAAGATGGACGATGTCAAAGCTCGATATGAAGATCTTTGGCTTTCAACCAAGTTGTTTTGGGATCTTATACTTCGAATACAGCTAAACAGTGTGACTTCTGATGTTGAAGTTCTGAGACCTGCAGTTGACCTCGTGCTTGATGTCGTTGTTGGTCGCATACTTCCCCAGCTTCGACCGGAGTATCACCCAGTGCTCGCGGAAAGCCATCTACAAGCACTCAGTCGCCGTCTTAGTGCTCTGGAACTTCGTCTTCAAACCGATATGGGGACGTGTGGCAAGTTACCCAAGATGCTATGCGGGTGTATAATTCCCATAAAGCGCCCCAACAACAAGGACAAGCTTTGGACACGTCACTTGACTATCAGAAAAGACGAAAAGGGACGCTCTGAGGATCAAGGATTCAAATTTCGAGATTTGACTGGTCTTCTCCGCCTTGTCAACTTTTCTCTCGCATGTCTACAATGAATTCGAACCTCAACTGAACCCAGCAAGTCCAGCAGCAGACTGCGGAATTATCCACATAGCTATTGCTCTCATGGACGATGAGATCAAGAGGTTTATCCCCAAGAAGGACTATAACACTGCTGATGAGCTTAAAGCTGAGTGGATTTATGTCCTTTGTCATGGGAACTTTCGCTCCTCTATCGTCCTTGCAGTCATGGGTATCGTCAGTGATGCTGTGGCTTTTAGCAAGAAAGATGGGACTCAAATACATCGGGAGGAATGCGACCTCTGGGCTCCCGAAACGGTACCTGAACCACTCACCACGGCTGCGCGCCTCAGAAAATTGACAACGTTCCAGGCTGATCCGAACCGGGGAGTGAGTCCTCTGCACCCTTCATACTGGAAACGGAACTCTAAGAGTTCGGAGAATACTTCTCTGAGTCGGGACCGTAAAGTTTGAGAGAATTGAATGGCTGTTTTGTGTAATAAGAAACACGGTAGTTGTTGAGGTATGCTTTCCTTAATCAGGTCTAGACATGTATAGGATTGGTGTTTAAGGGGCGTAGACTTGCCCTTTGGTGCCTGGATAGAACAAATTGACATGAAATTGGGCTTCAAAATGTAAACGATTAGGAAATTAATGACAACAAAGACATTGACAACGCCTCCCAATATTCTGCCGTGACCCCATCATGATACCTGTCATAACTCCCATATAGTCGAAGCATCACGCTCAATACCATATCCCGGACAACGCCTTCCTATTCCCATCTGTGATCCCATCATTACTCATAGTCGAAACACATCGCTCAACTTCTTGTCCCAGTTACCTTCATCGCACAGTTTTCTCATTACATCGGACAAAGCATCGCAGTGCCCTTCGACTTCCTTGTCGTTCATTTGCGCCGTGTCCCAAGAAGCAATAAAATACAGGTTGATTGAATCGATCATAAACGCGTTCCAGAAGAATCCACTATCCAACGTGTTAGTTGTAGGTCCACATTTAGAAAGGCTTGGTCTCGCTCACCAGTCAGGCCAGTCATAGCGAGCAATGGGCTCGAGAGAAGTGAAATGGGATTGAGGTCCTTTTGCAAGACTCATGGCTAGGGAAACATCCCAGACGAAAGACTGTCTGAATGATGCATCGACTGCAGCTGGCCCCTCGTCACTGAGGTTTTGAACAACCTTGTTCCAGGGAACATGTTCGTGTTCCTTTGTCTCTTCACTCTCAGCCAACATGCGCTGGAGGAACTCGAGCACAGTCTCGCTACGGGCGACTTCAGTCATGTTCAGCACCCACTGAGCGGTAGGGCCGTCAATACTCATTGCTGGCGGAAGAAGCTTGTCCATCCACTTGGGAATGAAAGGCCAAGAGCGTGCGCTCTCCCAGACATTGAGCAGTGCATGGGATGAACCAGTCTGGAGAGCATTGAACAGTACTATGGCACTTTTGGTGAACAGTGACGGATGAATGTTTTGCTCATCCTGTAGTTTTGTGAGACCCGACAATGCAAGGACTCGACCAGAACGTGGGTATTGGAGCTCGTATGCGCGAGAATCCCATTTGCCATTCCAGACTTTATCACGAACCTGGCGACGCTCTTTTGCAAGCGGCGAGCCTTCGTCGTTTGCAATCAACAGGCCAGAGGCTTTCTGAGGTGGCCACAAGGCGCCGCTGAAGCGAGAGATGCCGCGAAGTTTGCGTGTATGGAATACGATGTTCCTTCGCGCAGGCTCGCTGTCTTCATACTGCGTGAAAAGGTCGGAGAATAATCGAAATGGGGTCAAGGCTGGGACATCGGTGTTGATGTCTTGGATCCAGTGGTCGAGCTCGTGGTACCATTGAGTAATCGAAAGCGCATCAATAACAGAGTGATTGAACGTGAAACTCAGAAACAGCTGACCATCTGACATGGTTCTCACAACATCAGTTTGAAACATAAAAGGCGACGAATGAGCCTGTGAAGAATCATCTCTGAAGATGTTCCACGCATCATCCTCAGAGTCAACCTCGACCTCGTGAACAAGCTGATCAACTAGTGCAGGACTGGTTACAAGAACAGCGTGGAACGGAACACGATTCGAGGCAGGGAACACAATCGTCCTGAGCATCGGTCTCGAGTCCAGCGCCTTTTGAAGAGCGCGCAGAATCTGATGCTGCGCAACGTTGCAGACGCGAAACACCATGCGGTTGTGGTAGGACTGCGGTCGTGACCCAATCGCCGTCCGATGGAGCGAGTGTCTTATCGGTAGCACGTCTTCGATGTCGGAAGGGGAGAAGCCTGCACGTACTACCGCTCGCTTGGCAAAAAAGAACGTGTCCTTCTCTTCGGCAGGGGTACTCGTAAACCCAGAGCTGGAGGTGTAGGTTCGAGCTTGTTGTTTGGACGAGGGCGGATTATACTTGGGGACTTCTGGAGTAATGACAAGGCGAGCTTGTTGTAGCTTTCGAGACAATAGAAGATGCGCTTGCTTCTCGATAGTATCGTTCTCGACGAAGTCTTGCAGGTAGAGTCTTTGGCCACAGATACGAAGAACATGATCACAGTAACGCAGCAAAGTAATGCTGTCGGCAAGATACTTGAAACTCTCCGTTACCGAGGGCCGAGTACCAGTTAGTTGCTCACAGATGCCAAGCAACTTGTCGACGAAGGGTGGTGGCGATGCTCCATTGCTGAGTTGAGTCTTGGTTGCGCTGTTCGCTTGTCGATGCTCCAACACTCGCGCCTTGAGCTGTTGTTTCTTGACTTTGCCGAGAGCTGTCAACGGAAGCCTCTCTAGTTGGAGCTCTTGTAGTGTGTAAACGCTGTCGAGGGCATAGCGTTGATCGGCTTTCCTTGCCTTTTCCATGACTTGCGCTTTAGTCATGTCTTCGGGTAAAACGACGATAGCAACGGGGACTTGACCAGCCAGATCGTCTGGCACTCCGATGACTTGAACCTGTTGGAGAGTTAGTTACAGGGAATGCATGGATTTATGTTCAACCTACCTGCAAGCCATCGAGTTGCTGGAGTTTCCGCTCGATGTTGATAGGGTAAATGTTCTCTCCGCCACGAATAATCAAATCCTTGTATCGGCCAAGGATATACACGACGCCCTTTTCGTCGATCCTGGCTTGGTCTCCAGTGGCTAACCAGTTGCCCGTTTCATCAGTGTACATGGACCCATCAGCACCCCTGTTGAAATATTTCGTAATGACAGATGTCCCGCCAATGTGCAATTCTCCGATCTCCGATCGAGGTAGTATTTCCCGTGTTTCGGGCCGGCAGATCTTCACTGCCGCCCCTGGAAGAACCTTGCCAACACCAGGATGCCAGCCGTCTACCAGATCAGGGTCATATCGCTGCCAGGTGATGATGGGAGCGCCCTCGCTCATGCCAAAGACTTGAATGGCCATCTGGGCACCCAAGCCTTCGCGACATAGTCGAATGTCTTCAGCGCCGATGGACGTACCGCCGATGGTGACAATGCGAAGATCGAGTTGATCTGCACTGGGAAAGCCGGGATGTGTCATGAGGGCTTTGACGAGGGTGGGTGTGGCTGACATGATGGAACACTGCTCTTGCACAAGGGCCTTGAGAGTGGCATCCACGTTGAAAGACTTGGAGGGAAACACAGCAGTGCCACTCCAGCGCCATGCGCGAAGAGCGTTGTTGATGGCGAAGACGTGCGAGACGGGCGTGTGGATAAGCCATCTCAACGGTCCCATGGCGTTGACTTCGGGGTCAAAGTCGCAGCACTGGGAGATGAGATTGCGGTTCGTGTGCCAACATCCTTTGGGGTCGCCCGTTGTTCCGCTTGTGAAGATGATTAGTGCTGGGTCTTCGTCTTGGTTGTAGTCAACACTATCTGTGATCGTGTGTGCCGAGTCTAGTTGCTCTGTAGGCTTCAGAAGATCAGACAGCTTGAGCCAGCTATCGAGGTCGCTCTCTGCACACAGTATACATATACTGGGCTGTGAAATCTGGGCGTCAGAAAGGTCGAGAGCCTTTGCGCCGTCTGCATCTTGTGCCACCAACACCTGTGGCTTGACGGATAGTATCGTCTTCTTTGCATCTAGAGGAACGGTTGCATCAAGAGGCACAAAAGCCATGCGAATCATGGCCGCTGCCCAGAAGAAGAGACCCCATTCAGCACAGTTGCCAAGAACGACGGCCAGTCGCATACCCTCTCGACAACCCAACTTTTCCAAGGATTCGGCGAGTCGTTCTGCCTTGTCTTTCAGCTGCGAATAGCTCCATCTTAGGTATGGCTCGTTAGTGCCACTGGGTGCTTGGTGTTGGTCGTTTGACAAGTGATTGTGTGGTTGCCAAAGCGAGACAATAGCATCTGCGTCTGGGCTCGAATGGGAAGCATCTTGGAAAAGATCCCAAAGCGTAAGATGCAAGTCGAGAATAGGATGACCAAATACTTCAGAAATAGCAGAGTCGTTGTTTGGGGCGTCGATCGAGTTACCATCGTGTGAGACAATTGGCTCCATAGTGTGGGTGGGCCACGAGGTGAAGTGTAGGTAAGGTAGTATAGGTAGTGTAGTATGGTGTTTAGGTAAAGAAAAAGCAAAGAGTGGGAAGGGGAAGGAAGGGGAAGAGAAGGCAGGAGGAAAAAGAGGCTGAATCAAAAAAACGAATATTGAACACGCATGTAAGTGGTACAGAGACCAACCAAAGATGATCAGCATAAAGCAAAGGGCCATGAAGGGAATATTGCAGGGTTAAATACGATCCCTAGAACTTGCCTGCTGGAATCCAAAAGCAGACGGACCTCAGAGTGTACAGCATCTACCTATTTTGACACTAACGACCAACACTACTCACTAGGCACCACCAACACTGCACTACAATACTGGCTTGACTCGTTAACCATGTAAGATCATTTGAAAAGAGTTCAATGCAACCTCAACATACAACAAACCACAGCAGAAAATAGAAGGATCCGACAGCTTGGTCCGCCCGAACCCGGCTGACACTGTACACGTCGGAGAGAGCTCATAACAATAGCACAGATGGCGCTCCCGGTCCAATCACTATCTCGGGTCTACAGCCACTCGCCCTGTGAGCCAACGACGGGGCCGCAAGTATTATCGTCTGGAAGCACGACATCAGCTCTTCCGGGGTCTTGCTTCTGGTCTGCTTCTGGTCTTGCTGCTGCTGTTGTCTTGTCCATGACCTTTCAGGTTGCAGGATCTTTGAGCACGGGGCGTGGGTGTGTGCGTGCTTCGACAAGTACGAACTCAGACATTATATCTGAGACAATAGTACTAATGCGGACGTTTGAGAAACAGGATGATCGCCGTAATCTGCCGTAAGGCGGTTCTGCCTTGTTGTCAGCCGGACCATCAATTCTTCATGTTTCCAATCGTTTCAATTTGATATTGACATATCACGAATCCTGACTCTTATCAGACCCAAATCCTGGGGCCCAATTCCTCCATGTTATTTTCCACCTGTATGCGCCCATATCCTTGTGAACCTTCAGTACTGACAAGTGACCTTTAAAGCCTCACTCTTTTCAGGGGAGACCCTTGGAAGAAAACGGTCAACCTCCGAGTGTCCCGTCCCGAGCCGCCTTCGCCTCGCCTAAAAAGATAATTATGAAAATGACACACAGTAGTTAAACACGATGGCATCTCCACAAGACAGACTAAAACATTGCGGGTTACTAGCGGCAGCCAAGACAAGATCCAGTCCTCAAACTAAGACATTGATGGGCAAGACATATCAAGACAGAGGATATTACTATTCTGTAACCTCGACTACAGTCGTGTCTCCGTTGGTTGTAGTTTCTTCTGTGTGGTCTCTGGTGGTGTGATCCATCTCTTTAACAAGGTAGACATAGAATTAGGCAGGTCTTTATGTCCCAAAAGCCTCAATCTGCATATCAGCATGGATAGTATATACTGTGCCGAGGTATTCGGGCCTAAATCTTCAAGTGTATCTTGACATGGCACAACTTCTGCAAAGCTCCTGTAAATTGTCAATGTCTCATGGTGAGATACATTACGCTGTCTTGCTCTGTGCCGCATCTGAAATCTTGCCTTGCCTAAGTGTGTTCATGCTTGGTGCTCATGCTCATGCACCGCTGTCAGTTCCCGGGTTCCTCTCATACCCCTGACCAAGATAGAACCCGGCATCACTCGTGTCACCAGTGGCGCTGACCTCTCAGGACGGAGAATGAAATATTCTCAGCTGATGATATCAACCGACCAAGGAATTACCAGCACAGCCGGTATGTGGGTTGCTCTCCTGATACAAGCCCGAGTATCCTATCCCCCTTCGATCTACGCCAGGTCCCGATGCTACTTGGAGGATAATGAGAGAAAGATAGAGATCCATGATTCGATTTTCTTGCTTTCCGTCGCACTGCAGGTGGTATTGTTGGTGACAGCGACAGCAGACAGCACACGTCTGTATGTTGTGGGGGGCAGCGTATACTAGGGATCCTATCCTAAGCCTTGTTCTAAATAGATGGCTTGATTGGAGAGCCAACAGCTCCAATAAATGCTCTCAGAGAGTATATCGTCGTAATGAACAGGATCCAGGGTTGCTACGAGCTCTGTTTTTAGAATAATGGGATTATATCGTGGCGCCTGGAACTGCACGACGAGGAGCAGCCCAACCAAAACAGTACAATACAATACAATGCTCGGGATGCAATCCGCATGGTCGACTTCAATAAATGGGGGCGTACGCATTCTATGTCCCTTTTACTTCTTGTGCTCTAGATCTGGGACATTGATCCAAAAGTTCGGGGATAATTTGAGGGCTTTTACTAGGTTCTTTTGCTGTACTTTTACCTCTCGGATCCCCCTTTGGACGTGGCTGCCCAAGCCTCCTTCCACTTCTATCAATCCTACTCGCATTCCCCTGAGACTGTCAACTTCAGCCTCTTTCATCATGTTCAGTCTATTATTGATCAAATTTCTAGAGCAGCATTTGCTTGCCACTATCGTTCTTCTCTTTCTTCCTGTTCCTCTTCGTATACTTGAGACATATCTTCGAAGATGGAGACTTGCACAAGCTCAAGGCTGTAAAGAAGCTACAAGCAAGGTGGCCGTGAAAGATCCCATTATTGGTTTCGATTTCCTCTATAAGGTCTTCTTTGAGAAATCCCCTGAACGATATCTCGACAGTACCTGGCAAGCCTTCAAGAAGATGGGCACTACTTACATCGAGAAGAGGTGGTCTTGGCAATGCGTCTACACTTGCGATCCACGAAACATCAAACAAATCCTTGCCACTGCATATCATGACTTTGATCTTCCCGAATTTCGAACTTCAGTCATTGGTCATATCTTTGGCCAGGGCATCTTCGTTTTATCAGGCCATCCTTGGAAGCATGCCCGGGCTTTACTGAGACAAAGTTTCAGGAAAGACAACCCCGCTCCCTTTCTAGACACTCTCGAACGAAACTTCCAATCTTTCCTCCAGCATGTCCCTACCGATGGCTCTGAAGTTGATCTCCAGCCCCTTTTCCTGGCTCTTAGCATGGATGTCTCTACGGAATTCATCATGGGACACTCGACCAATATGCTTATCCAAAATGCAGATCACACTCGGGAACAGCAGTTTGTCGATGACTACATGGTTTGCTCCGAAGAGATCATCCAACAAATGCAGCTTGGTCCACTCCACTCCCTCAAATTCAACTTTGCAGCTAAGAGGGCGAAAAAGAGGGTGTACGAGTATCTCGATGCTTTCATTCAAGAGTCCCTGAATAAGTCCGAGGATGGCCCAGGCAGCAGTTTCCTGGCAGAGATGATGGATGTAGTAGATGACAGAACGGGGCTCAGTCATCATATCCTACACATCCTTCTTGCAAGTCGGGACACTACATCAGGTCTTCTCGGTAATCTATTCTTCTTCCTGGCCAAGAAGCCTGAGATCTATGCAAAGCTCCGAGACGAGGTTCTAAGTGTTGCTGGTCAAGAGCCCCCTACTGCAAGCCAACTCAAAGACATGACCTACCTAAAATGGTGCGTCAACGAATGTAAGCCCACCCTTCCGCATTTCAGCCCTAAAAAGTTTCTCACATCCCAATGGCGTTGAGGCTGCATCCTGTCATCCCCACCAACGCCCGCGTCGCAGTGCGAGACACCACCATCCCCCGGGGCGGCGGCATCGACGGAAAGTCACCGCTCTTCGTTTCCAAAGGAACAGCCATGTTCTACAACGTATACGCCATGCATCGTAACGAAGATGTTTTCGGGCCCAAGGCCGAAGAGTTTGCCCCTGAGAGGTGGAAGGATCTGAGACCTGGCTGGGGATATTTGCCCTTCAACGGCGGTGCTCGCGCGTGTATTGGTCGTAAGTCTTGGGAGAATATGGGTTGGACAACGCTAACGTGGGATTATAGAACAGTACGCTCTTCTGGAAACGCATTACGTGGTCGCGAGGATGGCGCAGGCTTATAGTGAACTCCAGTCGAGGGATGATGAAGAGTGGATGGAGTTGTATGCTCTAGCGTTGTGTTCGAAGAACGGCTGCCGAGTGGCAGCCAAGAGGTAAAAATGGTGTGTATGTTTCTGTTTTATTTGTATGTGTTTGGTGAATTTTGGGCGAATGTCTGGCAGATAATGGGGGCTGGTTCAAGTTGCTATTGCTATGATGGCGTTATAATATGGTATGAGAACTAAGTAACGGGTCAATGCACTGGCGTAAACGATACGAGATATCAGAGGGGAGTAAATGTTTTATTCTATTGGGGATATCTTTATGGAAATGAGCCTTTCACAAATAAATCCAAAGCTTTCGACTATCTAGATATTGGACCTAGTAGACCCAGCGTCAAACTTCATATAGTATTACTCACCACCTTATCATTCATCTATGATGCCTCTGCCAGCTGCACACAGAGACTGATTGTTGGCCATTGGAGAGCATTCATAAATTTTTTGTTCGGACTGTTGGCCTCGAATAATCCAGAAACACATTCAGCTTGACCAAGCCTCGCCATCCTAAAGCAATAAGACAGGACGGACAAGACTCTCCTCATCTCTTACCTGAAGGACGGTTGCAAAATCTTCCATCCTATCACCCCGTTTCCTTCAATACTCAATCTCCGGCGCAAACATATCATCCCAACAAATCCAATAACCTTAATCTTCATATTAAACCCTCGTGCCATCACCAGCGGGAACCGGAAGCCATCCGACGTCTGCCCATCTGCACAACAATGTGATCGCCCGAAACTACAAAGGCGTGCCCCCAGCAAAGAACCACCTGGCACAGTTGATTCAGCCCATCTCTCCGGGGCACATGTTCTCCGAAAGCCGTCAGTCAGGGGCAATCAAGGTGGGGACTGTGCGACATACTCGGTCGAGGGGAGTGTACAAACACGAGCTGACCGTGGTTACTAAGCCCCAGAGTTCCGAAAATAGGCGTCTTGCAATGGGTGGGGTTTTGATAGGCCTTGTTGGGGCTGAGAAAAAGCATTGGGTGCTTATCGACTGGAAAGGTGCTGTCAAGGGAGTAAGGGCCTGGTAGACATGAACGTCACTTGTCAGTACAAACAGTTTCAAAGGAATCATGTTCTTTTGGAAGCGTACGCCAATACAATGGCAGACTTGTAATCATAGATCATAGCGCCGTAGATAATCGTCCAGTGCTCAGTCTGCTGAGCACCATACCAAACGTACTCCTGGATCCTAAGCCGTCCCTGTTGGCGTCCACCTTTGTATACCCAGTTGAAGAAGCCCAATGAACGCCAGACCCAAATCGTGGAAAACGTCAAAGATGTGTTAAATATCGGAGAACGAGGGATTCCAGTGGCTTTCCAAACCCCTTGCTGATCAGGGCTTTGAGTTCTTACCTAACCGTGCTGTTGACGAATGCCCCGTCTTCAGACAATCAAAAAGTCCATATGTAGATCCCTCAACGTCTGCACCCAGCTCGTCATCGGCATTCCCTCGGCCTGAACGCTCCATAACATCTGCAGGGCATCTCTCGCTGCATACAAGAACCCCCAAGGTGATTCAAGCATAAGCTTCTTGATCTGAACAGTAACCCAGTCCTTCATCTCCGGTGTCCTGGCACACGCACCAAACACAAACGTAACCCATGTCGTAGCCTTGAAGTTCGTATCGTCGTCGGGAATAATGCTCAGCACTTGATGTAGTTCGGCAAATATCGTGTCTGCGAGGTCTTCACCGACCCAAGCTCCCACGGCAGGTATCGCATGGAGGATGTAGAGACAGATGGCGAGACGATGGGATGTTGCGACTCGAAAACGACTTAACACTGGGTCTTGTTCGGTGGAGGGGATGGTGCTGAGGTCGATATCTTGCGCCCACGGTATAACCTCGAAATTTCTAGCACGGTCTAGTAATGCTGCTCCAGCGGCAGTGACCATGTCAGCCGAGACCACGTCGTCCGGTTTTGTGTTGGAAAGTCGAGCTGCTATTAGCATAATTTCGAGGAGTTCAGGTGGGCAGCAGTAGTAGCTATTCGTGGTTTTGCCGAGTATCTGTAGCGCTTGACATGATTCAAAATATGAGTGTGATCCCGAATCTGTTGGTCGAAACGTTGACTCCAGAATGTAATATCTGGCAAATGTTAGCAATAGGAGGTGTCGACAGGTATAAAGATCACGCACATGAAGCAGTCAGATACGATGTAGTCCCTCAAGCTCTCATCCACATCAGAAACAGGCCCGAGCAACTTCATGATCTTCCCAGCGCCATCAAAGTGAGCCTTCCAGTTATGTTTACCAGACTCTATCAGCTCTACATTGATCAGGAACAGTATCGCCGCCAGGACAATGTCACCCCCAATAGACTCAATACTTTGCAGTGCAGACGGCAACATGCGTAATACCTGATGCTTAGCCTCGAGAGCATCCATGAGCAGATTTCTCGGGCCAAGACCTCTTTCTAGCGAGTCCGAGGACAGCCACGGGCGAGAGCGGTTGTACATGTGCGTTGCCGAGGCGGCGATGATGACCTGACGTAGCAGAGGGTGGGCCTGAGTGAATTTGAGTAGGTTTCGAAAGGGGTTGTCGGGCACGTCGTAGGCTACAAAATCTCGACTGAGCCGCGCATCAACTGGTTATGCTTGTCAGCCATGTCTCTTGTTTCTCTAACCAATGAAGTCTTGGGAAGCTTACAATAAGCGAGATACTGTCTGTGGTTGCTCGTAATGTCTTGGTACAAGGGATCGACGAGCACCCACGGAGTCGATGTTTCCGATGCCAGGGGATGGTTCTGGTTGTGGATGGTGGTACAGACGAGTTGTGTATCACCACTCGCTAGGGGGGTCGCAGCATCATCTTCATCGTCGTTCTCATCGTCAACGTTGTTAACGATGTCATTGAACAGGTCTATTTCCGATCCAGACTCGGCTTCTGACGTTTCTGTAACTTCCTCGACTTGAGAAAGGCTCGGAGCAATAAAGGCGGGTGAAGATGAAGGAACGGATGGCGAAGCGACGGATGAGGCGGAGGAAGAAGATGCAGGTGAGTTTGAAGAGAGGGAAGAAACAGAAGATAACGACGCTCTTGAGCGGGCAGTAGAAGGACGTGCCGGGGAGTACAAGGCAGCGCTGGACTGCTGACCAGCCAGTCTTCCCCTTGAAGCAACAGCACCCGTCCACTGAAAGATCTGAGAATAGCCCAGGCACTCAACGCCTTTTGCGTCGCACTTTGCGCAGTGGGGGAGTTGACGATCACAGCGAAGTCTTCGACGTCGACAGTTATGACAAGGCTTGTCGGCAACAGGTCCAGAAGGTACTTTTTTTCCCTTCTTTTTACTTCCTGGAGCCATGGGGTACTCCGCGTATATACGTAGGGAAAAAGAAAGTCAGTCAGTCAACAGTGCAGGTAGGAATGAAAGGCCAGGACAAGGGTTCAGCCGATCAGCGTATAAGAGTGAGGCAGACTTCCGCTTCTGGGAGTGCGGCGTAGAAGCAAGAGCCACAATTACAGATCAAGATTAAACCGAATGATGATTGCAGGCAATCGCGTTCTGTAGTAGGCAATATTTGGAAAGAATATCTTATTGTACAGTCTAAGTTTCTAGTTGTTGCTGAACGATCCTCGCGTCTCACCTGTGGCCGGACCCGGGCGGGGATTAGGACTAGACCGGATATGGCAGTTATTTTGCAACTTTTCGACCATCTCCCCAACTCGTCAGACACCATCTTTGACACTGCCGCATGCCGGTAGTCTCATAAGATCTAGAATACTACCTGATAATCTAGAAAAACAGATAAGAAAAGATCTAGTCATGGCCTGATAGGGCGGAAGTTGCCTTTTTCAATGGATCGTTCCGACTGCTCGGAAATAACCGCCACTTGATGACCAACTGCAACGAACCAGTGACAGAGACTATTTATTCCCGGATAACCTCACGTAAAAGTTTCATTGGATTTTGCCTGTTGAGTCATTCGGTTCGGCGAACTTGCAATGAAAACAGGTTACGCAGGCTCTCGCGGTAAAGGGGTATACAGTTGCCCGATAACAACTGCTGAAATCCTTTCCTCTATTCTGACAATGACCAAAGGTTCGTTTTCACATGTAAGTTGATGCCATGTCGAGAGCGAACGGAACTCGATCAAATGTAACGTTGGAGTGAAAACTCGCGCTTTTCGACATACCCCTATTCTGATGCGCAGCTCGGTGCTTGGCAATTCTCGTTCGGTTTCTTCGGTCTTGTAGTGTCATCTCAATGGTATCAACGACCAGTGTGTAGGGTTTGGGGATCAAATGATGCTTGGTTCACTCGGTTCGTCGTGTGCGGCTTTCAAATCTCTTCTGTGTCTCGGATCATAGGACAGGGGAAGGTTTGCGACGAGGTTAGGTGGCTCCTGAACATGATGCTGGGCTATTAGCAGAGAAGAAGGTAAGAAGGGGATCATTGACTTGCACACGGGTATCGCCTCCATCGTCAGGTTTCGAAAGGAACGAGCCGAGACGAACACATCTTCTGGGGCTGTTCACAATTTCCCAAAGAATGTCAACTGTGTTCACCAATAGTGAAAATGTTTGTTCGTCATATCGTGATTTGAACAAGCAGCTGTGTTGTTGTACCGTTCAGTCCGAAAATATTGTGCAGTGTCAATGCAATGGGCCAGAATTCTTTTCCCGCGCAATGATGCAGCATAGGTAGACACTCGCCAATACCAATGGAAAGCAACCATCCTTCCAAATTTATTGCCCCTCCAATCCTGTCATATGCCAACACCAAAATACACAGCCCAGTCAATTTTAAAGGTCCAGCACGACTGGGCGTCAACAACCGAGGGTAGTGCCCTTTCGGGTTCTCCCCACGCTACCACTACAGCAACAGAGTACGTCACAGTAAACCTCGCAGTCCCTGTTGACGCTCATTTTGGTAATCACATAGTGCTTTCCATTGCAGTGGTGGCAAGAACTAAGTGCAAGCACCGCTGTCTATTGCGAGGCCAAGAACTCTGTAACCGCTCGACCACTCCCCGCCCAGGACCTGCCCGAAATTTAGTATGTCAATAGCCTCAGACCCGACTGTAAGAGCACAAGAACGAACCGAAGACCCTCCGTACCTTCTATAGCGTCAAGGACTAACTGGCGCCCATGAGGCATGGCACCTGACCCCTGAAATATCCCACAAAGTCATGCTGATCAAGGTAGCAGCGCTCCAAACGAATCGACAGAGCTTCTTGCTCTCCATCAGCAAACCCGAAGCGTCAAGACACGCCCCTTCCTTCTCTTCCGCGACTATAACCCCCCCCCCCCCCCCCCCCCCCCCTGTTTTACCTCAACGCCCCTTTTTCATCATCGTCTTCCTCTCGCATGAGCATCATGAAGCATGAAGCCCTTCAGCACCTCCGATCAGCTTGCGGTTCAGATTTCAGCCTCATAAAGCGGTTCAAGCTATCCAAAGCAGTTCCCCCTGGTTCCGTATTCATACGATCGAAGTACGCAGGAGATCCGACCCTCCAGCCAATCTCCAGACGATGCTACTCAGTTCTCCTCGAATTGCAGCCTCAGCCAACAACAATTCACGCAAACAAAGCTCCTCAAATCTCTTGTGTCGTCTGAACTCAAATTGAGCTCTCAATGGTAAGACTCATTGATCCTGAGTCTGTCCGCCAAGTCCAGCTGGCTGTAGCTGTGATACCAGGGAGCTGGCAGAACCATTTCCTGGCTCTGTAACTTCCATGAGCCAGATTAAACGCAAAAGTCATGCATTGTGGCCGCCATCGTGGTAGCGTCGGCCAGGATCTTCTAGCTGTAGTCCCCCCAACCAAAACGCCGGCACCAAGATCCCAGGACTCCGAGCACATATAATCGACTTGAAGGTTGGCCTAAACCTTGACAGCTAAGACTTCTGGATGCCATTGAAGTTTGCCGCCAGCAAATCTAACGGTAGGAATGACTACAGGAAGTGACCAGACGTACTAGTCTTGCTTTCCGCCGCCAACGCTCAAGTTTGACTACGGTACCGCCCTTCGACCGCACTCCCACCTAATGCCCCTTGAAAACACACCCTTTCTTGGATATAGAGATCTATACCATCTCGAAATTCCAAGTTGTTGTCATTGACGTTGAGCTTGCTACTTGTCCCTCATCGCTCATTGTCCCGTAAGCGCTGCCCACGAACCCCTGAATTCACGAACCGCGGCGAGTGGGCCTGCAAAGCCTCGAGGCAAGCTTGACGTGTCTTATACACTCAAGTCGACTCAAGATTCTCCAGTTGCTGCCCAAGCGCTCGGCCGCCACCTGCAAAGTTGCTGTAAGAATGCACCAGAGCCCCTGAAGCACCCAACTTCGGCGGTCATCCTGGGAGTTGCAGGACACAAGACCAGCGCTCCATACAACCATCAGTCTACTCAGTATCTTTCGAACAGCATACATGTGCTCGACCGCTGCCCCTTGAAAGGCCGCTCCAGTTCCTTGGGTCTCCAACCCATGGTTAGCTATCTGGCAAACCCTGAATGACCGCAGATCTACCAGCGTCTCAACTCGATCGTGTCCACCAGTGGTTGCGTGAAGATTCACCAGGTTCATCAAGCAAGACCTTTCAAAGACACCCCAGAAGCTACAGAACACTGACTAAACAAGCGACAGGGCCCAAGACAAACTCGGGCCACAGGCACCCCAAACCGACCTTGCTCCACGATTGCCACCCAAATGCTCGTAAACCAATACGTCGTTAAGCTCCAAGATCTACTCCTAATAATAGCCTCGAGGCTGGTCGAGTCACAGGACGTCAAGCTCGAAACCCTAATCGACCTAGTCAACTTAAACTTTACGAACTGTTGCACGGGGCTGCCAAAACAACGAATCACCACGACGCGAGTCTCCCAATCTGGCATGAACAACAATAGAAGCTTATGCTACCGTTGCGAAACCTTATCGTTCTTGGAAACACCATAACATCGATATACTTCGCACTTACAACACGGAAGGGGCTTACAAGACAAAATCGCCACGGCGGTGGAAACCATTGGTTATGAGGGACAAGGAAGGTTCAGTACGTAAGAACTTTGATCTTCAAGCTGCATGCGCTTAGTTTGAGAGTCAATATGTTTGCATCCTGTGGAAAGTCTATAGATGACACTCCTGACTCACTGATGAGAATGTCTTGCGTACCACCACTGGCCAAGTCTTCAGTCTCTGCATTAATTGAGCTTTGATGAGGACTACGATCGCGATTCTTGAGTTATCCACCGTAGCACTATGAGTCACATCAGGAGGTACAGCGAGAGCATCTCAGGCCCGGAGGCCGGCACACTGCAGCAAAGTGTCTTTGTTGCCAGCATGGAATACCAGCGAACAGAAGCACTACGTAGTCACAGCCATCATGATCAAGTAGAAGCAGAACAGTCACAAACAAGTAGGCACTTCAAGTGAATAAATGCGATGTTCTGTGTATTAATATCGATGCCCTTCATTGCATTTTTCATGTCCTGATGAATATTCCGTAAATCGTAATCCGTAATGGGTAGCTGTACCAGTGCCGTAGCAACAAAAGCTACTGGTAACGTTGTTCCCCCTGAGATAAAACCACAAATAAATATATAGCACAAAATAACCATTAATTTGCGATCCCGTACCGATCCCTTCATGTCATTAAAATCCATGGGTCTATCATAAAACGCCTATGGTATACAGTACGAAGTCCATCGTCGTACTCCCTGATCGATATGCTCCAAAATGTTCATTCTCAACAGATCTCTGCGAGTGGGGTCCCTGGAAGGAATAAGTATGAAAAAAGAGGCAACAGACATGATGAGACTTACTTCAAGCCGGATATCTTCCAGCGGACAAATTTTCTAGTGGGCTCTAGGCCATAGATAAGCTGGCGTCTGTGTCGATATCTTAAAGTAGAAGAGAGCCCTTAGGCAAGGGTTGGTCCCCAATGGGGTTCGTTTCCATTAGAAACGAATAGGGCCTCAGCGCTGTAGCGCTTGAGTTTCTCGAGACCATCCTCCATCTGGCGGCCACGTTGGGCCACCTTGAATGCGAACCACTTCTCTCGGAGGTCCATATTGTACCGGAGGGCGATTGCGGCATGCTTGAAAGGCTTGGATATGCCAGCATCCTGTATCGCAGCGTACTCACGCTGCTTCTTCACACGAAGACCCTCCTCCCTGTCAAAATAATACCGTTTGACGATGACGTTCATGGACTCAACGATGTAGGTGGCGGTAGCAATGGTGGATCTGACTTGTCCGTGGTTAAGAATCCTGTCTCTCCCCATGACCCCGAAACGCTCGCGGCTTTCTTTCATTTTAGCAACAATTTCCTCGACATCTCTCTCCATACGAATACGGCTGTTGTATTTTGTCGGTACAATCACAGCCTGTTGGGGATGTTCGAGATCAAAACGAAGATAGTCGTTCGTTTCGAACATCTCCACGGTCAAGGGGTGGCGGTGGCTCATGTACAAGGTACGAACCATCTTGAAGGTAAGAAGATGTAATATATGAAGTAGAAGAGTAGGATAGAAACAAAAGACTCTGTCGAGTAAAGAGATTTGAAAATGATAGGGTTTGGTCTGTTCTTGTGTATGTTTGTTATTGCGTGAGGAGTGAGCAGGTGAGGTGGAGGAAAAAGTGGAAGAAGAAGGGGGAAAAGATGCTGAAGAGGACTCAAGAACTGTGACCTTTATAGACGAAGAATATAGAGTTTAGCAGAGCTTGACTAGATATAAAACCATGAAAGGGGATACTTACGAACTCTCGCGATGTGGTCACGAAGGCAGAGTGTGCTGTTTGGAAGTAATTTTGAAGTGGAGAGGGGTAAATTTCTCTGGACTTGTTTCCAGGCATCCGCCGCCCTGCAGATGGCATAATTTTTATTGCTCGAACCATGGTAATGATTTTGCCTGGCAGTGCAGGTGCTTCAGCAGCGCTATGCTTGTGTGCCGAGTAGGGCAACTGACGTCTGCCACAAAGAGGGAACTCGAACAAAAAGGCCGATAATGGTGAAGCAGATATTCAATCTCTTGTCTGATCAGGGCCAGATGAGTATAGTGCAGGTAAATGAAGAAGATATCTTGATATGTTCCGACATGCAGCCAAGAGTGACCCTCCCTTTTATACCCCAGGACTCAACGCCCAACCCCACGATCTACAATATCCTTGCACCACTTGTGGCACTATATGAATACTAGATAGGTAGCCAATATTTATATAACATGATCGAGTGTAAAGCATGATTGGCGATGCAGGAAGCTGACATGGTATGTTTCTGATATATCAGGTCATGCAGCTCTTGGCACGATCCATCCCAAATTCTGCCGGCTTAAAGGGCCCTCATGTGGATCGAAGCATCCTAAGATCAGTAAATCACGGTGCATAGTTTATGATCTTTAGGATGAGTCTTAGGTAAATTATTAAAATCTTTGAGCAGGTGGTGGCGGCCCGGCCAAGCGATTGTGGCTCTGATGCCGCTTGGAGGGGCCCATCGATTTGGTGACGCTTAGCAACACCAACAGAGCCGCAACTGGGGCACAAGAAGCCCACTCGAGCACATCAGAGAATCCCGCTTGAGTGCAAAGTGCAACCGAATTCGAGGCATCAAAGGAAACTCCATCACAGGAAACCTCTGACTTTTTCATTTTTTGAGTGAAAAATATCACAACTTTGTGACTCGGCCACACATTAGGTAACCTCTCCTTCTGCTCTCTTCATCTACTTCTTTGTTAGAGACTTGGATAATATCCTCTTATCTCCTCTTCAACTTTTCTACCCTTTTCTTTTCACTCTTAAAATGCTTCGCCGCCTTTAGGATTCTCGATCCATCAACAGGTCGCACTGAATCACTCATGCCCTCCTGACTTCAAGGTATAAATTCCGCCATTCTATCCTTTCTCTTCTTCTTCCTTTTCCTTCTCACAACATCATCAATCATACATACCCTCATGGGTCAGAACTTCAGTAGCAACAAGCCCACACTACTTCATCCAAGCCTGACATCTTCCAGTCACCTATCCAATACCAACATCATCATGACCGTGTCTCCTAGATCAGAGTCAGTCACTGACAATGCGACTGACCATGTCGAGACACCCCCTGCAAAGAAAGCCAAGTACAGAAATTCAGGGATCCCCAAAGATGACACCAAGGCTATTCGTGAGAGACAGGAAGCCGCCATCGCTGAAATTCATCCCAACACCAAGAACCATCCCGTCCTGTATAGAGGCGTCGTTCAGCAGATTGAGAGGAACAATCTTCGAAAGGGTTGGGCAAATACTCAGCTCTATAGTACCTTCCAGCATTGGAGCAGAGTCTCTGCCTTGAGTGCTCGACCTGAGCTGGAGTGGTTACTTGCTGTACTGGCAGTGCATGCATCATTCGAGCCAATTAATCTCAAGTTCATGGACGAGGTTAAAAGGCGCGGCCTTAAGGAATGGGCAGAGAAACAGCTCAAGAAACAAGATCCCCTTTCTTCAACCCCCATTCCAGCTGAGCCAAAGACACCTCAACAAGCTCCTCGAATCAAGACTGAGCCTGGAAGCATTTCTCAAAGATTGCAAGAGACTCCTGGAGGAGCAAGGCCTGGGCAGGGAAACAGTAACGTTTTTCCATCGATTGAGACTGGAATCGGCGGTACCCTGAAACGAACTGCTCCCGTAGACCCAGCTCAGCCTGCGAACAAACGAGCAAACATGCATGTGGACCAGGCATATGTCACCGCTGAGATCAACAGACTCGCAGAACTTCACGCCTCGCAGCAACGAACCATCCTCCGAGACCAAGGAACGCAGACAGACAGCGAAATTCCTCTCCAGACGATCCTTGCATCAATGCAAGAAGCTATGGGAGCCATGAAAGAACAGTCCGAGGGGCTCAAGGAACAAGTTCGACTGCTTCAAGAACACAACATGTCACTCCTGGAACACGATCGAGCGCTTGCTGACGTCTCCGGAAGAGTTCGTGGTGTCAATCAGCTGAGACACGCCAGCAACATTCACCATCAGCAGATCCAACCTCAGGCTGCTGAGATCGTTCCGCTGCAGCCGATGAATCGTCAGCCGCCCACATACTACTACGAATCCCCTCGCGAGTCCAGCAACAGTGGGCAGATCTTTAGATTTGGATAGGTTGATCAATACGAGACGAGGGAGGAAGGGGATTCATCAAGAATGGAGTTGGGGTATGGGAAAACTTTGTAGGATGGGAAGAACATTTGCTTTTGGAGTTTAGGGCCTCAGATTCCGATGGATGATGGATGAAATTGGAGTTTGGGTTGCATTTGCAGCACCAACATGGAGAGTGCGAGCTACAATAGCCACTCTATATTAAGCCATAGAAAGTACTTTACAATGTCTAAAATAATTGCTTCGTATTGAGTTAAACGACATTGCTTCACTTGCATTTGACCTGTTCTTTACTGGAAGTCTTGATAATGTTTTGTCAGATTTTCGGGTCAATTGGATATTCTAGCAATAGCCTCGCCGGACACTCGGAGAGACGAAATCAACCATTGACATGTCAATCAGCCTCCACGTGTAAGACGGAACCAACAAAAAAGACGAAACCACCATGAATAAACTTTTACATAAAGCAGTGAAATGTCTCTTTAGCCGCTTTCCTAACTTTACCGAGCTCCCCATGACCCGTTGAGACCAAAGCGCAGCCGCAACCGCATCAGCCAGGCTACTTTGTCAAATGCTCGACGATGACAGGCGAGAGATATCGAATCTCGCAAAGCTTTACCCCATACTGTTTCATAATAGCCTCTGGGGGTGTGTGGGCTTTCGATCCCCGGTGGCGCATGCCCTTGCGCGCGCGGGGGGGGGACCTAGGACCTAGGGGACCCTACCAATGCAACATGCAACCGTCGACCCGATTCGTGCTGGGCGACTCTAGGGACTGCATATTACCGACAGGAATGCGTCATCCCGTTTGCCGCTAACAAAGAAGAGGCCAAGGAGGCTTTTTTGAGGTCGAGAATCTTTGGGCATCGAGAGGCGAAAATCTGGGGTCGTAGCATGTAGCATCCATCCGTAGGACTCTGGCTGTCAGATCGGCAAGTGAGTTTGGACTTGTGATTCTGCCACGGCAGATGAATGGTGACAATAGTTTCCTACCCCGCAAATTGAACGGCTGGAAAGGGTGTGATCAGCTTTTGATCTTTGATGATCTTGTCAGCTAAGAATGACCAAGTACGAGGCGCAGTTCTGAGTTCATCATCGCCAATTTTGTAAGTTTCGTCGGATGCAATGGATTGTTCCCCGTGAGTCAACCATACAATACGGAGGTTCATACCAAAAGTCTTTGCCGGCGCTAAAATCACGCTAAGTGGGGCAAAAGACTAGGTACCTGCAAATATCGATTTTTACACCTATTTACCCCTGCCTTCTTTATACTCATTCCCACCTTCCAAAGCTATGATTTTCTGAATATGCATAGGAATTCTCTCTATCCACGCCTGGATCTGCTCCTGCGGAAGGTCATTCCACGCAGCCTCCCACTTGCGAATAGCTTCCTTTCTATTCTTTGGGGCGCCTTTTTTCGTTGTTATCCTCTTCATCCACGGCCAGGCAGGCTCAATAGCGTTCAAATCTGGCGAATTTGAACACCAAAGAAGTCTCTAAACTCCCTCGGCGTCATACAGAAGCTGCTGTGCGTGGTGTTTATGACTAGGAGCTCGATCTTCTTGTACGAGGGTATTCGGTCTTTCCTTTTTATATTCCTTTGCAAAAGGAAGCAATTTTAGGATCAGGATTTTCATACGGTATCGCCACCAGTTAATACCGCCTTTTTTCCCCTCTCTCATCAGCTTGCCTGTAGCTTTCTTCCAAGACCACTCAGGCTTCTTGCCTGGTAGGTTGCGAAGCCCTAGCCTTCTCATTCCATTCTCAAGCTCCCATTTCTCTTTCATAATCGGCTCGAGCTCTTCATTCATCGCCTGTATCGCCTCTTCAGCTTCCTTCTTCTCCTTTGAGGTCTCTGGAGACCAGCAATGAAAGGGACCTTTTCTATCGTATGAAAAGCAGGCCCAAAACATGAACTCGCTGGAGCCTTTCCATCTCTCACGAATGCAGCTGCGGAGAAATCGCTCCTCAGGCAGCCTCCAAATGCGATAGCCGCCGCGGCGATGAAGAAGCACCACGGAAGTCTCGTCTGACCAAATCACAGCTTTCCAATCTTCGAGGGTCCAATCTTTATAAGCGATACACCATTCCAGGCGCTCTTTCTTCATCGCTGCAGTCAGTCCAGGCTTCCTCGTCGGCTTGGTTTTCTTGTATCCTGCTGATTTGAGGATTCTGCCGATAGACATCGCCGAGATCTCGATGCCCTGACTGCTGAGCTCAGCAGAGATATCAGTGAGTGTTTTTTCCCTGCCAAATCGATCTGTGCTAACCTTAGCGATAATTAGGCTGCGATTTTCATCGGTCTGCTTCGAAGGCCGCCCTGATCGAGAACCATCTTCGAGCCAAGCGTCGATAAGCTTGAGGGGACATTCATTAGGCTCGAAGCCTCTCTCGATTGCACGAGAATATATCTTATTGATCGTACGTTCAGGGATACCAGTAAGAAGGTGGATTTGGGGCGTGGTTTTTGCTCCTCCGTGAGGCGCTTTTAACGTCACCACCAAAGCCCGAGTCGCGATATCTGTTTTCACATATGGCATCTTCTTTATGAGTCAAAGAGGGGAAGAACGGTGTAAAAATCACTCATGGAAGATGGCTAACAAATTCAGCAGGGATACCCTATTTGAGTTTACATGGGTAGTTGCTGATCCCTGTTCGCCGGCAAAGACTTTTGGTATGAACCTCCGTACTGTACATACTATTACATGTGCGTGCGGATGAGATGGGAACAATCAGCTGTTAAGAAAAGCCGAGATCTTACAAGACTCCGTAGGAACAGAACAGCCGACTTTGGGGGTTGTCTCGTTAGCCTCATCTGGAGATGATGAACGGGGGTTGTGAGTGGACGGATGTTCTGCTCTCTGTCTGTACTTTACTTTTCTTTAGTGGCCCGTGAACGTGGAGTGAACAAGAAAGTGACGAGGGACCGGCCCAGCCCAGTTGATTCGAAGGATGTGACTGGCTGGCTGGATGGCATGGATCAGCCTTTTTAAGGGCATTGGTTGGATTAGACATTCTCGTCACACTGCCTCGTTGCTATTTGGCTCGTTCCGTGACTCTTTTCTTTTCTCTCCATCTCGAAAACCGAGCTAGTCACCTTAAAACTCCCATCGTCATTGCACGATGACGTAGCATGCGTGAACCTACCCAAGCATCAACATGGGAGTTGCCTTAGCTTGTGACGCCAGGGTCCTGAGTTTAATTAGTCTAAGCCGCAATTCAAAACCAAGGCAAATTCACGGTTGAGAAATTGATTCACAATCACAAAAATTAAAGGACAGAGAATACCAAGTAAGAGACAGAAAATAAGCATGAATGTAAGCCGGTCTCGGTAATTAAACAGAGATATCGATATCAAAATCGTACTGTAAAAAGTATATGTCTTCGCTTCCACTCACCAACCAGTAAAAACCTCAGCTGAGATCACCCACCCTCTCTTCGGTACGGCACATGCAGAGTTCCCCTCACCACAAACGCTTGTGTCACCAAGAGCGGAGACGTCCAAGCCAAGGGATCCTTGAACCTTGAAATCTAAGGGTTGCCTAGCGCGAAGCGTGTAAGTCAGGACACCACTCACCACCACCACCACCACACAAGGGAAAAAAAACTGCCCACTCTTTTGCTCTGGCTCTGGCTGAGGCTCTAGGCTCGGGGATAAACATTGACCTGCACTGGAAACGAGTGAATGTGGACTCTACCCGTCT
This sequence comes from Fusarium oxysporum Fo47, assembly GCF_013085055.1. NCBI lineage: Eukaryota > Fungi > Ascomycota > Sordariomycetes > Hypocreales > Nectriaceae > Fusarium > Fusarium oxysporum. Next base: position 1,619,356 of record NC_072845.1, read on the forward strand.
TAGAAGATGCCGAAACCAACCCATTCCAACTCCAGAGTAATTTCACCCCCATTCTTTTGGACTGGACGTTGACTTCCGATCAACATATCCGAGCACTCTGAGGGTGTCCCCTTCCGTTGGGTTGCCTTACTCTGCCTTGTCTGGCCTCGCCTCTTTCTGTCTTTCTCTCTTTCTCTCTCCTCCTCAACTATTTATATCCCTCTTCTTCCCCCCCATTTCCAAGCTGGCCTACCTCCCTCTTCTTCATCAACAACCACCAGACTATACCATCCCAGGACTACTTCAACTTCTACAACACCACTCCAACACTTCAACACCACAATACCCCATCACCAACCAACATCACCAACATGCCTGCCTACGAGTACTGCTGCCAGTGTGGAGGCATGATTGTCATCAGCACCACCTGCACCGCTTGCGGCCACAAGCAATGCAACAACTGCCCTCTGTGCTAAAGCGTTCACCCACAGACGCGTCTCGACGGCACTCTCCTTCTGTTCTCTCACAACACACACCTGGACCTCTATCATGACAAAGGGCTACAGCAGGCGATATGAGAGTCTGGATACCCTCGCTCATACGAGACACGACTTTTTGACGACTTCAACGACGGCGCTTCTATTCTGCCCGGAATTTGCCTCTTCTCCATTCACACCTATGACCTGGTCGTCACATTCACCATTTCACTTGTTCTTGATTGATACCTCAGCGACTGGTTCTTCAAGCAATTATCCTCTTTCTCCAACAGCAAAAGCTTTGCTTTCAGCCTCTTTAGGGGTGATTATGCGGAGGCGCCACGGGAAAGATATGACGTCGGGTTTTGGGCGTTCTATTACTCTATGCTTTTACGTTTTTGGACTTGTCTCGGGGTTAACGGGGAATGAATCGCAACGGATTTTCAGCTGTAACAATAATCGATACCCGCGGTCTCTTTTGGGCGACTTGACTTTTGAGAATCAGAGACAAGAATCAATACCAGGTTTTATCAACCCACTTTCGGCTTCTTTTCGCCCGGCGCTTAATCCAGTGATTTGAATTGATGAGTCCATCGTGAAATGAAACGCTCCAATCATGAATGCAGATTGCCAATTCTTGGTTTACTTGCCACTGCTGAACCCTCCATTGGACCCTTGTTTCAGAAAAAACTAACCCCAAATTCTGGGCCATATCCCGGACTCGCCCGATCTACAACTTGAGCAGTCCTCCCGAAATTTCCCTTCGTTACATAATATAGTAAACCTCACGTCGGCCCTTCTCTCTGGTTTGGAAATGCAATGCCCACAAGTTGGAACCACATTGCCACGTCGCACCGACAATAATCGCAGAAAACAACAACAATAACAGCCTTGATTGTAAGTAAAAATGGAGGCTGACAGCCTCACCTTGCCCCGTCAGATCAGCCGTGTACCAGTGGCTGCTTGGGAGACACAAAAGTTGCAGGCGGGGTGCTTGCCTACCCTAGAAGCAATACATAAAATTGGAATATTGCACAATTTAAAATAAAGCTTGATTTTATGATGTTGTGAGACTGTTCTATCATAGCTGTGATACTACAGCTTATGATGTCCTAGAGTCTGACCTCCTGTCTTTTGAACAAGTCTCGATAGTGACCTGTTATTTACAAGCCGCCGAGCTGCTCATGTGCGAGTTCGCTAGAATCGCGGGGGGTCTCATGCGTCTTGGACATGTCAACATGAACACCTAGGTAACCATCATTATTTATCTCATCTACAATGATTGACTTCAGGCCTGGTGCCTATTCCCATTCCTTGACTATGGCCATCCTTTGAAATGGTGAAAACTCTCCATGGGTCAACGTTTTATAAACTGACGTAGTATCCTCACTACGCCTTTTAGCCGTCGGCTTCCAATCCTATACGTACAAAACCAAACACCTCCCCAGCCTTGTTGAATGCATGCCCGCTTGTTCCGTTCCATTCTGCTTCCTGACATATCATTTCCTTCCACACCCTGCCTGACGCCAGCTATTCGAATCAAGGACCTGCTCGATCTCTTGCTAGCCGGGCCAATTTGCGCCTGATACTAGATTCCAACCATCCATCCGTCAATGACCGAAGTATCCCCAAAAGAAAACATACAAGGAGTGACAAATCGGTCACCCCACAAATACACACGAATGTTGGGGTCCTATCATCGAAGACTCTGCTCGATGATTCAGGACGCTGAGATTAAGTTTATGAAATGAAAAGGGCCGTGAGGTATCTTGGTCATGAGTCTCATGCTGTCGGCAAAAGGCGAATTAAGAGAATCGAAAGAAATATAAAGAAAACAGTCATCGTTTGCACTGCTAAATCATCCCGTCGGGAACTGCATTGCTGCTCATGCTAGGAGGCAGAGGTGGTGCTGCCATAGGCGGAGGAGGAGCTTGATGCATTGATCTTGCTCGTGCGTTCATACCGTTTGCCTCGCTAGTGGCTTTGCGCAATCTCTGGCGGTTCATCCCTGCGCCATCTTCATCATCACTTCGAAAGCCACCACGTTGGTCGTTCGCAATACTAGGGCTCATAGGGCGGCGATGAGCGCTCATGGTGCCTTCAGCGAGCGTGGCTCCTGTGTTCTTGCGTCGAGGGTTGATTGGTGGCAAAGGAGGAGCAGTCATGTTGCTATGCAGGTTAGGCGTAGAGACTGCACCACTATTGAGACCAGGTCCAGGTCGGAGGCCGTCCCGGTGACCCATGGGCGACACTGGCGGCTTGATTGAAGGTTCCGACATATCTCGGTTGCGCATCATTCCACCCGGATAAGGAGGTCCATACGGTCTCTGGGGGCCGGGGCCAGGTCCAGGGAATCCATGGGGAGAAGGTGCGCCATGAGGCGAGGGGGCACCGTTAAGTGGCGAGATTGGTGACGGGTGACCAGAATCGTGCCCATAGACAGGATGTATATGCAAGCTGTTGTCGGGACGGTTGAAGGGACCGGGCGAAGCGTTTCCGGGATATGGTTGAGGCGGCATACGTGGTGACCGTCGCATGTCTTGTCCGGGCATCATTGGTGCTCTCATCATCGGCCCTTGTCGAGGCTTGCCATTGCCTCCCACCGGAGATCCCATGGGCCCTTGGTAATCATCGCGAGGCACGGATCCGTTTCTAAGGCGTGGCGGTCGGCTACCAGATCTGCCTCCACTGCTAGCTTCAGAGCCACTTCGATCACGTTCAGAGGGAGCTCGGGATCCTGAGCGGGAGCCAGCGCGTGAGCCAGCATTGGCCCTCGATTCTTCGCTAGGGACTCGATTGTATGAGACAGGAGGAGGTGGTCTACGTTCCTGAGATGGTGGTCGGGATGTCGTAGTTTGGGCTCGATCTCTGCCTGCTGAAGGAGGCTTCGAGGGTCCTTGGCGTCGTTGCTGAACTTCGAGTTCCTTCATCCTTTGGAGTTCCCGACGGGCTTGTCGGAAAGCCTTGAGGCCAGCATGGACACCCTCCTTTTCCTCGCTATCTCTTGGCAGGTTTTCGTCCCTTGGTTCAGGCGACTGCGTTAGCCTCTCATTCGCCTCGAATGAGCCACGGCGGGATGGACTTGCGGCAGGGGCAGGCGACGAGCCTCGGAGGCCAAGGAGCTTCTTCGCTTTGGACTGACTGCCATTCTCTCTGTCACCTCGACCTCTGTCAACCAAAGAGCCACGACTGGACTTGGATTTCAAGATGCCCAAAGCGTTCGGACGAGGTGGAGGTGGAAGCTCAGACAGGGGCGGAGGTTCTGGTGACGAAATGCTGCTATCAGCTTCGACAAAAGAAGTGAGCCTCTCCCTGACACGTCGCGCACCGTCGGCAAGATGACGGGCAAAGTCATCTGTCTCCTCTTCTGGCTGGGGGTTGACCTGCTGTTTCGGGTTTTGGGTGGATTCGGGTCTAGACAATATCTGGGCCTCCATCAAACCAGAAGATCTAGTAGGACTAGTCACGCTACCGTCAATTGACATAGCCAAGTCTCTCTCAATCGACTCCCAGGCGTTTGAATCGACCGTCTTGGGCTCATAGGTGTGTGCATCAGGGCGTTCGGGAGGGAATCGTGAGCTCAGGTCAACATCGTTGGGTAAGCTTCCATAAATTGAGGAGGCCCCGCTGTCTTGTCGAAGATGCTGCCTGACCATGCCGCTCAGTCCACCAGAGGTAGGTCCCAAAGTAGGCGAGTCCTTAGGCAATTGCTCTGTTGAGTTAGCTGGCGCAACTCCAGTTCCTTCAGAAACCACTAGAGGCGTTGGTACTGTAGTGCGTCTGAAGGCAGGGTGCTCATTATCAGCTGGCTTCTCAACCTTAACTTGAAGAGGAAAGATAGGTTGAAGGTGTGACTCGTCCACGACAGACTGGTCATCATCGTCATCAAAAAAGGTTGAATGTTGTGACTCTTCCTGGACGGTTGGCTCAGTCTGGAAAGACCCAGATTCGTTCCTTTCCATTTGCGGACGGTGGGCAGAAGACGACCTAGATCGAGTGCCTGGCAGTGAGGGGTTGGAATCAGTGCGGAATCGGTTCGTGGGAGTTTCGCGACCCTGCTGCATTTGCATTTGCCGTTGGGCGAACCTTGATTCATCATATTGACTGTTGGTCCTGCTGATAATTCTGCTTCGATCAAAGGGCTGAGGCTCCCCTGTCTCACTAATAGGGGGGCTGAGAGGGGGTGTAGCACCGAAGGCCTTCTGGTCCATGCTGGGAAATTTGTTCATCGAGTCTACAGGACTCATTTGCGATGGAGGGCTGAAAGATCGTAGGTTAGGGGCACTAGCCTTAGCCAGGACCGATCGAGTGATGAAACGATCACCAAATGTTGCGCTTGCTGGGGAAGGAACAGGAGGTGTCAGATCTGGAGTTCTGCTGCCGAGTGTTCGCTTTGTAAGCGTATCGATTCTTGAGAGAGCAGATGACTGTTGGTCTTGGAGATCCTGGTTCAAGCTTTGCTCATAGAGACGACGGGTTCTGGTCACGCTTCGCTCCATTGGTGGTGTTGGGCTAACAGTCCGAGATGTGCGCACGAAGGACTCCCGGTCCTTGACTGAAGATGAGGTGATAGATGTGGCGGCTGTTGAGTCCCGAGCTGCAGATGGAACTGACGATGTTGTTGAGTTTGTCTCCCTTTTTCGGTTGTACTCGGTTTGAGAAGGAGACTCCGGTCGAGCATTTTCTAAGTCACCTAAATCTTCTTGCTGCAGGTCTTCAAATGACTGCTTATCCTTTTCAGATTGCCTCCACTTCTGGAAAGCTGACTGGGCGACATCGTCGCCATAGAGAACACGGCCACTCATAGCCCCTTTGTTCCCTCCGGTGCCGATTTTGTAAACCTTTTGTCGACCTCCAAACAAGTTGTTTCCTTCGATTGGTTTCGACCGGCCCATCACACTCCCGTTTGTTGAACCGGTATCATCATTAGACTGCATCGATGAGCGTGCAAAGGGGGCCCGAATAGACTCGACCTCGGCAATGTCGCCCAACCCTGCAGCAAAACCAAAGTCCATCATTCTCGATTGTCTTTTAGGGAACAGAACACTATCGTCACTAGCTTTGCCAACCTTGGTGTTTGGGTCATCTTGCTCGCGCAACATAGAGAATCGTGCCGAAAGGTTGGTCATCAGAAGACTTGTTCGAAAATCATCAGTCGATGGAAGGGCTGTAGCGAGATCAATCTCCTTTTTAGGTTCCTCTTCCTGTGCCTTTTTCTTGCCAAACATTCTAAAGGGGCTAGAAGACTCAGACTCAATCGATGGCCGCGGGGCCTCGTGATCATCCTTGCCCTTCTTCTTGCCTCTGAACCTATTCATAATGAAAGACAAATCCCGAGGATGAACCGTTATTTTTTGCCTCGGTTGTTTGGTGTCGTAGGAGATGTAGGCGTTTAATTCATCACAACTGATAAAGGTGATATAGGTCGAACTAGATTGGCAACTATACCAACCTTGCTTCAAACACTATGCTGGTTAGCTTCGCTATTGTTGATCGGTATGAAAGATTGGTTGGAGTTCATGAAGCGGATATCTGGCCCGGTCGCTGCTCGAACTTCATCACCATGTATGGGTAAATATGCATGGCCGCTTCGATGAACAATGAGGGCAGATGTTTCCCCATGCAATAACCAACCAATCGCTTGCAACAGGAAATGAGTTTCGTACCTGCAGATTTCAAATTGACGAAAACCGTAGTGGCAGAATATGTGTGCCAGCCTCTGGTGATGTGAGAGACCAATATCGATTCGGGCTAAGTGACTCGGTAGTCACACAGGGTACGCGAGGCAAGATTGTTCGTACTCGATGTATTCGCGGGTCGGGGTTGTCGTCGGGGTCGTCGTCGCTCAAGAGCCTCGTGGAGCAATCTGGATGTAGTATGGCAAGTTTGTAGGCCGAAAGCGGGCGACAGCAGATGAGTTCTTCTTGTAAGAGGGAAGAGGAAAACGCAGGTTAAACAAGAACGGGTCGGATGCTGAGTCCAGAAATGGAAACGATTCAGGCAAGTTTGATGGATAAAGGAGGTTGTCTCAGACTCGGGGAGAGAATGAACAAAGCAAAACAACCGAGATTTCCGCTAGAAGCTTGAGCGAGTGGTGAGTCGAATAGGCCTTGTTTGGTTTGGTTTGACTGTGGTCTGCGGATCTCAAGGGAGAGTGCTGTCACAGGGTGCGAGTCGATCGTGTCGGAGCAGGATTGTCAAATGGTTACTTGCTGGCCGGCAGTTTGATTGATCTCATCAATCTGGGGTACCACTGGATCGGCACAAGACTCGTGATCCCGACAGGTACCAAGGCGTGTCAAAGGGCAACGGTCAATGGGAGTAAGGTAATGAACGGATGGGAAAAGAATGAATGAAGTTTAACAAACGAGAGGACGGGAAAGAAGACCGTTTAGGGACGAGGCGTGTCTGAGCCAATAGAACCAACAAATTCTCGAGATTTTGAGTAGGACGAGAAATTTGGTGACAACGATGAAGGGGGAATTAGATTGACAGGGCGCCCCAGAGCAAAAGACGAAGGAAGGAATGGATGAGAGGTGGGGTGTGCCAGGAACAGGGGAAAGGAGGGTGTGGGGACAGGGGGCCTAGTCGTAAAGGGGAATGGTAGCGGGAAAGCCAACAGGCAGGTACCATTTTGCTAGGTCAGTCGGACTTGCTGCATCATAAATTAATGGTATTGCACTATCACGGACGGAAGATTAGGTATTCGAGGAGATGGAATAGCGAGCTGAGGCATTTCTCGTGAACTACTTAGATATGGCCCAGATGCCAGAGCTTAACACCGTTAAAGTATCATACAGATTTAGCTTTGTAGCTCTGAATGAAACGATGGCTCATGGTTGACAAGGATGGTACATGGGAGCGATCATAAAACAGGTGGTTAAGTGTTCGCTGCAAAGTACCTTCGTCAGCGCGAGTACGTTGCAGAACATGGGACGAACAGTCCATTTCTCCTTGAGTTGGTACCAGCTGCACAGGGGACGGAACATCCATCTCACCTCCAAGGACAGGCCAGGGCAAGATTTAGGGGGTGTGACTAGCAGATCGCAGGGGTGGGAGTCCACCGTTCGAGATGGTGCGGCAAGGGAGACAGGCACGAACAGCCCTGGGCTCACTTCAGTTAACTGCGAAGTTTCTGTCTGTTCGCTGAAAGTCCTGGAGTCTGTCCAAATTTCAGTGGACTATTTGGCCTTTAGTACAGTCCAACATAGCCCGAGGAGGGACACTCACTCCATTGGCCCTCCACTAATGGATGATTTTCAACACGGAACCCGACCCGATAGATCGTGGACCAACCTCACACACCTTCACGGCCCTAGCACTGGAATTCTTCAAGTGTTTGTTAAAAAAAAAATCAGTCGTCAGCGTCATCTTGACTTCATACGAAGCAACACTTCTCTTAGTATACAATCACGATCGGAGATGAATCCCCTTTTCTACGCGCCAGTCATCGGTACGCGTGCAGAGGGGCGGCAACAAGAGGCTCACGGTTGAGGACCTCAATCAACCTTACTGTCATTGTGATCAATGTGATACTCTTTTGCATCTTGTATCTCCTGTTCGTGAGTACAAAATACTACACATGTCCGATGCAACAATTTAACAACCGAATCCCAGGTCAGTCAGACGTCCGCCACAAACCATGCCGTGTCGCACATAAAGATCCATGGCTTTGGTTACCTTGCTTTTACTGCCCAGCTCTGTAGACTCTGCCCACGTTTGCTGGGCCACGCATGACGGGCGACCGCTTTACTTGCTGCAGACTGCAAACGCCTGGTCTCTCCCGTCTTACATACCCGTCCGCCACCACCACCTTCGTCTTGGTATTTGGACGCCTCAAGGGATCGGAGTAGCAGCCGATGCCCTATCTCGAATGTCCTGAAATACGTATTCATTCAGCTTGCTGTTGAGGTGGAAATGATATGTTACAGAGTTACAGATGCTGTGACGTTGATACGAAACCAGGTTCCGTCGCAAATGTTTCCAGTGCAACCTATCATGCTTCAAAGGAGGATACAAAACCATCCATTGGCTTTATCATCCGACCCTTCAAAGATCAACAGGGTACGAGACAGTGGCTACAGTGCTAAGAAGCAATGTCATCAGTCCCCTCTTTGTCGCTCGTCAGTCTCATACTTGGCTTAAGGGGTCAGCGCCTTGGAGCCTGAGACCTTCTCCACTCGAGCAAGAACCATCACCCGTTGCAGAAGCTACTGCAAGGGACGCGTTTTGGTCATATTGTCGTCTCGTGCCATCCGTTCCCTAGTACAGCGACGGCTAAACCTCTGGGTCTCCGTTATCAAGTACCTAAACTCTTTTGGAGTTCAAGAACGAACGGTGGAAACTCAAAAGTCCAAAACAGAAAAGGCGCTCCCTTGTGAAGACGAATGGAGATTGGACGGATCGCCGCCGTTATCCATCGCCCGCTAGGCTAAACTCTGACTTGTGTTGAATACCGTTGGGGCTTGCAGCCACATCCTGCAGCCATAGTTGCAAGAATTGGGCAATGCTTATCGCAATAACCCCATTTGGAGGATGCTCACCTATTTACTTTTTCCATCGTATTAGCACCCAGGTCTAACGGTGTCAAATCGGATGTTGGTTACAGCGTTGCAGAGCAGGCATTTTCAGTTACTCACCCGTCAGCACTTAGTTATGGGGTAGGTACCCGTACCTAACTCGCAAGATCCTCCACCGCCCTCACCAGCCAATGACCAGACCTTAGATGAGAGCCCCTGCAGTTGTCCCATTCAAGTCTCAAAGTCAACACTGGTAACAGAGCCAATACTGATGAAATCATTCAAATAACGTTGAACAGACCCTACTATCATACAGTACTTGACCTCACAAAACCACCAAGAAACTCGCCACTAACGGAGGAGACTCCCTAGTTAAAAGCGCCATCCTCGGAACCCGATCGACCCGTCCCACAACCCAACTCTGCCTATGCTATTGCATTGGCTTACAACGTATGTTGCTACTTTGCTAGTCCTTGCTCGCTTTAAGCTCAACTCTCCGTTCGACGAATCAGGGCTTAACGTTGTCGGTTTACTCCCTCCTACTCCGGACATACTCGACTAATGCTTGGATCGTCAGTCACGACTTTTCCTCGACCACAGCCCGTCCGGGTTTGTTTTGCGAGAAGAACGGAATAGTGCGACCCCTTTGTGCCTGGTTATACATGTCTGAGGAGTAAAATGGCATCTGACCCCCATTTCTTTTACAAAACCTAATTCTACAAATGCAGTCAGCGCAATCCTGCCACTTCCTCTACGAAAGAATGATTTAATGGTCAGAAGATCAACATAGTAACAAGATGAAGGTGCTCCACTCATGGCTTCATACAATTCCCGAGATTCTATCTTACTCAGCAGACAGAAGCCGCACCGATCATGTGGCGGAGGTAGCTCTCAACGATTTCCCATCTTCTCGAAGTCTCATACGCCTCTGAGGTCATTGCTGCCGTCGTTGTACATATTGAAAAAGGAGTTGCCTGGGCGTGATAGCTTGAAGAGGCCTGCCGTTGCTTAAACCTTGGGCAAGGTCTCTGAATAAATTGTTCTTTCTTTGTCAAACACCAACAAAATTGGTGTGAGTACATACTTCCTATGGCAGTCTCGATGAAAGTGTATCCGTACTATAATGGCTATTCTATGATCCTTACTTGAAAGCCAACTGCCATTATTAGGCGGCGCTCCTCTGCGGCGAGCGCTCGCTGACTCCGATATGTCAGGCTCAGACGTACCCCTATCAGCTCCCTTGGTTGGCGGCAACGGTGGGAGCGTTCCGCGAGCCAATAACAGATCTGTGCCTGGAGCTAAATCCAATCTTGGCCGCAACGTTCAAGGGAACAAAAGGTGGGCTGCCAGGCACTTCTGTCCTGGTGGATGCTACGCACATGGGTTTTACCTTAGGTTGGAAAGGTGACATCGTGCAAATCGGATCTACCTTCTTCAAACTTGCTGGAAACTGCTGAGACGCGGAAAATATTCTCCCCATATCATCAAAAGCAGCCACCAGCTCGACCTCCTTCTTCGCATGATCGATGTTTCTCTTGGTACGGAAATGGTCCTCAATTTGCACCACATGAAATGCGGTTACGCTAATGGTCCTTAATTATTGGTTCATGAGAGTTGCTCGGCGCTAGTCCTGGACATCGCTACGCTACCCGAATCCAACAAGTCCATAATATCATATTCTGCCCTCAGTAAAAAGGATCAGATTTTAATATCATATCGAAGAACAAGTGCCCTCGGTTGTATGAGCAACAGCTCGGCTCAGCTTTGGCGATCCCAATTGGATGGTCTTTGGCTCTTCGTCTGTTGATCACAACTCTGAGGAGAATAGACCTGGCACCCCGGTTTCTCACCCAACTCGCTGGGACCGCCTAACGGCTCGCCTCGCCAACAACCGACATGATGACATTCGGTGTTCAAGCCCTATCAGTTCAGGCGCTTTGTCCAGCCTCGTCAACTGCTACCATGTTCCCATGCTTCTTCAGAAGCTTCCAAGGCGATTTGATTACAGATCAATCTTCACAACCCCGGTTAGTTATTGGATACTGTTTACGGTGGTGACGGTGAATTTATTTACCTCCGGGATGTATAAACCGGTGCAATGGTTAAGGAACAGCCCTGGAACTTGAACGCAATGTTATATGATAACTACCCACCAAGATCCTGGTCTCTTTTTGAAGGAAACCACAAGGCGTTGTTTATCTAGTTATCCAATACAGTCAATACAGTGTGTAGAATTATTATACCAGCTCATTTCCTCCCGAAATGGGCCTCAAGTGACTATTTTCTGAGGATCCTCCGCCACACCGCAAGCCATACATTGCTAGAGCCACATACTCAGGCTCAAGGAACACAGTGCCCTCTGTAAAGTTGGTTTAACTTTGCGGTTTTCCTCCGATACCTCAATTTCTCGGAGAGGGTCCCTCGGTCCTTTGCGTCATCTTGAGTGTTTTCTCTCTGTTCAGTTCGTCTTGACCCCGGGATCCCACGTCTTTGCTCCTTGCCCTTGCACGCGCTAATATTACCAGGCAGGTATAATCTCCGCACTACAGCAAACAACCATCGTGATGTGCCTAGTTCGATTCACAGCTAGAGGCGAAATAGGGTTATGAAATCATGAATTCTTATCCTCATTTCAGCAATACCCGCTCCCTTACCAAGCAAGCTTGCCATGCAGAATCTACTGAACGATCCACTCCTGCCTAGGCTCGGATCTAGCTTAATGAATCCGCCAAACTCTGAAGAAGCCACCCGCTCCGTTTAATTTCTCGGGTCCAGTTCGCGGGGTGAATTGATCATGAACAAACTCACAATCATGATTGATGGACGACATGTCAAGCGAGCCAAGATGAGTCCAGCTCTCGGGCCGACGCACTGTTATCTATCATCATTTGGAGAGATGCACAGGTCTTTCCGCTGGCGCAATGAGTGAGCGTTCTACAACTATTGTAAATCCAACATATTGGAGGCCAGAACTATGCTGTCTGTATGATTGGGATCGCTCTAAGAACGAAAACCTCATTACACTTCCATTAATTGGTATTCCAGCCTTCAGGGGCAATCTCATGCTCCTGATTTGTCAAACTATTCGATGCCGAAGCATGGCCATATCTTGAATATTGGAGCCAACATTGTCGTTTTCGACTGTTGTTGCAATTTGCAAAATGAACTTGGACAGATTGCACGGCGGACCCAACAATGGTCGAGGTATGCCCAAGAACTAACAGTACGCCGCAGAACGATTCGTACGTGACTGATTAGTGATGAATGTTCAGGAACGAGTACGAAAGTGGTGTTCTTCACCCCCCATTCCTCGGCTCATCCCTTAAGAAACCATCAGATGAAAGTTCACTCTCGGCATGTAGACTCAGCATTAGTGATTAGATTCAACTGGAGTTTTCTTTCCCTTGTAGGTACCTTTGGCGAAGTCAACGTGGTCTGATTCTCACATGGACCGTTAAACAAATCACCTCAGAGGCGGCAAAGGCGAACAAGATGTTCCGAAGATCTAACCGCTCTGGACAATCAACTCACCTTTGGCGATGTTCCAATACTGCGTTCACTAGGTGTTATTTCGGCGTGAATACATCAGAACAAAGTCATCTAACTCGTCATCTCGTCCCCGGGTCAGACTACAAAATGCATGTGGAAGACTCGACAATACTATAGTGGAAACGGTTGATCTTGTCTGGGTGCTGAAGCATGTATGTCTCCCCTCTCCCCCCCTATATCTTTTTTTCTATGTTTTTTCTATATTTTGAACTGTTTTATCTATTTGTTTTTATTGCGTTTAATATAGCACTTTTTACCACGAACTCAACAAGAGATCCAAGCTTCCTCATGTCGCCCAATCGCGAGGACTTCATACCTAAGCCTGCACACCCTGTGCGATACCTTTCTAAAAATCATCTATAATCCTCCAGGCAGTTATTTGCCAAATCTTAACGCCATGTTCGCCATACTGTCTATATATACGCTAAAATTCGAGGCACAATATCGATAACAAAGGAAATATCCGTTGAGCTCGCCCCAGTTGGTTGGGGAGTTTCTTTCTGGACCTCATTGTCCTGGCGAGCATGTTTTCCATCTTACTTTCCATCTTACAAGTTCTGAAGAAGATGAGACTTAGTCTCCAAAGACGGTAGTGTCGTCTTGGTCCATCTGGTCCATTTCCTTGGTAAACTCGGGGGTTTCCTTGAAAGCATATCCGGGGTGGCCAGCGTTCAGAAGAAGAACAGCAATGCACATCATGCTAAGAACAGTCAGTGAGTTGTTACTATAAATGTGACAGGCTTCAAGGGCTCTTACCAAGATTCAAGAGCGATGTAGAGACCTTCGTCTCGAAAGATAGCACTAAAGTATCCTCCATTGAGCTCAGCAATTCGATAGCCACATCGAATCAAGATGAAGATAGTCGAAAGGAAAAGGAAAAAGAGGAAGGTGAGAATGGGTTTGGTAAGGCGATATCGGGCCGGTGACTTGGAAGCCCTGATAACGTAGTCGATGAACAATCCAACGAAACAAAATAGAGTGACGACTTGGAAGACAAGACCAGCGATGGAGATGTCCTCTCCAGTCTTGACGTCGTCTTTCGCTGTGGAAACGACTGAGACTGCACCGCCGACGGCTTGGAGGATGAGGGAGATAATGTCGGAAGGGATGAAGATCCAGTAGAAATACTTGGGAGAGAATCGAGAGACATTTGGATCGACGAAGTTGATGCTGAAAGTGTCAGTTGTGCTTCTTCTGGGTGAACTGAGGGAACTTACACCTGGGACAGAAGAACATAGATGGCAGCAGAGAAGAAAACGGGGGCAATGGTGATCATGACTGGACCAGAGTTAGTCAAGTTCTCCCTTTCCATCCATTCCTTGTTCGAGTTTGGTTTAGAAACACTTACTGATCTGCAATAGAAAGCCAATAAAGTCAAATGGATTATCGTGGATGATAAGTCGTCCGACGTAACCGATAATCTCGAGAATACATCCTGCCATCATACTCGCCATGAAGCCCCATGTCTTCATCTTGATACCTTGGAAGATATGAAGAGCCATAGACAATCCGAACACTCCAATGAAGATGGCATTAGCGGGAACGTTTGGTTGGTATCGTAGTATACTCGACTCGAGGGGACATAATTCGAGTGTACAGTTGGCATCGGAGCCGAATGAGATAAGCCCGCCGGGTAATGGTGTATGGCTCATGTTTGCGATCTTCACCACGTCGTCGAGTTAGAGTTGACAAACTTTTCGGTAGGGCTGGATATGCAGGAACTGATCAGAGCTCGCACTTGTTTACTGTTGGATGGTTGTTATGATGTGATGGATTGGATATCTGGGGAAGACAGCAGATTCACGTCTTTATAAAGGGGCAGGTTTCAAGATATCAGATCTCGGCACCCGTCGGAACAAATACCCAAGATCTGACTCCGCAGGCATAACGACCCAACTACGTCAACTCGCACCACTGATCCTGAATTCCTATACTATTTCAGCTGGAGTGGAGCAAAAAAGTCGATTGTACACTTCAGGATCAGGTGGGTCCGGGTGCGCCGTCCACCCGGGGCTCCGGCCGATCGGGCGCCCGCGGGAGGCGGACGGGCAAAATGGACATGAAACATGAGGCTGAGTTTTATAGAGTTCTATAATTCGCATTGATACGAGGGATCTTGATAAGCTATTTCTAGATTTAATGAGATTCCACGTCAGCAGAGCATGGTTCGCGCGAGTGTTGTTGAGTTAGGGTTTGCTGTGGACTGTTCATAGGGATAGAGAACGTGGCTGGTCAGCCAGAAGCCATTGGATATGCAAAGACGTATCGTGAGATTCGTTACCCTTACACCATATTTAGTGGTTCCAGCATGATTATCTCGGCCGTAACGGACATCTACCTTGTCCGTACCTTGCATGATCTAGCTCGGCAGTGGTGGCCGGATATACATCCCATGGTGATGATGGCTGCATCGTGACAGGACACTAAGGGTCTAAGGCGATGTTGATCTTATCTTAGATTCGTTTCGGTACAAATATTGTTGTATTCGTACTCGGCCCTGGAGCATTGTCCTCACTGTAAGTCTATGCTTAGATTCTGGATATTCACAGCCAGGTTGATCTAAGCTGCAGAGATATGTAGGGTAGGCTTGACAACTATCATGGATACTTTACAGGTCAAATCGGATCAAAAAATGACAATTCCACCAGTGGTCGGTTTGTGCTTCATCATGGTAAGTAGAGATCAAATAAGAAAATTATCGTGTCAAGTAATGAGGCTCAACATTTCCTTAGATATTCGGTGATATTGGTGCCGACTTGGAGTTGCAGTTTGGTCTCAGCCAAGCCGGAGCACGAGGCTTGGCCCGCGCCTCCGACCGGGCCCGAGTCATGCCGACTCCGTTGTCAACTGCGACATCAAAACCTTGTTAGCGATCCTTCAATTTGAAAATATTTATAATGTGGTCCATATCCTATTGCTTCAGATTCAGATAAGTAAGCCATATCGATATCCTATCACTGATAAGATATTCTCTTGTTTCTCTCTTTTCCCGTTTTATGGATCAAGTATTGCATATTCTTGCCAAGATCTTGATTGAGTAAGCATCCTATTACCACGCGTATCATGCGTTTTCACCAGGCGACAGTTGCGGCCATAGATCTTGTTTATCTGCGGTAATTATGTGTCCTCTGCAGATAAATTGCTGCAGTTGCTTTCGAAATGGTTGATGCCTAGATGCTCTGTCCACGAATATGTAAACACTTGTCTTCAAGATACAGGACTCGCATCCGAGACACGTGTACCAACTCCGCAGTTGAAAGAGTCAGGACCCTCAAAGAAACCGTGTTCAGTTTAAGAATCAGAATAAAAGTCGTCATTGTGCCCAACAAAAGACACTTGCCTCTATCACGAGGGTCAAGTCTGCATTCAGGTGATCAGCTCTTTTGACTCGAGACATATTTCTCCATTCGTAGCACCTACTTTCAGTGGGTCACTCACTAAGCCATCACCGTCACACAAAAAAAGTGCCCCGCCCCCGCTCGCGGGAGTTTCGGCGCCCACTTCACCTCTTTAGGTCCATTTTCAGCTCAGTCCAGCTTCAACCACTAAACGTTACCTATCTTCAAACTTATTCTATTACACCTACAGGAAACCTTTTTTTCTTCTCTTCCTTACACCTCTCGGAGACAATTACCCTCTTCTCTGTTGGTCAAACCCCCGCTCACATTCAGCTTTAACTGTCGCGTCACGCACGAGGTTTCACCTCGGATTGCAGTCATGTTTGACCTTTTCCCTATGCTCTTATCGTAAGCTTCAGCCCTATACATCTTCGTCATGAGGCGTCATATTCGCAATTGCAATGATAGCCACCTCAATCAGCTCTCAACGCCAATGGATCTGATTTACTGACTATTCCCTTGTTCTCAATAGTTCTGTCGCATGTTATCTGTTTCCTATCTTTGCATCTTACAAAGCGCTCAAGACACATGATCCCACCCAGCTGACGCCATGGCTGATGTACTGGGTAGTGCTCAGTTGCTGTCTTCTCGCCGAGTCTTGGGTTTGGTTTATTGTCTCATGGTATGTCTAAACCTCATACCTGACACCTTCTGTACTGACACTAGCAGGATTCCGCTTTACGGTTATTTCCGTTTACTATTCCTCCTCTACCTTATCCTCCCACAGACACAAGGCGCTCGACGTCTATACGAGGAATATGTCCATCCTTATCTTGAAAAGAACGAGACGCAGATTGACGACTTCATCGCAAGCGCACATGAGCGCTTGACTGCTGCCGGAATATCTTACCTCAAGCTCGCTATTGAGCAGTTCAAAGTCAAGGTCCTCGGTCTTCCACCATCCGAACCCGAGTCGCCTCCTCCCGAGCCTGCGCAAGGCTATACGCAGTCGCTTCTGTCACGATTCAACGTCCCTGCTGCGCGATGGGCTGGTAACAACAGCAGCGGCACCGACTTTTACAGCCTGCTCTCCAGCGCTGTGGCAGCTGCTACCAACGCAGGTGGACAATCGGCTGGTACGAGAACAGTTGGAGGTGAGGCCACAAACTCGGGCGCATTGATCCCACCGCATCTTCGCGAGTCTGGTGCCAGAATGGACTTCATCTCGGCCCAGCGCGATCGCTTAAATGTCCTGATCTCGGCACTTGATCGGGAGGCCCAGGATCTTCGTACCGAAGCCCAGCGTGCCCAGACAAGCACAGGCTCTCGCCGCGATCCCATGGCCTACGGAGGTTATGATAATAACGAGGAAGATGAACCTACCCAGCGACCACCTAGTGGACTTAGCGCATGGAGTGGTATTAGCAAGAGTCGCAGCGAGACCGATTTCGAGAGGATCGACGCGGAGACTAGTTCGGACGAAGACCATCGTCAGGTGCGCCGAAGAAACCAGGGAGCCGGCACTAGAAATGCATCAGGCTCATGGGTTCCTTGGGGATGGGGCGGTGATGCCGCATCAGGAGGCGGAGCGAGCGCCTCCGGAAGGGAAAGATAGAAACTCCATTCTGGGAGGTGGGTTTTGAATGATCATGGGTCTTACTAAGGTAGATATGGTGTTTTTTGACATGGGCCCGTTGATATTCGGCGCGATAACTGCCCCAGTGCATATCTATAAATGGGAATTGGTGTACATGAGCTCGTTCTTCTTTTAAGATGACCCTAGATATTGGTCTGATGATTCGTGATCCATTCATTTTCCTCTGAAGTACTACAGTATCGCTCCATGCGCCAAAGCCATACGTCTAATCCATCCATATCATACATTGAAATATTCACCCCGAGATTCTATACAAATGTAGTGCAAGGAAGGCATGACAGTGTCTAACAAAACTTGTAAGGGTATGTTGCCTCGGCGACACCCTTCTTGAAAAAGAAAGTCCTCTTCTTCTTAGTGATCGCGTGCTCGACCCATTTTTCCTCTATAAAATGCTTTCTGAACCAGCGGATGTACACAGGATCCCAGAGTTCAGAGGCGATACCGAGATCCTTGCAGCAACGCATCAGGGCGTTGGATTTGGCACCCTCAATGGCGGCAGGGATAGATTCGGGGCTGAAGTAGTTGTTATAGCCCTGCGATTGGGAGACCATTCTGTTCTTGTTAGTCAATGATGATATTGGAAATTGGTTTACTAACCGGCCGTTCACGATGAGAGCGTATTCACGCGTCACGATCTGGTTACCGACAACAACATCCCCACGATGGACCATTCCCCAAGCCATCGGTCCAAACGCCTCATTCAGCCGTCGTCGGT
Source organism: Fusarium oxysporum Fo47 (assembly GCF_013085055.1). Classification (NCBI taxonomy): domain Eukaryota; kingdom Fungi; phylum Ascomycota; class Sordariomycetes; order Hypocreales; family Nectriaceae; genus Fusarium; species Fusarium oxysporum. The sequence continues at coordinate 1,637,589 of NC_072845.1, forward strand.
ACTTGACCTCTGGCAAGTAGATGATACCATCGGGCTTGACCTCCACATCTGCAGCATCAACTGGTCTTGCGAGAATCTCATTCTGCTCAGGAGTAACAGCCTTCACACCAAGGCCATACCAGCTCGTCTCCCAATTGATGTGCTCTGTGTTCTCCGTGTCCGTCTCGCTAGTCTCGCTCAGAATGCTCTTCGACACTGCAACAGGCTTGTGTGGACTCTCCAGCTTAGGACTCTTGCTGCTCGCCGCGGGCTTTGCGGAAAATGTCTTGGGCGCATATGTAGACTTTGCAGGCGCAGGTGTAGATTTTGCAGGTGTTGACTTCGCAGGCGCAGTTGTAGGTGCAGGTTTAGCTCTGGGAGTGTATTTCGGCTTTGTGACAACGTCTTCTTGCTTCACTTGTGTAACATCTTCATCAGGCTTTTGCAGCGTCACGTCTGATGCTTCGGTAGCGTATCGTGCAATTGGACGAAAGGAGGTGGGGAGTCTTCGGGCGGCGAAGAGGGCGCGACGAGGGACGAACATTGTGGGTTGCTATGGGGAGTTGGATATGGTGAGCTTCAAGCTTGATGAAGCTGTGGTGATAATTTCATGGGCGGGTGGATAGATTGTCCGGTGGGGACAGTGCTAATACTGTGTATATCATATCATGATGCCTTGATTGAGCGAACGCATTTGGAAGTCATAGTTTCCTAATCGACTGGAAAGGAGAGCCTGGTCTTGGTATATTACATTTTATACAGTAATAGTACAGTATTATGCGGTTACATGTCCCCGAATGCGACTTCAATTGTCCTTGGTCTCTGTGCGTTGGTCGTTGTTATGAGCCTTCCAGCACTGTTTGAATTGCTCCATCTATGATACTGTCAGTTCAGGTCTATGACAACATAAAAAGCAATGTGATAAGGCATCTCGAAATAAATGAAACAATAGGGTTGGATTGTATTGGATTTTTTATACTCACTTCTGCAGCACATGCGCGCCAATCCTTCTTTTCAAAGTAGCAATCCGTCATTTTTGCGTTCTCATCTGAGTTGGTGATGTCTGTTAGCAAGCTTTTTTCTCAACAAAACGATTGATGAGCGGGTAGTTGAGGCGTAGACTTATAGAACCTTATAGAGGTCCTATATCTTCCTTTATATTTCGCCATTGGGTTTTGTAAGAAAGAAGAGACTCACCCGCGCATCCAGTGCTAAAGATCCGCTTGTCCCTTCATCAGCGGTTAGCAAAGGCCTCGGCTTTCGGTGTCTCAACGGAAAAGAGCGCTCACTCACCATTCATCAGGCTCATCGTCGTCTTCTTGTGTGCTCTGCTGAGCGTTACTATCTTCTTTTGTCATAATTTCGATTGATCTCTTGTCGAAAATTGTGGTGATTGAGTCTTGTGTGTTATCGTTGAAAGAGGTTAAAGGTGGTTCGAGGCGGAGATTTGGCTGAGGCGAGATCCAACAAAAATCAAGTGACAAGACTACACGAACAACTTTGATATCACCAGAACCAGCCAAATACGAACAATGGCACCAGCAAAGCTCAACGTTCTTGTTTACACAGGTTTGATCCATCAACTCCCTTCACTGGCTGTTACACTCACTGATTCACTACCAAGGCATTGGCACCACAGTTGAGTCAGTGCGGCATTGTATCTGGTCCCTCCGCCGTCTTCTCGGCCCCAACTACGCCGTCATCCCCATCACCGAGAACATCGTTCTCAAAGAACCATGGCAAGCAACATGCGCACTCCTCGTCTTCCCAGGTGGTGGCGATCTCGGCTACTGCCAGGCATTGAATGGTGAGGGAAATCGTCGTATCGGCGACTATGTTCGCCGAGGAGGCTCTTATCTAGGCTTCTGTGCTGGTGGCTACTACGGGACACAAAAGTGTGAGTTTGAAGTGGGAAACAAGCCCATGGAGGTTGTTGGACGAAGAGAGCTAGGGTTCTTCCCAGGGACCTGTCGAGGTGGTGCGTTCAAAGGCTTTGAGTATCGGAGTGAAAGGGGGGCGAGGGCTGTGCGTTTGACGGTACCCAAGGGTGCCTTTGAACAGGAGGTTGCGTCTGAAATCATCTCTTACTATAACGGAGGAGGTGTCTTTGTTGATGCTGCTTCGGTTAAGGATAGAAAGGTCGAGGTTCTCGCTACTTACGACGAGGAGCTTGATGTCGATGGTGGTGATGGAAAAGCAGCAGTTGTTCTTTGCACAGTCGGAGATGGCAAAGCTTTGCTTACTGGCCCTCACCCCGAGTACGTTTCAATCTGTTCACCGTATACATGTACTGACTGATACACTTTAGGTTCGCTGCGGCCAACTTGAATCCTCAGCCAAGCGTTCCTGGGTACGATGACCTGGTCACCAAACTAGGAGGCGCCGACAAGGACCGAGCTGCTTTTCTCAAGGCATGCCTAACAAAGCTCGGTCTTGAGGTCAGCCCCCACGATACAGGTGTTCCATCGCTCTCCCATCTTCACCTCTCCTCCATCACCGACACAGGCGTATCAGAGCTATTGACTGACTGGAGCGGCATCATCGACAAGGAGAACGGCGAAGAATGGATTCGAGCGGAAACAGATACCTTTCACATCCAGAATGAAGATACAATCTGGAGTCTCGAAGGGCTTCAGCAATCCCTGACAGAGACAACAGATTCCAACATCTCTGAAAATGGCAGCATTGACTACAGCAAGATCATCAAGAAGATCTTTCCTCACGAGAAGGGTCTTCCTCACCCCAAGCTTACACCACATTTCAACCATGGTCTGTTCTTTTCGAGCCTGAAGCGTTATCGACAAATTGAGCCAACTGCCCGGGCATGGGGCGACTTGCTCATGTACGGCGAAGTAGTCACAAGTACAAACACCATGCTTGAGAAGTATTTTCCCCCTTCCAAGCAGGAGACGTACCATACTGACATGTACCAGGAACCCTAAGCTCATGCCAAAGCTCCCAAGTGGCTTCACTGTCTCAGCTACGACCCAAGTTGCCGGTCGTGGTCGTGGCTCCAACGTGTGGATTGCTCCTCCTGGAATGCTCATCTTCTCGACTGTTATCAACCACCCAGCCCACTTAGCTGTGAGTCGCCCTGTGGTGTTTATTCAATATATCACGGCTATTGCTATGGTTGAGGCTGTGCAGTCTTATGACCGTAGCTACGAGGACATTCCCATCAAGTTGAAGTGGCCCAACGACATTTGTAAGTCAATTCAGCTCCCTTGCAAGAGCAAGTCTAACATCGCTAGATGCCCTTGATCCCACAAAGTCACAAGAGAAACCGCACTACGTGAAAGTCGGTGGTATTCTCTCACAGTGTCTCTATTTCGATGGCAACTACCAAATCATCCTCGGTGTAGGCCTCAATACCATCAACCCCCGTCCCACAATCTCCATATCCGACCTCGTTCCCTCAGGGGCATCAGAACTTCATCTCGAAACCCTCCTAGCCCGCGTTCTCACACGCATAGAAGCCATCTACGCCCAGTTTCTTCGAGAAGGGTTCTCAGCTGATCTTGAAGCCCGTTACTACCGCCACTGGTTACATACAAGACAAGATGTCACTCTCGAGGCAGAAGGTGGTGTCAAGGCTCGTGTGATGGGAATTACGCGAGATTGGGGAATGTTGAAGGTTGAAGAGATGGATGCTAGTGGGAGGTCGACAGGGAAGATCTGGGCATTGCAGAGTGATGAAAATAGCTTCGATTACTGGAAGGGCCTGGTCAGGAGGAAGGTGTGAGAATAAATATGCGTCGAAGCGCGGGAAGTAGGCAGATATGCGTTAATCAACGCTACTTATGAATTATCATTATATACTTACTTTTCAATTAGATCATGCCATATTCGATATGCCAATAATCGAGAATCGAGTCGCAAAGGTATCCTTCTGAAGACTGTTTCACTTCTATGGAAGTGTAGATGGTGACCCAAATCCAATGGGACTGACATCTTGGATGATCGTCTTGACTTTGGAATGGCAGAAGCTCTTACGGACGGTTGAAGTTTCTCCTCTGTTTCCGTCACACTAGGTACATTTCTACTGGCAGAGGTCAAGGACGGTGCGGAGCGCTTGGTAGCATAATTGGACCCCTTGTAAGGGTGGCGCCCAGAAGAATGGGCTGGGAGAGCATTAGATGCACATCGAGGGCCCAAGAAAACATCTCAGAGATTACGCGTCGATTCAGCGAGAAGAATCATGAGCGCGAGAAGTACCTGGATTATTCATCTATGTCATCAGCTCTTATTTATCTGAGTGATGTTGTCATCCCCAACACTTGATGTCGCTCAGCAACGAAGCATTTTCCAGATCATCTTTATATATGACTTGCCCTTACTGACTGAATAATCCTTGCGTTTCTTTTTGTGCTGGCATAATTAACCAGAGCTGGGGTTATGCTCTGAGTGTAATCGCCTCTTCTTTCTGTTACTCACAACCCTGCCAGGCTCAGCATCTAACCACAGATAATGCTGCAGCTAGTCAATGTTGATTTGTTTCCCAATCCTACCGTCGTTAAAACTATTTAATCCTCTGGGGGGGACTGCTCTGCAATGTGACATTCTTGACCGCTCGTCCCCTCGCCAGCATCACCCTCCGCGGGCAGGCACAAATCCATCTTTCAAACACACAATGTGCTTCGTATTCACCGATCCTGACCTCATGTAAGTTTACAAGACACCTAGGCTAGTATACAAGGCTTTGACTCAGTTTCTCGACAGCATTGATGAACCCGAATTGCAATCTGCCAACCTCAACATGGACAAAAAAGGGGACACGCTGTCCGAGAACGAGGCCTCACTGGTCCTCCAGAGACATGAGCCTCGTGATTTTAAAGACCTGACAGGTCATACTTTCAGTACAATACCTCTAGATTTCAAGCCAGTACTTACCATACCATGGACGGAGCGTCCTGACCAAGGCGTCTCGAATCTTGCTGCAGACTTGACTATCATTGAGAAGTTCACCACAGCCACTCAGTCAGAACAACCGATTACGACTAGTATTCCACGAAGGCTCACCCCGGGTACTGAGATAGAGATAGTCACCATTATTGATGGAACGAAGTTCATCGCCCCGAGCAGCACGTCAGACGCAACGACCACCAGTCAGGAGTCAGAAATCACTTCACCTAAGGAGACGACTACTGATGTGCCCAGCTTAAGCACCGAGAAACCTCTACTCACTTCATCCCCTAACAAATCGGGTGAAGAAAGTTCTTGGACTACATCATACACAACCTCTTCAAGCACAGAACTTCGACCATCCTCTCCCGCGAATCCCTCTGGAGCACCTATTCGCTCAGATACCTCCGCAATAGTCGCAGGAGCAGTATGCGGAGGTTTAATTATCACCACTCTTGTATTATTCCTCTTTTATGAGTTATGGCGACGATTTGAGACTCCAAAACTGCGACATGAACCACGGCATGGACCGCATTACGAACCACGACATCAACCGCATTATGAACCACAACACCAACCGCATTATGAACTGCGACATGGACCACGATATGAGCCATCAACTAATATAACTTTGAGTTTCCCTCAGAACCATGTCGAGGTACAGCCCCAACAACCGGTTCCGGATTATGGATGGAAAGCTTGAAAATCTTAACGACTCAAGGTGACATTGATTTACAAGGATATGATTGAACAAGGATGCAGGGCCTTTCCATAGTTTTTTTAGTTGCACAAAATACCATTGCCTTCTCTGAGTCAATACATTATGCAGCTTGATCACAGTCGGGTCTATCTGCTCTCGTCTAATAACTCACAATGACCGCAATGCATCTTTAAAAATAGATTGGAATACCTTGAATCATCTCAGTGTGCTACTTATATATAGCCCTCGAAGACCCATCGCGTTATGTTCGATCTTCTCTCAAACCTCCACAAGCATTTACCCAACTCCCTAGTCATCCCATCAAAAGGCCTTGCTTCCCATCTATCATCGGCAATATCAACATACATTAGATCATGGAGAAGCAGGAGTCCCCAACTTCTCATGGGACCGATCTCTCGTCCAAAAACCACCATAATGACTGTCGCGAGCTTGTGGACTTGACTGGAAGTGTCTACAGCACAATTCCGTCTGGCTTCAAACCAGTTCTTACATTCGCATCAGAAGACCTCCCAGGAAAAGATAGAGAGGATGTAGCAGTCATCGACAAGGTAGATGGCACTTCCACCAAAAATGGCGTGGTAGTCATAGGTACCGAGACTTGGGAACCTTTCACTTGGTATACAAGGCATAAGCACCAAACATTCACTCTTGTCTTGCGTCCTACGGAGACCACGAGTAGTGATGTTGATATACTCAGCATCATCAGCCATTTGACGCTGCCAGATGCAACTCCGACAACCTCAAGCGAGGAGTTGACTTCAAGTTCGTCAACTTCGGAGAGTTTGGTAATTCCAACTGCTGCGTACGCTCAAAGGGAGCATTGTCGAGCTGGATGTTGAAATTGTCCTGATTGTGCCTGGAACGTGAACGGAGTATTATAAACATAGTGGCCATGGTGGATAGGGAAATCAAAACCACGGCCGCAACTAATACAAATATCCATCCACCTGCAGATAGAGAGCCGTTGGAAGGTTCCTTACACGGAGCCTGCGCAGCCTGTACAGCCAGCGCCAGCGATTTGGAAGTCATGAATGATTGTGCGGCATGGGGATAATTCTGGTTGTACGTCAGGTTAACACAGATGCAGAGTCTCATGATGGCACTTGTTAGTTACACAAATAGCATTTATGTTTCACTGAATCAATCACTCTTGATGAGTCTATTCACTATTATATAAGTTTCATCACTCAACAACCCACAACAAGTGAATAAATCTCTGATCTAGACACCGGCCTACCTTGAATCAGCCCAGCATGGTGACTATATACTGGGTCCTTGGAAGCGTTCTCTCGAGAGCGATCTCGACAAACAGCAGAATTTACAAACAGGGATTTTCTCTTCCTACAGGGCTTCAAATAACTGCTCAAGATGCATGTTCCCTTTCCTGACTTCGAGTACATGTAAGTACAACTCAACCTCTGGATTCGCTCGACCCCTGACATTATGGTAGCGACGAGGCTCAAAGCCAGTCTCCTGGCCTGGAAACGACCGAGAATGAGGAATTTGAACATGAAGAGACATCGTATTTCCATAATGAGCCTCGTATCTTCATTGATTCGTTGGACCATACTTATAGCGATATGAAATCCAACCAAGAACCGTATTCCACTTACGCGAAGGCTATTACAATCCCACACAAAAAGGTCCAAGAACCGGTAACCTTCACCTCAAGACACACAATAACCCTTACCTCGATGGCAACTCTAACTTCGTTTACCACTATATTCGAAACAAAGCACCTAGGTCCCGTCGATCCATTGCCCAAGGTCACTTCTAAGATCACTACCCATATTACAATAACAGCTGTCAAAGACCATTCGACGAGTTCTACTTGGACCAGTCGGCCAACCATAGACGTCAACCCTTCATCCCCTCCCAGCGTTGATGAGAGCACTGATCCATCACTTTGGAGTACTGTTACCATAAGTGACAGGATACCATCCAACTCAACTTTGGCTACATCGTATACCGCTAGCCAAGAAGAACCAGATCTACCAACAGGTACAGAAGCTTCTTCTTCGAACGGCTCTTTAACAACAGCTGAGGTAGTGGGTGTCGCTGTCGGTGTGTGCTTCATACTTGTCGCAATATGTTTATTAACCTATTTTTGGTTAAGAAGTCGTCGACACCGAAAAGACACCAGTCCCCGTACTTGTGTACCCCGCGGTGTGGAAACTTCACGATCAAACCCAACTCCATCAAACTGGCCATATGGTCAAGAGCTCAAAACTATATTAGTCCCCCATCGCTCTACTAAGGCAAACAGACTTCTAACTACCGATGCACGTCATATGTCTTTTGATATCGATAAAGACGGTTATAATAGGGGTCTTAAATACTATAAAGGCAAAGCTTTTAGTTGGAGAAATCCTGACGGTTACAATACAGATCTCGACCAAGATCCTGAATCGAAGGGCAAGGAGCGTGCAGAATAGCAAAGTTTGATATGAGAACTTATTTCTCAAAGCTTGATTTCTCTTCACTTATGAGAGGTTCTCGTTAAATCTCCTCATATAACTCAGACGTAAGGTGTTCCCCAAAACATTGGCAACGTGTCTGAATGAATGGCATGTGATACTGTGACAAACGCTAGAATCTGCAGCAAACAACTGTCGTAGAGTTTCGTTAACAACCATGAGAGGATTCACGCACAAACTCTATCATTGGATGTATATATAGAAGTCAAGAATTACAAGATATAAAATGGAACTTGAGACGCAAAACATCTGGACATTACCCCCATCTCATCCGTTCCGCCCTTTCTGGTCCTTTTCCCCCCAGACCATTATGTTTGCTACAGTCATCTGAAGACTCAACCCGAATAAGCCAAACCTACAGTATCTAAAGATTTTTTGTTATTTTAAACATTTTGCAAGATGTTGCTTCTCAAGCTTTCCCTCCTGACAGCTATGGCAATACCCGTAGCTGCCCTTCGTTGCCAAAATGAAGTCGCAGACGTGACGGGAGACCGCAACTGGGTGTTGGCAGGTTGGTAAGTCACATATACTTCATCTCTCAAGACTATACTGATATCTTCTTTCTGTATAGTGGCCCTTGTCGCAAGTATGTAGGCAACAATAGGTACTCTTTCGAAACTCACCTTGAAATGCCTAATGACGACGCCGACGACTTCAAGTATAATGAAGACAACGATGAAACCTACAAAAGTCTCTGCGAAGTGTGCCGCAGTAACTATGGCCCCAAAGAGCCAGGCCGCGGTGACTATGGCCCTAAACAGCCAGAAAAGGTCATAACCAGCTCGATCATGGTGCTTAAACTGCCCAAGGAGACACCAAGCATCACAAATATCAGAATAACACAGACGAAGCCTCGCGTCAGATGGTCAACTCTTCCAGGTCCCGACGATGGCACTACCTTTGCTTGGTTTACGAAAACAACAACGCATACCGAGACCGAGACTGAGACTGAAACCACGACCACAACGGCATCCACTACTATAAGTCTAAGGAAGAGTACAGCAACATCGATGGGCTTGAGTGAGACTTCAGCAACATTGGACCCAGAAGAGACTGGCACTCCAACGCCACAAAAGAAAAAACGCTCTTCTACCTTTCAAACAGTCGGTATCGTGATAGCGGTTATATTTTTCATCCTATTTGCCGGTCTAGTCGCTTGGAAATGCCTTCAACACCGCCATCAGGCTCAGCCAGATCAGGGCCCAGAGGACCCAATCGGTGATGCTAGTGTCGCTGGAGGCAGCGCCTTCGACGATTCAGACTCAGAGTCCGATGGGGGCCAGGCCAGAAATTTGATAGCCTCCATCAGGGATTGGTTCAGAAGGCACCAGTCTCCATTTCCTCCACCAAACGAGCCTGAAGAACCGGCTCCTGATGTTGTCGAGGAACGTGTACCCAATCCAGGTCCTCCTCCTCCTATTCCTGTGCAACCAGGTCAAGCTCCCGCTGATGTAGAACATTCATACATCCCACCTACTCCTCCCGCTATTCCTGGACATCAAGTCGGGGCCCCTTCAGTTCAAGTGCCAACTCCTGATCCAGCTCAAGATCGGAGTAACTCGAGTACCTACAGCCAGGACAGCGGGTATCCAAAGTCGCTCGAAATACCCAAGCCACTCTCCATACACAGATCCCATCGTAGACAGGAAGAACGTAAGCCGCTTCAAGAATGGACGACAACTGGAGAGCCTGTGCAAGCCGGAAATTATGGCTGGGTTTAGTCTTGGGATTGCGCCTTGGATGGAACAGAATGGACGGTAGTTTTGGTTACATGTATATAGTTTTATCAGCGTGTTCACATCTCGTGGGCAAGTTTGTGGTTTGATCTTCCAATACAATGGCTCCTTTTCATGTTTTAGTCTGTTATTACACCACGTGTAACACCCAGAGACGGCTGATAAGCCTAGAAGAATCTGGCAGTGTGAATAGCTTTGTGTCTATAATATATCAGTGCCCAATGAGGTGTGTTTGTCTCAGGGACACTAGAATACCATCCCAAGCCACACCACATTGTGGTCGACGATATATTTGATGCTGAAATATACGCACTCATCTCACGCCAACCCATGACCTCATTTTTTCTCACATCTAACCCAAAAGTACTCCGTTCATATCGTACAGTTGTATTAAACATAAGATAGCATAGGTCGTCTGCCTCTTTTTTCTTTCGTCTAAGAACCAGCCAACCTCGAGCGGCTCATCACGCCACCGATAACCCAATAAACGCCGTGCCATGCCGCAGTCGAGTGAAGATGTACATTGTATACATGGAGAAAGTAAACTCCTCCCTCCCGTCCCTCAGAACTCCTTTACGAGGTCATCGTACAAGTGTTGCTTTTTCCAGTTTTATTTGCACAAGGAGAGTCGTCAGTCCTTGTAGACCTTGGGCTTGAAACCCTCTTTGATTTCAGCCTCTTGCTCCATCTTCTCCCGTATAGGACCGATCTCTCGCTCGAATCGCTCCTTTGCTCTTACAATCTTGCTCTGAAGATAGAAACTGCCACCCTTTTGAGGATCGTTGGCGTCAAACAGTCGCTTATAACGTGACAGAACCTCTTCGACATTGGCTTGTCCACCAGCCGGGGGCTTGACGTTGAGAATCTTGCATGCCTCATCGAGAGTCATGCCAGAGGAGAGAGAGGCACCGGCGGATGGGTTGCCAGCCTTGGCCTGCGCTCGCTGGTACGCTGAAGCAGCCTGAGCCTGCTTGTAAGCTGCGACAAATGATCGACCGAGGATTCGGGAGCCTGTTAGAAAGGCTGTGACTACGAATTTGTGCGCCTGGGGTTATATGTTAGCCGCCACTCTAACCAATGCGGCGATTCTTGAAGTAAAGAACATAGCGGGCATGAACTAAGACGTGGGCGCATACCATTTTGAAGGATTATGGGTGATGGAGACGAATTGATTATCAGGAGAAAAGGTGGAGATAGATATCGCTGAGAAGCGACGTTGAAATAGCGGCCCTCGTTCGCGACGAGGGAAAGGATCGTGATGGCGCTGCTAGAGACTTTTTCCCCGGGTGCAAAGTCGGCGGAGGCGGATCATTCCGAGGTCGGAATTTTGCACCTCCGATCAACCGGCAGCAGTATGATCTGCCGCAGATTAGCCGAGTAGTACGTCCACCACGACACACCGAGCATCACCGAGATATATGCCCCGCGATGGAGCTGCAGAAGAGAATGTTAGGTGACCGCAATGAGATGCATGGATGTAATAAATTTCATGAACCAAGACTGAAACTTGTTGCTGAATTTTAATTGCCTAGAGATTTATTTTCTCATCTCTTGTATTCATGTGAAGCTCTACAGACTTTCATTCATTTTGTAAGCACCCTCTCCATGAAAATGTATAGGGTATCTCAAGCGGACATTGGTGTAGCTAATTCAACGACCAACTTTCAGCATCATATCTCATACTCCACAAGGGAAGCTGAGATCATGTCTATGTCACCTCAAGACGTGGCTGTCCTGATACAGCGTGAAGGAAGCGGAGCATCGCCAGATACTTACGATGCTGCCAACGAACCTGAGGATGCTGTTGTGAAACGAACAAAGCTATTATCTTCCGTACTCGAAACTCTTAAGCAACAAGATCCTTCTTCGCTAGAGGCTACAGCCAAGGCGTTGGGCGACGGAAGTCGAGATGGTAAGTGAAATCCCTTATCGTTTGTGAATTTGTTAACGTGGACACAGTGGCATGGAGACTCCCTTATGGAGATTCGGGAATTCTCGAATTCTTCCTTGACATTCTTGCCTCAGATGAGGAGCAACCTCATGGTGTCAAAGTCCAGGCTCTGCGTGTTACCGGAAATTCTTGTGCTGATACAGACCAAAATCGAGCTCGAGTTGTTGAGGGCAAACATATCGTTTCTTTCATCAAGCACCTTCAGGACATGAGCCTTGTTCCATATTTGATTCCGGTGCTCTACAATGTCCTTGTTGATTATGGTGAGTCCTAAAGATGACACTCGGGCGGGACAACACTGATACTCGTAGAACCTGCTCAACGTCTTGCTTCAGAGTCACGACTCAGCAGTCATCTCATCACTCTCCTTCAGTCACCCAACCGCGCTGCTTTCAGCCCGCTTGTCACTTATTTCTGCAAGATCCTTGCTCTTCTCATCACACAAGATGGCGAGGTAGCTGTTGCAGATTCTGAGACGGCCTCCGTTCTCCTGAAGCTGGCAGTCAGCCCTGACCACAACACTGATATCGAGGACTTTCTCGCCCTCGTATCTACCGCAGCCAGTTATCTTGCTAATGAATCCTTCCAAGAGCAACTCCTCAACTCAAAAGAAGCAGATGTCTTCGTCAAGGCATTCTACATCGCACATACCCAATTCGACTCAGAGCTTGATGACGAAGACACTGCCAAGGAACTTGGGCAGCTGTGTACTTCGTTGCTTACAACCCTGGCTGACCTGACTGGCAATGACGCCTTCCCAGCTCATTATTCCCTTGAAAGCTCAGTGCCCCAGTCGCTTCTTAAATGGTTGAAGGAGCCGCATGTCATTCTTCAGTCCGCAGCTTGTCTGGCTCTGGGCAACCTCTCCCGTTCAGATCAGGCTTCCACGGCCTTTGTGCAGAAGTATCAGGCTCATCTTTCTCTGATCGCCATTCTTTCCGATCCCGAGATCAAAGATGCCCAGCTTCTTCACTCCGCACTGTCTTTCCTCAAGAATCTCGCAATTCCGGCACAGAACAAAACATTACTAGGGGATCTGCTAAAGCCAGTGAGTGTACCAAGGATACTGACCATCGATACTCTTCCTCAGGTCCAGTTCTCGGCAGTTTCACTACTTCGTCTACTGCTTGTGAACTGCCCAGATAATGTTCGTCGAGTTGTTAGTCCTATAACAGCTGAAGGAGAGGGGTCTGGCAAGCACACAACTGTCCATGATATGATCTCGCTGTTTGATCGATCTGATACGGAACCTACCCGACTCGAAGCCGCACGAAGTGTTGCTACTGTATGCCGAGTTCTTCATACAGCACCCACCGAGGAGGTTCTTTCTGGATGGAGTTCTGAAATTGAAAAGACACCATCGAGGGATCTGTTCTATGCTGAACATGATCTTTCACAAGTGCTGTCATTCCTCATCACTCAAGAGAAGTGGCCCATTCTAAAATCCGAGGCATGGTTCGTCTTTGCTCTCATGTCGCGATCCAAGGATGGCGCCCAAGTTATCGCCAAAGTCCTTCCTATATCTGGAGCTATGGATGCTCTCAGTTACGCAGTCACCGGAAAGACGGCAAACGACGAAACACCACTGATCGAGAGTGGTGCCCCTGAAATCCCCCCAGCAATTCCTGAAGAGCTGGCATTGGAACCTCAGCAGGTTGACCCGAAACAAAAGGCTAATATGGCTAAGGTGGACAGAGAGAACTGTTTGGTATTGTGTACCGAAGTTGTCAAGAATGGGGAGACTCTGGAATCAGAGCAAGTTGGTCGATTACGGAGTTTGATTCGACAGGGCACAGAGTTGCTGGGGGAAAGGGCTGAAGAGTAGTAGAGTCTCAAAGAATGGAATAGACACAAATACTGGGAATAGACATCACTTTACGAATCGTTCAGAGCGTTGAAATCGTAACGAATAACTTTTTAAGAAAGAGATACCATATGCGCGTAATGCATCCATTGACCAAGTAATGATAGAGCAAAGCCGGTGATCATGCAGTAAATTTCTTGAGCTGGACCTAGAGTATCTTTCCTCCATACCCGGCCAAGCCTTTCATCAGAGCCTCGAACCGACGTTGCCCATGTCTCAGAGACGCAAAGAGCAAAACCCTCAAACACCAGTTCCCTTTTTGCAAGTTTATTTCTTAGCCGACTCAGCCTCGGCGGCATCCCGCACACGCTTCTGTCGGGCACCCTCGTATCGGGCGTTGGCACGAGCGACACGGAGAGTTCGGTAAGCACCGGCCTCGATGTTGGAAGGCATGTCACCCTTCTTGATCTCCTTGACAGCGATGTCGGTGGGGGCAATGGGGAGAGTAGCGGAGATGTGAGAGGCCTTCTCGATCTTGGAGACGTCGGTCTTGGTGTCACCCTTCTTGGGGGCGTTGGATCGGCGGGGGAGGAGGATCAATCGCTCCTGGTAGGCCTTGAGGCGGGCAACGTTGGCAGCAAGGGACTCCTCGCTGAGGTTCTGTCGGCGGAAATCGACAGCGATGCCGATGGTGGGAGCGAAAGCCTTGGGGATACCGGCCTCCTGCGTGGTTGTTAGAACTGCAATTCTTCTGGCGTATCTCGTATCGTGTGCATTCGACTGAGACGCAATATATCATACCTTGAGCTCAGCCAGGGTGAAACCACGGCCGGAGCGGACACGGCGGTTGTACTTAAGGGTAGGGCATCGCACAACAGGTCGGAGCTTGTCGACAGGTCGAGGTGCGAGGGCAGCAGCCTTGGCCTGACGAGCTGTGCGTCTCCGCGACTTCTTGCCGGGCTATTCCATAGTCAATATTTGTGTGCCAAGTAAATTTCCAGAAAATCGAGATGAATCGTTTCTTCTCTTCTCTTCTCGTCGGGTGTATCGTCATACCTGGTCGAAGTGGGTTCGAACCCGGCGCTGCCAATCCTTGCGGAAGTCTGTTGAAGGAGTCAGTCCCTCAAATCCTCTATCATATCGTTATTCGGGGGTGGTGCGGCTCACGGTTGTTGACGAGCTTCTGGTTGTGCTTGATCGCCTGTAGTAAATCAGGTCAGCAAATGCGAATGCACTCGAGCGCGATGAACATTATCCATCGCATTGGGCGTATCTCCATACCATTGTGTCTGCTTGCGATCAACGTGCTCCGATGGTCGATGTCGGTCGTGAGGCGTGTAAAATTCGGAGGGTAGAGGCTTGTCCAATTTCCAACTCAAGAAGGGTTGTGCCCTTAGATTTTAGTGGGTTGTTAGCGAGTTGCCCAAAGATGTGGATCACGTGCTGAATGTGGGCTTTCAAATTCATGATCGGGAGAATGTTGCAGCGGTGCCGGCGGGATTTAGACAGGCGAGTTTGGAGAGACTTGGTGTAAGAAATTCAGAACGGCTGCGAGTTGATGTTGATGGGTTGCAGAAGCCGCAGAAGGCTCTATATATTATTTTGGCGGTTCATGAGCATATTATAAACACGGCATCTGTTGTTTTAAGGGAATTCCATAATAGAAGAAGAGTGCTGATATGTGCTCGAACTGGAAACTACTTTTGAAGATCTCGTCACATTGAATCTCTTCAGGCTCAGTGAACATGGAAATATTTCACTGTTAGATTGTGATTGGAGGTCTTCCCATCATGAGAAATGGTTCGAATCTGCATCCAATGTGTTCTTGTTCAGCAACCATTAAAGCTGAGATCAGTCATCGTCTTGTACACAAGATAAATGTCACCAGACACATAGTCCTGAGGACAGTTAAAGGTTTTCATCATTAGGATCGGATGAAAGAGATATCCTTGAGGCCTTCTGGCAAATAATAAGGAGGATATAATGTGAAGGTACTGCTCGAAGTCTCTCGATCAGCAAGGTCTTTGTCAAATCATCACTGGTCATGCATTTCTTCAGCACTAGCGCTAGTCGCTGCATACCTTACTCTCTCTCTCTCTCTGTGGTCGATGCACTCCACAACCACCAATTGCGGCGGAAACACAATCGCTCAGAAAATAATTTCATAAAATCTCAACTTAATTTTGTTTTGGCAGGTGCACACAGGTGCCGGGGGCGTTGCACAATTTCAAGCATCCACAGAGAGTGGCCCCTGCCCTGCTGCCTCCTGCCTGCAATTTCCCAGGCACCGAACGCCTCAGCATCAAGGCATCAATCCCTTCTCCATCTGCCTATAAAAAGCGGCTCCCCCTCCCTCCTCTTATTCCGTTTTTCTTTTCTTCTTCATACTTACCTTGTTGAGAGGAAGCCAGCTCAAGAATTGGCTTCCTCAGCATGGAGGGCCTGCATTGCACATCGCGGAGTCACTCTTTGCTCTATTGTCCTTCGGGGCCATAGTCGGCGGAATTTTTGATTTAAACCCACTTTTCATTGTGTTGATGGCTTGATGCTATCTCATGAAGAAGAGTCTTGTGTGATGTGCCGTGATGCTGAGGTTAGACAGGTACTTCTCGATTGCCCTGATCCTGCGTTGCTGTGTGATGATTGAGGCAGACGTAAAGTCCTGGCGCCCAAGTCTATTTGCGAAGTTCCACAGCTCATGATTCGATCCGGTTGTAGAAGCGCAATAACGGCTCTCATCCTTTACCTCACGCTCACACTCGCCGTAGCCTGTGAATTGATATGCTGATGATCAGATACTCCTCGACTCATGTACTTGGTTACAGCATGGCATTGCGTGGACGTGAGTACTTGACAAAAGGGACATCGCGCATTTGCCTGTTTACTCGAGATTTGCCAAACATACTGCCGTGGTGACTGCAAATGCCAGATCCATTGACGAGCATCTTGATGGCTTCATCGAAATATATCCATTCTACAGTAGCAAAAAACTTCGTTGTCAGCATCAGATGCCAAAATGAAATCGTCAAAGGGTCTCCTGGGTTTGTGCTAAATTTACCCCAGTGTTTTTGGCGCTTGGGACCCAGGTTCTCAGGTAGTCGACATCATCTTCCAATATCTCCATCTTCACAGCCCACCATCCTCTCACCCGAAGCTATTCCGCACCAATCACATTCCCACAATTCCTTCTCGCAGCAGTTCGAAAAATCTCATGACACCACTTTCCATCCTTCCTGTCAACGGCCAATCCATTCGATCACCTCGCCCTGGTAATTGTTCTCCGCAGAATAAACCCTTCCTCACACAGAGACAATGGCTTCCAGGATGGGCCCCCGGAGCGTAAAGGACGCAACCCGATTTACGTCCACAATCCCCCACGCAACATCGAAGGCCGCGCAGAGAACACCACGCATCCCAGGCGAAACACCCGAGCAGCGAGTGAGGAGACTGCGACAGGCTCATCTTGCTGCTCAGCATGCCAGCATTAGCAAGACGGATAAGTTTATCGATGCTTCGAGGAGAATCTTCGATGTAGCGCATCGTTGGACGGTGGGAAGCATTGTGGTGTTCACAGGTACGAACGACTGAACGAAACATTCGACTGCAATCGCCAGCTGACAAGCATTCTAGTTGTTGCAGCTGTTGTCTCCGGATACTCTGTCTGGGATATGATTCGTTACAACCGAGCCCGCCGAGCCGAATGGGTCGAGGCCCAGAAGCTACTTGAAGCCGATGAGCTTGCTATGGCACGTCTCGCCTACATCAAGGGCGAAGCTACAGAGGAACAGATCCTTCTCGTCGAGGAAGCCAACCAAGCTGCCGAGGCAAGAGGCGAGAAGCTACCACCTTTGCTCGAGGCACCTTCACACCGCACACATTTTGAAGAACACATCAAGCCCACATTTAAAGAAAACACAGAGGAGAATGTTACAAAGCCATCAAGTGGGAAGGGTGTACTAGGGATTTTCTCTGGTGTGCTAGGCGGCGGAGAGAAGAAGGAGGAGTCAACACAAGGCCTCCAGGATTATCAGACACAGTCAGTCGAGTCGGGAGCTGTCAAGGTGAGGTTGGGGGAGGCGATGGCAGCAGAGCGGGAGCGTCAACAAAATGGAGGCCCCCTAGACAGGCTAGGTGTTGAGCCGCCTGCAGGCTCAACTCCTAGCAAGTCTTGGTGGAAGTTCTGGTGATGTGTATAAAAATCTAATTGGAAAGAGGAACGGATGGCAACATGAAGGAAAACAAAGCGGAGTGTACGTGGTGGGACCAAAAGGAGTGTATCATATGTGTAGATTGGCAGTGCATTAGACGGCGTCGGGGGACCATCTTGTATGTACCATCAGGGAACAAGTCTACTTACCATATCTATTCAATACCAAGCGATCAAATAAGCGCCACTGATTCTTCAAGTTGGGTGAGATGATGAGCTGCGAATGTCTCCATTACTTAAATTGACATTATCGCTATTCTGGTATTGCCATGCATACCTGACGATCTCAAGATCGTATCGCTAACTTCTGATTCCCTATTTACAGGGTGGTCAATGTATACCCGTAATGACCAAATGCTATCCATACCCGCCCGCTTGCCATTGCCTATAACGCCAAGTAAACAAAATGAAAAATGAAAAAGAAAAGGAAAAAAAATCAAATATTGTCTTGAACTGGCAGACTCCAGTCCGTCTCTTCAAAGGCCCGGTCATGCCTGAATTATGGCCATCTGTGATAGTCTGAGCTATCAAAGCGTTTGCATCTCCTCAACAGGTTGCAAAAGGCGTAGGACTACGATTTTCCCTTTCGCCGATGGAAGCAATTTTCCCCGAAACAAAATCACTAAAAGCAAGTTTGCGCCTCTGTCGTTTCTTTCTCCAATCAAGCGGCCTCACGCCACTGTCCTATAGTGAGGGTTGTTCGTCAGGATCTAGGATAATCTTCTCTTTTCCCTAAGAAACAATGATGTGGTTGAAGTGTCCTGGAACCTTTAAGCGGCACTTTTCGCAGTCTGCTCGATATCCTATGCTGAAGCTCTTCTTCATGCCGGGTTGCCAGGTCCAGTTGTTGACGGTGTGTCGGCTGCGAATATGGCCTCTCCTAGGAGAAGGCGTTGTTGGATCACCATCACCATCAACTGAATTGCCCGAGCAGTGGGATTCCACATCCATCATAGGATGTTCCACATCATGGGGAGGTGAAGGCTCAACAGTCACATTGGGATGTTCCATACCGGGGGTGACAAAACCATGGGCACTGGCATCAAATTGCATACCGGTAGGGGTGATGGGTTGGCAGGCCATGGAATCATCACCTTCGGAAATGGGTGAAGGAAGACGTCGTTCATTCTGGATGGCTTGCCATCCTCCGGCCATTGTGCGAGGGACACTCTGATCATCACCAAAGCCGGTGTTTTGGTGACCTAGGTTTGCAACACCGTTAGGAGTTGTCACAGCCTGCTGACCTCGAACCTGTGCAGCAAAGCTAAGCTGAATAGGCGTGGGCAGACGCCCGTTTGCGTTGTCAGATTCTTGGTGCATCACCCCAAGTCGGCCCTGTTCGTGATGTTGGGGTTGATATGTCTGCATCATATCCATGTCGGTGTCTCCATGAGACTGTGATGTCATGTTCGTCGACGATGACCATTGTCGAATTTCTGGCTGAAGATGATCGTGGGGGGCGAAGCTCGGGGCTGGCATGGGCGCATCAGATTGCCATTGTTGCGTCGTTCTAGGATATGCACGGAGTGGAAGGCACTGGATACGTTTCTGCCACATCTTTAGTATTCGACATCATGTGAAAACGCCCTCGTGGCTGCGATTGCAGGAAACTTACGTTGCGGTGCTCGCTGAAGCTCATGCCGTTAGCATTCGCGAGTTCTTCCTCTTCACGGACTCGCTTCCGCTGATCGAAACCAGCATGCTGAACGGCAAACATTTTATCACTGGCTGTTTACTGGTTTGGTGAAAAAGTAGTTGTGGTCAGAAAATACTGAACAAATCCGACAAGCTGGAACAAACGATGTTGACTTTGCTGTCGGACCCTGGATATTAACACAGGTGGATACGGCTCTGTAATGTCGACGGACAAAGGTTCCTTGGAGGGTAGTAGTTACAGTAGTACTAGCACCGCGGGGGTATCCGATGCAAGGCGAGTGATGTAGTTTAGTAACGTGATAATACGAGATAAAGCAAAAGTGACGAGTCGGCGGTGATGCTGCCGACAAATATGAATGCGATGCGATAACGTCAATGACAAAGCCAAGGTAAAGAGCAAGAGGTTGGGCCGTAGAGAGTTGAAGAGAGTTTGGTTGGCGTGGGCAAGTTGTTAGTGAGCATCCGGTTCACGAGGGAAGTGGCGGCCTGTCGTCGGCGAAGGAAGCCACGGACTAGTGTGGATCGGCTGGGCTCTGTAGGCAGCGTGTGGTAGCCTATAATAGATAGCCTTTGAGGGTGGGGAGCGAAGCTTGGAACGCAACAGTAAAGCCGGTGGGCGGAGGCTGGGAATTGGTTTTGAGGCTGGCTGGGGCTGACTGTTACTTGAAAAAGAGGACCAACAGTAAATTAAAAGAGGGTATAAGGAAGTGAATATCAGAAAATAAGTGAGACAATTGGAAGGAGCGGGGAAATAAGTTGATCTATAATGTCTTGGATATGGCTTGGGGGGGGGGGGGGTTATACTCGGGCGTTGGTGAAGGGCGAGGCCGTTGGTGATAAGAACATGGGATGAAAGTAAACAAAGGATAAAAAGAGGTGATTGAAGATGATTTGCACAGCAATTGACGAATTGGTTAATTGAATAAAAGAAATACACGTCAGTAAAGTCTACTGCAGCTTAACTAGAAGCTCAACAACGAAGATAGTGAATGGAATTGAATTGTAATGATTGTCAAAAAGGAAAAGGGGTTGGTTGGTTCTGTGAATGAAAGTGCAAGAAATGGATGGGAAGCCAAAGTTTGTACCAACGCCACGGCGCACCTTGCAACAGACCAGACGATCCGATTCCAATGCCTCATGCTACTCGCCAAAAGTCGTATTAGTCGTGGGGTCGCCGAGAATCCGAGCGATCCCTTGAAGAAACCGATGACTTAATCGGCACGATCCCTGAATGATTGAGGCTTGTCATGCTCATGCTCATGCTCACTCATGTTCACGAGTTAGTTACACGAGAAAAGTAAAGAGGAGGGCTGAGTGGACAGCCTGGACTAGCAACAAGGGTCTCACGGACCAACAGATCCGCTCCCGGAGGCGATGC
The DNA here is from genome assembly GCF_013085055.1 of Fusarium oxysporum Fo47. NCBI lineage: Eukaryota > Fungi > Ascomycota > Sordariomycetes > Hypocreales > Nectriaceae > Fusarium > Fusarium oxysporum. The sequence goes on from NC_072845.1 coordinate 1,658,400, forward strand.
GAGGCTCTCAGACGCAACGCGGTTCACCATGTTTGACGAGAGTTGTGAGAGTTGACATGTTGGCAACGGAACTCTGTGTGTCTTGGTTTCAGCTATGTTTCGCTTACTCGGCTTGAGTCTCAGTGAGTGCGTGTTCTTCTGAGGTGTCAGAAACGGGTCTCTATTTGGCTTGGGGATGTCTGAGACAGCTTCTGCAGTTTGTCGATCCATTGCTCGGCCACTGGCTCATCCGAGTCGATGTAGGGTAGCATCTTGTGAGTTGTACGAAAACTCGATCGTCGATAACTATCTGGGATGTGATACGAACTATTTCTTCTTAAGAAGTATCACATCCTCGATTGCATGAATTACGATAAATCGTTGAATAATCGTTGGGCGGTTTGTTGCCCCCCTTTTCTCGGCGACACGCATTCCTCGTGTTACCATGATGAACATACATACTTCTGACGTGGGGAGATTTGCAAACAGCCACGATACCAGCAGACTGTGTCACAATATTTTCACATACCGACGTCACCGAAAACTCATCCCTAGTCCCGTTTTTTCGAGATGTAATTATCTCTTAAATGAAGTTCATATTATTTCAAAAGGGTTACAGTTGGTTATCGTATGTTGATTCACGTTGTTTTCCGAGACGCGTCTATTGGTAGGGAGAAGTCGACGATGCTATTGGACGCTAGTTTCTTGGGACGAGACCCTTGAACCCCGGATCGAAATTATTACACTCCGTAGGCCCGAACATTATTGTCATGAATGAACACGAGGGGGAATAGGAGTCTGGGAGACAGGATCGTGGATACTCAATGGCCAAGGGAGACATGATCGTCTCAGAGAGGACTTGCGATATTCGAATATTTATGTTTATTGTTTGCTCTGTCTTACCGCACCAACTCGTCGAGAGCTAATGCAATACGACAGTGAACCATGGTGCATGATGGCCTCTCACAAAACTGCGGAGGTTGCACCCACGAGCTGAAAGGGAAGCGAACGCGGCGGTAAAAGGTATCGCCCGTTTCTTGCATACAGAAGCCTCCAGCATAGGCGGTCTGCTATTTGAGCTTTGTTTAAAGGACATGTGATGAGTCGCTGGCTCTGAGATAAACGCACATGTCTAATGTTCAGTATTTACTGGCCAGGCCTCACCGAGATGTTGAGCTCTACCACGGACCCAGACCGGAGCCAATTGAGCTTAGACCATTGATAATTTCAAAGATTCTAGAACCCTGACGTAGTTGGCCAATGTATTTCGCATGTAACTCCCTGCAAAAAACACAACCCCTCGGTGGGGTACCCTCCGAAGGTCCTCCGGTGTGGTAGTGAGCGAGTGGTGCGAGAAGAGTCACCCTGAGCCAAGCTAAAAATTGTGTCTACAACCTCTCTCTCTCGATTTCATATACTTTCCCTCTACCTTTTCAACGCACATCACCGTCTTCAGTCTCGTGGCGCTCGTATTGAAGTTTCTTTTGACTCACCTTGGTCGCCTACTCCGTCGAGCTTCACTGAAATACTATAACTCTTCCCGCCAAAGGTAGATCAAATTGTGCCCCTCCATATCAAAATTTCAACTTTGGAGAAGATCAACAGCTCACATATTCACAATGCCTTCAGCCGTAGAAATGGTCACTATCGCTGCCGATGACACCAGAGGTTAGTTTTTCCCATAAAGATTGTTGTTCTTTTGAAATTGCGCTGCAATTGGGCCCCGAGAAGTCATGATGCGCCCTGTGGCAGCCCTCTTTGCGGCGCAATGCTTCAGTACCTCGGAGACGACACAGGGAGCTTCTTTTCTGCAATTGGCTCTCACAGCATTCTGGATTGCAACAAACCCCCCGCGCTGTATTCGTAACGCACCGAGAATCGCAGCTAACTCGAACCAGTCCTCGGACAGGATCCTCTGATCCCTCCTGCTCTTCTCACCTCCGAGATCCCTCTACCCGAGAAGGCCACAAACACCGTTGTCAAGGGCCGTCAAGATGCTGCCGACATTGTTCTTGGCCAGAGCGACAGACTCCTCGTCGTTGTCGGCCCCTGCTCCATTCACGACCCTGCCGCCGCTCAGGAATACGCTTCCAGACTCAAGGAGCTCTCTGACAAGCTCTCCGACGATCTCTGCATCGTGATGCGCGCCTACCTCGAGAAGCCCCGAACAACCGTTGGCTGGAAGGGTCTCATCAACGATCCCGATATCGACAACTCCTTCAAGATTAACAAGGGTCTCCGCGTTTCTCGTCAGCTGTTCGTTGACTTGACCAGCAAGGGTCTGCCTATTGCTACCGAGATGCTCGATACCATTTCTCCTCAGTTCCTTGCCGACTGTATCTCCGTTGGTGCCATTGGTGCCCGTACCACCGAGTCCCAGCTGCACCGTGAGCTTGCTTCCGGTCTGTCTTTCCCTGTTGGTTTCAAGAACGGCACAGACGGTAGTCTTGGTGTTGCCATTGACGCTATTGGCGCTGCTGCTGCTCAGCACCACTTCATGGGTGTCACAAAGCAGGGCCTTGCTGCTATTACCCGCACCAAGGGCAACGAGCACTGCTTTGTTATTCTCCGTGGTGGAACCAAGGGCACAAACTTCGACAAGGAGAGCGTCCAGGCTGCTAAGAAGGTCCTTCAGGACAAGAAGCAGAAGGAGGCTATCATGATTGATTGCTCCCACGGTATGTTTCCGAACTATACCAATCGAGTTTGAAATACTAACATGCGTCAGGTAACTCTTCCAAGAACCACAAGAACCAGCCCAAGGTTGCCAAGGTTGTTGGTGAACAACTTCGTGAGGGTGAGAAGGCCATCATTGGTGTCATGATCGAGTCCAACATTGGCGAGGGTAACCAAAAGGTTCCCGCTGAGGGTCCTGCTGCTCTCCAGCGTGGTGTCAGCATCACTGATGCTTGCATCAACTGGGAGGACACAGCCGTTGTGCTCGAGGACTTGGCTGATGCTGTCCGCACTCGCCGCAAGGTCAACCGCTCTTAGAAGGTTGCACCTGTGAAGTAGAAGGAGTGGAATACGAGGATTTAGTTAAAAATGCTGTGTTGTTTTGGGAGTTAATGAATAGACCTAGGTAGAAAGGTCAGGTGATGGAAAAGTCGGCGCACATAGGTTGCATGGAAATTGGCACAATGCCTGATCTTTTTATCATATACACTCATGAATATTCCGAACATTGCTAAAGGGGTCAACTGACCTCCTGTAAACTTCAGATAACCCAAGGACGCCAGACTCCTCTACCAAGTGACGGAGCCACAGATACCACACCTATCCAAACACAGATGAGTACGATGCCATATCATTATCATCTCATCGGAAGTTCCCTTGCATGGGAGCATAATTGCTGCCCTGTCTTCCAAACGTAGGCCCCTGGCGCAACGCCACAACCTTCTTGAACGCAGCCCAGCCCAACAATCCAACAGTACCAATAATGAAAGCCCATACTATGATCTTGTCTTTGTTGCTGTCACGTTGAAAGCACATAGTCGTGACGTCCTCTTCTGTCGCGTCCTTACAGAAGTCAATGCCCTGCTTGAGACAAAAGGCCTTGGTACATTCGGAGCATGATTTCGATTTCGAGCGTGGCTCGAGATGAGGAGTCGAGAAATCGAGAACGGCGCGACGAAGCTGGGATGAGGATGTTTCGCCTTTGGGCCCGAGAGGGATAATGGTGCTGTTCTTAAAGCATGTGCATTTACAGAAGGTTGGCGCGGCTGGAATGTGTCAGCTCTGTTCAGTGTAGATACCCGTTATACTAACACGCTGCGGCAAGCGAGACCAAAGCTCCTAGCAGGAGGATAAACAGAGATATTCGTGCCATTACGGCTAATTTGGGCTGTAGATAATGTCTTATCGATCATGGAGGTCGCACGTCAATCACTTGAGGCTATCGATAGTTGACAACAAGTGGGCCAAATCAGAGTATCCACTTCAGCCTCGTAAACTCCCATTGGCCAATAGAACCACGCTGTAAAAAGTTCCATATTGAAGTCGGTCTCTAACCGTCCCATCATCACGACTTCTTTCGGCTTTCTCTCAGTCCGCCGATTCGTCACGTCAAAATGCCTCGAATACCGCGGGTAGGGGCTCTAGCCTCTCTTCCATCGACAGTCGTCCCCGTCAACCGAGTCCCCTTCGTTGCCCGCGTCGCCTTCTCAACAACCCCCGTCCACGCAGCTGGTCGCAAGGCCGAATGGCTCCGAGGTAAGCTGTGGAAGGGTGAAGCTCCTGGAGGCGATGATCCTTATCAAGAGAGAGTGGAACCAGAACAGGCATCAAACTTGCCAGAGGAGGCCTTGGATCTGTCAAATGTCGACCGCAGACCCTACCCTGTGCGCACCACTCGTCTCGTGCTACCTCCAAGCCATTCCGAAGCCATGACCGAGAAGGAAGTCGAGTCTGTCGACACTGAATATACGCCCGCGACTTCAATTGATGATCTGGGGGAGATTTCACCCGTCAAGACATGGTGGGACCAACCAGGTCACTGGGGTGAGGAGAGCGAATTCCAAGGCTTCGGCAGCGCAAACCGAGTAGAGGATCAAGCAGTTATGGAGATTTACGTACGTCAAGCTCTGGTCGAGTCACTTTCATACCAGCAGCGAGGACTTCTTGAGGAATATGCGGTAAAGAAGTGGCCTTTTGGTGACAGGGCCCACCTGGACCGAACATTGTCTGTGGGAATTCGATTTAAGGATGGAAAGCCTCTTCTCAGCACTCATTGGAGTGTTGTCACTGAGAAGTTGAAGAATGTCAGGCCCGGAGAGGTTGAGGAAAAGGTTGAGATTTCTCCTGAGGAGGCTCAGCAGATGGTTAATGCTCTGGACCCCTCATGGAAGACCGCCACTCTTGACGATGACCACCTCAAGTTTGCTGTATGCGTCCCACCTCTTCCCAGATGTGATTTGTACTGACAATATGCAGATCCGCAAGCGTATCTACCAACTCACAGGCCATTTCATTCCCGACGTCAAGGTCGCCGCCGCCCGCACACCACAAGAGCTCATCACTGTAGCCCTAACATTCGCCAAGCGGGGCAAGAAGCTCGCCGAGGTTCTTGAGGATCAGAAGGCCCTGTTCGCACTTCCTAACGTCAAGGTGCACAACAGGAGAGTCACACCTATTGACCGTGAGGTTGCTGTTGGTCGCTGGAAGATTATTGAGGAGGAGCTGCAAAAGCGAGATCTGCCTGTTACTGGCACAGGGAAATATGGGAAGAATAAGGAAAGGGATTGGCTGACTGGTAAGGCTTAAAAGTTCATGTGAGGTGTATGAACAGAGGTGATGTATGACTGTATATCTGTACATGTATAATAGACGAACAAAGAAATCTTGCATCACTGTTGCTATTAATGTGATGCGGTGCTGACCAACTATACCTTTCTCGAGATAACTACGCACACAGCCAACATCCTCAACTTCTATCATTGCATAGAAACGATTTTGAAGCACTTTCTGCAGCGCCTCTTCAGCATTCCTACATGAGGAAAGACCATGTATCAGCGTAGCACAAGCATATAGCATAAAAGTCGTAAAGATGGTTACTTATTTGAACTTGCTCATTCATGCAGGTACAACCATGCTTGAGCATCTTGTCTCATTCTTTATGCAACTAATTTACAGGTATTTATTCTTGCGTAGCCACTCCTTGACATCCTCCTTATCCCTTGCGAGCCAGTTTTGCTTGGCGGTCATAGAATCAAGACTTTGGGCCAGCTCAAGGTCGAATCCCTTGGTGCCCTTCTGCTCAAAGAAAGTCTTCACATCGGAAATCTGGTCCTTCTGTGTGAGAGAGCTTGTAGAAATGGCGACCATATCGCCAAGGAGTGACATGCCAGGTGGGAGTCGCTTGGTGAGAACGTCCCAGTTGTCCTTGACCCATCCCCAAAGAGCCAAGATACCCTCCTTGTGAGCGCGGAGACCGCTGAGAGGCATATAGATATCCTGGGTCTTGACATTATCGCTCAGAGTGTACTCCAGAGTTCGCTTGATAAGAGCAGCATCCTTTGCAAAACCAAGTGACCGGAGAGCAGTGTTTCGCTCACTGCTTTGCTTGGCAGTCTCATATTCTTTCAAAATATCATTATACTCCTTCTCGCCTCCATATGTAACCACAACAGCGAAAACACTAGGTCGCAAGTTGGGCTGTACGGCATCTCGATCACCATTGATGAACTTCTCGAACAAGTCGAAAGCGGCCTTCTTGGTAGGCTCGTCCTCGACAATGGCGGCCTTGCCGAACATAAGGGCCTTCATTCTTTGGGCAGTGAAGTCATCCTTGTCAGAAATATCCCAACCGATCTCGTTAGCCTTCTTGCTGACCAGATCCCTCTGGAAAGTCTTGAGAGCCTCATTGACATTATCATCTTCAAATATCCAAGCATCACGGAGAGATCCGACACGGAGAGTGATCTCATCCCAGACAATGAACTCGTCTTCGGAGTCAAATTCTTGGAGGAGCGACAGCAAGCCAGATGTCTTCTGGTAACCAGCAGCGGCAAGGGCACCGGCATCTGCAATCATTCCGGCCCTATCTTCAACACCCAAGAGACCTGCCTTGGCGTTTTGACCAAGCTTTTGAAGTCGCTCGCTAGTATAAGATGTACGGTAGATACCAGAATGGCCAGAGTTGATCTTGTAGAAGTCAAAGTCAGGCACCTTGAAGTCGGCCTCACGTGTGTTGAGTGCCAGATCTTCCTGGATACCGTCCTTAGTTCGAAGGTTGAGGAAGACGGGGTAAAGGACTTCATCCTCCTCAGGCTTGACATCGGCCGTTCTAAGGAACCGGTTCTGCTTGACATGGATTGTGCCCTTGCCTTCGTCTTCTGTGACTGCTACGACTGGGTAACCGACCTTCTTGGTCCAGATGTCAGCAACGCGCTCAACATCCTTACCACTGGCCTCACTGAGAGCGGCCCAAAGGTCCGTGGTCTCAGTGTTGCTGTATGCATGTCTATCGAGGTAGATTCGGATACCCTTCAGAAAGACGTCCTCGCCCAAGTATTTTGAGATCATGCGCAGGACACAAGAACCCTTCTCATATGAGATAGCATCGAAGATTTGGTTGACCTCATCAGCACGCTTGACAGGCACTTCAATAGGGTGAGAGCTGCGCAGAGAGTCGAGACCGAGAGCAGATCGGAGATCCTCAGTAACATAACCCTCCCAAATCCTCCACTCGGGGTAGAAGGCGTTAGAAGAATACCAAGACATCCATGTTGCAAAACCTTCCTTGAGCCACAGGCCATCCCAGAAGTCCATTGTGACCAAGTTGCCGAACCATTGATGAGCCAGTTCATGTTGAACGACCTCGGCCACGCGCTTCTTGGTGACGGCGCTGCTGGTCTTTTCATCCAATAGAAGATCAACGACTCGATATGTGATGAGACCCCAGTTCTCCATGGCTCCAGCAGCAAAGTCAGGCACAGCAACCATGTCCATCTTGGGAAGAGGATATTGGCTGCCAAATTGCTGCTCGTAGAACTCGAGTGTTCGAGCAGCTAGCTCGGCGGAAAAGACGGCATGGTCAAGGTCTTGATCGGGAGTACACCACACTCGGATAGGGACTCGAAAGTTGTTGGTCTCGTAGTGCTTGAGGTCACCAATGACGAAAGCCAGAAGGTAGGTAGACATGATGGGAGTCTTGTTATAAGTAATGGCCTTGCGCTTCTTGCCTGTAACCTTGGAGTCGACTTCTTTCTCAGAAGCGACATCCATGTTACCCAAGCATACCAGATCCTTGTCAGCAATGAGTGTTACGGTGAATGTCGCTTTCAGAGCTGGCTCGTCCAGGCAAGGAAATGCGCGGCGAGCATCGGTGGCCTCGAACTGGGTGGTAGCAAGGTATTTGGTGTTGCCATCTTCGTCCTTGTATGATGACCTGTAGAAACCTGCCATGTCATCGTTGAGAGTACCGGTGAAACGTTGAGTTAACCTCGCCTTTTGGCCAGCGGGAATCGTCTTATCGAAGGTAACGGTGGTGGTTTGGGTGTCCTTGTTGTAATCGAGGGTAGGCGAGGAGCTAATAGTGGCACCATTGGCTTCAACAAGTGTCTCGTGGATATCAATTTCGACCGTGTTCAGGGCAATAGAGGTTGAATCTTCGACGACATCGAAGTCGATGATGACGGTACCTTCATACTTGAAGGTCTCGAAGTTTGGCTCGAGGGTGAGATCGTAATGCAGAGGCTTGACATTTTTGGGAAGCACTTCGCGTCCACGACGAATGTCGAGACTCGCGCTAGCGACATCGTTTCCGTTGCGATACATGGCTCGTCGACAAGAGCAGTTACGCTGCTGCTGACGAGGGACGAGAGAAGAGACTTTTGAGTTGTGGAGAGGTTGAGTGAGAACCGATCGAGAGGAAGAAGCTGTGGTAAAGGTAGAGGAGAGAAAGTAATGTAATTGAGAGCGGTGAAGAGGTTGATATGGTGTTGTTATAGAAGGAGCTGACCCGTAAGTTGAGGCTCTAGCTCTTGAGCTGATGCGGGGGAGGGGTCCTGAATGGAAGGTGCGACGGATCATCGGCAGGTCGGCATCGTAACCTCCGGGCTTCGTCAGCGCTGAACGACCTGGAGGAGCAGCGGGAGCAGGAGTAGGAGCACTGAACGGCAGGCAAAGAGCCCGCCGCATTGAAGATATCAATGAATTCTTCATAGTCACCAGCAAAGCGAAAATAATCTCATTGCACCCTGAAAATGGAAACAGGGTTGCAATTGCCCTCGAAGAAACACATTGAGTGTGATTCGGAAGATTTCGTGCAGACTGGACCACACCCTTGGATAAAAAAGCTTGGGCCATGCATATTAATCGCTAACGAGCACTAAAATAGATTGGTCAAGTCATCAAATTCTCGTCTCAACTGAGACCTCTTCATCATCATTTACCTAAAACTTTAAGACTTTAGTCCCAAGTGACAAAAAGACTTAGTTGAGTTTACCTGAATTTACTGCAGTTCAGTATAAACTTGGCCGACCCTTCAACTACCTATAGCAGTTTATTTCTGCAAGACTATCATGGATGTCTTTTAACCCACCCTAAGGCCTACTAACAGAGCAGTCATGATACGCTTATTATCACAAGAGACGACGACACTATGTGGTGACATTACACATTCTTCGTTCAATTTTACACATAAGCCGGTATTATCAGATACCGAGTGCCTCCCTGCGACTCTTGCTATTCAGATCAAGATAAGGCGCTTCGCCAAGACTACAAACTCGATCTCCAGCTCTCGCTTCCTCATAGTCATATGTCGCGCAGTGGAAAGTTGATCTATTATCCCAAATCGCAAGATCATTCTTGCTCCAACGGTACCGGACCTGGGCATCGTGGTTCTGTGTCACTAGGTTGAAGAGGTACGCCAGTAGTGTATCGCTCTCATCTTTTGACAATCCATTAATGCGCTTGGTGAAGCCCTTGTTGACAAACACTGACTTCCAGCCTGTGACTGGGTTTGTTCGGATAAGAGGATGGACAGATGTGAGGTTCTCGCCTTGATTTAGAGGAGAGCCACGGATGCCCTTGCGGATTGGGTTGCCCAGGCGTCGTGCCTCGTCGTGGAAGAAGCTGGCATCGTGAGTCGCGGTCAATCCTTCGAGGAACTTCTTCATGGGGTCTGAGAGTCTATCGTAGACCTCATATCCGGATGCCCAAAGCTGTTCCAAATTAGCAAGATGTAGGTGGCCGAGAAGAACAGAACCAAGCAACACGGGTTGTTTGAACCTCTGAGTGGCAAAGACATACCGTATCACCACCTGTCTTAGGTAGAGTGTGTATCTTGAGCATAGCATAGTCTGAGGGTACCTTTTCAAAGGTGATATCGCTGTGCCACCCAGCAGATGCATATCGGCTTACATCGCTGAGCTGATGTGTCAAACCACCCCCCTTCTTCTGCTTCTCACTTGAGATAACACTGATCTGATCACCCAACTCACTACCCTCTTCAGTCAAAGGGTGCACATGCAGACCTGAGCTAGTAGGGCATCCAGCAACCTCTGTAAGCCGCAGCATAAATTCCTTCATCTCTTGAGGAGTGACATCCTGGTTCTTCAGAAAGACAACACCTCGCTGAGAAATAGTGACTGCAAGGTCACGGATGTGTCTCTCATCCCATTTCAAGAGGTCTCGAATTTGAAGACCGTTGTACTCACGGCCGATGACCGGGGTGACGTCAAGCTGAGGAATGTCATCAAGACTACCCGTGTAAGTCAAGGGTTCTGATAGACGTGGACGGCTTTGGACATCTCCGCCGACGATATTGCTAGAAACGGTCTCGGGCGCAGCAGAAGGCATGATGCAATATGTGCTTGAGTTTGAACAATATTTCTCAACTGATAAGAAAACGAGGGCCAACAGTGACAATTATGTGAAGCTGTATCCAAGCCGGAGACTCTTTCGGAGGATAACCACCCATTGATAAATAACAAGGGCCCAGCATGACGGGAATGAGTCTAACCAAGAATGGAATCTTCAGACCGTTACAGGCCAAACGTACAATGCCGAATCATTTCCCCCCGCAAAGACGACATCGGGACTAATGATGGCATGCTTGAGAGAGGAGAATTTCTCGGAGAATCTACCCCAGCTCTAACGAGGGGTTTGGACCAATCTTGTGGCCGTAATTTCTACAAGTGCCCTGTCAGGTGGTCACTGCATGATGCTCTGAGTTCCTAATCCACCTGTTGCATCTCACCTGGAGAACCCTTGGCGGATCATGGCCCTTGACTGTGAGAATTGAGTGTTACCAGATCTGGCTTCATGTCCTTATGGCGTGCGCGATCGAGCCACCCACCAAGGGGACTATTGTGTATACTACCTACCGAAAGAGTCTCCGACGATAAACTATATCCATGGTCAAACTGTAGATGTCTCTTATATATCTGACCGAGAACCCAAGTTTTGGGATCATTCCTCAGCGACAATCACCTCAATTGAGTCTCTTAATAGCTACTAAAACTCATTGAGTGAGATTCTTTGTTTACCATGGGTAATCCGGATATCGAGACGAGCTCGGCAGTTGCTCAGCGCGTGTCGGTGGAAATCACCAAGACGCAAGTCGGAGTTGGCCGAGAGCAATTGTCAGACGCTTTGCCGCCTCATGCCGACTACGAAGGCGGCCATCGGTGGGATCCCTCGGCTACATGGACTCCTGAAGAGGAGAGACGGGCTGTACGAAAGACTGACCTCAAGCTTTTGTCTTGGTTGTGTCTTATGGTATGTATTTTTACTCAATTGGTGATGAAATTGACTTACACGATATAGTTCTTTGGTCTGCAATTGGATCGAGGAAACATCTCGAACGCGCTCGCTGATGACCTCTTGACTGATCTCGGATTGACCACCGACGATTACAACAACGGAACAACCATCCAAGTCCTTTGCTTCTTGCTGGCTGAATTCCCAGTCCAATTCCTCACCAAGCGATATGGCTTCAAGCATGTTCTTCCCACGCTCATGGTCTGCTGGGGTCTTGTCTCAACCTTCCAAGCCTTCATGACTGGACGAGCTGCTTTTTACGTTACCCGTGCTCTGATCGGCACCTTTGAGGGTGGTTTCATCCCCGGTGTTATTCTCATGGCGACATATTTCTACACCTCGAAGGAGCTGTCTATTCGACTCGCCGCTTTCTGGTCAACTCTCAACATCGCCCGTGTCATCTCTGCTCTCCTTGCTGCTGGATTGATTGAGATGCGAGGCGTCAACGGCCACCCCGGTTGGTTTTGGCTTCTCCTCCTTGAAGGTCTTCTTACCGTGGTCATTGGTCTCGTCTCCATGGCCTATCTTCCTACTTCGCCTACCGGCACCAAGTCTCTCATCTGGCGAAAGTCTTGGTATACTGAGCGTGAGGAGGTCATCATGATCAACCGTATCCTTCGAGATGATCCTGCCAAGGGTCTCACGGCATTGAAGGAGCCTGCTACATGGAAGGATGTCAAGAACGCATGGTCAGACCCTTCGCTCTGGGGTCTTTACTTTATTGGTCTCGTTGCCTACATTCCTGCCGCGCCTGTTCAGGCTTATTTGACTCTTACACTTAAACGAGTTGGAAAGTTCAGTACCTTGGCTAGCAACCTGCTCACTGCACCATCCGCTGCACTCCAGATCATCACTATGCTTGCGCTGGCATACAGTTCTGAGTACTTTAACGAGAGGACGTTCCACTGTCTGTTCGGAGAGATCTGGTCACTTCCTCTTCTTACAGCGCTTCTCACTCTTCCTGATGAGGGCCGAGAATGGGGACGATTCTCTATCATTACTCTAATCTCTGGATATCCCTACTTCCATCCTCTGGTTTCTTCTTGGATTTCCGAGAACTCTTTTGATGTTAAGAAGCGAGCCATTGCTGCAGCTACATATAACGTCATCGTTCAAATGTGAGTTCCACCCTGGTCCGTTTAACAAACAAATACTAACAGAAAACAGGGGAAGCGTTACAAGCTCCCAGATCTACCGCAAATGGGATGCTCCTTACTACAAGAACGGTAACAAGGTGCTCATTTCGATCCTGTGCCTCTCTGTCGTGGCCTTCCTCGCCCAGCGATTCTGGCTCATCCACCTCAACAAGAAGAAGATCGAACAGTGGGAACAGATGACACCGGAGCAGAAGCTCGAATATCAGACGGACAAGGAACAGCGAGAGATTGATGGAAACAAGCGACTTGATTTCCGCTTTGCTTACTGAGAGGATGACTAGGAGTGTTGTGGTGATTGGGTCGAGTTAGTATTCTTCAGCATATGTATATGCTGTATATTAAGCAGTTGATTTCTTCAAGGCCTGAGAATGGTTACGTATTGGATATATTGCACACATTTATAGCAAGGTCTTCTGTGGTGCCACTGTTGTAAAACCCTTTTGTGACTGCGAGAACTGCCGTTCCACAGCAACGCTTTTTAGATTTAGAGTTCAAGTCGTTACTGGTTTCAGTCGCTATTCCCGCTGTCTTCGGCCAAGAATCCCAAACGCGGATGAAAATGCGAGCGCAATGACATTTTTTCGCGATTGCCTGGTCTTTATTAGTCATCAAATTAAGCATGTTTGAGGCATATCGCCAACTTTGTCTTAAAGCTTAATTCCTATCCAATTCCTCTCATTTTATCTCAACTGCCTCATCTCACGCATTTCTCATTCTTAAAAACATCATTCTTGAATAAAAATAGTCAAAATGGGCGTCATCGGACTCACTGCCAGCGGCCTCGTCGGCGCTTTGCACAGCTACATCCTGGTTCTGGAGATGTTTCTTTGGACGAAGCCTCGTGGAAGAAAGGCTTTCAGACTCACACCCGAATTCGCTGAGCAGACCAAGACAATGGCTGCCAATCAGGGCCTCTACAACGGCTTCTTGTCCGCTGGACTGATTTGGTCGCTTCTTCACCCAAATACTGAGTTCTCGAAGCAGCTTCAGATCTTCTTCAACGGCTGTGTCTTGGTTGCGGGTGCATATGGCGGTCTCACCGCCAATAAGAAGATTCTCTATATCCAAGCCGCTCCCGCGGCTCTTTCTCTTGGACTTGTTCTGTTGGATATGTAGAGCGTTATTGTGAAAGTATGGATTCGGCCCCTAGGCTTTGGTAATATTTGTCCGCTGACATTCTGATAGTATGACTTATATACAGTTTATTGAGCTTGAATCGTTTGTTTATCCAGCTATTTTCTAGTGAATATGTGAGTGCCCAGCATTGCAAAAGTATGGCGTCATTATGTCTTGGGCCAGCAAATGCTTTGTTGCTGTTCAATACCAGCTTGTTGTTTTATTACTACCTTCAGTATCTAATGCGAAGCGAACTTCCACTGTGTTGTGACCATGGACGGCTCTCTTATGGGGACCCAGCGACTCTTTTAGCAAGCGCATGCCTAACTTCACACCTGCAAGCTCACTATCGAACAAGCACAGGCGATCGTGTCTTTATGGTGCCTCTTGGGGACTGGTACAACAAGTTTGATATGCTCATTTTATCCGAGGTTCAGCTGCAATTCCCCTTGCTCAAGCCGAATCATCAAACTCTTTCTGATGAGTGCGATTCATTGCTCGTCCAGTCAACTGTTTCAATACAGTGGCTGATCAGCATTCTCGTCCCAGCCTAGACATATGCCGCCGACAGCCATGGCGAGGTTCCGAAGTGAAAGTAAAGGTGTGGACTGTGGCCGCTCATCAGTGTGACCTTAAGGCGCCATCGCAAGAAGCCTCTTGACGGGATGCTCGGCGAAGCTTTGAAGGAGTCGGCTGATGTTGGCCGGGCATTGTGCTAACAAAGGCGAAGTCCTGATTTTGTCGACTTGCTCTCCCTCTCCCGTGCTGGTAGCAACACCCGAATTGGTGTTATCGACACTTGCCGTCAGATAGGTTTACGTGGGCGATGTTGCGAGTTCTTCAATGTTTCACCCGCTGGGCTTCTCAGGGCCTCGCGAGAACCCTTCAAGGCTGTAGACTGATATTGAAGTTCACGTATGCGCTACCACGAACATGTATGGCGTGAGGTTTGGCTGGTGTGGTCCAGTTCCACAACGACACAGTATATGCTGTGGCGGTATGTTACTAAAAGTCATGCCTTGGATGGTCTGCTAATCATTTACAGAACACGTTCGTGCCATCGAGGTCGGTGCTCATGTATTCCACTTCGTGGAACGAGAAGTGACTGGGAGTTATACCTAGGATACTTACATGGACTCCAGACGACGGGGCAGCATTAATGGCTTCAATACTCACATGTTGCCCAGAAGTTAACATCTGTCGTTGGTATTGGAGACTAATGGGAATGTGCCATCTCAGAGATCTTGTATGTTGGATACTCTCCTTACAACTGAATGATGTCTGACCCGAACTCTAGATTTCCTGCATGATGACCATCAGCAGAGACCGCATCCTTTCCAAATACAAGCTCCATCAACTCAAGACCATTGACAACTGTCGTCCAGGCTGTTGAGAGAAGCTGGTCTTGACTCTCTTGACTCTCTTGACTCTCTTGACCCTTCAACTGATAACCGAATCACTATATGAACGTTCCCTTCAACAACCCTTCACTGAATTCTGTGTATTCCCCCCCAAGGCTGGTGTCATCATCAAGGCCTAAGGCCCCTGCCATATACGAGATTCTTGAGCCTGAGGACTTGGTCTATCAAAGTTTGTTGTGTCACTCTTTGGATTGATGTTGCAGAATTCAACCGTGCAAATAGTAAGTCATGATGTGGCAATAATATGATATTCGAAGAGGCTAACCAATTCCGCAGTGTGCACCCAACTTCTCGACTCAATGGCTGGGATGCTATCAAAAGTCGTGTCGGTCAGCTCGATCTTGAAACGACCGATTAGATCAAGGAAATGTGAGTGATGCTATCGCACATTGGAGACTCAGTGAACAGTCAGATATCCTTGTAGCAATGTCAACATCAAGCATACGGGCGGCCTCAGTACCATGACTCGATAAGGGAGATGCTCTGATCAGATCGTTTTACCTCCAGTCGACGACTCATAGTAAGGTACATGGAACGGCATAGGAGAGCAAGAAAGACTTGGAATTCGGGGTCTGTTGAACTAGCACGCGACTTATGGCTACAATAGGCAAAAAGCTACTGGATCCGTTGTTTTCTGCCAATTCGACACCATGTTTACCAACCGAACCAACCCGTAACATGATGTGACATTGGTCGGTGAAGTTCACCTCCATGGAAATGCTTCCACCTCTGAAATCAGGGTCTACCAGGAAGTTTTAGCTGAGTCCGTTTGTTAGAAGACCCCAAGAGCTTACTCTTCAGCTCTAGTCTCGATTTCCGAAAACAAGGAATTGGTCACTGGGGGTTGCCGACTCGGCAGGCATTTTGGCCGACAAATCTCTCCGCATGACCCCAAATATACAACGGCTAATTGTACCTTTCACAGTTTCGCGGGGTTGAGGCTACACTATATAATGTATCCAAGTTGTCGAATATCACATCCGTCAGAACCGAGATCACAAATTGACAACGGCTATGCGGCACCTGAAGGTCGTCATAGTTATGCACCCATCGCCCGGCTTTAATGAAATACCCAGAAACTCAATTCTTAATCCCTCATTGTTTATTGTACATCTTCACGGAAATTGTGTTATTGGTGACAGAATCATCCTGGCACGCAACCCTCTAAGAATTGCTTCTAGGCTCTAGCGATGCAGATCTGCCTTCCGGATCACACGGGAGCTTCTGGAAAATAACGCTCAAGAGTCACAGGAAGTCGGTCAATATTCATATTCGCGAACGCGAGGTTGCAGTGAACGGGTTGCAACGCTACAAAGATGAGAGCTATCCGTAAAAGGCAGTATGCTATGCGCTCATAGAAAATGCGAAAAGCAATAAATAACAGCTCGTTGCGCCTGGAAAGAAAGTGTTGGAGTGTGTGTTTGCATCCTGTTCTCAAGACAAGTGTGTACACATAGATCTCGTGACCCTAATTATCCTCTATACCATCATAATCTGCTTGAACGATATCATCAATGTCTAAACTATTCCGTCGTCGCAAGAACAACAACGATGACCTGGAATCCAACGCTGGCCGGCGAGCCTCCCGCGCTTCTAGGGGCGGAAGAGCCGCCAGCATTGTAGACGATAGTCTCGGCGAGTATCCTGCCCTGGATCACTACATCAGCAACTATCGCGAAGATCGTCGTCGCGCAACTGATGATCGTGATGGGAAGGTCAAGAAGAAGCATTGGTGGCAGTTTGGCAGTGGTGTCGATGCTCAGGAGGAGCCTCCTGCTAAGAAGGGTACTCCTGATGCTTGGCTTGAGACGGATCTCACGACTGGCCTTGCGTCGGATGAAGTTGAGAGACGAAGGCAGGTAACAGGATGGAACGAATTGGTTTCTGAGAAGGAGAATATGTTTGAAAAGTTCCTTAGTTTCTTTACTGGTCCAATTCTTTATGGTAAGCCATTCTGCCGTCCCTCTGAGGGGCTCACTTACTGATCATCGCATTGCAGTTATGGAGGTCGCGGCCCTTCTCGCAGTCGGTCTCGGGGATTGGGTGGATTTCGGTGTCATCGTCGGTATTCTTATGCTCAACGCCTTCGTCGGGTTCTACCAGGAGAAGCAGGCCGCAGATGTTGTTGCTAGTCTCAAGGGTGATATCGCAATGCGATGCACAGTCATACGCGACAGCAACGAACAAGAAATTTTGGCACGAGAACTCGTTCCAGGAGACATCGTAAGTGGTTCCTTCTTGAAACCATCAGACTTGCTGATTAATGTCCTAGCTCATTGTTCAAGAAGGCGGTACCGTCGCTGCAGATGCTCGTCTTATTTGCGACTATACACGTCCCGAAGACTTTGAATTGTACAAACGTCTCCGAGCCGAAGATAAACTCGACCGTAGCGACGAGGAAGATGAATTTGCTGATGGTGCAGACAAAGAACAAGATCATGACACATCGACAGAACATGATGCCCATCAACACAGTCATGAGCAGGAGCCACACGACTATCGAAGCCGTCCTCTCGCAGCCATTGATCAGTCTGCTATTACTGGCGAGTCGCTTGCTGTCGAGAAGTATCTTGGCGATATGGTCTACTATACTACTGGCTGCAAAAGAGGCAAGGCCTTTGCCCTTGTTCAAACCACTGCTAAAGAGTCTTTCGTCGGCCGCACTGCAGACCTTGTGCAGGGAGCCAAGGATCAAGGCCACTTCAAGGCTATCATGAACAACATTGGAACCTCGCTTCTCGTTCTCGTTATGTTCTGGATCCTCATAGCCTGGATCGGAGGATTCTTCCACCACATTGGAATGACGGAGCCTGGATCGCAGAATCTTCTTCATTATGCTCTTGTTCTCCTCATCATTGGTACGTCCCAAATAAACCCTAACTCCATTATCACAGAGTAAATTGGCTAACAGTCGATCCAAAGGTGTTCCCGTTGGTCTTCCAGTGGTGACAACCACGACCCTCGCCGTTGGAGCAGCCTATCTCGCCAAGCAAAAAGCCATTGTTCAAAAGCTTACCGCTATTGAATCTCTTGCTGGCGTCGACATTCTCTGTTCTGACAAGACTGGCACATTGACTGCAAACAAGCTGTCGATTCGCGATCCTTGGCTGGCAGAAGGCCAGGATGTTAATTGGATGATGGCAGTCGCAGCTCTGGCTTCTAGTCACAATCTCAGAACATTAGACCCAATCGACAAAGTCACCATCCTTACTCTCAAGCGTTACCCCGAAGCGCGAGAGATTCTCAAGCAGGGATGGGTGACCGAGTCGTTCACGCCTTTCGACCCCGTCTCTAAACGCATCACTGCGGTTTGCCGCCTCGGGAATGACAAGTTCTGGTGTGTCAAGGGAGCCCCTAAAGCGGTACTGAAACTGGCTTCAGGCTCGGAGGATGAAAGCCGAATCTACAAAGAAAAAGCCCAGGATTTTGCCCGAAGAGGATTCCGTTCGCTTGGTGTCGCTTACAAAAAGAACGATGGTCCCTGGGTTATTTTGGGTTTGCTATCCATGTTTGATCCTCCTCGAGAGGACACAGCCCAGACAATCATCGAGGCAGGTCATCTTGGAGTCCCTGTCAAGATGTTGACGGGAGATGCCATAGCCATTGCAAAGGAAACCTGCAAAATGCTGTCCCTCGGAACAAAAGTATATAACTCTGAGAGACTCATCCATGGCGGTCTATCCGGAAGTGTACAGCACGACTTCGTCGAGCGAGCAGATGGCTTTGCGGAAGTGTTCCCAGAGCATAAGTACACGGTCGTCGAAATGCTCCAGCAAAGAGGCCATCTCACGGCAATGACTGGTGACGGTGTTAACGATGCTCCTTCCCTGAAGAAAGCGGATTGTGGTATTGCTGTTGAGGGTGCTTCAGAAGCTGCCCAAGCTGCAGCAGATATCGTTTTCCTCGCTCCCGGCCTAAGCACCATCGTTTTGGCTATCAAAACCGCTCGGCAAATCTTCCAAAGAATGAAAGCGTATATTCAATACCGTATTGCGCTCTGTCTCCACCTGGAAATCTATTTGACGCTTTCCATGGTCATCATCAACGAAACCATTCGCGTCGACCTGATAGTATTTCTTGCACTTTTTGCGGATTTAGCAACGGTTGCAGTTGCTTACGATAATGCTCATTGGGAACCAAGACCTGTAGAGTGGCAATGTAAGTAGGTTTCATAATTTGGAAGTCGTAATTCTCCTCAATGGCTAGTGCTGTTTGGTTTTGGGGGAGCCTTCGCCGGTTGATGACAAAAGCTAACGCAATGACAGTACCGAAGATTGTAAGTTTTTAATACCTTTTGAGTCTTTGATAACTCCAGATCGGCATTTCAGAAGACGATTACCCTCGGCTGGTGATGCGTCGTGTTGAGGGAATGCCCTACCAGTTGATGACGAATGCTAACATTGTAACAGTGGGTTATGAGTGTGATTCTTGGGATCCTTCTAGCTCTCGCCACTTGGGTATTGAGGGGTGCTTTATTTCTACCCAATGGGGGCTTCGTTCAGAACTTCGGTTCCATTCAAGAGATCCTCTTCCTCGAAGTCGCCCTCACAGAGAACTGGCTCATCTTTGTCACACGAGGCGGAAAGACCTGGCCATCATGGCAACTCGTGTTTGCCATTCTTGGCGTCGATGTCCTAGCTACCCTGTTTTCCCTCTTTGGCTGGATGTCCGGTAGGGGCGAGATCTCCCACCCTGAGTCGAACTTCAAGCAGAGCAGCAATGGCTGGGTTGACATCGTGACTGTCGTGATAGTCTGGCTTTACTCTTTCGGTGTGACCGTTGTCATCGCTATCGTTTACTTCGTTCTCAATAAGCTGTCTTGGTTGGATAATCTCGGTAGGAAAGATCGCAAAAAGAAGGACACCAAGCTTGAGAACATTCTTGGCCACCTGCAGAAGCTTGCTATTGAGCATGAGGTTGACGAGAAGACTGGAAAGAGTAGATTTATGTTGGCGGAGAAGGTTGCTGATGAGGATGATGATATCTAGAGACTGCTGTGTTGTGGTGATGAAGGTCCATGAAGGTGTGAAGTTTATTGAGTTTGTTGAGTTTCTCGATAAAGACAAGGCTGGCAGTTTGATGTTTCATGGGTACCTGCTAGTCAGGTAGGTAGTTACTTCCGTCGAGGAAGAGTTTTTAGTTCTATACCTCTTTTTAGCAATATATCCTTCCCATATTCTGCCTGCCATTGCCTCACACTTGCCGTGCGAGGAAGACACATCTCCCATTGAGCATTAATAAACTCAGTTAAAATTTGACAAATATTATAAAACCCATAAATGGTCTAGAGTACACTACTAGATAATGATCATAGTTCGAACTACCTATGTTGTGATTATAATCATCTTCCGATTCTATTTAGTGTCCGAGTCGCGCCTGCCGAGAATTAACGTTCCTCCCAAGTTCTCCACTGGTAACCTGCCCAGCAGCTCCCTCCGTCCTCACAACAGGAGAGATTATCTGGGCATGATTTAGTGCCATAGGCAGAAGAAGCGCACACAAAACCGAAATCAAGATATTGACCGGTCGCTACGGCATTTTTCCAACCTCGATATTCCAACCTTCATACGAGTTCCCATATCTTTGACATATTGAAGCGCTAGACATTCACACCAAATTTACCTGAAGAAAGATGGCTACTCCATTGCTGTCTTTGTCTGAAGAAGATGCGTCCTGGAAGCGATGGGACGAAAACGTTGAAACCGTCTGGCCTACAGTCGCCGCTCCCTCGCTCCTACTGGTACTCGAAGTCCCTGCTCCTGTTGAGAAGGAGCCCATGGTCGAGCTTACCTGTTCGTTGCATTTGGTTACCTAAGTGGTTCATTTAAGCTAGTTCATGATACAGGGCAGGAACGACGAGCCAGGACTGACGCCCGCTGTAAGAGCCAGACTGTCTAAGCTCTAAAAGAGGAGAGGGGAACAGAGATGCTGGGGCAATCTCGTCGGAGAATGGCGGGGGAGCTACCGAGGCTTAGAAGGGCATCAAAATCCGGGGTAGACAGGGGTCCTGGAAGGCGAGATCACAACGGATCAGCACGTCATTTGCACCAAAAGTAGCACAGAAACAATTCACTTCTGCAGAGTCTTCTCATTTGCCGCACTTTCGTTCTTTTTCACTGGTCAATGGTGATCCTTCTGACTCCCATCTAGCAATTCTACCTCTGAGCCATGACCCCACCTCCACGACCTCCGAAAAACACTCCGAGTTCTCGTCAGAAGCTCGCGAGACGAGCCTGCGATTCATGCAAGATTCGAAAGATCCGCTGCTCAGAAACGCCCCCCTGTACAGCGTGTGAGGCATCAGGCATAGAATGTACCTTCAATCGTTCACAGGGGACGAGAGGGCCGCGAGGATTGAGACCAAGAACGCTGGATAAGATTGAGCGAAGACGCCAAGGGGATGGAGCAAAGAGCGATACCTCAAGTCCAGATCAAGCTATTGCCAAGAAGTCACCGTCACCTGTTGATGAAGTAGCTTGTTTACTTGACATTCTAGAGGTTTACTCTGAAAGACTGTACCCCATCTGGCCCATCGTCGATGCAACCGATCTAAGGAACAAAATTCGACAGAATCCCAGTGAAGGCGGTGCAGCGAGATGCCTTGCTAATGCTGTGGCTCTTGCTGCAATTGCTCAACTGAAACTGGACACTGCATGGCGACCCAGTGTAGAGGAAGCGGAAACAAGTGGGCTGAGTGAGAAGCTGGGCCTGTTGGATGCTTTAAGGATTTCCTTCTTCTTGCATATTTACCATGAGAACGCTTTGCCTGGAGGCACAAAGTCGCTTGTGTACTTGCGTGAAGCTATCACGCAGGCACAAATATTGAGGCTTGATCGTGAGTCTACATATCCTTCGCTATCAGAAGCCGACCAACATGTTTCGCGACGGATCCTCTGGCTACTGTTTGTCACTGAAAGGTAGGCATCTTGATTTGAGATGGATCTTTTGCTAATGCGTGTCGCTCAGAGGTGTTGCTCTATTGCACAAGCTCCCCATAGTTCTCAAGCCAAACATTCTCTTTCCTTGGTTCGGAGGGGCTGATGACCGTGCTGAAGTCCTCCCAGCGTTTCTGAAACTGGTCCATCTGTTCTGGGTCTTTGATCAATCTAACATCTTTGAGATACTTCGCAACATTGATGCGGACTCGGATATACCCAATATGGCTGCTGTCGCGCAGAATTGTCTGGAACTTCTGCAGCAAAAGCTACTCGACTCGGCTGATAATGACGACTGGGGTCCCATTAACGAGGTTCAACGAGCAGATATGTTTGTTACAAGACAGTGGATGCGTGCTGTGTTATGGCGAGCGGCTCTTCGATTTGGGATTGTCATACCCTCTATGAATCCCATTAATATTGCCAAAGACTTCTTGAGTCTCGTTTCTGAACTTCCAAAAGCTGCTCTTGAGTCTCATGGACCGACACTGGTGAGTCTCATTGTGGATCGAGTACAATATGATGCAAGCTTACAATCGGGGCAGGAATTCAAAACATTTGAGATTGCTACGGCAGTAATTGATGCAATCGCGAGCGATCACTCAATACAAAACGATCAATCTGGCCCAATACTCCATCAACTACGCGACATACTTTCGTCCTGTCGGGGAGGCAATCGTACTCTTCTCTCACTTCTCACAATACGAATGGACGCAATCTTCAATTCAGGGCGCATGCTGGAACCGGAGGGTGATTCAGTGGCGTTTGAAGCAAATCTAGCATCGACTTTTCAAGATACTGCCGAGCTTTTGACAGCACAACCGAACCTCACGATGCCAACGTATCAATTCATGGAGGGCCAAGCTTCTCAAATTTGCTGGCCACCTCTAGACCTCGGCTACTTGGTTCGATCGCCGTCGCCGCTTACTCGCATGCTACTGGAGTCGATGCCCCGCGATGTTGCTGAGCAGGACGAGGTCCAGCAGATAATTGAGACACCAACCTAAGTTTAGGTAAAGGATCGATGAGATTACGGTCTTGAGGCAAAATAAGGCCTAAATCCGCCCTAAAGTTGGAAGATTCTTCTATCGCTGGCTTATGGCGCAACGAGGACCCCGTATTGCGCCATTGTACCCTTGTTAAGCTACTGCAATTCCCCGCTGCAAGACATACAGATGGGGAAGGCAGAATCCCAGGTATGACAGCAAGACAGTCGGAATATCTGACTTGATGAAGCTCTATGACATTCGCCGTATGAGTCAACTTTTCAGTACCTCAAATTTGCCAACTCTACTCAATTTAACTCAACAAACAAGTCCCTCCCAATTGTTGGCGGCACTGATCCGTAGAACAATCAACAATCCTGTCAGTCATCCCCGCTCCGAATCAATCTCCGAAATATTCTCCGGCTACACAACCCCAATTCGGCGACGAGCCGTTTCCACCATTTTATACTGACCAGGTTGTAAAGAAACATTCACTTCGCGCAAATTTCCCATCACCAAGGTCTCATAAATCGTTAAAATGGCTTGGGCTGAACCTAGAAACACTGGCATGATCTACCGTCGTCTCGGTAGATCCGGTTTACATGTCTCTGCGATTGGTCTTGGTAGCTGGATGACCTATGGAGGTTACGCTCAAGATGAGGAGGCATTTGCTTGCATGAAGAAGGCTTACGACCTTGGAATCAACTTCTTTGACACAGCCGAGAACTATACCGCTGGCCAAGCTGAGATTGTCATGGGAAAGGCTATTAAGCACTTTGGGTGGAAGCGCAGCGATTTGGTCATTAGCACAAGTGAGTCCTCAAATGCGCCAAATATTCGAAGCTTTATGCTAATGCTTCTCAGAGATCAACTGGGGCGCCGTTAATGGAGAGATTCTCGTCAACAACCATGGGCTTTCGAGAAAGCACATTATCGAGGGTCTAGACGCCTCATTGGAGCGTCTCCAGCTCGACTATGTCGACATTGTCTACGCTCACCGGCCAGATAGACTGACTCCTATGGAAGAGACTGTCCGAGCCTTCAACTACCTGATTGACAACGGAAAGGTTTGCATAGCATTCGCCAAGCTTGATAGCAGCAGCGCTGACAAAGTGACCAGGCTTTCTACTGGGGTACATCAGAGTGGTCCGCTGATGAGATTGCCGAAGCTGTAAGTCACCATCACTTATATACAATCTGCCTGGATTCTCACAACAACAGGTCGGAATTGCTCGTGATCTAAGAATGATTGGACCTATCGCCGAGCAACCCTTTTACAACATCCTCGTCAGAGACAGAGTTGAAGGCCAATTCCAACGCCTATATGAGCGCACTGGCCTAGGCATCACCTCATTCTCCCCCCTGAAAATGGGCGTTCTCAGTGGAAAGTACAACGACATAGTTGACGGCAAGCCACCCAAAGACTCCCGTTTTGAAGCTAGCAAGGACAACTTCGCAGACTTCATGCGCGGCCGCATTGGCACTGATGACTGGAAGGAGGAGATCGACAAGGTTCGGCAGTTGAAGCCCATTGCTGATAAGCTGGGCATCAGCCAGGCTCAACTTGGTATTGCATGGTGTCTTAAGAATCATAATGTTACCAGTGTTATCACCGGTGCCAGCCGGCCTGAGCAGTTGGATGATACTGTTGCTTCGCTGAAGATTCTTGATAAGCTGACACCAGAGATTATGGAAGAGATTGACACTATTACGAAGAACAAGGTTGAGCTGGACCCTGCTAGACAGAGCTAGAGACTTTTAATCAAAATTCAAGAGAAATTTATCACATGAAGAGTATCGAACATTGAGGTCGTATTCGAAGCGTAGGCATTAAGGAAAAATTAAAATCGGAGAGTATATATAAAACTATCACATGTTGTATTCATGGCGCAGTCTCTTGCGACAGTCGTAAGAGCATTCGACCCTATAGAGATACATTTTTGTGTCGGACCTTTCGGAAGACATGTACCTAGTTCTCCCTCGATCCCTTTATTGTTATTCTGGTCAGAAAGTCGCAGATTCATTCATTAATGGGTAATTCTTTATTAATGTCATTGTAGTGAAGAACTCGGTTGTATTTTCACATCGTATATATGCTTAGTCAGCTCAATAGTCCTCGGAGTTCCTCGCGTCTTCTATCCATGATATTGTATTGAATATATGCCCCTGATGTGACGGATAGATAGAGTCAACTGTTTTAGTAGTTGTTAATGAAAGCCTATAAATCGAACTCTAATCAATATCTACAAGATCCCCTGAACTACTGAGATCCGCTCAACAAGGTTCAGTCTTCGGTAACCAACTGCCGTAGACGGCAGATCGCACTTTGTCAATTTGCGACATTATGAATCATGATACGACTCCGGTCCAAGAGAAGTCCGAACTACGAGAGTAAGGAGATAAACTCGGGCTCGCGCTTTTCGCTTCACTATCAGCGATACAACCCTAAATTGTCTCGCAACGGGGGCTCTTGAGGTCTGTTAACTTATTCTCGTATTTGACAGCCTCTGATTGGTTCGCGACGACTTGATGGGGGCCGTCCGCCCCGAGCCGGAGACCCTCTTACCCGTTACAGTAAAAGCACTTACCGGATATGGTAAAAGTCTCGACCGACACCAAATGTAAAGTCCGCGATAGCATCATCGACGACGGCCCAAGATGTGGATGGTAGGAGTTAACGAAATGTCCGAGCAATTAAATGCTTCCTACTCAAAGCTAGTAGTGAGGACTCAAGTATAAAGATGTCGAGATGTCTTCCCTTTGGAGAAGTATCTCATTATCATCACATTCATCAACTTCACTCAGCAATTACTACCACTTTGATATACATAAATCTTCCAAATCTCAGATACTAAGATGTCTCAACAATACGCCAAGGACCAGTCCGAGGGCTTTGTCAACAAGATTGAGCGAGTTGCCATCATTGGTGTAAGTATCACATTCTTCTATCGTCTAATCAATGACTAACATGCTACAGGCTGGTGGAAGTGTTGGCAAGTACTTGGCCAGGTATCTCATCGCGACAGGCAAGCATACAGTAACTGCCGTCACCCGTAAAGGCAGCACTAGCAAGGTCCCTGAAGGCGCCCGCACTGTCACTGTCGACTACGATGATGAGAACTCCATCGTTGAGGCACTTCGAGGTCAACAATTCCTCGCAATCTCTCTCTCAGTATCCGCAGCCCCTGGTACCCAAGAGAAGATCATTGGAGCAGCCGCCAAGGCAGGTGTTCCATGGATCATGCCCAATTGTTACGGCATCGACATCACCAACAAGTCACTCGCCGAGGAGAACTTGACTGGTGGAAGTGTGTTCCCAGGAATCAATGCC
The DNA here is from genome assembly GCF_013085055.1 of Fusarium oxysporum Fo47. NCBI lineage: Eukaryota > Fungi > Ascomycota > Sordariomycetes > Hypocreales > Nectriaceae > Fusarium > Fusarium oxysporum. Next base: position 1,684,590 of record NC_072845.1, read on the forward strand.
GTCGAGGAAAATGGTGTATCTTCATGGATTGCTATGTGCTGTTCCTTCTGGTACGAGTTCTCTCTGGCTCAAGGTCCTGAATGGTATGGCTTCGACTTGACCGGCGACAAGAAAAAGGTTACGTTCTACGATGATGGCAACACCCGGATCAACAGTTCAACCTGGGATCAGTGTGGTCGAGCTTTCGCAGCTCTTCTGAGCTTGAGGGTTATTCCTGACGATGAGGACGACAAGTCACCTACCATCTCCCAGTGGCGTAACAAGCCCCTCTACATCTCCAGCTTTCTCATCTCTCAGCGAGAGATGCTCGACAGTTTCCAACGAATTACCGGTACTACAGATAAGGACTGGGAGATTGAGTATGAAGGTTCCCAGGAGCGCTGGCAGCGAGGCATGGATCTTCTTAAGAAGGGGGATCGTTCTGGCTTTGGACTCGCTATGTATGCTCGAACGTTCTATCCCAACGGTGATGGAAACTTTGAAGCTAAGCATGGCCTTGCGAATGAGGCTTTGGGTCTACCTAAAGAAGATGTGGATGAGGCCAATAAGAGGGCTTTGAAGATGGTTGAGGACAACTACAACTACTTCGTGAACCGAAATCATTAAGGGTGCAGTGGAACAATAAGAAGGAATTAGCATTGAATGTATAAGAAGATTTGGTAAACTGGACTTTCTAGACAAACAAGCAACATGATCACTCACGCATAACTGCTCCCCAATGTCTGCATGAGTGATAAAAAGGAAGAGATGCTCCAACGAGCAAAAGAATGGTCCCGCTCGGGCTCGAACCGAGGACCTTCTCGGTGTAAACGAGATGCCATAACCAACTAGGCCACGAGACCAATGGAGATGCCTGGAGAGAACAGATTTGGGTCTAAGTTTGCGGAGTTGTGAGCGGTGAGAGAAAAAGAGACACGAATCCTATCCGATCCGCAAAAATGTGGTTCCGCCCGGGATCGAACCGGGGACCTTCTCGGTGTTAACGAGATGCCATAACCAACTAGACCACGGAACCTGAGCTGATGAGATGAGATCTCCGGCGAATTGTGTGAACGGAGGGCCTAGGAATGTCTATACACTCGCGCAATGCTGGAGTCCAGTGTTGAACGATGGAGAGTCTCGAGGAACCACCAGCCTATGTGTATATGAAGCATAAGAGGTTTGAATTTAGGCCCAGGGTTTTGCGAGAGTCTACAAATGACTCGTTCCTTCGAAATCATGTCGAATGTGTTGGAAGCTCCCCTATGCTCAAATATCTGTAAACCTTTTGCAAATACAGTGTTCTAGAATCCTCAGCTTCATGCTCTACAGCTCATTCAATATCAAAGAGTTACGCCTCGAGTGACAGAGCATTACAGATCTAACTTATGTGACTTAAAATTCTCGAGCTATATCAGTTATTACCCTGTGGAATTTTCAACCAGTCGTGATTGGCTTTGTTGCCTGTTCCTCGATCCTTCAAGGGTTTAAATCTGTTGCACCCGCTATTTCTTCTCGTGCTATCTCAGGATCGACTTTCTTTTACTATATCTATGCGCACTCTTGATAATCGATCAATGCTCTCAATTGAGAATTTTATGTCTCAAGGATTGTGGCTTGGTAATTGACAGGCTTTGGAAGCTATGGCGTGCACCTCCCGCCTTGGCGGCTCTTGGCGATGCGATTTGGAGCAGAGCCTCAATATCAGAAGTCGAATTTAGATATGGACTTGATATTAGCTATCTATCAAAACAGTTTAATTGGTTACTTTTGAGTTACCGTTATCTGTAAACATACCCAATTTGACGGACTTTGCCAGGAACAACGAGAATCCTAGAGCTTATTTATCAACGTCATCACCAACAACGTCTCATCACTTGCAACTTAGACAGCATCTAACGATCAGTTCATCTTGGGCGGTCCGTGTTAAGATGCCGAAGATTCCACTTTGTTCGAGTCGCTTTAGTTCGGTCTCCAAAACAATAGCGACTTGGTGCTCTCATCTCAAACCCAACGGTCAAGCTCCGAAAGCAAAGTGGAACGTTGTGAATATTCATTACTCAACACAAATCCAAACAGCCGGAGAAAAGCCTGGGGAAAAGTAAAACCCCTCAGGGTCGCGGGGTCATATCGCGGAGTGCCTTGCAAAATCTGTATAACTGGTCATCTTGTCATATTCCAAAACGTAATAAAAATCATTTCTCCAGAGTCGTCAATACGGGGATTTGAAACTCAGAAGTGAAGCTTTTTTCTCTCGCCACTAGGCTCCAATTTAATATTCCCACATGGCACGGCAACCCCGTCGAGAAGCCGGTCGATGCCGGTCCTGAGAGTTATAATTCCCTGATAAAGGCCGTGATAGCTATGCATTTATGCAATATCTGCCGGTTCGGCCGGTCGACTCGGTTAAGACGGATGAGTTAGCAGACAGCACGGACCAGACTATGTTCAGAGAGCCGCAATTTGATTATCTGCCTTATTCATGAACAATATCCAAAAGTCACCAAGCTGGGGGAACATCTCCACTGAAATGGGCCGCAAAGATAGACCAGCTCAAGGTTCTCCTCACCCTGTTAGAGTTATTCTCCAGAGGTCTCCTGATTTTTATCTCCAACTGTTCCTTTAATTGGGGTAATTTAGCTAGGGAGCCGCACATCCGTTCATGGGGGAGCTAGATTCATTCCAGTCTGACCATAACAACGTGTTTCAAACCAATTAAAAAGAGTTGGAGAGATGACATGCCTAAAGAAGGGCGCATAGGAGAAGGAAATTTTGTTTGAGACTAAAAGGCCGCTGATTCCGGAGCGTGGACTTGGCTTTGGGAGTGTCGGCTCCGAAGCGCGCTATTGTTGCAAGCCTAGACTTCAGCTTTGAAGGTCCCCATAAGGACGGGTACTGTACAGAGGGGACATGATAAGACAGGCCCTGTAATCATTAGACGAGCGCTGTAAAAGATTGCATTACCTGCAGGAGTACAGCTGTCTTGGGCAGTTAATTGCTTATGCAGTTCATCAACTTACAATGGATTCCATACCACGAATGACTTCTAGAACATGAGTCGAACTCATCACTCAAAAGCCTCATTCAAGGATCGCTTGTCCAATCCCCGACCCAGACAATCACCACAAAACAATTCTAGAACAAAAAGAGATAGGCCCTTCCCCGGCCCGGGGGCATAATCCCCACAACGTCATTCAGGCATCGAGTTCACCGCGAAGGGTGGATCGCCATCCCTAGACTGTCACGGCGACATGGGCCAGGGGTGACAAGGAAACCTAAGACATCTATCCCAAGTGACAAAAAGAGTCAGCTAGACTTAGTGTCGATTTAGGAAGTTTTAGACTAGGTATTTTTGATACCTTGTCCCCAGGTCACAAGTTTTCTTGCTCCCTGAGGATGGGGAAAAGCGACTTTGTTACGCAACCACAATGACGCCCCCCAGAGATAGCTACGATCGCCGAACTAGATACCAAATAGTCCAAGTTACAGCCTAGCCCAACAGCAGAAGTGATCCTCCGTTAACGGGCTTGACGTCTGGCATTTAAATACCTGCTTTGCTAACCTCCCAATATGTCACACTCTGACCTCACTTGATATTCTTCCTCATCTCATTAATCATGGAGTCCCAAACGCCGCGGGACAGAAATGTCCATATTGACGATTCAGCTGCTTTAGAACAGCTCGGTCACAAACAGGAACTCAAGCGCAACTTTTCCAAGATCTCTCTTCTCGGTCTCGCTTTTGCTATCCTCAACACATGGACCGCCTTGTCAGCCTCTATCAGTCTCGCCCTCCCCTCTGGAGGCCCCAGCTCCGTTATCTGGGGTCTCATCGTGGCTGGTATTTGCAACTTGTGTCTAGCTGCTCCTCTGGCCGAGATGTTGTCGGCTTATCCTACCGCTGGTGGTCAATATCACTGGGCTGCTCTCATTGCTTGGCCGAAGTGGTCAAGAGGTATCAGCTACGTCACCGGTTGGATCAACGCTGCTGGTTATGTTGTGTTGACGGCGACGGCCCCTCTGCTTGGAAGTACTTTTGTTATGGACTCGATTACTTTTATGCATCCTACCTACGAAGCCAAGGCATGGCATCAGTTCCTGATTTATCTAGCCTTCACGATCATCGCCCTCGTCATCAATGCCTTTGCGACACGAATTCTACCACTGTTCAACAAAGCCGCCTTTCTGTGGAGTATCTCGGGATTCATCATCATCAGCATAACTGTTTTGGCCTGTGCTGCTCCTGATTATCAGAGTGGTGCGTTCGTCTATGGAAAGTTTATCAATGAGGTCGGCTGGCCTGACGGCCTCTCTTGGATGCTTGGACTTCTCCAGGGTGCCTTTGCTCTCACCGGATTCGATGCCGCTGCGCATATGATCGAAGAGATCCCTAACGCTCGGAAGGAGGGCCCCAGAATTATGATCTGGTGCATTCTTATCGGCATGCTGTCTGGTTTCATCTTCCTCTCATGCCTGTTGTTCGTTCTCAAGGACGTTCAAACCGTTATCGAGTCACCAGCCGGCGCTCTTCTGCAGATGTACTTCGATGCTACTAACAGCAAGGCTGGAAGTATCTGCCTCATCGTCTTCTCTATCGTCTGCATGGTGTTCACTGCCACTGCTATCATGACCACCAGTGCCCGCATGACCTATGCTTTCAGCCGTGACCGAGGTCTTCCCTTCAGCCATATCTGGGCCAAATACAACGACGCCCTCGAGGTTCCTCTCAACGCTCTTCTCTGGACTACAGCCTGGGTTATCATCTTCGGTCTTATTCTTCTTGGAAGCTCAAGTGCCTTCAACGCCATTACTGCTGCTTCCGTTGTTGCTCTCGGTATGTTGTCCTCCATCTGTGCCTCTCCTCAACTAACATTTCAAAGGTGTCACCTACGCGATCCCTCCCGCCATTCATCTCCTCCGCGGCGGAAACTTACTTCCCGAAGACCGACCTTTCAAGCTCAGCACTCCTGTCCGATGGGTTTGCAGTCTCGTTGGTATTGCCTGGGCCATCCTCACCACCGTCCTTTTCGTATTCCCACCCGAGCTTCCCGTCACCGCTACCAACATGAACTACTGTATTGCTGCGTTTGGAGTCATCCTTCTGATTGCTGTGGGCACTTGGATCGTTGATGGTCGAAAACACTACAAGGGCCCCCTCATTGAAATTAATATGGATGGTGCCACTCTTGAGGGCGCATCCATGGCCGAGACCACATGCACTTCAAATCCTGAAGATGATATGAAGAACCATAATGCTTAAATCAGCGTATGTGCTGTTAACATATCTAGAGCGTGGATTTAACAACAGGCTATCACCGAATAGCTAGATTAAATACAAGTCATGTATTGTTCCTTGAATTCTGCTCTATTTCTCGTGATTTCGATGAAGAGTTTCTGCTTCTGCCGACCAGTCTTTATTGAAGCAAAGGAGAAAAAGATTACAAGATATCGTTACAAGTAACCATGACCCTGGTCAGTCCTAAAAGGGACATGGCCCCCATGCGATTAACCCTGTCAAGAAATCTCAGACGTCATCCTCGGCAACATAATCGCTCAATCAAGGATCAACATTGGTAAACGCAGCTGTATAACTTCGAGATGGTATACAAATATGACTCCCTGCTACCACCTGGGCAGATTCGACTTCTAAAAATCATTCCTGGAACTCAGAATGCCGTGGTTTCGAGCCATATGAGTGTCGTCAACCTTGATGACAACCCAACATACAAATGTCTGTCATATACTTGGGGCGAGCCGGGTGGAGATGAAACCGATGAGATTTGGTCGAAGCCTTCTCAGACTATTCTCATTGATGGCTTTGAGATGCATATCAGGCAAAACCTTTACAACGCCCTCATTGCGTTCTGTCAATCTGGAATTCTAGGACCCATATGGATAGATGCTCTTTGCATTAATCAAAACGATATAGAGGAACGAAACGCTCAGGTTTCTCAGATGGCAAACATCTACAAAAATTCCGAGGAAGTCATTGTATGGCTCGGCCATGAGAGAGAATACACTCGGAGAGCGGTGGCTTGCTTTCAAAGACTACCCATCACCCGCCAGGAGCTCCTTTCAGATGAGAATGTCGTCTTAAGGGACAAAGCCTTCGCATCGTGCAGCTTCAAAGACTCAGAACTGCTAGCCATGACACGTTTCTTCACTGACCATGCATGGTTTGGCCGGACATGGACACTTCAAGAGATGTGGCTAGCTCGAGAGATGACATTTATGTGCGGAACAATCTATGCTTCCGTGGATGTTATCCTCGCCGGAAGTAGTATTGCACATGATAGTTACTCGTCGAGGAGTGTTACAGAAGACATCCAGAGGACCCCAGCGATTACGTGGCTGATGAACTTCACCTACGACTTGATAGCCAAACTGAGGAAGGAAATTGATGGGACTTCTCCTTCGCCACTTGGATTCGAAGTCGACTATCATCGTGCGAGGCATGCTACAGATCCTAGAGACAAGGTTTATGGTCTACTGGCAATATCCGGTAGCTTTCCCCCATTTTAAAAAGGGATGGCTTGGCTGATGGAATGCAGATACTACTACAGCGGATAATTATATGGAACCAGTAGTTGCCGATTATTCAAAACCAGTCCGGGAGGTATTCTCGATAGCCGCAGCACATTGTCTGCTCAACACAATAGGCTGGCGAGGCCTGAGCTATATCGGAGACCGCAGTAGATATCGCATCCCAGATCTACCATCCTGGGTCCCAGACTACACACAAGCTATTCCTTGGAGGCTTCTTCAACGAAGAAGTGAAGATACTTTCAAAACAGCAACTCACCAACAAGTCTGCATCGAGTACGATATCAACTCGCCATACACTATCTGTTCGCCATATTCTTACTTCGATACGATTACTGCCGCCACAACTGCATACTGGGAAGATATAGAGGGCTATTCTCAGATGATTGAAATTCTGAATCTCGCTTTGAATCCATTTCCTGTCAAGACGTCCGGAGGAGACAATGTCTTGTCAGTCATGGCCAGAACCTTAACGGCAGATCAAGCAGGGATATACGACTATGATTCATATGATTTTGTTGGTCAATTTGGGGAAATGACATACAGTATGCTGTGGCTGAGCATTTCAAAGAACCCAGAGATGGTATATCAACTGCTCAAAAACCCTGAGGCCAGTCTTTCCAAAGCTTTGTTTTCGACAGGAATTCAGGACCGTGGAGACTTGCTGCCAAGTCTACTACACCCCTATCGACAGATATACAAAACAGAGGAACAAATGGAGTTAGAGTTTAAGCCCACAGAGTCTCAAGATCAGAGCCTCAAGGCTCGAACCTCATTGATACAGCTTGACTGGGGTTCTGCATCACACAAAAGAAGTCTCTTTCGAACGAAGAAAGGACATCTTGGGCTTGCACCCCAGACTATTCAGGTCGGTGACGAAGTGGGCATATTGCAAGGCGCTGAAGTTCCGCATGTATTTCGTCGAGATTCAGGTTCGGAAACGTCGTTAAGTCTGGTTGGCGACGCCTATGTTTATGGGATTATGCATGGGGAGTTAGAGTCCGAGGGCCTGGAGTTCATCAGGGTTCGGCTAGTTTAGATGAAGCTCATGGCTTGTCGACATTACCTCTGAGTATTGCGGCGCCATGATCGAGCTGTCAAATGTCAGTTTGACGTAGACGGCTTCACCCGAGTATGACGTCGACGAGGTGACACGAGCGCCACGTTATCAATTAAGCTTAATTGCATGATTGCACGTGCGAGATGATACGAAAAACAATGCCTTGTGTTGCGCATGGAAGGTTTGGACGTGGTTGGGGCCATCATTATGTGTAATTGAACATTAATTAGGAAATTCGAGCTTTCATAACAATGATGTATAACAAGAGATGGTATCAAAGTACTCGCGTGTATCCAATGCCTTCGTATACATGTACTTCTTTCTCTGTCGTGACGTGATTCATGATTTCATCTCATAAGTCGTGATGTTGCATGACGTGCTAATTATATCCATACGCCGTAACTCCTGTCCGTTTATCGGACCGATTTTGATCAATTGAGTTGATGCATTGTAAAAGCATCACGAGGTATCAAAGCGAAGGTTGCTCTGTCGCAAACGCTTGTTGTCGTGTCGGTCGCGCAGCACTTATACGTAATACCGTGTGCCGCGATCAGTTCCATAATATCCCGGCGATCGGCCACGGCGATGGCTTCGAGATCTTGAGTCTCTAACAACAATTGGGGGAGGTGCAGAGATGCTTGATCGATGCGATCGTCTGCTTCGAGAGCGATGATGGTGTGAATGTCGTCGAGGCTCTTCCTTGTAGTGATACCACTTCTCCCGTTCTTGAGGTGGCGCGCCTAAATTGAGACACGATCGAACAACCCAGAGAAGAAGAAGAAAGCCAGCAATCGAACCAATGACGATGCCGGCAATTGCGCCTCCGCTCAATGTTTGGGCACTGTTGCCATTATCGCCGGACGAAGTAACAGTGACAGTCTCTGTGTTTTGCCGAGCCACCAGGGTTGGAGGAGGAGACAGTGTTGGAGAAGAGAGGGCTCTGGCGAGGATGGCACCCAAGCCGAGATCTTGCGGGGAACTGAGCGGAGCCATTGATGATCACAGACAGCGACAGTGAGGGTCAGATGTAGTGATAGTGATAGACGAGCGCAAGATGGTCAATTTCGACGAGAGATGCAGCACCATTTAAGCACAACTCTAGTGTCAATCAATGAGTGATTTAGCAAACCCAATTCTCCTCAATGGGAGGCTGGGATGGCATAACATAATGGATGAACTGTAAGTGAGAGGTTTTGGACGTCATAATATCATCAACATCACCGATCTCACTGCGACTCCCCGCTCACACGAGACCATTTAGAACTCTTCCTTGACCCTGGTACCTAGTCTTGGCTGGTTGTGTAGTTATCACTAACCCTACCGGTTAAAGTGTCAGACTCATTGTGGTTATTGATTGCCATGTTTATGACGTCTACAGCTTCTTTGTTCTCAGCCATATCCTTGCTCGTTTCGACTTAGCTCGGCCACTCAACTCAAGAAACTTGCTTAATTGATGCGCTAAGAAACGGCAGTGCCTGGAATTGGTCCAAACGTAGGAGCTTTTGTTACGAAACTTTTGCCTCATTGGTTCATGTTTTCTTTTTTATACTTGTCAATTGGGCCGAGGCTGATTGACACCCAAGGAATCAAAGAATTATCCACATTCACGTTCGTGGATCAGATTCAGCTGAGCAATTGCATGTGTTGCTGAATGCTTGTTAATTGGATCTACCGAGGTTTATGCAGGATCTATATCACTTTATCTCCGAGACATCCGATCTTATCACTTGAGCCTCTCTGAGGTGGCTGGTTTGATATTGTGAAGAAGTGACGATGAATTTTCAACGACATGGACAGAGCGCTCAGCAGTCTTATAGTAGAAAAGTTACTCCAACAGGCCTCTTCAGTCAGCAAAGCCTTCCGATGTGTTTATCATGTCCAGGTTCGCTTCTGAAATCATCATTTTGTAAGCTGGGTATTGGGAGTTCAAGATCCGGAACAAGAGAACTCATGTTTAAGGGCAGTCTGATGTGACTCGAATTTTGATGTACTATCTGATAACTATGAGAGAGTTGGTTTTGATATTTTACAGCTGTTATCGATGTTTCACCTGGCCTCTATTATTACGACACCGTTGAATATCATTCTTCGTGATTGTTACCATCATCCCGCCGAAATGAGAAGCTACTATGTGTATTTTAATCAAAAAGTGACTTGGCCTTGACTCATTATTGCCACCAAGAGACAAACAAATGCAATTCAAAGTAAGAAACTTAAAGCAGCTCGCCTTACTGTATGACTTACATCAAAGTGAATTACATGCAGGATTTATGCTACATAAATAGCTCAAGCGATTTCTATGCCAGTCTAATCAAGACAAAACCATTCCATAAATCACATTTTATCATACCATGCTTTATATGAGTCAGACAATATCGCGATTCCCAACTGATCGCAGCATCTGAACAAACCACCACTACCAAGCAAATTGTGATGAGGGGTTGTTATGGTCGTGAGTATGAAATAATACACGTCCTTTTTATGACCTTTGAGAAGAATAGACCCTGATTTAGATCCATTGGAATCTGTCTCGACAAAAAAGAGAGAGAAAGAATCAGTATTTCGCTGTAAACAGACTATCTTCAACCAGTATTATGCCCTCTCACTGCCTACATAGAAACAATATCAGAGGGTCTATAGTTATAAGGTCCGCAGATAGGCTGTCAGATCTTATCTCGCCATTTCCTCAACCATGGTGTTCAAGATCAATACGTGTACAATCCTATGTGGTCCTGTGGAGCGCGGTAAAGCGCGGCTATGAACGCGGACCGAATAAAGCACCAATAGACTCACATTCCGCCATTCCGGCTAACATTACTAAAATGAGGGTCGTTTGTGAACGACATGGTCATGAGGTTCCTTGTTGGTGGGGATATTCTTGTAGATTAAAGGGCGTTGAATATCTCTGTCTTTTGATAACGAACCCTTTTTGACCTTCATTAATCTAAACCGCTATCATCACACAATATCGTCATCATGACTCGAACATATAGAATTGCTGTTCTAGAGTGCGATACGCCTTTTCCTTCTGTTAATGAAAAGCGCGGTTCTTATGGAGATATCTTTCGTGATCTTCTTACCAAGGGTCTCAAGAATGAAGCACTTGGTGACAAGGGCAAGGATGTGAGCCTGGATCTTAGCAAATGGGATGTTGTCACAGCACAAGAGTACCCAAACATTGAAGATGTTGATGGTTTCTTGTTAACCGGAAGCAGTAAGTTTTTTTTTATCAAGTTATATCTGCAAAGCTAACAGGACGCAGAACACACATCCTTCGCTGATGACCCTTGGATTTTGAAGCTTGTTGAGTTTGTCAAGAAGGTTTATACAACGACGGAGAAGCCCATTGTTGGCATCTGCTTTGGCCATCAGATCATTGGACGAGCACTTGGTGCAAAGGTTGCGGTGAGCCCGGGTGGTTGGGAGGTTTGTGTTGATAGAATCAACCTCAACGAGACTGGCCAGAAGCTATTGGGTGTTTCATCTCTCGTAAGTACCACCAATCCTTTCCATGAGGCCTCACTAACAAAAGAACAGGGCCTTCATCAAATGCACCGAGACGCAGTCCTGGAAGTTCCCGAAGGTCTGGTCAGTCTCGGCAGCAGCTCAAGGTGCGAGGTTCAAGGACTCTACAAGCCTGGGCGTATCATCTCGTTCCAGGCTCATCCGGAGTTTGACGACTTTATCATGCAGGAAATTATGGAGGCCAGATATGCCCAGCAGATCTTCTCAAAGGAGATGTATGAGGAAGGTATAACGAGAGCAAGGGCGCATCATGATGGGCTTCTTGTGGCTGCGAAGATTTGGGAGTTCCTTCTTTGAACAATTAGACAATAGAAACGTGTTTTTTTCGACCAGATCCAATGCAGTGTCCTTCATATGAGTGATGAAAATGGTTTGAGGGTGGCCTCGTTGATGTGCTCAAATTTCGGCGGCCAACGTAACTGGGTGCTCAATTTGAGCAAAGGGATTGGTGGAGACAGTCATATATACGGCATCTGTATTGCATATGCCTCAAGGACTCTTAGTTTTATATATCGAGGCGGGTATCTAGGATTAATGATGTCCTTTCATGCAAAAGATATCCAGATCTGACGCTCACGCATCGCCCTACATAGCATCCAAGGACTGACTTGATCCGGCGGCTGCTCCCAAATATGCTCCAATAGCACCAGTGTTTGTCTCATATTCCCCAGCCCAATTGTGTCTAACATAGTCTGCAACCGCGTCCTCAAGACCTGCTGGACTGAAGGATCTGACGTGCTACACCCGATAACAGCGAGTGGCCAGCAAAGACTCGTATTTATCCTGACCGAAGCGGGGAATTGATCAAGTAATGCAACTGCTTCAGCGACGGCCGATTCTACTAATGCTCGTTGGAAGCTGCCTTCAGGTTGCTGATGAGGTTTCCCAAGGACTGTCCAGAGATACAGGAGGGCAGCTTGTTTCCATACCAGCCCCGCAAGACGTGTATATGGTGTGACAGAAGGATCTGGGAAGAAGCCCATTACTTGAGATTGAAGGAAAGCGAAATTGACAATGTTGTCGGGGCTTGGTGAGATCTCTCCATCGACAGTCGGTGAAGACATTACTTGTCCTAGGTGAAAGATCTGGGATATAAGGATGAGTATTTCGAGCCAGCAGCCACATAGTTGGCCGACATACTTCCTTGCGACCAAGTTTCTGGCCCGGACTTCAATATCGGGGCTGAGTAATGACTGTGAGTTATACTGGGGATCAATCGAGATCATACTGGTGGCTGCGATATGCATGTAGTACTCGGTTAGAAAGTCTGGTAAGTCGTCGTACACCATGTTCTGCGTCCCTGTGAGTAATGTGCTCACTAATGACTTGGACGCTGTTAGATGGTCAAATATTGTGCCGTGAATGTCTCCTTTGGCAACCTGCAGCATGTTAGTCAACAATCGTGTCATGGAATCAATGGTACGGACCTCAGTCAAACACATGATAAGACTGCCGACTGTCAAGACAAGGGTGTTCTCGGCATTTCCGGATACATACTCATCGACGACATTCCTAAACATCCGCAGCGAGTCGGTGTAATACCTCTGAGCGATCTCATCGCTTGGATGTCGCTCTGCTGATGCCTGACGATGCGCAGCACTCTGGGCGAGGATGAGTTGTAGCACAAGTGGTTTTGAGAAGGCCAATGGTATAAGCTTGGCGATGAAGGGATTCACGTCCGTGGAACCGTTGCCCATGCTATTGGCCGTTCGTGACAGGTAGTAACTGAGAAGCTCATATGACTGATGTCCCTGCTCAGGTAGCATCGACATTGGCATAGTAATGGCTCCATTGAATGAGAGTCCTGTGTCTGGGGACGGCGGCAGAGCGAGAGTGAGAGCATTGGCGGTATCTGCATCCCATGTTGTGATAACAGTCGGTGAGTCTGATGAGTTGGATGACTGTGAAGGAGATGGCTGATCAACATCATCAACGGCTTCGATGATATCCACATCAGCTTCAGCATCGACCATGTGGGTGTCCCCTTGCCCATGCACCGGAGAACTGTCGCCATTCTGGGGTACATCGGGATTCTCAGCAGCTCGGTCCTCCTCCGGCACCGGGTCCGGTATCACCGGGTCATTCACCGAGTCTGCATCGTGACCCTGTCTCAGCGAAGCAACGCTCTGTTGTGAGCTTGTAGATGCAGCACCAAATGAAGACCGTGATGGTCCCTTGGCAGGCTGTGGTTCAGGCCAGACACAGTCGAGCTTGTTGCGTTTGCAACCGCTGCAGATTGGTTTACTACATCATCACGTAAGTCAAATCAAGATGACTGTTTGGAGAGCGGCTGGTAGTACCTCTCGTCGCACTTCTTTTTGCGCTTCCTACAGGTAAAACAGCCCGTCCTACTGCGGATTATAGGCACGGGACGCATTGAGGGGTTTGGGTTTGGGTTTGTTGGTGACGGTGACATATTGAGCCCTCTTTTTTTTGCCACCGAAAGACTCGGTGACAAAGCAAGCGGATTGCTTGGCTTTGAGTGGTAAAGTACAGCGCGGTTAGAGGTGAACACCAGGCACAATCAGGTGCAATGCAAATCGGATGGAGGCTCCGGAATAAGCGAGACGAACCGTAAAGCAACGTCCGTGGCCTTGGGAGTGGATCGTGTTTGTTTTTGTTGTGGGGGAGTCAAGTCAAATCAAATCAGGGCCACGGATTGAGAATGCTTCTGGACTAATGCCCATTCGCTTCAGTTACATAACGTAGGTAACGGGAATAATTGGTTACCCTGTACCAAGCCACTTCATCCCCGTTCACCGAGTCAGCTTCTAAAAGTGTTCTAGGCTCAGAGATAGCGCATGTATCGTCAGGTAACTCACTCCCAGCCCTCAAAGACCAAACCTCCGAGGATCATGTGGGACTCTTCCACCCCCGGCTTTAGATCTCGACTCAGTGACGTTTGATAAGATTGACTCGGTGACATTGACCATGAGGTACGTACCGGCATCTTGATCTCATGCTCCGGTCCTGGAACTCATGAGCCGAAGGCGGCGGACAGCGACATTCTTATTAGATCTTGTGCTGCTCTAGCTTAGACTTGCTGTTTGAGACTGTATCGTAATTTCATCTTCTTTTTCCTTTCTCTTCAGTTCATACAGAGATACCCCTCATCATACACATCATGATGAACTTGAGGCTCCTTCGGCAGCAATGCCTTCGCACAAAGCCATCTCTGGCCAGCCGCGTTACCACCAGGACATTTGCTTCTCAATCTGATGTAAGTCTTCAATGAAGCCATGTCCAACAATACCTAACACTCTACAGCTTCTCGGTGCCAACCTCGAGCAAGGCGACCCTGAGATCCACGCCATTCTCAAGCGTGTAAGTCACTTTCCAATACACCAATTGATCCAATCTCACACCATCGTAGGAAGAGAAGCGCCAGAACCATTTCATCAACCTCATCCCTTCCGAAAACTTCACTTCGCGATCCGTTCTCGATGCTCTAGGCAGTGTTATGCAAAACAAGTACTCTGAGGGCTACCCCGGCGCGCGATACTATGGTGGTAACGAACATATCGATGAGGCAGAGCGTCTATGCCAAAGACGTGCCCTCGAGACCTTCCGTCTTGACCCTGAGAAATGGGGTGTCAATGTTCAGCGTAAGTCTCGACTTCGCGTTCAACTCTTTGTTCAATGCTAACAGCCTCAGCCCTTTCTGGATCACCTGCCAACCTCTACGCCTACTCTGCTATCCTCAACACCCACGACCGTATCATGGGTCTTGACCTTCCCCATGGAGGTCATCTCTCACACGGCTACCAAATCCCCAACAAGAAGATCTCCATGGTCTCCAAGTACTACGAGACCTTCCCCTACCGATTGAACGAGGAGACTGGTCTCATCGACTACGACAAACTTCGCGAGAACGCTCTTCTGTACCGTCCTAAGGTTATCGTCGCTGGTACATCTGCCTACTCCCGCCTGATCGATTACGAGCGCATGCGTGCTATCGCCGACGAGGCTGGTGCTTACCTTCTGTCTGACATGGCTCACGTTTCTGGTCTTGTCGCTGCTGGTGTTATTGGAACACCATTTGAGGATTCTGATATCGTTACTACCACCACCCACAAGTCCCTTCGTGGACCTCGTGGTGCCATGATCTTCTACCGCAAGGGCGTTCGAAGCACAGACAAGAAGGGCAAGCAGATCATGTATGATCTTGAAGGCCCTATCAACGCTTCAGTTTTCCCTGGTCACCAGGGTGGTCCTCACAACCACACCATCACCGCCCTCGCTGTTGCCCTTCGCCAAGCTCAGACACCCGAGTTCAAGCAGTACCAAGAAAAGGTCCTCGAGAACTCACAAGCTCTGGCCAAGCAACTCTCCGAGGGTCTGGGCTACAAGCTCGTCTCAGGCGGTACCGATAACCACCTCGTCCTCGTTGACCTCAAGCCTAAGGGTGTCGACGGCGCACGCGTCGAGCGTGTTCTCGAACTCGTCGGTGTAGCCAGTAACAAGAACACCGTCCCCGGTGACCGCTCCGCCCTCAAGCCCGGTGGTCTTCGTCTCGGAACACCCGCCATGACAACGCGGGGCTTTAACGGCGAGGACTTCAAGCGCGTGGCTGATATTGTGGACCGCGGTGTGCAGATCACTCTAGCGGTTGATAAGGACGCCCGCGCGGCTGCTGAGGCCAAGGGTGCTAAGAACCCCGGTACTGTAAAGAACTTTTTGGAGTTCTTGGGTGATGGATCTAATGTCAAGGAGATTAAGGCGCTACGAGATGAGGTCGCTGAGTGGGTTGGAGGGTTCCCCCAGCCCTGGCTCAAGTCATGATGTTTTTGATGAAGAGTAAAGATCGTTTTTGGCGTTTGGAAAATAGTATCATAGCAAAATTTACATGAGTTAAAGAGTCTATTGCATGATTCTCACCAAATTTGTTGTGTTGTAGCTGTGTTGATCATCCATGTTGTAATCATGATGGGCTAGAGCACTGGAAGTTAAGCTGTTTGGACCAACACCACGACTGTGTAATAACCGCCACTTCAATGGTCATGCAAATTTGATGCCAACTTACTCCAGTAGCAATTGACCCAATTGACTAAAATTACATGATAAAATTGCCTTGCACTTCATTCTCCGTCGTCAAACTCCGAATATCTCACTCCTCGGAATTCCAAGTCTTCCCCGCATACCCAAAAAAAATATTTCAGGGCTCTTGGATCTGGGGTTATCGGTACTTGACTCAGTGAAAGATGCCAGTAGCGAGTACCTTTCGCAAGCGGCTAAAGCAGGTTACACCGCCCATCATGACAGCTTTTTGGCGAGATAAGCGGTACCGCTACTTAAAGATGTGGGTACAGTGAAGTAGCGCTCATGACCTGATTCTCCAACTGTTATGACGCTACGAGGCACCGCTTGAACTGGGGCCGGATAGTGACTCCGAGGTACTTGACCGGAGCGCCGCCGAAGACGGGGGATGAGAAGTGCTAGGGATTGTAAATGGGGAGTAGGTCACCTAAAATCATCATCATCACAGACATTCGCATTCACTCATTCAACCTCAATCCATTCCTCATACTCACTCCCTCTCTTACTCACTCACAATGTCTGGTCTCTTTGCTCGTCAAGCTTGGGCTTCTGCCTCTAAGCTCCGATCCACTGCTCTTCGAGCTCCCAAGACTGCCTTTGCCTGCAAAGTCAACAGCATTGCTCCCCGACGATGCTTCTCAGTTTCCATGAACCGTAGGTTCTGCCTCCTTTTTGAAGCTCAATCAAATCTAATAGTCTTTAGTCCTCGCGAGGAAATACACTGAGAGCCACGAGTGGGTTGACGTCGCCGCCGATGGCAAGACCTGTAAGTTCATTTGTCTGATCTAAAGCTCATCAATTGACATTACCAGGCACAATTGGCATCTCCAACTACGCTGCTGAAGCTCTCGGCGACGTTGTCTACGTGGAGCTTCCCTCTCAGGGCGAGGATGTCTCTGAGGGCGAGTCTTTCGGTAGCGTCGAGTCCGTCAAGTCTGCTTCTGACATCAACTCTCCTGTATCAGGCTCTGTCGTGGCGGTCAACGATCCCATCGTCGACACACCCGCTGATCTTGGAAAGGATCCTGAGGGTGAGGGCTGGTTGATCAAGGTTGAGGCTGAGGATGTTTCTGCCCTTGATTCATTGATGGACGAGGCTGCTTATGCTAAGCACCTTGAGGAGCATTAAGCGATGGTTTTTGATTATATTAAATAATTGGTGATTTAAAAGCAAATGATATCAGATTTTTCGCATTCATTTTCGGTGTGTCTGTCCCAAGGCACAATTTGTAGATCGTGTACATGTGTGATCATAATAAAGGCCAAGTCTTGGAACAGGAGATATTGTCCTCTAAACCACTTCACTTCTCAACAGAAAATTGCTTGAATATTTGAACTCATAAATTTCTAGTTTTAGAACTTTTATTCTAATCTCATCATATCTCGCAAAACTCCGCCAATACAGAGATCAGTTCGCCTTGGTTGAATAGCTTCCCAAAAACCATTCCATATGCATGTCAGGGACCCATCATGGTTGAATATGATATATCTTTTCCCGCTAAAAAAAAAATAAAAACAATCGCTTAATATGACCCGTCCACCATCTATCGTTAAACCATTACTTCTTCCTTTTTGTCTACAAGTTCTCAGATCCCTCAACAGGGGGGCAAGTGCAGAACAGGTTGGTGTCACCATAAGCATCGTCCACGCGTCCCACAGAGGGCCACATCTTCTTCTCCCGGAGCCAAGGCAGGGGATAAGCAGCCTCCTCACGAGTGTAAGGGCGGTCCCACTCGGAGGACAGAAGGTCTTCTTGAGGGTGGGGGGCGTTTGTGAGAAGGTTGTTCTTGCGGGGAACCTTGCCAGACTCAACGTCGGCAATCTCCTGTCGGATCTGGATGAGAGCATCGCAGAAACGGTCAAGCTCGGCGCGGGACTCGGATTCTGTAGGCTCGATCATGAGGGTTCCTGAAACGGGGAAACTCATGGTGGGAGAGTGGAAGCCATAGTCTGCAAGACGCTTGGCGATGTCGGCAACTTCAACTCCGGCGGTCTCCTTGAAGGGACGAACGTCGAGGATGAACTCGTGGGCGCAGCGGCCGTTGGCGTTGGTGTAGACGACCTTGTAGTGGGGGAGGAGACGGGACATGATGTAGTTGGCGTTGAGGAGGGCGGTACCAGTTTGCTTGGTAAGACCATCTCCACCCATCATGAGGATGTAGGTGTGGCTGATGGGGAGAATAGAGGCGCTACCCCAGGGAGCGGCGCTGATGGGAGCAACGGCTGTGCTGTCACGTTCGGCACCAATGCGCTGAGGATCAATCTCAGGGTGACCGGGGAGGTAAGGAGCAAGATGCTTCTTAACAGCGATAGGGCCAACACCGGGACCACCGCCGCCGTGGGGAATACAGAAGGTCTTGTGGAGGTTGAGATGGCAAACATCAGCACCAATGTCACCGGGGCTGCAAAGACCGATCTGGGCGTTCATGTTGGCACCGTCCATGTAGACGAGACCGCCATGCTCGTGGACAAGATCACAGACTTGCTTGATCTCAGGCTCGAAGACACCGAAAGTAGAGGGATAGGTAACCATGATAGCAGCAAGTTCATCAGCGTGCTTGACACACTTGGCCTTCAGATCCTCGATATCCAGGTTGCCAGTCTTACCGTCACACTTGACAGTAACAACCTTCATACCAGCCATGGCAGCAGAAGCAGGGTTGGTACCGTGAGCCGAAACAGGGATAAGGCAGACCTTTCGCTTATCTCCATCACGAGCCTCGTGGTAAGCCTTGATACAGCGAAGACCAGCAAACTCACCCTGTGCACCAGAGTTGGGCTGAAGAGTGGTAGCGTCCATACCAGTGATCTCAGACAAGTTCTTGGCGAGAGAGCTGATGAGAGCTTGGTAACCAGAAGCTTGCTCAACGGGGGCGAAGGGGTGGATGTTGTTGATACCAGGGTCGGAAATAGGAAGCATCTCGGTTGTGGCGTTGAGCTTCATTGTGCAGGAGCCAAGAGGAATCATGGAGTGAACGAGGGAGACATCCTTGGACTGGAGGTGGTAGATGTATCGAAGGAGCTCGGTCTCGGTGTGGTATTGGTTGAAGACAGGCTGCTCGAGGTAGCCGGTCTTTCGCTGGAGAGAAGCAGGGATTTGGTCATTGAGGAAGGTAGCCTTATCAGACGCAAGAGCAGACTTGAACTCGGCCTCAGAAACGCCAAAGGCCTTGACGAGGTTACCGAGGCTCTCAAGGGTGACACCCTCGTGAAGAGAGAAGCCAACCTTGTCCTCAGCAACACGGCGAAGGTTAATGTTCTGAGACTCAGCGTTCTTGTGAACCTTGGCAATGGCCTCAGGAGATCCCTTGAGAGTGACGGTATCGAAAAGAACAGAGCCATCCTCGCGGAGACCCTCAGTGTGAAGCTTGAACTCGCCCTTCTGAAGGATCAAGCTCTGGGCAAGACGGGTCTTGCTCCAGATATCCTCAGCAATGGTCTTAAGACCCTTAGGACCGTGGTAGACAGCGTAGAAAGCAGACATGTTGGCAAGAAGAGCCTGAGCAGTGCAGATATTGCTGGTGGCCTTCTCACGACGAATGTGCTGCTCACGAGTCTGGAGAGCCAGGCGAAGAGCAGGCTTGCCGAGACGATCCTTGGAAACACCAACGAGACGACCAGGAATCTTGCGCTTGTACTTCTCAGATGTAGCGAAGAAAGCAGCATGGGGACCACCGTAACCGAGAGGAACACCGAAGCGCTGGGAGTTACCGATGGCGATGTCGGCGCCAAATTCTCCAGGGGGCTTGAGCATGGTAAGAGCGAGAAGATCGGTGGATGCGCTGAGAAGAGCCTTCTTCTCGTGGACGATGTCGGCGAGAGCTTGGTAATCGTGAACACCACCGTGGGTATCGGGGTACTGAATCAGGGTTCCAATGAGGTCGCCTTCGACTTCGCGAACGAGCTTGGAGTTGTCGGCGAGGACATCGCCGATGACGAGCTTGATGCCGAATCCCTCAGCTCGGGACTGGAGGACGGCGATGGTCTGGGGGTGGCAGTCCTTGGAGACGACAAAGACCTTCTGGCCTTTGCCCTTGGGTGCGTTGGCCATAGACATGGTCATGGCCTCAGCAGCGGCGGTAGCCTCATCGAGAACAGAGGCGTTGGCGATGTCGAGACCAGTCAAATCTGTGATGAGAGTCTGGAAGTTGAGGAGAGACTGAAGACGGCCCTGGCTGATCTCAGCTTGGTAGGGGGTGTAGCTGGTATACCAGGCAGGGTTCTCGAGCACATTGCGCTGGATAACAGCAGGAACAAGAGTTCCATAGTAACCAGCACCAATGAAAGATTCGTAGACCTTGTTGTTCTTGGCAAGTTTTCGCATCTCTTGCTGGATGTAGTGCTCAGTACGACCATTGGCGGGAACAGCAGCTTCCTCGCCGCCCTCATACCACTGTTCAACGAGGTTGAGACCCTTCTGTTTCCTCCGAACCTGCGGGGGAATAGTCTGCTCGAGAAACTCCTCCATGGAGCTCACGGGAGGGTCCAGCACCTTGAGCATTTCTGTCTGCTCGCTGGACTCGCTGCCAATGTGCCTCCTTGAGAAGAGCTCATGCTCCTGCAGCTTAGTGCTGCTCTGTGAGTCGACAAAGCGAGGGGCGCTGACTTGGGCTGTGACTGAGAATGCCCGGGATACGCCATTGAGACGAATCGATTGTGTGAGACGTGGTTGAAGGGTGATGGGGGAACGACGAGACTGACGGGCGAGCCGTTGTCCGATACGAGTGGCAGACATCATGATGGGATGATTGCCTATTAGACCAGACCCCTCTTCAACACAATTCAGTTCTGAATTATGAAGAAAACAAAGAAAGGAAAGGAGGAGGGAAAGGGGATTGACTGATTATGAGTATGAGTATGGAGTGTTATCAAAAAAAACACAGCCCGCATCCAAAGATTTTAAGGGTACGGGCGGGCATGAGCATGAGTGGCGTCGGCCGTCATGGTCCGATCATGTCGCCGGTTCCTTTCTCCAAACCGGCCGGAAAAGGTACATGAGGATACATCTGGATCTGAACCTTTCCAGAAGACATTTCATGTGACTCGGTGAAAGTGCCAGCGCGGCAACTAAAGCGCGATAAACCCTGTGATTCGCTGGCTTTGACTCAGTGAAACCAAGTGACTCGGTGAAAGATAAGCACCCTATCGCGCCCAAATTCACCGAGTCAACGGTAATTCTTCACTGAGTCAAATGCACCGCAACAAATCAGGTGGTCGGTAAATGAGCCGCGGGGGTCTTATCACTTGATTTTTAGGCCAAGCTGGGGTTGGTTCCACTGGGTTCTGCCCTGGAAATACTTCCTCGGCGTTGGACCGAAACCTGGGGGCCGAGCTCGGGGTGGTCTGGCCGGTTCCTTTGTTCGTCAGTTGATTTGATGTTTATGATACGAATTTATCGGTACGCCTTCTAGAAATGCTCTATGCAGCTTGTCCTTGTGACACTTTTAGACAGGCTCTGCACGGATTTCCGGTGTAGAGGCCGGGGTTGCAATGCCGGAATACAATACACGCCCCACTGGCCAGGGCTGCTAGGGCACCTTATCCAAACTCCGATGTCTTGGCATAGGGTAGCTGCATTTGGTCCAACGGCAGAACCTAACGAAACTTCGAGGTCTATCAGGCAATACGAATGAAGTATGATAAGCAAATAGTTGCTGGATCTCCTATCCATTATGAGCACTAGATGCTATCTAAGAGTGTTTCTTATGATCACAAGTCGTGTTGTGACACAAACTGATCATTTATACTAAACCTTCATCACATGAGAATAAAGGCATGGCCCAGATGCCCTTATCCTAAATAATAAAAATATGATGAGTAGTATTGAGGAATAGGGTATCATATCTAAGAGGATTTTACGGTCATTAACAAGTCAAACAACTAACCATTCATCCTGTCTGACCTATAGGCGCTTTATGGAAATCAAAGGGCTATGATAATCTGAGGCAAGTCCATGGAAGAAGAACAAAGACAGGGAGAACAAGACACGAAAAGATCCATCAAGCCTTCTCGCATTTGGTAATGATGAAAAAGAAAAAGAAGCTCATGTCTGACAAAGAATCCAACATGTTCATCAGTTCAGGGTACATGTTGTGAACAGCTGTCGCCCATCAACAACCATAACAACGTCTAGGATCAATGACCCTGAGGCACTCTGGGCTGAAAGACTCGGAATTTTCAATATTTGAAGATCAATTACACCTTTTAACACTTTTCATCATGATAGCTAAAACAATTCAGACAAGGCCACCTACTGGGGTACCATTTTGCGAAAAGCACTTTCAATCATTTATATTCAACTACATCACGCAACAGATCCAAATCGAGCAGTTGACATCAACAAGAGCGATACAGTCGGGTCCAACTCGAATTCAACCACGAAGAGTCGCAAAAGATAAGCATCCTCTTGGAAAGATCACGAAGAAGCGCGAGGCAGACGGGGATTTGCCAAAATCTACAACAAGGAAACGGAAAACTAACTATACAGCCCAGAGCTCGAGGAGGTGGAATGCATTCATCACATTGGTGCAGCAGCAGGTGAAGGAGAGGAGAGATGCTACAGAAGGCGAAGAATTCAGCTGTCCCTTTGGACCTACTCCCTGGGCATGCAAAATGTGCATATCCAAGACAGGCGAATCAACTGAAGAAAACCTGCTGTTTATGGGGGAGCACACGGCACCTTGGGCTAACATGGCACCTGTTAGGCGTCCTCCAAGGCTTAACATATGGAAAGACTTTGGGATAGCAGAGTTTCAGACGTCTCACTGTGAAGGTTTGTCATATGTTATTGATACGTGTCGACAGCCAATGTTTATGATGCTGTGAGCTTTTGCTTACTACGAAACAGTATCAGGAAATAACCAGAAGATCAAGAACTTTACGAGACACTAATGACTACAACACGACAGAAATACGAAGTGTGCAAGAGGCATAAGCGACGATCAATCGACGGTGATCATACCATTGCCTGAACTAACCCTATAAAAAGCTTGTGGCATGATTGCCATGAAAGATTGCGCCTGGCTTCCTCCGAATACAACGCTTGAACTGTCATCAGCCCGAAACTTGCTGCTGTTGTTGTGGCGTGTCGCTTTTATTCGTTTGGCGGAGTACGTGTTCATGACAGACCATCAATTCGCAGTTGACCTGGTCATGGGAAGGGCGGTCCTAATTTAGGAGGGAGAAAGCCAAGATGGCGAGGATGAGAACGAGCATAATGCCCAGTGGCAGCAGTTGCATTAGCTTCGCAAAACTCGGGGAGTCTGAATTTATTGGGTCAGCTCTGCTACCAGTCAAAGAATTCCATTGAGATTAGTTGCATGTCTGCGTACATCACGAACCAAAAGATGGCGCCAAAGCCGGCAACACAAGCAAGAATTGCACAGTATTTGTAACCATTTTCAAGTTTAGCTTTAGTTTCGACCCATTTGCCTGGTTCGGGACCCTCATCCGTGGCTGGGGCTGTGGCTGACATTGTTGTTGTATTGGATTGATGGGTAATGATAGCACTTGCTGACTTGGACAAGGCAGAAGCAAGATAGAGACAAATGGGAAGAAGAGCAGTATATTTATACCGCAATAAATCTTATAGAGCTTTGTGTCCCTCTCTAGAGAAGGGTCCTGACATATGGAACTTGTGCGAGAGAACCCTTGCATTGGATGTTTTGTGAAGCTTTCACCAACCTCCACTCCCTCACATATATCATCCAGTTACAGAGAACCTGCCTGGGTAGATTGATATGTGATAAGCTACCGACAGGACACCAAGAATGCAAGTTTCTGCATAAAATCACAGTTGACCTCAACTGATGCCAGAAAAACTTAGTAAAGGCCACGTAAAGGTGAATCTGTCGACCGGATTGATTATGCTTCAAAATGGAGCGGCTGCCAGGCAGTTTTTGACTAATTCATGGATCGACGTCTTTGCTGAAAGCATTGAAGCATCCAATAAGCAATAAACCTACCTTGACGTGATTCGCTTGAGAAACCCTGTACATACCTCGAAGCAATGAAAGTTGGTAGCAACAGGCAGCAGAGGGGACCGTTCATATGGCTACCAGTGACTTAACTTGTGAATATCTAGATGGAAAGGCAAAGAAATCGCCAATACTTCTTCTCGTTAAACTCAGAGGGATACGTGTAACAACTCTGACAAGCTTCAACACTCGATGCTGCTGTCCGTCCCATTTCGTCAATTAACCCAAGTGCAATGCACATTTACTGCTAAAAGCGTTCTATTCTTAGACAAATGTCTTCCTGTCGAGTTTATCGGTATACATCTTCTTGTTCAGCTGTCTGTGAGTGATGTGTAGTAAGAAGTGGAATAATATGCTCCGCTCCTCCGTTTACCTCGAGCATGAGAACGTCACATTACCTCACCAAGATAACGAGCTAAGGCTACAAGTGAAAGATAGAGCCACGTGAAGTAGAGGCCTAAGTGAAGTGCCGGGATTGGTCGTGTTAGTGGCAAGGACGAGTTATTATTGCGATCCAATAAAAAAATGTAGCCAGGATGTGTGATATTAGTGGCGACGAACCTTAAAGCTTGGCCTTGGGATTTCTCAAGATTGCATGTTGTATAATGTTAGATAAGCTGGATCACTTGGTCTTTTCTTGCCTATAATATCGACAGGATTAGTGTTTTCAACAGGATTAATAAACCCGAAGTGTTATAGAGAGTAGAAATGTAGAGAACATTCGAGATTGCCAATACCGCGATACCCTGTCATCAAATCTCGAACCATCGTGGATCATCACGCGGAGGCTAAAAAGCTGGGCCAAGTCAAGGAACCGCCAAAATCACTCACATCACCCCCACAAAGCCAACTCAGATCGCCAACCAGAGTGTAATCCCACGTCAGGACCCCTCATTCAACAAGGAGGGGTCTTTTGAGATCAACGCACAAAGGCCGCATCCCACATGCTGAGTATATAAGACCCTGCATGATCCGATCAGATTCTCTTTTTATTCTTCATCCTCATCTTACAAACAAGTCTTCAAAACAAACTCAACACTTTTTTCTGTACTTCAAACCTATCCACCAAACAATAATCACAATGGCTGGCGACTGTGGCTGCTCTGGTGCCTCTTCTTGCAACTGCGGCTCTAGCTGTAAGTCAACATGACTCTATTCTCATCAGTCCATTAATACTAATATGCGCTAGGCTCTTGCTCCGGCTGCGGAAAATAAGCTCTCCCATCTCATTTCAAGCAAGATTTATTGAGATACCACCCGTGACCTTTGCCGCAATTCTACGAAACAATACATGGATTCATAAATATTGGTGTTGAGCCCAGTGTGCTCGGGGAGATGGCGGTTGGACTTACAGTTTCACTGGTTTGCTTGTAGTGCAATTCTGAAATACATTTCTTCATCACCATAATTGTCTGCTTAGTGCTCTGATGGTCCGCGTACTATCTTCTCATTCATTGATGTGTTGTAATGTCACGAGCAAATCAGAAGCACTTCGTGAACTTGACCTATACGCTCCCTTGACGCACGCGATCTAAAAGTCCCCCACCTACCTAAGTATCATAAACATGTGTTCGCAATCCGCAATGCTTGCGTTTCCTGATCTCCTCTGGTCTCTGATCTCTAGTACTTGTGTACATTCAAGGCTAGATAGGCCATTCTTCACCTTCCCATTGTAGATGGCTTGCCATCCTGCTCTCCGGATTTGCTGCTGTGATCTCCCACTGAAGTTTAGCCGCTCATGAGCTGGCTCAAACTCATCTAGCTCAGTTATATCGGTAATGTCCACAAGGTCGTAAGAAACATGCTTGACGATCTGGCCCTCTAGCCTCGTTGGGCCAGCCCAGACAAATGTGACCTTTGGTCTCATCGCCACGGGTCGCTTACCCCAACCAAGCCTCTGTCGCATGTCGAGAAGTAATGGGGGGAGGGAGTAGGGAGATGAGAACGTAGAGAACCGCAGCTCAAGAGAGCGAAGACTGGGTAGTGAAGCTAGGAGAGTCAATAAGTCATTCTTATCTATCTTAAAGCCACGGAGTGTGAGGTGTTGCAGTTGTTCTAATGGGCTCTTGATAAGCAGGGAGAAGCGTGTATCAGCATAGTTTCCCCAGGAATCATTAAAGCCATCGTTGAATATGTTCAAGCTCTTGAGATTCTCCGCCTGCTTGAGAGTCTCATGAAGATAACCAAGAGGCTTGTCAAGGAGACCAGGACTCCTTAAGAACCTTGTAGTGCGAATAGGGAGTTACAGCCTGGAAAAGCCGGGCCTCTGGATAAGAGAGATGACGTCTGCGTAAGTATAACCCGTGCTGTCGAAAAGATCGATGTTCACCCCGTCAGTATAAGCCTGATCCTCGACAACGAACTCGACGACTTTGTGCCTTTCGCGCTTGGCAAGCATGCGCAGGGCGGAACAGAAACCATGTCTAGTGATGAGTTTGGGTGTTACCGAAAACTCCTTGGGGTCTCACAAGAAATCGGTATCTGTATCGAAAACCCTGTGCGCCAGTAGAGGATACACGAAGCTGTAGGGAAAGGCTCGAATCATGGGGTCTCGATCCTAGGCATAAATAGGCGCCCATGTGCTCTTGAGGTAGTGGTTACGCGAGAGAGCGAAGGAAATCGTTCCAGGGCATACAAAAATGCATCGATATCTGCTCTGGATACGTGTACCTGATACTGTTGGTCTGCAAGGCTGTAGTAGTAAGCGTAGGAATCTTCTGAGGTCATGGCTGCTGCCAGCTGGCGCATTGGGACATCATGATCCCGACAGTTCGGTCGTCTGCTGTATAAAAACCGACCAATACTATCCATAGAATTGTAATAATACTATGCCGGGCATCGCTTGGCTAAGTTCACACCGCGATCCTGAACTCCTGGACGGGACATACTCTCTACACTG
Source organism: Fusarium oxysporum Fo47 (assembly GCF_013085055.1). Lineage (NCBI taxonomy): Eukaryota > Fungi > Ascomycota > Sordariomycetes > Hypocreales > Nectriaceae > Fusarium > Fusarium oxysporum. The sequence continues at coordinate 1,711,608 of NC_072845.1, forward strand.
CCGAAACAGGTGTCGTCCCATAGTAGCTCGGCCACACCCTTGCGATACTTATTGCTATTCGCAATCTCTTGAAGGACTTTGATGTTGAGAATATTTGCCGAGGAAAAGACTCGTTTTAGATGCAAGAGAACGGTGCTCCTAAAGCCGGCAGATGTGAGACGTAAGTTCTTGACATCGCTATTCGGTAGGAAGGATGTAATTGGTTGAGCACTTCAACCGGTATGGCTGCGAGATTACTCTGCCTCTGATCAGACATTTTGAATGAGCGGTTTGGGCATACGGAGTTGAATGGGTACTGGGAAGACAGATTGATGAATGATGATCAAGCTCCTCTGTCAATGGCTTGGAAATCATCCCACGAAGACTAACACTGGGTCACATAGAACAAGGACATTCAAGCTCCTGCGAGGCGAAACAGGCGTGCACGTCGAATTTATAGCCATGATCGAGTTTGAAGCTCTTGTAGCATTAAGAGTCATGAAACACCTGTTCATAGGCCGTTCATTGTACGCGTGAACTATAAGGATTTTCGCGGATCTGACAGATCTGAGAATATGAACATCAGAACATCAGAACCGAAACACATCTTTGGCAGCTAGGGAGTGCTGTACGGCACGGAAGTGACTCTTGGGCCAGTTGCCTTCTTAATGGGTATGTATATTTGATAAGGACTTTCTGTAGGGGACATCAGAGTAGTTGCAGAATATTTTAGCATCTTGTCAAATTAAATCAAGAACAGTCTTGGAAATGGTCCATGTTAGTTTAGAGATAATGGAGCTGACAACGTGGGAAACCTCGCTTCATAGCCTTGGCATGCAAGTGACATGGCAGGTGACTTGCTATGATGCGCATGTTGTGGTACAATTCTTATATGGAAGCCTCAGAAATTCTTTAAATTATCATTAATGTGATGTCGTCTTGTAGTACCGAGTTAACAGCAGTAACACGTCCCAGTAAGCAATGTGAGCCAAAATCGAATTCATACTAGCTTCCGAAGCTGCCATATTCCAGCACAACAGCCCGTGACCTCTGATCGAAAACGGACAGACCCTGGAGACTCCACTGCTGATCATTAGAAGCAAGGCCTTTGTCCATTCCGGCAACTGATTCATGTGCTTGGTGGCCGAGAAAGCATGTGATAAGCTAGAACCCAAGCCGAGAGAGAAAGTAAGAAAAGGGCATGGATGGATGACTGCGCCTACCAAGGAGACTCACGTGGACCTTTTCATATCCCTTTGTCTCTTACATATTTCTGTCTTTTTATATCATTTTTTATTGATTTGACTTGATTTGGTTGAGACGAATTTACATCGAGATCCAATCCAATCGTGACATGCCGCTGCACTGCACAGCTGACGTCGCGGGGCAAGCAAGGTCAATCTGGGGTAATGTCAATGCTGAATGACGCCTGTATTGAGAGGTGGCTTATAACGATACAGAACAAGCAAAACTTGGAAGACTACCTAGAATTGTCAATGGCAGCATTTGTAAGTCCTCATTTCATTATCACTTCCCTTTTCATCTTGATACCTCTTTCGTCCCATTTCAGTTGCTGTGTTCCCCTCTATATCTCTTAGGCAGCACTAGGAGCTTTGTCGCTAAAGTGGCGCCCCATGACATAACCGTCAGTGTCCTCTCAGCCCAGATCCAGGGCTTCACTTTAGTGACTTGACACTCTGACGTCGCGTCGCGGCCGGCCACGCGGGCAAGTCACCACGATCAAGATTCTATCACAACTCTCGTTTACACTGTTCATCGACTTTGCCGGAAATATCCATTAAATCGACTGGCCTGCTTATTAACGACACAACTTCATTAGGACACGCCGTGGCTGTCGCATCTTGCACCGGCGCCCATGTCTTCCCGCGATGATGCGTCTCACGGCGCATCACCTCCCTCGTACGAACCTCAGCCTTCGAGTACTGGTGCTCCTCCGACATTTGCATCTTTCTCTCCAGTAACGCTCTCCGCGAATACGCCATCCCGATCATCCCGAAGGTCGACTATCCTCGTCCACCAAAAGAGCCCCCTGCTCCTCGCTACTCCTCCACAGATCACCCGCGCTCTCGCCTACAGTCATCCCTTTCTCCTCCCGTTAAATACATTCGCAGGCCTCCTCACCTGGAGCACCGGAGATCCTTGGCAGAGCTTCTTACTATTGTGCTTCTTCTGGGCGGTTGTTCTGTATGGCGATGTAGTAATAACGTGGGCCGGCCCCGTCTTGGTCGGAGTGGCACTCATTGTTGGCATGTACGGCCGGAGATACAGTCCCCTCAGTAGCAGTGGGTGGACTGATATTCGAGGTCAGAACGCTGGCACCAAGGGAACAAATCAGAACGCCGGCGAGAGCAGCCAGCAGAATGGAAAGGCAAACGCCGGCGAGAAACAGTCGAAACATGTTAGGGGAAATTCCGAAGTTACCAACACCAAACATCAGAAGACACTAGACGAGATCGTCGAGACTCTTAAACAACTTACTGGGAGATGTAATGTTCTGATGGAACCTCTGCTCGACATGACGGATTTCCTAAGCACTCAGACGACCCCAACTAGTGCGACCACGCGCCCGGCGCTGACTGTCATCTTCATGCGACTGCTTATCATCACGCCTATTTGGATTGCGCTTACTGTTCCTCCCTGGCGAGTTGTCACGACAAGACGTGTAATACTAGTGGCTGGAACCATCATCTTGACTTGGCATGCAAGGGTTCTGCGAGTATCGCGGGCCATTCTCTGGAGAAGCTCCACAGTTAGACGACTTGCAGCCGCCATCACCGGGTTGCAGTTTGATACACCCGAACAACCGTTCAAAAAGGACTTGGCCAAGGCTGCTAAGAAAGGCCCTGACCGTGTTGCTCAACAGCAGGAATCCGAACTTACAAAAGCCCTTGGCAAGTCGTCGAGCTTCCAAACTAATCATGGAAGAAGGAATGGCAATGCAAAGACTGCGGGTGTCAAGTTCACGTTTATTATATACGAGAACCAAAGACGATGGATTGGTTTGGGATGGACGAATAATCTCTTTGCGTATGAACGGGCGGCCTGGACAGATGACCATAACAACTCCGTTCCCGCTAAAGACGATTTCGAACTACCCGAGGTAGAAGACGGAAGTCGTATGCAATGGCGATGGGTTCCTGGAACCCGTTGGCGTGTTGACGGTGTGTCTGATGAGCATGGCCCTGTGGACTATGACGGGAATGAGGGGAAGAATGGTTGGATCTTCTACGACAACAAGGTGAGAAACCATCATATATGGCAACGCATTGTCTCCTCTAACAGACTTTCAGTGGCAAAATGGCCAGCGGGGTCAAGATGGATGGGGTCGCTGGACCCGACGAAGAAAGTGGTATCGCGATGCCGAGTTGGTCGAGGTGGATCAACCGGAAGATGGCCAGGAGACTGAGAAGGAGCTTAAAGAATCCCCTTCAGTAACGAAGCTCAGGTCTCAGCCATACAACTCCAGCAACGAAACCATGGTTCCTACACGAGCTGTGCCCGACCAGAGTCATGGTGAAGACATCAGTAACGATGACGCGAGCTCCAAAGCAGCAGACGATTCCTTGTCAGTACACTCGACATCTTCCAGATCTTTCTTCAAGTCGCCCTTGATGCGGAAACGAATCGCTGACCGATCCGGAGCGGATAACAAAGAGCGCACCAGAAGAGACAGTAGGACTAGTAGGACGAGTAGTTTGTACAACGATGATGACGCCGATGCTCTAAGTGCTGAGTTGGCCCTTGAAATCCAGAAACAGGGTAGGCCCGGTGGACAATGGGGGATAGGCGACGAGGCACGAATGAGTCTTGAGTAACGGTGCACTTTGACGGCGATACTGCATTGAGGTTATCGGCGTTTGATGGATTGGGACATATAGGTCAACGACTCGAATCATGACTGACTGGTAACCGGATAGTAGGTTTTGAGAGGGATGGCGTACGGTTGATTGATCATTATGTACAAGAGTAAGGAAGCGAGAACTCTTGGTGAATACCAATAACGTTACTCGGTTGATTATGAACAAAGAAATTGATCCGTTTACTAGTCTACAGGCAGTGACGGTTCTCGACAGTTCGATCTGATGACGATACTCGAATGAGAACAAAGAAGGGCTCGTGACACTTGGCCGTGCTGAAGGGATACACGGGAAAAAAGGTTGTCATACTGAGGATATAGTCCATCGGTAGGCCTTAATAAGGTAGCTTAGGTAGGATGGCTCTTTCGTGGTAGTGCTGGTGTCGCTCCTTGCCAGGTGCCCGTCGCTGCCAACTTCATAAAACATTATATCGTCGACTTCCAACCTCTCTTCAACAACTTTCTCCCTTTCCAAAATACCCGATTCTTTTCGCATTCCTTTCCTCTATCCACAAGAGTATCTGCTATGGAACTTTCAGCCCCTCCTCGAGATGCGAATCGCACTCTTCGCAAAAAGAGAAGCAACCGCTCCAGCGCCCTGACCCTCTCCCTCTCCCCCGAACGCGCTCAACAACCTCAACAACGGAATCTTACCTCTCCCGCAAAAGCATCACCATCAATGCGATCATCTTTCGTTTCCCCGGACCTTCTTTCTAGAAGCGCCTCATCAGCAACACACCACCGCGACATTTCCGGCTCGGGTCCATCACCAGGAACATCACTCGCTAGTATCGACTACCCTTCCCGCGCTGAATCAGCACTTACCATTCGAGCACCTAATACCCATGAAAGAGGTGGTTCGCCGCCACTTACGCCGTTTCCTCCGTGGGTTAGCGAGCAGGAAGATGAAGGTGATGGAGATTGCGAGAACAGAAATTGGGAGGGATCTACAACCAGGACGGATGGCAAGAGGCATAGCTATGACGGAGGGCATGTCCCTGTGACGATTATGAGGGTTGAGGGGAGATGGGTTGTTATTTCTGTGGTACATGGACTCGTGCTCGTGTTGCAGTTTGCGGTGACACTGGGTGTTTTCAGTGCTTTGATGTGGGTTACCGTCTGGAAGGAGAATGAACCTGGTAACGACTTTGACAACTGGTAAGTCAGCCTTACTGACCCTTAGAACACATCTAATAGGTCTTAGGCTCTGGAAATTCGCGGACCCTACCCTCGTCGTCGTCCTTCTCCTCTGCTCAGCAAGTCTTTTGATCCACGAAGCCAAACTTCTTTCGTCAGTCGCACTACTCTATCTCGAGTCTCTCATCCTTGCTGCCACTACACTAACGAGTCTCGTGCTTTGGGCCCGGTGCTTCCAGGAGGAGAGCCGCAGCGTCAAAGGTGTGTTGATGGGGTGCAATGTCATGATGTGGGGACTTGCTCTCTTTGGATTCATCCGAGCTGTTGTTATATGGAAAGTAGACTCTCAGGATGATGAAGCTGATCAGGAGAGGGCGGTCATGTACGGAACCTTCGTTCCTTGGGATGGGAGGAGGGAGTCTGTATGAGGAGGTGTAAGGAATGAGAAGTCTCTGATGATTGTGTTCTGGATGCTGGGGAAAGATCATAGCCCAGTAGAAACTAGGCAAAAAGACTTCTTGGTCTTCTCCTAGGTAGTCAGTTCCTCAAGCTGGAGATCTAACTAGACTAGTGGTCAGATAGTGCAACATGGACACACCATGGCAGATAGTAATGTTGAAGTCGAGTAGCGCCTCCAAGAACAAGTCTATCTTCAGAACTTTGGACTCTTGGCACCTTTTGGCCTCAAAATCTGAAGATCATAGCCTCATCTAGTATGTTTTTCGTCCACCTAAAGCAAGCAACCACCACGACTCAAGTACCGTCTGGACCAGGCCGATGGTTACGCGAAGGGTCGCCCGTTTCATATGATCTCCTACCTATTCGGGCAACCGCACTGCAAGCCATTTTGAGAAAGCGGATATAAAGCGCCACTACGGCTATTTGAAATTGACCCAAGCCTTTCAGTGCTTACTCTTGCAGATTCCGTCTCGGCCTAGTACCTCAATTGGAGCGGAAATTCCACAAGGCTGAAGAGAAACGACCCAAAAAGTGGGCGTAGGATCACGCTTCTGCAATTGAGGCCGCATTGACACATGGGCAGGAATCTTGGCGAGCTTTGTCTGGAAAAGAACCTCCAGGATGGCTCAGTGAGGTTGACAATGGCCCCCAATTGCCCTGGCGTGCGCTCGGGGTGTTGTAAGAGTTGAGACTGGAATCAGAGGGAGAAGATGAACGGGTCAAAGAACTTGCCAAGTTTATACCAAGACTTGTAAAATATTATAAAAAACTATGAAATATTTCAAGTTTTTTAAGTAGACTTATATTTATTTGTTAGACTTCGGGGTCTGAGCCTTCTGCTATTCCCTGGTCTGCTTAATTCCGCGTGGTGTTGATACAATACTGGGCTTTCAGGGATTTCCTGAAACAATACTCTGAGAAAGTAAGCATAACCGGAAACTCATGCTGATTTTTGGCAGGGTCTGAAAATTCATTGGAGTCTTTGAGCGAGCTAGCGAATAAGAGAATGCGTTGGAAGATAACCCTTGTAGTACGGAGTATGGATATCTAACATAAGACTCCCATGCAACCTGGAGCCTTGACAAGACGACACTTGGCCGAGAGGAACATTGTGAATGTTTGTAATATTGACGGGTAATTATACTCCTTGTATTCAAATTTAATAAATACCTTAGTCAGTCAAAATGTGTGTACCAACACGATAAGCGAGCCGGGGCTTTATAAGAGAGAGTAGAGAAGGGCCAAAGCACGTTGCAGAAGTAAACCGACGCTGGAAGATGTAGTTCCAAACGCTCGAGTATAGACAAGGTTGAGCTAGCTCAACATGCTTAACCTATCTATCCTTACCTGTTTGGTTCGCATACAGGGTTTATAAGGCTGCTGCATAGGGAGTGACACTTGGCCCCCAACTTTGAATAGGAAGGACGACGGAGTAGGTAGTTGTGAGAGCATTGGATGATACTGCTACATTTCAGATATTGAAACTTCTTTACTTCATATTGGTGCACGTTATGGAGTGGCTCTATGGTGCCGCGCATGCGTGGCGCTTAAGCCTCTCCCATAGGAGGGAGAACTGGTAGGCACTGCATACACATATATAGCGGACCCCTTCTTACTGCCAAGGCTTGCTCCATCGGCTCTCTTGATATTCATTCTATCTTTGGTCCATTCTTCAGCCCCTCACAATGAGCTTCACATCTCCCACCGGACAGTTCAAGCCCTACCAGGCCTTCGGCTCTGGGTCTTCATCGACAAAACCACCAGCTCAGTCTTTCTCATCAAGAGTTGACTTTAGCGACCAATCATACGATATGCCTTACTTTGCAGGTTCTGGTGTTTCTGTATCCAATCCTCAGACAAACTATGCGAGCACTGCGCCGAAACAGCCTGTCGCCGACGCACCGCGAGGCTTTACACTGAAGCAGTTATCAGACGCCCCAAAGACAAAGAGCTTTGACAAGAAGGGACTCTCCAGCATTCCAAGTACTTCTCAGCAAGGTACTTGTGCTATACGTATGATCTGTGCACACTTTGCTAACTTCATATTTTAAAGCTCAGCCTTCGCAACCTCTCAAGGCCAAGATAGATTACACAGAATTCCTTAAGAGCCTTGAGTTTCCCTCGATCGCCGACAGCAAGATTGGCCACGGCTCTGGAGATCTTAGTAAAAGTCAATGGTTGGTTCAAGAAGCTCTCTTCACCAAATGGAGGACTTCCAACGGGCTGCTTTGGCTGAGAGGTTCAGAAGGGAGTGGAAAGTCAACTTTGATGAAACAGGCTCTTGAGTCCTGCCAGGGGCCAAGTTCAATTCACTTGACCTACTCTTTCTTTCCTTCAGGAGACGAGACCAGAACACGTCTAGGACTATTCAAGTCCCTCCTACGCCAACTAGTCCCTCAGGCACCAGAGGCCTTCAAAGGCATCAAGGACAGGTTTGAGAAGATCCAGTCTTGCTTACCTCCCAAACAACAAGTAGCCTGGAACGCGCAAGAACTCTTCGATGAACTAATCAAAGTTCTTCCAAAGATCCTCAGAACCCAGTCGGTCTCCATCTATGCCGATGGTCTCAATTACTCGGAAGGCGAAACGGCTCCCAAGCTTGTGCAAGACTTTTCCAAGTTGGTCGAAAAGTCTCAGATTCCCACCAAGGATCCCGCGACAACTCATGGACTAAGAATCATCTTTTCCAGCACACCTTATCCTATGAAAGATCCTTTTCCTAGATTGTGTATTCAAGTTGACGAAAAGAATGGACCAAGTTTGAGAAGGTATTTGGAAGCACAGCTCTCCAATATTGACCTCAATACACAACGGTTGGTCTCAACTAAGGCCGACTCTTCTTTCATCTCGGCTCGTTTGATCGTCAATCACATCAAGCTCTGCGGACCTGGGCAGTCATCTCTTGTTCAACAGCCATCGCCTACACCCGCGCCAATCTCTTTCTTGCTCGGCGCTTACTTCCAGGACATAGCACACCAGGGGAGCAATGGTCTCCTTTCACTCTTTAAATGGTGTTGCTTGTCATCGGGGCCACTTAGTCTGCCTGATCTTCGGGTCGCTTTGGCTCTCGATGCCCTCCCTAAATTTGGTTCCATCAAGGAATTGTCACAGATGGAGTACTTTACTCGATTTGGTTCTGATGAGAGTTTTCAATCCTGGATCAAGACTACTTCTTGGGGTCTTCTTGAAGCTGTGACTGTGGGTGGTCAGAAAGTTGTGAAGCCTATGCATGACAGCATGTCGGATTTCTTTACCTCAAAGGGGTTGGACATCCTTTCTTACAAAGCTCAGACTGCAGGCACCACAACCTCTCCTCTTCAGCAGGCTCATCATTCCATCGCCACTTGCCTCCTGCGATACCTCGCAATCCTGTCCAAGGAACCAAGATGGGAGTCGATGACTCGCACGGACCCAACGCTCCGACTCGCCGGATATGCAGGGGCTAGCTGGTCTTATCACATCGCTTCTGCAGGCTTGGGAAAACCAGAAGCCTCGAAGATCCTGAATATTTTGGGTTGGCCATCGGATCAAATACTCAATGTCTTGGTCAAGCTTGGCCTTGGCGGTCTCCAGGGGACACTCTGGACTCACCTATTTGCCATTTATGGCCATGCTCACTTACTTTCAGTCGCTATTAGAAAAGCTGGAAATGATGTCCTTGATGTCCAGGATCGCCAAAAGAGGACGCCTTTACACCTGGCTGCTCTTCATGGCCACTCAACTGTATCAAAGCAACTTCTCAAGTCGGGAGCAAAGACAAATGGCCAAGCAGTTAGCGGGGATACAGCTCTTCACTTTGCGGTCCTTCAAGGTCACCAAAGTATCATGAAGTACCTGCTTGAGCGTGACCCGAATTTGATCACTGTAGCGGATGGTCAATCGCACACGCCACTGTTTTCAGCCGTCTTTCGTGGAAGCTCGTCTGCAGTGAGGCTTTTGCTTGATAGAAGAGCTGACCTCAGGGCTCTTGACACATATGGCAACTCTGTCCTACATCATGCTGTGAATACAGAAAAGTCCAGTGTCATAAAGTTGCTTCTGGATAGTGGCTCAGACGTCAATCGACAGAATGCACAGGGTCGTACCCCTCTACATCTTGCCATTGTTGGAGATCATTCTTCTGCTGTCAAGGCATTGCTTGAGAGATGTTCTCGAACAGATATTGCAGATAATCTCGGCAGAAGAGCTCTCCACGAGGCAGTTTTGTCAGGGAACAAGACTTGTACACAACTTCTCTTGAAGCACAGAGTGGCTGTTGATGCAAGGGATAACGACGGTCAGACGGCGTTAGTATATGCTATTCAAGGCCGCCACGGGAGCCTCTTGAAGCTTTTGCTCGAAGGAGGTACTGATATCAATGCCAGGGACAAGTATGGTTTCACCATGATCATGGTTGCTGTTCAAGCGTCTGACGAGAAACTCACCCGAATCCTATTGGAAAAGAACCCGGATCTTGATCGACTAAGTCGTGAAGGACACACCGTCGCTTTCTATGCCATTTTCAGAGGGAAAGCAGTATCTTTTCTGTCCGAAGAAGAACAATCGATCGCTTCGTTGCTCTTCAGACGCTATCAGAAAAGGTATCAGGTTTGGCACCCTGAGTGGAAGGAGTGTCAACAAGAGTTCATGGCCAAACATGGGAAGAAGAAAGACGCAAGCAGTAAGATGAAGAATAAAGCCAAACCTTCCAAGGTTAAGAATGCCCCTCTGACATCAAACACCGATGCTGCTTCAAAGCCTCCAAAGTCTCGAAGATCCTCCAAGGTTCCGGCCAATATCGTCTCAAAGACACCCAGTAGTGTCCCTAAAGCCCGAGCTGATGAACTTAAGAGACCTCAAGAGGCTCAAGGACCTCCTAAGCCTGCACCGCAGAATGAAGTGTCAGGAAAGCCTCAGAGCCAGAGTCAGAGCCAAAGTCGGCCTCAGGCGACGGCAAACACATCCGCTCCTTTAGCCCCTAGCAACTCAGTGCCGAAGGTCTCTACGGGAGTGCAAGGAAACCAGATGACTACCCTCAGTAGCTCTATGGTAGCATCAGTAAAGCCAGGGACGCAGCAATCTAGACCACTTTCCTCCTTCGCGAGTTACCAACCTCCTCGGATCCCCAGCGGGAGTGGAAGTGGAAGTGTTTCAGATTCCAAAGCAAGGAACAGTCTTCAAAGCTTCCCCAAGCTCCTTATCATGGTGGCCCCTCTTCTACTTCTGTTCCGGCGAAAGCGCCCAGGGTACAGAGAGGAAGTTGGGATATTTACAGTTCCCTAGCATCAGGCTCTCCAGCACCTGCTCAGACCGTACAGTCTCAGAAGGCGTATGTTCCATATCCTGGTACGCTCCAAACAAGCCCGGGAGCAAGTCCGGCTTCAGCCCAGTCCTTCCAAACGTTCCAACCATTTTCATCCGTCCAAGCCCAAAAGGCTTCTTCACCCACAGCCCCAGTGCCTTCGAGCCAGTTTGAGAAGAGGTATTCGGTACCCTCACTTAACTCTTGGGGGCAGCTTGGAATCAGCGGTTCTGCCTCTGCCTCTCCAGCTAGCCAGAACACACCAGCACAAGCATATCAAGCATTTGGAGCCACGTCCCAAAAGCCGAATATGTCACAGCAACAGATTAATGCACCTTATCAGAAGCCTGCAAATCCAGTACCTGCAGCCAAACCTCCTATGCCTCGGGTAATACGCAAACCTGTTGGAGGAAAACCTGCTATGCAAGTAGCGGCTGAGAAGCCCACTCAACAATCTTCGTTTCTTCCGTGGCAACAACCGCAAGCTCCAGCAGGAGCAAAGTGTCCTCCGGTACCAATCCAGGCACAAGTTGGTACGACACAGTCCTGGCCGAGCAAGCCGCATATCCCTGCCGGCCCAGCACAGACTCCCACGAGCAAGTCACAAGCTCTACCAGGAAAGCCTCCAGCTCAAGGTGGTATGCCTCCAAGAAAACCTCAAGCGGCTCCTGGGGTAGTACAGCCCCAGATGTCCAAGCCCCAAGGACAGGCTCAGGCTCATCCGCCGAGTGGAAACACAGCCCCTGTACCACCCAAGGCTCAAGCTCCTCCCGGAACAACACAACCTCAAGTTGCCAAACCTCATGTGCAGCCTCAGGCTCAAATTGCCAAACCAGCAGCAGTACCACCCAAGTCTCAAACACCGACTGAAGCAGTACAACCCCAAACAGCCAAGCCTCAGGCACAAAATGTTAAAGCAGAGCCCCAAGCACAAAAGGTGCAGGGTCCCTCAGGAACTTCGCAGACTCCATCAGGAAAGTCTCAGGGTCAGGGAGGTTTACCTTCACAGAAACCTCAAGTACCTACTTCAAAAGTTCAGAGTCAACCAACAAAGCCTTCAGTCCAAGGCGGTACATCTGCACAGAAGCAGCCTGCAGTCCCGAAGACTTCTGTCGCAGCCCCTGCAAAGCCTTCTGCTACCTCTACTCGGCCTCAAAAGGCAACGCCCGATCAGAGAAAGCCCATCCCATCACATACTGGATCAACCCCCGGAGGTGTCAAGTCTCCTACAAGCATCCCAGTACAGGGGAGTTCTGGCCAGAAACCCCCTCAGTACATCGACAAGAATTCCACGATATCTCCAGTACCTCATTATACTGAAACCTTCTTCCGTGGACAAAACGGCGAACAGACGCAAACCTCAACTTTTACGTCAACCAGAGAATTTACAAACAGCTACGACCCAAACACACAACAGACGGGTACGAGTAGTATGTCCAGTGGCAAGATGGCTGCAGCTGCCGGCGTTGGCGTCTTGGCTGGAGCTAGTGGTGGTTATTTCCTGTCTTCCGAGATTCGTGAAAATTACTCTAATCCAAGCATCACCGATGATAGCAGCTACATCCACATGGATGCAGGTATGAGCCAGCAATCTACATATGAGTCTGATCGGGAACTGGAAACACATGTGGAGTTTTCAAATCATTCTGAAGAGTTTTCCGAGTCTGAAGACGAAGCCAACTCTATCAGCGACAGTGGCTCTGATGGCTTTTTGTCCGATGAAGAGTATGAGCTTTCAGATTCCGAGGTTTCTGGAGGGCAAGCTTCATCCGATGATGAGATCTCGGATTGGGGAGAGTCAGACGCAGAATCGATTCATGAAGACTCGGACTCTGATGAAATTGATCTGGATAACCCATACATGTCCGCCGATTTTACAGATAGTGAAGCTTCAGAAGCAGAGGATGTTGGTGCTCGCGACTTGCAGGCTGAGTCGGATAGTGACCTCAACACAGACCCAGGCCAAGCTAGTGCTGGAGAAGTCTCCGAATCTGACGAGAAAGAGTCTGTTAACAATGAATCCGAGGATGACCTCGACAATTCGGTTCAGTCTATGGGATTTCAGCACCAGAGTTACGCCAACCAGCAGTATCAACAACAAGGGTACTTCAATGAACAATACCAACAACCCATACCTGAAGAACCTGAGTCTGAGGAAGATGCCCAGCCAAGTTTCCAATCTCAGTATCAGCAACAGGTAGCTCAGCAAAGCGAGTCAGAAGAGGACGAACCACAAGCTTTTCACCAACAGTATCAACAGCAAGGTTGCTACAATCAACACAATCAAGTCGCTGAGCAAATTGAATCGGAAGAGGATGAGCCACAGAATTTCCAGACCCAGCAGCAACAACAGCAGCAGGACTACTATGGTGGGCATCAGCAAAATCAAGCGCCTGAACAAAGCGAGTCTGAAGAAGAGCCCTATCAACAACAGTACCAGCAGCAGGGTTACCATCGTGGGCAGCATCAACAACAAGCAACTCAGCAACACGATTCTGAAGATGAAGGGCAACAAGTTGGGCACAGATCTGGTAATTACGACAGTGACCAAGAGGTTGAGAGTGATCAAGACATAAATAATGGCTATAGCAGCGATGAACAGGATCAGCAGGCTACCAGTGGACAATACAGTGGAGGAGGCTGGGGCAACAACTATGATTCTGATTATTAATGGGACGAAAGACTTGAAGTTGTTGGTTGTTATCGTGTTGGAAATGATTGGAGTTGAATGGTTCCGTCTAGAAACGAGTTTTGGATATGTAAAAGACCGACTATTCTCATATTAGCTCTGATGATTGACAAGGCCAATTATGACAGCGGAAACAGTCGTGTGAATACCAACTAAACCCGAAGTGAGAGGCCCTTTCAACCGTTATAGCTGTGTATCAAGAACTTCAGAACATAGTGACTCACGCCGAACAGAGGTCACCTAAGTTTAGGATAGTATCCTAAACTGACCACTAAGATTAGAGCACAATGCATGAACTCATCATAAATAACCATAAAATTACCCTATTTTTCTATAAAGCCGCTAGTTTATTTCGGATTGTTCACCATTTTCTTGGACGACTCCATAGTAGAACCCCACGGGGCTATGCTTTGAAGAGAAGTGGATCAAGTATCATGCATTCAAGAGAACTAATACCTCAATCGTAGTGAAACAATTTCTCATATTTATCCGCTGAGCGTATAAATACTTCTTCCCCCCTCTCACTTCTTCTCATTGTTCACGAGACCAAAAACTCACAATCTCACCATCAAAATGTCGTCCTCAGATATCCGAGTCGAGCCAATCACCAATCCCGGCGACTTCACGCAGGCTTTCAGAGCCGTCGCTAATGCATTTGGCCACCAAACCCGTGATGCCATCTGGATGGCCTTCAACCCAGGCTGGGATACTCCTGAGGGTGAAAGAGTCGGTACTCAACGTCTAGTTGATCGCTTTTCACACATCACCATGAACCAGGATGGTCAACCCAACACCATCTTTGTAAAAGCCACCATCGACAACACCATCGCTGGCCTCGCTATATGGGAGCAAGCCTCTGTTGTTCCAGGCTATGGCAATCCCCCCAGTGATCTTCAAGCATCGGGTTATTTCAAGATGTTGTACCCTGGAAACGAAAAGGAGCAGAGATTTCTTGCTCAGGCGGATAAGTCACTCTTTGGACGACGAATTGAGATCATCAACGAGAAAGCTGAGGCATCTCCCCCTGCAGTTTTTGTAATGGATCTTTGTGCTGTTGATCCAAAGTTTCAGAAAAGGGGGCTTGCGTCTAAGATGGTGCAATATGGCCTTGATGAGGCCAAGAGAAGGAATTTGGAGTGCGTTACTGAGGGATCGACCATGGGAAGGTCGGTGTATTTGAAGTTGGGCTTTAAGCAAGAGGGTCCTGAGACGGTCTATAACATGGATTATGAGTTCAAGGATAGGGACTTGCCATCCAATGTCATTTTAAGAACAGGCATCTAAAACCAAAGCGAATGAAATAGAATAGAAAATGTCTCATATTGTATGACAATTTGCTCATCGTTACTCGCGCCCAATCTCGTCGCCAATTTTGTTTCTTACAGGGTATGAGGCTTCACCTTCAATCCTTGGGGCATCTTCCAATGGTTAACAACACCACCCCAACTCTCCTCGTTATATCCCTCCTGGACCTTTTGACACGTTCTCAATCCCCACTGCGTAACACCAACCATCAAACAACTCTCAAACATAAACGCACAACTTCCTGTTCCAACCTTGGCGGGCTTAAGCTCTGCGTTCCTGGCACCCTCTGTGCTCTCTGCGTCAGGGCCGTGACCGCTCATGACGTTGTGAAGACTTGCACCACCGGGGACAAAACCGCCTGCGCCGCCCTTCTTGGCATCGTAACCACCTTGGATCAGACCCATGAACTCGCTCATCGTGTTTCGGTGATACCACGGTGGTCGGAACGTATCTTCACCGACGAGCCAGCGTGGTGGGAAGATTACAAAGTCGGCTACTGCTGTACCAGGAGTGTTGGTTGGTGCTGAGAGAACGGTGAAGATAGATGGGTCAGGATGATCGAAGGAGATAGTGCCGATAGTGTTGAAGCGCCCGAGGTCGTACTTGTAAGGATAGTAATTTCCATGCCAAGCTACCACATCGAAGGGAGTATGAGCTTGCACAGTCTTGAAGAGGTTATTGTTGAACTTGACGGAAACAGTATACTTGCTAGACCCCTCAGAAGCAGTAGCTCCAAAGTCTTCAGAGAAGCAAGCAACGGGAGACTGGAAGTCACGAGCATTGGCAAGGCCGTTTGAACCAATTGGACCAAGCTCAGGGAGGTTGAAGTGACCTTGATAAAGCTCAAGAGCATAACCACGGGCTGGGCCGGAGGGAAGATGGACTTGGTACTTGACGCCTCGGGGGATGACAGCAATTTCCATGGGTCGAACAAGAAGCCAACCGAACTCGGTGCGGATATCAAGAGCGCCCTCTTGTGCGACGATGAGAAGATCACCGTCGGCAGAGTAGAATGCTGATTTCTCATCCATGCTCTTTCCAGCGGCATAAATATACATACCCAGTCCTTCCTTGAGTGTAGGATCTCCAGCACCAGCAACGAGCCTCAAACCAGTGACAAAGTCTAGATCCTTGGATTCATTGTGGTCAAAGGGATCCCAACGGAGCTGGTTGGGGATGTAGTGCAATTTTCCATCCTCAGCGCCGTCGAGAGTCTTGTTAGTGTCGCCTGTTGACCTTGTATCCTCTTGGTAAGGAGGATGCGCGCAGGATGGTAGAACGCGGTATAGCCATGTCTGCTTATTCTCGTGTCGCGGTGCAGTAAAGGCAGTCCCAGAGAGTTTCTCGGCGTAGAGACCGTATGGTGGCTTCTGAGGAGAATTGTGTCCGATGGGCAAAGCACCATCAACAGCTTCAGATCTAGCAAATAATCAGAAAATATTCGCAACCCGCGCAGAACAGAAATGATACTTACTCTAAATAACAGTTGAAGCCATTCTGATATCTGTACTTCTCCTTGAGATCAAACGTTGTGACAGGCATCTTGGTATCCTTTGACTGTTTAAGTTTGAGTGTCGTTTCCCCTCAGTAAATGGGCGAACAAGAAGCTTATAACTGCGTTCCCACGGCTTTGCGAACTTCCTGTCTCGATCAACGGATGACGTTCTGTAGCCGTGTAAGCCGTCAACTGTCAATTCCGCACTGAGTATGGAAAACGGCCCGACGTTAGCCGGGGAAGCATTGCGCCTGTGTTCCGCTGATGAATGTTACCTGACAGAGGGGAATAAACCCGATAACAGCTGATTTTATCGCATACGGCCGGAATAAGTTTCTGTAGAATATGAAAGCTAATTAGTTATATCAACCAAGGTGTAGCTGGGCTTGGAGATTTCCGACCGGAAACTAGCTCAAGGGTTTCCGATTATAGGTAACCGAAGCCATCGCCGCGGGGTAACTCATGTGGGCCTCATGAGTGAGGAGCTTAAGCCGGGGAACATGTGGGCAATTGGCTCATCATGTCTTCTCAAATTCAACGTCAGTCGACAATCAACTTCATAGTTCATGAACTTCCAATTGTGTGGGGAATGTATAAATTATATCGAGGAACCACGCTACATGGAACCTCAAACGCTGACCGAATCGACCAGCGATAACAAGAACTATAGAGGTGTACACCAAGCGACGCTTCCAGCAGTCGCAAACAACATGACCAGGCCGAGAATATCTAGACGCAATATCCCGAGCGCCGACTCGCAACGAAACCAGCGAAACGAACAAGAATTATAGGAACTATTGAGACAGATACCGGAGTGGAATGAAGCTATTACTCGTCTTGCTTCTTGTTCTTCTTCTTCTTTCCACCACCGGAAGGACCACCCAATGTTGTGCTCGTGGGCTGAGCCTGAAGGTGAACAACAAGTTGGGTCCATGACTCTTCCTTGTCCCACTCGAAACCAGCGAGGTAGGGCTTGTCGAGCTCATCATCGGCCTGGGTATGTCAGTCAGTATTCTTAGGGAGGGTGTCTCAGAGGTCCAAACATACCCGCTTCTTATATGCCTTGTGGATAGCGTCTAGTGCATCCTTGATTGTTACACCCTTGAGGTTTCGTGCTGTTACCTCCTTTCCTAGTGGGAAGTGAAGGTCGATTCTCTTGACGGGCGGTTTTGACAGATGAAGCTTGAGGATGGCAGGGTCTTCTATTGT
The DNA here is from genome assembly GCF_013085055.1 of Fusarium oxysporum Fo47. NCBI lineage: Eukaryota > Fungi > Ascomycota > Sordariomycetes > Hypocreales > Nectriaceae > Fusarium > Fusarium oxysporum. Next base: position 1,729,039 of record NC_072845.1, read on the forward strand.
GTTGGGGCTGGTGTTGATCTTCCTATACGAATGGGTTAGTGGCTGTTTCTTGATGCACGTGCAAGTCGAATTGCGGGGTTAAACTCACCATCCCGTCTTCTGGGTCTCGGGTGCGAGCTCGAGTTCAATACCCTCGGCCTCTAAAGAGAAGGGTCAGAGAGAGGTCTTAACGGTGCCCTCGTGGCCTATCCGATATCGGAAGGAGACAGGGTAGTGATGTCAAAGCTTACCAAGGTCATTGACGTTGTAAACGCCAGGTGCTGCTGCTGAGCTTTGTCGCCGCGTCTTCTTGTCATCCTTGGCGGGAGGTGAGCTTGAGAGGCCCTGAACGGCTGAATCGACCTTGGAGAGAGGTTCTGTCATTTTGAGTTGTTGCTATGTGGTTGATCGAGAAGATCTGATTTGATAGTTGATTCTGCTAAAAAAGAGAGTAAAGTTAGTGATGATGTTGTAGAAAAGAGGTATTGGAGGGAGGAATGGTGGTGTATATAAAAGAGGATGTACAAACCTTTTGCGTTAAAAGCAGAAGATTGTAGATGAGATTGGATTGCTGTTGTGCTTTGAAGGTGTGATGAGGAGGGAGGAGAGGGAAAGGGCCAGATGGAGGGGAAGGGGTTGTTACTTATTGAATTCACAAACGCACTTGCCATTCGGCGTCGTCCATGTCCGATGTTTGCATTGGGGCATGCGAATCCTCAGTCATCCAAGGCTTCACTCACTCATTTGCATTACTACCTATACTGCACTGTACCGTACCTACTGAGCTGTCGTCAGACTGGGCGGGGTAACTGCCCACCTCACACCTCACCCGGAACGGAAGGGAAGGACGAGACCTAGGGGGGTATGAGTATGATTGTGATGACAGAGGAGTCTGTGCCTGCGCCTGCGCCTCGCTCCGTTCCTCGAACCAAAACAATCAATGCTACTCTAGTCGATGTACAGTTACAAGCACCTACGGATGCATTCAAGTTATTGTGGATTCCATCATTACACACTGTTGCGTTGCGTTGTGTTGTGTTCTGATAAACGCTGTTGGACAATCGCGTGACTTTGGCCTGACGGAAGGCGTGACGCCCCTGGCTCCAAGCTCAGCAGACCAGACCTGGAGCCGCAACGGGTTTAGCGCCGGCGCGATGCAAACCCACTGACGCAGGGAACCCGCTCTACGTACCGGTCTGGTACCCGCTTAGAGACCACCTCGGGTTAGCGTGGCGCACCACAATCCGGGGAAAGCTTGTCCTGGGACCCACTGCGATCGGTCGTTGTGGGTTGTGGCGCGTGTGCAAATGGGCCTGGTCGATCGAGTGATTGAGTGGTGAGTGGACACAGAGCAGTTGACGCTCGCGGAAGGCCGCGGGAGAATCATGAGGTCAATCATTAATGTCGATACGGTGAGAGAATTGGGAAGTGAAAGGTGAAGATACAGAAACAGATCTTGAGAGGGGAAGGTGTGGCCGATCAGGACATACCAACAAGATTGGCACTTTGGTTTGATTCAGCCATGCCATCCATTCCCTTGTCCCCTTGTCATGACCTATGACGAGGGATCGCCAGTTGCGTTTCTGCCCCTCACAGGCTCATTCATCCCGTGGTCCCCGGAGACTTCGGCTCGCGGATGCGGTGCGGTGCTTTGGCGCCTGTTGGCTTCAACTTACAACTCACCTGACGATTGATATGTCCTAGACATGACTGTACTGCGTCTGGACATCCATCGACAGCATCTAGGCATCCTAAGGTCGTAGCTAAGGAGCAAGAGGCACCTTTGTCGTAAAGACGACATCGATGGAGACTCTTCTGCAATCAATCATCATCTCCCGTTCCCCTCCCTCAGCAACGCCCGCGTGAAACCTTGTGGCATCAAACTGAGGGGAAGTGCTAGGTCGATTGGCTAGTTGAGTTGCTACTAGCTTGCACCTTGATGCGCCGAGTCAATCGAGACGCCTTTGGTATCAGATGGGTGTCAATCAGTCTTATTTACAGGAATCCACTTGTCGAGATCGGCTTGAGCTAGGCTCTTGGTTATGCTGCCGCTGATATCGTACCAGCGTCATGCTTTTGAGACCATGTTGGGACTGCCGTGATGGCGCGCGATACGTCTGTCTCCCCATGGGCAGAGGGCGCGTGCCAGGTTCCTTGTGACATGTCCCTTGTACCCTGAATTCATGTAAATGTACCTTGCTCTTTTCGTGACGCTGCCGCAAAGGAGACGACTCCCACATAAAGAGGGCATCTCTGCATCTCGGCCACCCCTCCACTCCTGGGATCACTGGTCCATACAACTTCATCCAGCCTCAGTATAGAGTGCTAAAATCTTCGTTTTTCCTTATTCTCTTTTTCTCTTGCTTTTGTTTCTATAGCTTCACGTTATCATTGTCTTCCTCTTTTACCCCATGTCTTACATGGCCATCGTCAACATCCGATAGTGGGGTCGGCAACAGGCGACATCAAGTGGAGACGTTTGGATGGATCCCGTTAATCCCTGGCTCTCCTACACTCACTCACTCACTCAGTGCCCAGCTGGAGTTTTGGCTAGAGCGTTATCAGCTCACTCAAGCGAGCATGCCACCTTTTTAACGAACTCGACCGCCGAGAGGCGAGCGCCGAAACGCAGTCGAAGAACGACGACTTGAACAGTAAAACTGGATGATTCGCATGTTGTTGAACCGATTGATCACGAGAACTTCCTTCTGACTCACTTTTCCACCTCATCCATCTGGACTCTCTCCCTATCAAACTTGCAGTGAACGCGATACGAAGCGATAATAAGCTCGATGCGCAATGACTTCATCTTCAGCAACGGAACAGGCTCCACGTGATGCGATCCCATGATAATCCTCGGAAGCTTCAATTCGCACGTACTCGCGGCACGGTCCAACGACAAGCAAGAAATCAATCAGTAAATCAAGCTCAGATCAGGTCGACACCGACTTTCTTTCAGCAACGTCAGATCATTTTACCCGTAACCCTAGGAATAGACATGTCCAGCCGCATACGCAGCAAGGAATAACTGCCACGCAATACACCATGTATTTTGCCAGGATATAACCTATGGATAATCAACCTGCCGGGAATGGTATGTATCAGTGTCTGTGGGCGCGAAACTGACAATGTCATGCCTCTCCATTTAGTTCTCACCTTGAGGCTCATCCATTCGATTTTCCTGTGACTCGGTTCACTTCATCCGCCGTCTTTCAGTTAGTATAGTACGGTTAGATTTTAGTCCCTAGCGTCCATCGCCATTCCGCCAGACACCGTCTCGAGCGACAGTAACAAGCATCATGATGCGGCCAAGCCATCCGTGAAGATCCTCGCAATCGACGTTCCAGCCCGTTCAAGTGAAGACGTATTCCATTGCAGCTGAACCGCCAATTCCGATCATTATGTGACGACTGCGTATCTACAATGACGCCTGTTCCGTATACGATTACAAGAGTTGCGGAGGATGATGGGGGAAGTTGGCTTTAGTGTTACCCTGGAGGAGAAGGGAGATAAATGGTTGGGTAGACTTGGTCGACGAATCACGAGGTAATTGGCTTTGTAAATGTCCACTGGAAGCATTAGCTAACAAAAATATCAAGGCTATGAAATTGATTACAAGTCGACCGAATATTGATCCTATCGCCATCACGTTTCTAAGCCACTAAAAGTCGCCATGTTCGACAGCATGAAATCGGGGCTTGTGGGAGGGCAGGATTTACTTTGAAACCCCTCAATTTAACGTTATGTTACCACTGTCATGTATCAGTGAGCAACACCACGATGCCGTTGGTAGTGGACCTATGTACTGTTGTTTCGAGGCTGGTCGACGGTCATCGCGAACGAATATTACTACCACCAATTTGATGGTATCTCCTCAGAGCCTAACTAATGGGCACACGAGTTGAAGCATATCCCGCCAAAACGCTTAAGATACTTCTTCGTCTTCTCAACAGAAACCATATTCTTACGGACAGGCCATATTTGGTCTGGCTGGCTCTCGCCCGACACGTTTCCGGACTCGATTACGCAATGAAGGAGAACCCATAAACAACACACCGACATGATGGGACGTAACGCAAATCCGCTTATTTTGCCAGACCATAAGCAATTTGAGCCTTCAGCAACATCCATATGGCCCTGAATTGTTGGATATTAGTCAACATGCTGAAGGCGACGAGGCTATTATGATCGTCAACTCAGAAGTGCAAAGTCGGGAAGAATGCATTTACAGAAAGCCACATGAATTTTTGCCCGCGTCCTCCGATCTACGGCCTGGGTGCCCAAACAAGCAACGCTAACAACCTCCAAAGACATGTTGGTTATTGTTGGAATGGATGGCAAAGATTTCCACAAAGACGATTTGAAGTAGGATAGGCGGTGGTTGAATCTGGCATTACCAGGGGCGAGACCATTTTTGTCAATAACCCTTCTTTAAAGACAGAAAGAATAAACGAGATCCTCTTATCCTACTATTACTTGAATCTCCTAAAGATTGAATTGTTGACCGAGTATTGAATGCTTAAATACGGGTATCATTTCATCTAGAATAAAAGCTCTGATCATACACTCATGCCATTTGGCCCTCATAACCTCCGCTCTATGTCATCTGAGAATCTTCCCTAACATGATTTATCGGGAACCCGTTTGCAATAGCAGCCCCTTCTAATTGCTTTAGCCACGCTGAGCCATCTCCTGCTGGCACAGGTCGATGCGAAAGATTACACTCGACAAAGATGGAATCGTCCATGTACTGCCAATCCGACACTTCAACCGCACTCTCAGAGAGTGAACCCTGAAATGGCGAGGAGCTTAGTGCTGCACAAGTCCACGCCATCTGTTGTAATATCTCAATCATGGTGTGTGTCCATGCTGATACTGTCAACCGTATTGAGCCATCCTCGACTTCGACATGCAGCAGACGTAGACCAGGACATAAGAATGGGTTTTCGGTACCATCCCAAATCGACATGCCGGTGAATGAGTGGCCCTCACAACTCGACGTTGAAGCTTCTTTGACGGCGTCTTCGATACAACCCAGGAGGAGTTCGCCGCACTTAGGCCATTGCTTAGCTGTGTACTCAGATATCGTGGTATAAACGCAGTCATTGGCGGTCCCAGTAATAGCCGGCAAGGAGCCCATTTTGACGAGTTGGGGGTCTCCGATACCTTGAAGGGGGCCAAAGAGTTGACACTCAAATTTGAACTGGATGGCGTGAAATCCGTCTCCAGGGGGTCGATAGGGGGGTTTCATGAGGATGTGCCACAGAGCTGATTCCATGAGATGCATCTGCACATAGTGGGGTGAGATCAAGACTTCGCGTATTCTTGAGATAAGATGTCTCGCAGACCTTCCTGTGGTGATGTAGGTATGGAGAGAAGCAGCAATCTCATTTGGTGTGCCCCTGGGTGAGCGGGCTGGGTATTCTCTGTCCCAGTAGCTGCAGAGGAGTTGGAGAGCAACTGGCAGTTCAATGCCCCGTGCCGACTCGGACCATGTTGCCGGACGTCTCGATATACCAGGGCCGAGCTTATCAAGCAAGCATCGTGGTGCTTCAGGTCCATTGAGGATCAATATAAGTTGGCACACAGGTCCATCGAACAATTTCTTGATTTGCTCAGTCGAGTCCGGATTCGAGTCACAATAGAAAGCCCACAGCTCATCCCACAACATCAACGTGAACTCAGACAACAGTCGATCCAATATCCTATCAATGTTGACGCGAAACTTTTGCTCGGGGAGATAATAATGGGTGAGAAGTTCGTTATTCAATCCATCGGCAAGGGCAGAAGCGAAAGCTGCAACGAGAGCGCCAGCGATGAGTGGCGGTACCAAGACCTCGGCATTGTTCGGTGACTGAGCAGTTCTCGGCCTTCGACTTGGCAACGGTGGCTTTATGATGCTCAAAATAGAAGCATCGACAATATGATCGTGTTCGTGCGTGGTGGATAACACGGGGGGATGTGGTGGGGGCATTGTCTTGTTGCAGTCATGTCATAGTCATAGTCAAGGAAGTGTTTCAACTCAAAATTTACGGTTAAACCGCAAGAGTCTCATGTTGAAGATTCCATGGCAGAGGGAGAACGGAATGGATTTGCTGGTATTTTGGGTATATTATTTTCTGGGCGGAGCTGAGGGAAGTTTTTGATGGTGAGGAGCGACGATGCGTTGCGTGGCATTGCGTGGCCCCATGAGTAATTGGATTAGTCGGCTCTTACGCCGCCACCCAAAGCCAAAGCAAAGATCCATTGAGGGGGACTTGTTTGAAGACGGAGAATATTTTTAAATTAATCCATTGAGTGACAATCCTCTTACGAATATGAATCCTCCTTTAAAATGGTTGATTATTCCGTGACGAAGCTCCCTTTTCTGTTCGTATTCCGTATAAGTCTCGTCGCTTGGACTCAAAATGAGCGTCGAGGCCGCGTAATGGTTCTGTATGGGGTCATCAGATCCCCCTCATCCCCTCAAGTGATGGACAATTAATTTGCACAAAAATCGCGCTTTCTTTATCTCTGATTGCTTTGAAAAGGAGCGGAGAGACGAGGTCCTCGTAAGAATGAATGCGAAGGAGGAAGTGGAAGTTGTTCTCTCTGGCTTTTAAACATCGCCGCTTAATGAGGCAGTGCATCAACCTTGCACGTCCACTCTAAAGCCCGCTGACGGGACATAGCTTATTCAACACTCGAATGACACCAACACTATAAGGAGTGTAGTGATTTCCTATTTATTTTAAGCTTGTACATAGGCTTAAGAATTACGAGACACTCATCTGCCCTTGTTGAGATACAGTCCACTTTTATTTATCCTTGCGGAAACCGCCCATAGTGCCCTCACCTCTTTATCTCGAATTGCAAACCTCATTACTATCCTTAGGTATTTCTTTATAGGGAGATGCGCGTATTGTCTCAATTTATTCCTCTGTTCAATAGTCGAAACCGCCAATGACATTACTTCTGGTCAAAGGCAATGTCCCTCGTGTTTATGTTAGGCTTTTTTCTCAAATCATGACGTTTATTGAAGTTTGACTTACAGACTGGATATTTCTACTCCTGGTAACATGTTGATTTGTCTGGTTGTGATGCTGTGTCTTCTTCTTCTTCGTTGTCCATGCGGCGGCACGGCAGTTGACTCGATAGAAGAGTTTGGCCATGGTGCGAGATTCGGATGAGGTGTCCAGAAGTGGTTGGAACGTCGCGCCCATCTCGACGAAGGTCTCGTATGGATTTCTTCTTTGTGAGGGGTTCGTGGTCTCCCCAAAGCCTTTCATACATTGGTTCTACCCAGGGCTGCGCGCTGCATTATATGGAACGCGTCTGGTAGACCATCTAGTCGGGAATATGCTTGCTGATATATTTGTAGTTAGCCAGAGTCTTAACGCAGACTGGTAATGTGCTGGTAGCCATCACTCACAGCTCTCCAGTCGTATATATCTGCTGCTTGATTATTTTATAATACTGAAAGGTTTGCTTTGAGGTATTGATGTGGAACTCAAGCCAAAACTATAGGTCTTAAGGAAACGAAGATTATTTAACATGAAATACTGTATATATAACAAATAGACAAGAATCCCACGCCCTTGGAATGAACTCGAAGGTCTTGATTGCTGGGTATGAATTATTGGGGCGGATGTGTTAACTTGCGGGAACAAACATCAGTCTCTAGGTCTTTTCTTTTCTGTCACTCAACAATCTACAAGCTTTAACGTTGGGAGAATGAACTCTCAGTGTATTTTGCTGAAGAGCCTTCCTTAACCGATTTATTGAGATCTGGATGTCCATCGTACCGAGTTCGAGACATTCTGAAGCACCCAGTGGTTCTCTTGACATCACGAAGTCTCGAGCAGCACCCAACGATGCCGGATTGCAGAAGATGAGAGATAAGTCTTAACTCTGTCTTTTATGGGGCAGTGCACGCTGTATCTATAAGGGTTAGTTCTTACCCAAAATACAGATTCTTCAAAGTTATTACTCACTCAAGAATCTCCCAGTGGGGTGTCCGCGAGGGAGGGGAGGCAGTCCGCGAAAGTGGCCGATAGAGAGTTGCAGGGTAAGATGTTGAGTAGAGGGGAGACTTACACAAAGGGGATCGGATGGTTTGGCTTTGAGAACGCTAAAGAACTTCGGGATAACCGAGATGAAGGTGATAGTGATGCAAAGCACCGGCTTGATGACGAGAGCATCGGCGGATTCGAGTTCCACGGCCATAGCCGTGAATGCTCGCCCTTTAACTGTCGCCCGCGCTCGTCACTGTAGAGACAGAAGAGAACCCTTTCTCCGGGCGTTCTGTCAACTAGCGCTTTCTCAACAACATCTAAGACGCCATATATGCACAAATAATTTATGAAGCGACTCTATATCAGGTGCTATGACTTACTCGACAATCTGCCAACTTGTGTGCTGAGAACGCATGCATTGATATGCGTCGTTCCCATAGTGAGACTGAAGACGTCTCCCTGCAAGAGAAGAGTCGAGGTCTGTTACAGTGTTAGAGGCCTACTTCCACAATGTAATATTGCTGGCTTACCAAGTCGTGCAAGAGATGATGGGATGTTTTGCTTAACAGTGACTGAGATGGGTCCAACCTGGCTGATATTCAGGAACTGAGATGTGGGGTTTGGGTTTCCATAAAGGATCTGTCTAGAGTCAGTATGATATTGCTGGAGACAAGAGTTGGCATCGGGCTCTCACTGGAACTTCGAAAGCCTCTGGCGTCTTGGGCAGTTGAAGGCCGCGTCAAAGGGCATCGGCGATAAAGCGTGAGTGGTCGAGAACCCGGAGCCCATTGTCCAGGGGCTCCGGAGTTCGTCGACGGGCTTTGAATAGTTTCATCCCTCTTAAATTCCAAAACTCACTCGAGTCCTGGAACAGTTCCAGAAGGGAGCCTGCGGCATCAGCGAATTGAATGACTTTGGTTTTGATCCCGGGTCCATCACTCCCAGGATCTGTCGCGAACATGATGTTGATGAAAATAATGTAAAACATAGTATGGTGATATACAGATAGTGGAGGACATTGTCTCGACAGAACCCCCTGATTATGGTGCGGTGTGCTAAAGGATCCATGGGAGTCCAGGGACCAGAGTCGTGGGATTGTTCCGCGTATAGTCGAACAGCAATGGGTACCAGAATTTTCTTCTGAGTTATAGCTTGTTGGCTCGATTGAATACCATCAGATGGATCATCTCCAGTTCGGTGGCAATTTGCTTGCCCTTTGGATGAGTTGATTGGGGAAAAGAAAATGTCCGGCCCTCTTCTCTTCTCCACTGGAGCCGCTGCCACTTATATGTTGTTACAGTGATTGAATGGCTTCATGACGAGATGTGCCCGTACATAGTGGCCATCTGTTATTTGTGGATAAGCTCAAACTGATCATGTTCAAAGTAGAGACTTGAAACATCGCTCGCCAGGATGAAAGCTGAAAGAACGAATGTCAAAATAAACATTTCGTGCTTTGTTAATATATGTGAGGCTTTTGGATACTCGTCTGTGACCAGAGTTTCTCCGTTTGAAGATGGGTTCTCAACCGCCTTGGGGATTCTCAGACCAGCAAGCTTTCCGGCCAAGCTTATAGACCTTTAGTACCCCTACATTCCTTCTGAAATAAAGTTCAAGTATTGAGAAAGTGTGGTGTGGTCTTGTGAGTGAAAAAGCGACAGTTGATCAATCTGCGTTTGCTAAGCCTCAAACTCAACAGTGTTGTTGGTTAACTTCTCTTAATGACGGTCAGAACAATGCGCAAATATAACACTGATTTACTTACTGTTTGAGGGCCATTTCAATGTCCTTCAGTGATCAAGAATAACAATATGTGAGTTGGGGGTTTGTCGTATGGGGGCTACTTCTATTGGCACTGCAGTGCCAGTGTGATTCACCTCACGATCATAGTATCTTTTTCCACCTCCCAGGTATTTAAACTTCACTTCCCCTTCATACTCTTGCATTCATGCACGAGAGCCTGTATCTCGACCGTCGGTCAGTTTTCTTCCCTTTTCGTCATTTTCTACCTTTGTCAGGAACTAACCTTAGTCTAGACTCGTGATACAACAGCTTCGGCAGCTGCCAGAAAATTTCAAGATGGCAGAGGCCATGTTTGCTCAGCAAATTGCAGGAATGGTCGCCGAACTTGGCGACCTTCGAAAAAGCGACGCGGCACAAAAGAACGAGATAGAGAATCTCCGAGCCCAGAATGACTTCCACGCCAACGAAGCTCAGATGCTCAGAGACCTTCGCATTCTCTACGAAGCCAAGCTCGAACAGAAAGACTCTGAGATTTTGGGCCTGCATGTCCTCCTCGACAAGGTGAAGGTCGATGCGGGTATTTATAGGGACGATCTGAGCGAGTTGCGTAAGCAGCTCAAGGACTTGCAAGCCAAATATGAGTCAAGTCAGAAACAAGTTTGCGCTTCTGAGGCAAAGCTTACCCGTCGCAATTTCCAAGTTGCCAATCTGATTTGCGCCCTGCGTCGCAAAGTGTCTGCCAACCGTATTTCCGTCGTTGCTCTTCGCGCTGCGTACAAGATTATTCCAAGCTTGGAGCAGAAAGCTCAGTGTAAGAGGATTCTGTCTATGGCGAGAAAGCTTCCGCACAAGGCTGGTATTGAGAGCGAGATTAAGGAGTGTCTGGGGGACGCTGGGCTCTTGATCTCGTTTGACAAGAATGGCGCCATGGTGTTGAGGCAATCTGTTGAGGTTGTCAAAGTACCCGTTGATGGTTCTAAAGAGCTTGATGAAAGCATCATCATCGTCGAGAAGGATGCTGACAACAATGGCGACTACGCTTGCGATCAGCATTCTCAACAGAATGTCAAGAAAGATGAAGACGTTCAGATGTCTGTTTAAACGTCAGCAAACTATGCCACATTCACTATCAATTGCTTGCTACGACTGGTCTGGGAGCATTTGGACGTCAGCACAAACCAGCTTTTGCTCACACATGCTCAATCATTTGAGTTGAGGAATTGGACTTTTTACCAGAATGAGTCATGCTTGTTCGTTTGGAACATGATTGGGGTTCACCTGTATCAAGTTGCTACACAAAACATTGAGTTCTGATTGGTGTTTCTTTGCTAGCTTATTGCTTAACTACACTCTCAATAAACTAGCTGCCCAAACATTAGCAAGGTGAGAGTGACTATGTTATGTTTGGACAATCTTGAGTTCCTCATGATATATACTCTTCTCTTGAGTCATTGCTGAAATACATGTCGATAATAGACTTGTTATATCATACCCTGCATAAACATCCCTGTCGATGTCTTGCATCCGACCGTAATAACTTCGAGGTACCCTTGCTCCGAAACTCGCGCTCTTTGAACTTCCATGAATATGCGATTCTCAGTCCTCAAGTATTAAATTTCACGACTAGTTTCCACTTTAGTTTTCCAAACGGTCAAGACGGGCAACGCAAACGTCCGCTCTATTCCATCGTAAATCTCAAACAAGACTATTTTCTCATCTACATGTTGGCGTCGGTGCATGCTAGAAACAGTATATTCTTCACTAGAACACCAAATACTGCACTGTTCGATACGCAACTGACATCCTAGTGAGCCCTGTATACTTGAATCAACTCCATGCAGCTTCCCGTTGCCAAATAATAAGCAAACACAGTATATAACAATATCCTCAAAAGCAGGCAGCCGTTTTCATCTCAAAACTCCCCCGCCCCCAGTTAGCAAGCTTACAGGTGGGAAATGTTTCTAGTGTTGAGTTGTCTCTAATCTCCTTGCTTTTCCTGTTGCTATCCGACGCTATGTCCGTTTACCCCAGCAACCTTGGAGTTTCAGTCTCTGAATGCAAGCCACCGCGATCACCAAATTCTCCCAACAAGGCCGTAAATTATTGCAGAATGATGTCGTTTTATTTCAAATTCTTCCTCAAGCCTGTTGGCACATATCTCTATGCTGTTCGGTAAAGCACTACTAGGCATTAAGAGAGGATAAGAACGTGAATATCATTCTCCTTCCTTTCGGGTGCATACATATGCTCATATCGGCATCATGCATAAGTCTTCCGAATTTGAGCTGGAATCTGCGTCTGCATGAGTATTCCAAGTAACTCATCTGTGATCATCCGACAAGTCTACTGTGGGTGGTAAGTGCAAAGGCGCCACTGTTTAGTCAATCTCGAAGAAGGCATACTGCTCCCCCATTCATACTCATTCAATATCTCGTTCTTATTAATTTCTTAAGCCGGTATTCTAATATTCGTCAATGAGATCGTGAGATATTGGTTCAAACTTATTAATATCCTCTTCAGAACAAGATGGTCGAGCCTTCACCCACCCTTCAGCTTGCGCGGTTCGAGAATCTCCCCCCCAGAACTGACAGACATAATTATCGACCAACTACCTGCAGACTCTCTTGCTTCTATTCGTCTCTGCTGGCCTCACCTCGATGGAGTAATTCCGTCTCGTTTGTTCAGAGCCATTCGGGTCACATTCGCTCAAAGGGATATTGAGAGACTGCAGGCGGTTTCGTCGACTTATCCTTATCATGTACAAGAACTTGTCTTCACCACTGCCCAAAGTTGTTACACGCACAGGGACAGATGGGGACAAGTCTTTACAGAAGACAATTATCAGGAATACGCCAAAAACTATCGACACAAGTTCCTGGCTTGTGTCGATTCTCTGCTCAACCTGCACACTTTTACGTCTGAGTTGGGTCCTATCAGTAGAACTGCCACAAAGGAGCATATTGACGGGCTCGTGTATGCCATACTCCCTGCTCTATGCCGGTCTTCGTCTCGGATCACAACTCTCAGGTGTCAGGACCCTCTGAACTATATGCATTGGTTCTTGTCAAAGGTCAAGGCAACTTGGGGTCCTCCTGAAGAGATGATCAAGTTGATACCGAAAATATGTACCCGCAGGCAAAGCAGCCCCCAACTTTCAAGGCTGAGCTCGTGTACCGCTCCGCCGTTTGGCAGAGAGACCGATTGGATATATCCCAAGATCCCCTGGGGGTGGAGGACTGCCTTGCGAGGACTCACAACACTTGGTCTGCAGACTGACACCGCTGGCGGCAAATGGAATTGCTATGAACAACTCGGTGATAGACTTGTTTACTTTCTCGAGGGAACTGTCAATCTGCAGGAGTTGTCAGTCAGATGGAGACGAACAGATCAGATTGGATCTGCCGGTCGTCCTCTTATTCACTCCGGTTGGCAGTTGGAGCATATCTTCCGCGGAAGATGGAAAAATCTCAAAACCCTCAAGCTCACCTTCATCCAATTCACATTCTCCACCAACCCTTTTAAGACGTTCATTCGACGGCATTCGACAACTCTACGACACATCATGCGTCACAACTGCCGCAGCGACCCGGAAGTTATTCGCATCATCAAGTTTGCTGCTTCGTGCCCTGATGTTCATCTTCTTCGGTTCGCTGTCTTTCCAGCGCATGAGAGCCACCCAAGGGTTGAACTCCTGGATGAGTCATATCCAGGTGGGGAGCAAGTAGTTGTCGAGAAACCTCGGATTGTTCCAGAGAGCGCGGTACTCAGCTATATCAACAGCAGGGACCCTCAGCACTTCGATCCGTTTGCCGCGTGGAATCCCTTCGAGTATGAGTATTGGGGAACTGTCGAGCAGAAGGCTGAGTCGACCTCAATAAAATGGCCTCAGAATAATGGGATGGCCGTGAAGTGCAAGCAGTGTGACGACTAGTCTGGGAATAGTTATAGTCCATGTGGCAGAGTTTATCTTGGGAGATTGCTTGGGGTCCCTCGGAGTCGCCAATTACATGGAGCTGGAAAACAAAGGGATATATTAGTGAGTTGAACTGATGTTCATGGTTTCAGTATAGAAAAGCGACACATTTTGATTCGAATAGCATATTACACTATTGGCATAACTCTAACCGCATCCAACGCCAGTTTCTAATCGTGATTTCATGGCCTTTTGGCCTTGCATTTATATAAGTTAATAGAAGCGGAGTGCCTCGTGAGTATCGTGTCGGGTCATTACTGACCCTGTGCAACTCCAGCACTAGCAGCACTCTCTCCAACCTTGAGTTCCTCCTCGGGTACACCAACACCAACACTGGCTACACTAGCAATACTCTGTGTCGTCATGCCTCGTTCCCGCTCACCGCCTGGTCTAATGGGCAATCCCTCTCGACGGCCTGCTATGCTGGCTCCTCCAGCAGGGGTAACGCTCACGCTGGCACTGGTGCTTGCGCTTCCACTTCTGGGACGGCTTGCATCACTGGCTCTTCGTTGGCGGACCTGTCTCTCTAATTCTCTAATCTTTCGCTTGAGAGCATCATTCTCTTTCTTGGCAGTCTCAAGTTCGTTTCTATAATATGCTGTCTCCTCGTAACGCATGGTCGCAGGCATCAACCCGGGGCTTAATTGCTCGCTCATACTTCCAGGGGTTGCACCAACTGAACTCGGTGGGATCGACGTAGGTGGGGGAATTCTCTGGTGCTGGAAATAGTTGGATGGATCGAGGCTGCTGTGCTGCGGTCCAGGAGAATTTGTTAGGCTCCTTCGAGAGGCGGTACTATCCTGCCGTGAGAGAGGGGTAGCCTGGGATGGACGAGGGGCATGGATTCGTGCTTCGTAGGACGACGATAACTGTTGGTTTCCAAAGCTCTGAGACGTGGTCGAGGATGTTCGATGATGTCGAGCCGTGGGGATTGAGAAACCTGAACCTGAAAGGAGAGACTGTTCGGGTACATCGTGGGTTGAGTTGCCGGCAGAGGTAGAGGAGGTGTTGGAAACGACGGAAGCGTTCTGGGCAGCTCGAAGGAGGGAAAGTTCACGGGTCAGCCGGTTAACCTAAAGATATTAGATATAGCTGCCACATCACGGTTTACATCTTGTACTCACAACGGCCTCTTGCTCTTTTTCAAGCTGGAGATGAAGCTCGGCGGCGGTCAACGGACGAGGATGTCTTATCGGTCCAGGTCCCGGACCAACACCAGGCTCAGCTAGAACATTTGATGGAGCATGATAAGTCGGTTGCGAAGCATTTAACACGGGCGATGGAAGAGAAGGCGAATGCGACGGGTTCACCGTATTCTGGTTGGAAGGGAGGATGTTGAGAGATGGCGAAGCTGGGGCTGGCGGAGTAGCCATCTGTGTTGAAGACTGGCGACGAGAGGCCGCAAGAGTATGTGGAGAGGGAGGGACTGAGTTTAAATCCGGCATGCCGGTCATGAGGTTCTTATTTGGTATGGAAAGTTGGTCGTTTTCTGAGCTTTGTGAAAAGGTAAAAGTAACGCGTAGTTGAATGTTGAGGTGAAGCTTTGGCGCGTTGTTCATGACCGTCACCGTCACCGACGGGGCGTGCGGGGTCCAGCGGGCCGGTCACTAGCATGGGCCCATTTGCACCGGTGTGGTGGACGCTAAAACACTGGATGCTCCCTAGAAGTCCCTGAAAGATTCCGACTGGCTGGGATGGCGGGGTCTTGAAACTGTGGTATGAATGATGTTTGATAAATGGATGCTGCCTACCCTGGAGAAGATAATAACACTTTCATTTCAGGCTCCATCGCTTTCTACTAAAATCGTGGTAGCATTTAGTTGGGTTATTAAACCAGTTTTGTTAGATCGAACAATTGCCCATCGTGTTGTTGGTGACGAGTTGGGTAAGCACTGTTTTTAAATCGCCATCCAGTAAGGCTAGCAGCATTGATACCTATAAGCTTGAAACTTGATCCAACGAGCTTCCATGAGCATTCCAACCATGAGTTAACAGACGCAGTGAAATGAACAATTAAAGAATATCCGAACTGATGGATGATTATCAACCTCTCAGTGATTCTTATCAATATTTGTCACAATTAATCAACCTCACAGTTTTAAGCATAATAAACTCCAGAAACTCCCAATACAAGAAAGTGGGGAGCTTCAAATCACCAACAACAAGCTCTGACAGTTCCACACTTACTGAGAACAACTTATCAGCAGCTTCTCACTGTTCCTGAATCAAAACCACAAACGGCCCGTATATCGACACTCTTTCTGTAAATCATTGGCTCGCATCGTTACTCCATAAAAAAAAAACACCATCTCGATCTCCCTCCTGCCCATGATGTAATCCCCCTATGACGGCATAGAATCCCACCTTCGACGTCAACTTGCAATCATTGTTTTCCACTTCTCGTACTTAACCTCTCACTCTTCCTCATCTGAGACCATTCCACATTCAAACAAACTCTTCAACAATAACTCAATCCCGAACCTCTTCACATACCAAAAATCACAGCAATCATGCCTGAGGGACGTCAATCACCAGCTCCTGAGCAGCAGAGCGGTCGCCAGCAGCAGGATCCACCTGCCTCTGGTCACGGCATCAACAAGACTGATGACAAGGACCCTAAGAGCCAGCTTGAGGCAAGAAAACCGCCAATTCCAGTTTTCGAACATGATGCTAACTATCTGCAGAACCTCTCATCGAACCCCAAGGGTCTCACCGACGATATTGTGGATGAGAAGTTCTCCAAGACCGAGAAGAAATAGTCATTCAAGCCAAAAGAATAAGCTCGATGGAACAGTTCTAACATGGGAATAGAACAAACGATACCACGATGGTTATGAATTGATGGACAAGGGAATGCATAGAACTAATAAACCACGACTGAAATAGTCGCTTCATTTAAATTACTGTCCTCATCTCCATTGAACATGGCTGTGAATGCATAATGCCTATAAGTTACTTGTGAATGAAGTAGAGACATCGTTAGGCGTTTTATGAATCATAAAATTGCCACTTTCACATGTCATCGTTCTCAAGCTGTAGCCTTTCATCCTACTTGCGAGATTACTACTCACGATCAAAAGTAAACGGTAGAATTCATCTCGAATTTATTGATTGTGACATGCGTAAAAGTCGTAACAATTCGTTAACCAACAGGCTGTAACAAGCCGTCATATGAATGTCTCATCAGAGCTCAAGAAATACCCCATTGCTTCCTCATTACTTCACATCTCCCCAATTTTGATAGCTTAGTGCTTCTCACCACCCTCAGGAGCGCTCACATTGGGAACGTTGTCGGCAGAGGCGGCAGGAACTGATGTTCCAAGACTGCCCTGACCAGCCTCGGGAGCGGCGGTACCGGAAGTCTTCTCCTTGCCGAAGACCTTCTCGAGACCAGCAGCCTTGTAGGCGCTTCCACCGTGCTCCTCCTTCTTGAGGTCAGCAAGGCGACGAGCCTCAGCGTGCACCTCCTGGACTTGTCGGCTGCCCTCAGTGTAGAACTCAGCAATCTTCTTGCCGGTGGGTGTGTTGGAGGCCTTCTCAAAGTAAGAGCTGAGGCCGAGCCAGAGGCTGTTGGCGCGTTGGGTGATACCATAGCTCTCATCGGTGGCCTTGGCTCGGTCGGTAGCGTGGTACTTCTGGTCGAGACCCTGGAGGGTAGAGAAGAAGCGGTTGGAGACGTTGTGAGCGGCATCGAGGTCGAGGGCACGCTGGATGGCGGCGTCGCCTACGACATAACCGTGGGCAAGGTACTCGGCCAGGATGCGGGCGCGGGGCTTCTCCTCTTGGGTGATCTCATCGGAGTCGCGGTCAGCGTTCTTGGTGGCTTGGTGGACATCGTCTTCGCCGTCAGCACCAGCGCTGGTGACCTCAAGATGGTTGGGACCGAGTTGGGTGTTGTTGAGGAGAAGAGCAGTCTTCTTGGCAGTCTCCTTCTCGAAGATAACCTCAGCGGACTTGGTCTCGCCCTCTTGGGTGACCTTGAGATCAGCGATCTTACCACTGGAGGACGTTAGCTGTGAGGCACGGAAAATGAAAGCGAGGAGAGCTTACCAGAAGCTGAAGAAGTCCTTGATCTCGCTGTCACTAGTGGACGAAGCGATGTTCTTGACGTTGATAGTAGAGTTGGCAGACATGATGAATGTGTGGTTGTGTTTGTGGTTTGGTGTGGTTAATGAGGGGTATCAAGCTTGTTGTGTTGAAGTTTGAAGGTAGCAAAGGGCAGGCAAGTGTTTTTAAAGAGTCAAGGCAAATAGAAAGCAGGAATGACGACACCGTGATAGATCGTGACGAGGCAACGAGGCAGTGACAGTGTGAGCAGGAGCTTGTGTGGAGGCGGCTCCCTCATTCCCTCGAGCTCAGACGCTTAACTCACTGCGGGGCAGAGAGCGACGTCATCGACGGGTGCCATGTGTGATGGCATGATACACTTGATGAAAGCTACATGACCTCGCGCACAGTATAGGTGGTGTGACAAGTACCTTCTAGCAGGATCATGAATTGTTGAGATTGATCTCTTGGAGAACAAACTAGAAGCTGTCACTATGGCTGCCCTTGCGTCGTCTCTTGTGGCGAGGTGATGAGACAGTCTCAGATCAAATCAAGTTGCAGAAGAATGATTTGCTTTCCTTCTTTCACATGTGAAGGACCCCTTTTCTTTTTTGATCTGATCGTCTTTGCATATGATCATCGAGGCTTATTCGGTACCCTCTCAACATTATGCTCATAACCCATACAAACAACACCACGAGATTTACTGTTTACGCGTCTTGATACGCGTAATGGAAAATTAAATATCACCGCCTTCATTCTGAGGCGTTCACCTCTGTTCCTGCTTTTGGAACTGTAACTGTGTCATTCGGAGACGCTTCATGTGTTGGGTTTAGCATCATTAATCTGGGCGCTAATACTCTCTCTGCACAGTAGTTCCCGTTCGGTGGGTTAGGTACCGTGAGTTCCTAATTTAATCTCCCCTTGGCGTATCAAAATGCTCAAGACAACTAACGTGTGATAAGGTATGAATATACATGTTTATCGACTCATCATACTCAATTAAAGTCAACTTGCACCATTGAATTCAATTGCCATTGCTAAATCATCTGCTCTTCAACACCGCCTTTGCTGGATTTTAACGCCAACTCATCCGTCTCCATCCCATCGCATCAACCCCTGTCCATCAAGCGCTGATGGATTTTTCCAATGCGACTTCAATTTCCGTCCTCATCAATTTGCAACAACCCTCGTTTATGAAACCTCGAACTAGTGGTTCGTTCGCAGGGGAAAAGCTCATGCTATTATCATGCCATGATATCTATTCTACTATGGCCAGCATTGCCTGGCATCAGATATATCAACAACCTCATTATCACGCGACAACACCTTCTGTGATGCCTCGCCACTCTCTTTTAAACGCTTCCTCATATGGCAAAGTTGCTTAGACAAGCGTTGGGGGTCACACGCCAACTTGGCGATCGCCTCCATTGACAAGGGTCGTCATCATCCTTGCTCAGACGAAAAGACAGACTCGTTCCCATCTTCTCAAATGAGCAGAACGAAGGGGCAGTCTCAAAGAACCAGAGGAAACTTGATGTTCCCGTGGCGCTCACTAAACAGCCAACGTTGCAACCAATGTTGCAGTCATATTCGTATATCTCACTGCATTAAAGTATTGATTACGGGCTTTCCATGGCGCCCCTCTCGTATTTAAACGGGATCCTTCACGGGCTTCCAGGCGGTCAAAGCGGTTCTCGCCTCCCCCAGACCGCATTGATTGAAATTTGCAACCCTAGCCCAGTCACTATCAACTTCTAACCTTGGAAGGAGCGCACTATAGGCAATTGTTTCGCGCCAAGGAAACAAACTAAAAAGAACCCATATTCCCAGTTTTGCTGGCCTCACCTCTGTTGGTGATTTCACCGCTCTCGTGCTCACCTTTTCACTCTTTCAAATATCGGCTGTTCTCGCTCAGTGGAGGAGAGTAGTATACAGATATTGTTTAAAAGTTTTTGATTTCGCAGGTTGGGAAAAAGTAAAGGTAATTCAATTCTTGGAGTCTCTTTGACAACTCAGCGCTAACAAAGAGATCAGAAATCTGCCATGCCTCTCGTTCCCAGCTCCGCACCGCTGCCCAGCAGCATGACCACTATTGCTTACTTGCGCGAGCAAGAAATCCTCAACATCGTTTACATCGGCCTTCTCGTCATTGAAGTTCTTATGGTTTTGGGCGTCATCACTATGGCTCTTGTTAAGCGAGTTAAAGTCAATCACCAACTCAAAACGATACGATCAGCAACCACTTCCGCAAAATGCGCTCCCTACCACTTTGCGCATGCCGACACGGAAAAGACGATGTTATGACGATCCGAAAGATGACGAGAAAAGAGATACGAAGAAGAACGATAACCTCAGATTGGCGCTTGACCACTACCGCGCACGATTACTACGATCATTGCATTTTATTCCTTTGTTCACTAACAACAATACAACGTCTACGCACTTTTTTCTAGCAGGACAAAGAGGAGAGGAGGCTGTTCATTATCTCGCATGGTTTCAAGGCGTAATGTGTTTGTTCACTTGCAGCGGAAGATATGATTTACGACTATATATACCCAGACTTTCTAGTTAATCCCATTTACGTTTTACGTTGCCTCTTTATCGCCAAAACTGAAATATTGTAAAGCTGATACTAACGTCACTTTCCAAACTAGAAACCTCACTAGCTCCAGTGTTGCACTCATGGATCACGAAACAACCATCATCATGGACTCCCCTAACATTTTTGGCGACCGACCTAAAAGTCGGTGCCCACACTGCAACTTCTACCCCAAACTTGGCGAGAATAAGGTATGTGAAGCCTGTGAGTCCCAGATGGGAAAAGACGAAATCGAAGCCTTTCTCGGAGGCGAAGAACGGAACTGGTGTGTGTACCATCTAAATCGAGAAGGATTTCTCCCTAGCCGCGCTGCTCTCGAAGATACTATGCGCGCTCGATTAATTCAGGAGCAACGCTGCGTACGCCTTTGTTGTGCATTGCGAAGAGTGTCGCGAGATGTCGCTCTGCAAAGGCGTTCCCATCGCGGTTGCGATCAAAAAGATTTATGAGCTTACATATTATGATACTTTTCCAGACTACGATGACGACTCTTTCGCAGTAAGAGTTGCTAGAGCTGAGGCGAGTATCTACGAAGAGGATTGGAGCTGGGATTGCTCGTTGGCAAAGTTCAAAGGAAATACCAGCCCCGAGGAGATGGTCTGATACATGCTTAGATCCAAGCCAAGAGACAACTATTACTCATTTCTAGTTATTTTACGGGCTGATCCCGTGGATGTTCCAGGCTCAAGTGAGTCGTGGAGTTTTGAGGTGAACGTTCGATCATCCAACTCAGGAGGCATGAACC
The DNA here is from genome assembly GCF_013085055.1 of Fusarium oxysporum Fo47. Lineage (NCBI taxonomy): Eukaryota > Fungi > Ascomycota > Sordariomycetes > Hypocreales > Nectriaceae > Fusarium > Fusarium oxysporum. The sequence goes on from NC_072845.1 coordinate 1,750,122, forward strand.
CACCTGCCAGCATTCTGGACCATTCATACACTTTTAGAAGGTGTCATGTCCGAGGCATTTTATTAGAAAGAAAAAAATCACTGCTCGTTCATGAACTTCTTGCTATCGTTCGGCTCACTATAGACACACTCATCAAGTTGTCAATCTCAGTTCTTGTTGAAACCATAACCATCTACATACCTGAAGTAACTTTCCGATGAACCTCCCGCTGTTTGATGTTGAATGTTTTGAGTGAACTGTCAGATATGATGTGATTATCACCAGTGCACTATCTGTCAACTCCAGCCCCTATCTTTGTATCGAGTTTTACCGTCGCTGAGTAGTCCAGACAGAACCTTGCTTGGTGTGGGAGGAGAGGTTTTGATAGAAATACGGGAGCTGATATTTCCTAAATGGTGTTCATTACTCTTGTATTTAATGGCGAAATCTATCACTGGTGTGTCGGGTTTCAATTGTCTAGTTCTATTACCAATATTCAGGGGCTGTATTGTTCAACAGCGCCACGGTGTCTCTCGTCATATGTACTTATAGCAAGAGTATATACAGTAATGTTTGAAGTCATTCAACATTCATTTTTCAGACTCTCGTGAAACAAACAGGAAGTGTTGCGTCGATTAGTTGGACATTGGCCCTGTTCTCTATCCTAAGTTGGGACCTATGCATTCACATTGCAGTGTCGATGCACAATTTTAGGCACAATGTTCTTCCCAAAAAGTCGAGAAACAGTATCACTGGGTTTACTGAGTAGCTGTAAGTAATGAGCACAGGCTTGCTATATGCGGCTGGGCCGATATGAACCCCGTCAAGTTTTCCGCGGAAAAGAATTGCTGTGTTCACCACACATTCTGCAGAGGATCCCATAAACTTGGGAAAAGCTGATCGAGGTAAGAAGACTCCGCCATGGCAAAGCTGGAAAAGTCCAAAACCTCTTCAGCACTTGGGTCTTCAGGCGGTGTCATGGCGCGTAGCTTCTCAACAACGTCCGCATGTTGGGCCAAGCAGATATCACCCAAATCCCAAGCATGCTTCTCTTTGTGTTCACGAAGAGCCGACAATAAGTCCGAGGCTATCTTCAATGAGCTGCTTTGAACCAATCCGGCTGTTGAGTTTTCTGTCTCTAGTGCGCATCGGAGAAGGAAGCTAACGGTTGTCGAAAATGCAAAAGCGCTGCTTGGCAACCAGCAATCAGCCAAATGTTCGGGCTGTAATTCCTGAGTTAAGATGAGAATGTCCTCTGCAGTTCTCCGAGCTTGCATATAACGGTTTAGCAGGCGACTATCCCCTGTATCACGAACTCGCTTCTCAGCTTCAAGTTCGATTCTCTGCAATAGGAGTCTGACTGTCAGATATGACAGGCGAAGGCTGGCAGCACCAGGAATTTTTAGGTTGTTTCCACGAATGACAACCCGGCGGATCTCGTCACTTAGAGTCTCTATCCAATTATTCAGTGCCAATTCTAGATGTGTCGTATCTGTAGATTCATCTGAAAGGCTGAATTGATGGACGTGTCTCAAGTGCAAGTCCAGAACCTCGGTCAAGCCAACTAGAGCGATGTACACTGAAGCATTGAGGGCCTGCTCTGAAGAAGATCCCTCTCCACAAAGGTTTTCGATGAGAGGCTGGGGCACATCGTTTAGAGTCGGAGAGATAAGCGGCGGGGTTCCATGCGAAAGACTCAACCTGTCTACACGTTAGAGCTACAAAGGGGGGTTTTGTGCGTGGCGTTAACGTACCATTTATCGTGAATCAACAAAGCCCACCATATCTTCATTCTTAGGTTCTTCTCAGACTGCGGTATTTCCCAGGATATTGGGCTGTGGTTGAGACCCAGTGAATGTGCCATAGCGACTGAGGACGCCAACAAAACGCCATTTCCTATCAGAGCAGTCACTTCGCGACCACTGATATTCAGAATCAAGGCTTCTATCGTGGAGATTCCAGGAGATCTATGTATCTGGGAATAAGCTGCCTCAGTCGCAAGATTCCAGATGAAGCGCCCGTCAGGACATCGATGACGAGAAAGAATAGGAGAGCTATTCCAGAAGGTTATCGAGTGGGCGTACAGTCCACTGAGAAGCGCTGGCGATATGGCAGATTTGTTCTCTCTATATTGCTTACGGAAGTGTGCTTCGTCAAGAAGAGGAAAGCAAGAATTAGCCTTGTCAAAATAACTGAGCGTTATTAGTAATTGTAGCCCCAATCTGTCAAAGACTTACACGTCGAGAAGATCACTGGTAAAATGCTCCAATATCTTCTCTATAAGCTGCAATCTTTCCTCTGCGAAACTGAGGTTCGAATCCAACCCAACTGGTCGTTTCTGTACAGCAGTAAACAGCACAGGTCGAGACCTAGTGCCTATGGCTGGCCTGATAATCCGTGAACCTCTTGAGGCACTGGGCATGGAAGATAGGTAGTCCGACAAAACCTGGTTATCGGAAGTGACTGCTGGCCCAACTATGTGAAGATTATGTGGTTGCTCGTCGTTTGAGCCCAATGCCAAAGGTGACTCCTCCGATTGAGCGTTTTGTTGGGCCCATTCTGTGCTTCTTGGCACAGTGGGAGAGACGTTGGACACTTGGTGCTTATGAGAGGTGGTGTTTCTCGACGAACTGTTAGGCGCTGAAGTCAAGGCTGATTCTACAACAGAAACTGCCTGCTCGATAGTAGAATTGTCTGAGGCGGATACTGCCGGGGGCCCAGGTGCCAGGCTGATCTGACGGGGACTTCTAGTTGTCGACAGCCTTGCTTGTCTCCGACGCCGAGGAGTTTGAGAACTTGAGCGAGGCTCCGTGGGAAAGATGCAATCCGTGCGGTGTGCCCTGCACATGAGACAGCAGCTGGAAGATGCCTCGGACTGGCAGCGGGACTTGCGTTTTCGGCATGGAATACAGGCCGGCCGAAGATGGGACCTGTACGGTCGTTCATTGGAAGTTCCCTGTTGCATTTTGGTATTTTGTAGCCAAAATGGAAGATGTCTCGGTGTAAGTTGATGGAGAATACTTTCCGCGGAGTGTGCTGAAGCTGGTGTTGATAAGAGGAGTAACTTCCCCGCGGGAAAGTGGTGACACAGTCCGCGTACAGTGTATGTGACAGTGCTAGTATAAGTCAAGCAGGTTCTAAGGAGAACAACGGGTTTCCAACGAGTCAATAGACTTATTATGTGTTTATATTGAAATGAATAGTTATATGAATATATAATTTTGACACTACCACCTACTAACATTAACAGTTTAATAACTATCGATAGCCCGGTCCCCTTTTCATGTCCCCTTATTATCTCCTATCTCGCAGTCGTCGACATGTGCTATCGAAGGTGCTGCTGAGGAAGTATGTGACTCGATATCTCGAGTCATCTCATGAGTAACCAAAATAGCACCATTGCCGTCGGTTTTGTATGGGAAAATTTCTTCCATGCTATCATTCTTGGTATGTGCACCGCCAATAGCGTGACTCGTCAATCCATATGCGGTGTTGCCTTTTGACTTGCTCTGTAGGTAGCCATCCTTATGGTTCTGGTTGTAGCTTTTGAGCGGGATAGATCCTCCTGTCTTCTTGGAGCCGCTCCATCCATAGTAGTTATTCGAGCTTCTTCGGCCACTCGAGAGTCCCAAGGCATGGTTGAGCCAGGGGACCTTTTGAATGACCTGGCGAAGACATGGGATTGTGGAACATACGACGAGAGAGGCCAATTCAACTTGGGACCATATCATGGGCTCGGCGAATTCATCTAGACACTGTTAGAAGCGGTGAAGAAGTTGTTTCACATGACTTACAAGTAGCATCGGGTCCAATTCGAGTGACAAAAATGATGCGGATAATCGAAGTGACGCAAACCCTTTCGTGGTAAGTTAAGGCTGCAACAGAAGAGAGTGCCAACTTACAATAAACCAAGGGATAACATGGCAATCAAACCCAGCCTCTTTGCCACAGGAAGATGCAACCTCCACATCGCAGGAATAGGTTGGATAAAGAGGAACAAGTCGGTACACATGTTGAATACAAACTGTTGAGAATTCGTTAATACACGAAGCTCTCACACATGTTTTTTGGCAACTCACCGTACACCACCAGAGAACACGAAGATCAAGACATTTGGCGTGTGCTGGACGGGGTACTACATAAGCTGCCATAACAGGCCGACATTGAAGGATAACAATGAGCGCTTCCTCTATAGCCTGCATTGCTAGGAAGACAATAAGGCATTTATTAAGGATCCGAAGAACAGGCTGAGGGTTAATTCGAAGATATAGCACGGCGAATGACGATTTTGCACAGCCGATACCAATGCTAAAGGTCGCGGAGCATCCTGTCGTATACTATGAAGAGCGGTTAGCAGAAGGATCAAGATTGGGGCGAAATAACCACTCACTCTGAGGAATTTCTGAAGATCTTGGTTCGACACTTCATTCATATGCTTCCCGAATCCCACTTTCGCAGCTATTTCATGTCAGTCCGTCCCCTCCACCATCTTAAGTTGGAGTGCGCGAAACTTACAGAGAATTGTGCATGTACAGAGTCCTGTCAAAAATGCCTACCGATCCCATGTTAGTGGTGTTGTAAAAGTACGCGAGACATGGTCTCGTCATCTAAGAAATATTACCCATGCTGCTGTAATCAAGTCTGTTAAATTGTCAGTCCTGTCATTGCTGAATTCTTCGAATCGCTCAGGCCTTACAGTCATCTGTACCAATCGTCTTCAGGCTGGATCTGATCCATAAGCGAGTACCAATAAACACCGTAGTAAGAGAAATGACCGTTATCGATGATGCGAGCAATGCCCCTGACAAGTCATCTCCCGCCATGATGGTTTTGCGATGAGTCTTCTTCTTCTTGTTGTTGCTGTCGAAACGACGGTCCTCCCTAGTTGTAATTGCGAGTCTTCTTCAATTGTAGTGGCATTTGGTGGCAGGTTTCAGGATGAAGCGTCTGTTCCTGGAAGCTCAAAGCAGTTCTTCATATATGAATACTTTTCACATTGCCAAGGCTGCACCAAATCCGTCCAAATGAGCGAGAAGATGGACACAAGTTCCTCTGAGAGAATGACAGACAGCTATATTGGGTGGAAGAACAGCAGTGGTAAACGAGGCGCTAAGCTGCGTCCTCTCACGTCTTGTGATTTCGTGATGGAATGCAGTGACAGAAAACCGGGGAACAAGGCCATATAAGTCGTATCTCAATCAACCTTTCCGTCTCCGGGTTTGATGTCAGAGACTTCAGAGTCAAATTATATCATTCCAAAGAGCATGGTCCAGCGCCAATGCATTCATATAAGGATCTAGTCATGCCAGTAGCCTGCCGGGGAAGCTATCTACATGAACCGTCGGCGGGAAATGCCTGGGGAGACAAGGGACTGTCCATAGCTGCAACTAACAGGCGGTATAGTATCTGGTCACTGGCCAGGGAGACAAAATAGTGCACGGTAACAAAGACGAGGATGATGCACCTGTTAGTCAAGATCCAAAGGAAGGCGCCGTTATGATGGTGGTTGTTTAAGTTTCAGCCACAAGAGCCCGTTAGTTTTCGTACCAATACGCATTCGGCATGCGAGTCAGGCGCCAGGCTCAGCAACTGACAACATCACTGAAGGCTGCAACGGCCCCAACGCCGTCGAAGATCATTTCCCCAAACTTCTAGAATACTTATTAGCATTCGGGGAATGTGTTTCTATTGTGGACAGTGTCAGTCGATCTCCTGTCTATTCAAGACATACATCCACCCCTACGAGCTTAATATCTTGCGCAAGGGATACCTGTCAGTTTCTGTTATATGGGACTTTAACATAAGGTCACAATACCTAATGAACACAACGTCGAACTCTGTCAACGAAGTTGATGCTGTTTATCACAAAGCCAATATAGGGGAGTACTGAGAGGTTGGCCGATCCCAGCGCAGATGCAGCTGAAGACAAGGTTGCTGAGTCTTCACAACTTAGAGACAAGCCACGCCTATCACCAGGAACTAGCGTAAGCGTCTAGCTGCAACAGCCGGCGCCATGAATCTACAGGGCTGTAACAGGCTAGCAACTCGCAATATCTCATTTTGGATGCACATTCTTGGCATTGGAGTGCAAAATGGTTGACGTCCAAGCGAAGTGAATCCCCAGGATCTTCCTGACGTCGTGTTCTGCAGAGGAAGTCCGTTGCTGGCCCGATCAGCTTCCACGGTAGTCATGTTCATGAGTCGCGGCATCACCCTTGCTAGGTGTTGAGCTGCTTTATTAGAAGTTGAAGGGGATTCTGTATTAACTACTGTAACTCATTGTCATGAAGAGTCTGTTCATACGAACGGTGATCCTCTGTATATGATACAGACGAAGGCTTCCGCAGTCAGGTACTAAAGTACAATGGCTTAATGAGACTTCAGCGACGAGTTCGTCGTGACAGAACATGTAATCGTTCCTAGAGAAGTCAAGCTTCTCGTACTAAACAAACAATAACTTGTTGCTAAGATCGACAAAAGCAAGGGGAGTTTGCTCTAATCTCTCGGCCCCACAAGGGCCGCTCTCCCGCTGAGGATCGTCCGATGATATCTGGGCAATAAGGTCGATCATGTAGCGACTATGTGACGTGTGATGTTCCCAGATCTGATGAGTGCAGCCAAGTCACTGCTAGGAGGACCGAAATATACACCACTTTGGATGTGGCTGATCTGACAACCAGGAACAATGTTCTAGAAATGCAATCATAGAAAGCTTTTGAACGCACACAGGAGGTACTACTGGTGTACAATCAGCGGTATACCAAGATCAAATTATCAGACACCAAACATCAGCAGCTTGTTGCGAGGGCCCCTGGGTCCAAGAGAGGCTCGGAAGGCATAAGCCAGGGGAAATGGCTTAAGCATTGGTTTGATAGCGTGATTACTACTGTGAACCCTTGCAAAGCCGTCGGGTAGGACTCTAGATTGTGCCTCTTGCAAATCTGATTAGTGCCAACTAGCACTGGACCTCATTATCTCACCCTGCCATCATCCATAGCATCTCAAGCTAGACCATATCACCTTTTCAAATCACCCAAAACGTTAGTCTTGTAGGCGAATTACTACCTACTGATCATTATCGATTGAGTTCAATGTATAACGTCCCTGAGCTGCCACTATGAGCTATAGAGAAATGCATCACCATCTGGGTCCGGCTAAGAAGCCTCCAGCGCTTTTCCGACCAGATTTCGTAATTGTATAGGTATTTTTATACCAGATCATACTTCGGGTAATATAAAATAGGAAAATTCTTATCTAGAAGGCCTATTGTGTTATTACTTAATGCTCCAAAAGAAGATTTAGATGACCATTGCAAAGACGCGGAATAAAACCGCTTCCAATTTCTCAAGCAGCAGCATTCCTATGCTCAGACTATATATACAGCCATTGTTTGCTACTGACCACAACCCCCTCCTCTCTACACTGGGCGATAACGCCCGGAATTCTTCCGTAGTATAGTGGTCAGTATGCAAGCTTGTCACGCTTGAGACCCGGGTTCAATTCCCGGCGGGAGAGATCCAGCCACCTGCGTTACGCAGGTTCATCTTTTTTTTAGACGTTGTTTTTTAACACGTCTAATGTGGACGTTGTAAAGTGAAGACTTCTTCTTACTGCAGTCGCCGGATGTGTGGCTCAGGGGAAATTATACAATAACAGCTAAAAGATACTACGTCTTATTATATATATTACCTAAGGGACATCTTAACATATATAAACCCTACAAAAACTTCTCGAGAGACTTGGCCGTGTCAGTAATTGTCTGCTCGACAGGATAAAAGTCTTGTCCTGTTACTTTGACTGCCTTCGAAGCATCAAGAAATCTTTCCTCGGGAAACTCGTAGCCGGGAAAGTATCCCTGCCCAGGATTTCCAGCCTTGATAATGTCTTGTCTCTCAGGATATGCTTTACGAAGAACGTCTGCAGCAGCCTGGGGAGGGACAAGTCCTGAAGCCAACAGGAAGCGCTCCCCGTTTACCTTGTCGGGGTGGTCGACGCTGAAGATAGCAACTCGTGCAATATCACGCACATCAACATAGCCAGGATTTGGTGTCAGTGGCTTGGGGATATCTTGGCCCGAAAGTATCTGCCAGATAAAGGCAGTTGTTCCACCAATCTTTGAGATGGACTCAAGGCCCGGTTGCGGTCCCATAACAAAACTTCGGCGACATCGTTAGATTTGCTTAGTGAATTGGCAGTGTCTCCGGGGATAGCTTACACTGGGTTGAGAGCAGTCATGGTGAAAGAAGGGCTTCTTTCGTCGCGGAACTTCCAAAAGGCTCTCTCACTTGCCACCTTGCTCGCAGCATAGATCAAAGGGCTGGGTGACTCTTTTCCGAGTTTCTTAACAGCTGCCAAAGCTTCATCATTCCAATCTGCTTCTGTAAATCTAGCAGGTGCTTCTTTACTGCCGTTAATGATAGAGGCAATAGAGAACATAAGCACAACCGATTTGACGGACGACTCGGTGATGGCAGACTCGAGAACACCCAGTGTTCCCTGAATAGCGACTTCAAGGACAGGTTCGGGGTCTGTAAAGCTGAGACTCACTCCAGCAGCAAGATGTGCGATAGCATGAACACCTGGTATTGTGAGATCCAACTTATCACAGATAGAAGAGACACTTACCCTTGACCGCAGCATCGAAGGCTCCTGATGCGACAATGTCTGGGACTTCAACAATTTCAAGATCTTTGTCATATGAAGACAGAGCCCTGAGTAGGGGATCTGCCGAAGATTTTGAGCGAACAGTTCCACGGACAGCATAGCCCGCCTTTAGAAAAGCTTCGATGACGGGCCCGGCAATATAGCCATTCGCACCAGTCACCAGGACAATTGGCTTACTGGACATGATTAACCGAGAATGAATATGGAAATATAGTTAAATAGTGTTGAAGTTATCTCTTATGGTGATTAAGAATCTCCTGAAAGGCATACTGCCCCTTTTATTTCCTTCTTACGATTTATACTGACAAATATCGATACTCCTAGTTCGTGAGGCTACAACAAGTTTACACGATATTCGGACCTGGTCGTAAGAATGCCGATTGAAAGTTGAATGGCCTCAAGCATCTTTCGCGCCACTACTGGCGCTTCGGCCTTGGAGGAGCGCGTGGAAAAAATTGTTGGCGGAAGAGGATGAGTATCTCAAGAACACTTCATGATGTGTAAGCACACTAATTGTTGGGGCCGCTGGAGAAGTCAGGGCATTGAGGCCGATTACTGATCACCCGAGACTTCAACAATGGCCAACAAGTTTCATCAGCCCTCTAGTACAAAGCTTGGTAATATGCTGATCGGAGGTCTTAGTAAATAGAAACTGTTTTGAATTGAGCCGTTTCCGTTTTAAGGGCTTTGAAATTACTGATCTTAAATCTCATCGTCTTGACGTTCTAGGGTGGGCTCAAGCACTCATCTTGAGGGGGAAGTATGGTTGGGCCTAGATTACCTGTAGCCTGATACAGAATATGGAAACGTGGGACTGATATGTTATACCGAAATAGAACTGAGTTATTCGAATGTTAGTCGAGTCGATCAGAAAGTGTAAACTGATACGTTGCTAGGAATGCTACATGGTCATGACACGCACGTGACCTCGCGATTTGTAGTGCTGACCGTATGACGCAACCAGGCAATCACTCACACCAAGTTTGCGACAAGTTGCGCGCTCACTTAAAAAACCACCACCTTCAGGTCTACTCACATTATGACACTAAAATGGTAGGTCGCAAACGTCCTGCGACAAGGGCGAGCGCTCGGAGGGGAGCTGCAGCTTCAGTGCCAACTGGAGGAGAGATCTACCAGGATATGCTCACGGAGGCTGGTGTGAATTCACGGGATCGGTCATCACCAGAACGACCTTTAAAGCGACGTCGTGCTGGGCAAAGCAGAATAGTATCGGAACCAGGAAAGATATCAGAAGCAGCGCCAAAGCAAACAGAACCAAGCAAAGCACCTCCAGCGCAAGTCGTGGACAAGGACGAGGACGATGACGATGAAGACGAGGACATTGAGTTTGAAGATGTTGTCTTGCCCCAGCCAACGATGCAGACCATGGAGCTAGAATCCGATGATGATGAGGACGAGGATATCATGTTCGAGGATGTGGACTTTACAGCACCTCTCCAAGATTTAGGCAAACCCGAAGAACCAAAGTCGTTAGAGCTCAATCTTACAGCGCATCAATCATCTACAGCTCAGGTAAAGAAGACTGCCGAGAGGCGCAAACCAATTAGCAGAGAGGAGCGCAAGACACGGATGGATATCCACAAAACACATCTTCTATGTCTGCTGTCACACGCTGCACGTCGCAATCATTGGTGTAATGATGGCAAAGTACAAGACTACCTGCGACCGCATTTAACGGACAAGACAGTCAACTACCTCACCCCCGGCGCACACCTTCCGCAATTTGGAAGGACTGAGAGTTTGAAGACTGGTCTCAAGCAGGCAGAAGGTGTATGGAAGACAAAATATGAAGTTACCGAAAGGGGCCTAAGGCGTGCTCTGTGGGCGGAAGACCCAGAACAGCTGAAAGATGTAAGTCCAGCGCACAATCGGGAGGCCTCGGCTGACAGATGCACAGTATGAACCGCCAGATGATATGGAAAGCTGCTTAGATCGTGACGATTTCCGAGAAGCGGCAAAAAAGCTACAAGGGTCTAGAGACGTTGGAGCACAGCTATATTGTGCCCTTCTACGAAGTGTTGGCGTACAGGCACGGTTGGTGTGCTCTCTACAACCTCTCGCATGTGCATCTGGAGCCCCATCAATGCCGAAACCGAAGCAAAAGCCGAAAAAACGCTCGACAATAGAAGAGAAAAATGCACAAGTACGGGCTACGATGGCTAAGTACCAAGAAATGGCCAGTGCTGGATATGGTTCACCAACTGGCAGTTCTTCAGCACGTCGGCGGCTGGGGCACCCAAACGCAACATCGTATAAGTTTACACCGACGATATCTCCCCCGAAACCTCAGCCAACTTTTGAAACTCGCAAACGAATAAAAGAATCCTCATATCCTGTATACTGGGTCGAGATCCTTGATGTCGGACATCAGAAGTGGCAACCGGTAGATGCTGTGGTTACTCATACTTTTTGGAAGCCGAAAGCCTTGGAGCCACCCATTACTGATAAGGAGAATTTCCTTTCTTACGTGGTAGCATTTGATGAGGATGGGACTGCAAAAGACGTAACAAGGAGGTATGCGAAGGCTTATACAGCAAAGACCCGAAGATCGAGAATCGACACAGCTTGTGAAGGCGGTGATATTTGGTGGAGACGGGTCATGAAACTCTACGGCCGGCGTCGACGGACAGATCTCGACCAAATTGAGGATAACGAACTCGTAGGTATCGAGGCGAGAGAGCCTATGCCGAGGAACGTACAGGACTTCAAAGACCATCCAGTTTTTGCGCTTGAACGACATCTTCGACGCCACGAGGTCCTTGTTCCTGGAGCTACACCTTCCGGAACAGTTGCTGCAGGTAGTAGAGCACCGCTCGAGAAGATCTACCGGCGGAAAGATGTTCGGATTGCGAGAAGTGCAGATAAATGGTATCGTCTGGGGCGGGAGGTTAAGCCATTGGAAATACCTGCCAAATGGCTACCGAAAAAAGCGAAACCAAAGAACCCCCTGGATGATGACCAAGATGAGGATGCCCAAGGAGATGCCGGGACACCTATCTACACCGAGGATCAGACAGAGCTCTACGAACCACCCCCAGTGCGGAATGGCTTGGTACCGAAGAACAAGTTTGGAAATATCGATGTTTATGTACCAAGTATGGTTCCTAAAGGAGGAGCTCACATTATCCACGAGCATGCAGCACGAGCAGCGTTTATGGCCGGAGTCGACTACGCACCCGCTCTTACCGGCTTTTCATTCAAAGGACGACATGGCACTGCCGTTTTAACCGGCGTAGTGGTCGCAACAGAGTACGAAGAAGCTGTGCGAACTATAATTGATAGCCTAGGTGACCTGGAGCAAGAGGTAGAGGATGAGCAAAGAAGACACCGCGCACTCAAGGCTTGGAGGAAGTTCATGATGGCGTTACGTATTAGAGAACAGATTTGGAGCGGTGTGGATGCAGATGAAAGAAAGGCAGCGGATGATAAAGCGGCTAAAGAGGCACAGCTGGACCAAGAGATTGAGGATGCGCCGAGCGATGTTACTGAAGAGTTTGACATGGCAGATGATGACGATATGGGCGGAGGGTTTTTGGTGGAATAGAGGTTAGAGTGAAGAATAAAGGCCCATTACTGTCATTTTCTGCAACAGGGCAGTGTTGAAGACGCGTGTTGGTTTGTATATTGAAGGATCGTTGCAATCAGCACCGGGTCATGTTTGGCATCCGCGCTCATACGGGCGGCAACCGGCATCCCGTCGGTACGATTTTGAGTACCGGCGCCGAGAAACGGAGACGGAGACGGATACGGAGACCATGATATGTTTTCAGGTCTTGTTAAGATTTGATATAGAGTAGTATTACGAAAATGAGGCTGTGCAGCTTCTGTGATTTGTTTGTGACACATGTACCTTGGCACTTTTCTCCAGATGTCCAATATCTAGACAAAGGGCAAGAGTGGAATGTGGAGGACCTCATCACCAAGCCCAGTCAAGAACAGAGCCTACGTTCCAAGTCTCTTTGTTCGATTACAGCAAGTATCTTCCTGCCCTTCGGAAGAGTTGGCGTCGGCCATTTGTCTTTTTCCAGAGGAAAGCAACACAGCCTGGGACAAGATGATATCAACATGCCTTGGTGCTTAGCCTAGATGGTCATTCTGAGGCTATGAAGCCTATATATCATGTTTGAGTATTACCATCGCCAACACTGTCACACAAATTCGGAAGAGGCATCCCTTTTCCGGGACCCCTAAAATCACTGTAATCGGGCACCGAGGTCAAGATATTTGCCAAGTGCAGAACGAGACGCTACAAGGGTTGGCATTCTCGGCTGACAGCGTCGACTTGTATAATCGGCGTGATTTTTGACCCGAACTCCCGACGTGAGCTTTGTTTCATGGTAAACGGAGCCGATTCCTTCATGCGAGCAGATTCTCATTGGATGGATATTTGCCTTGTCATTTTAATGGTCCTCGCGTATCGCTCTGAATCGATTTCCTATCCGGACCTAGTTCGCGGTGTGTCGAAGAAAAGGAAGAATCATAGATTGTAAATATCATGACATCCATGACAGGTGGGCCGCGTGTCGAACGGCACAGCCGAGATGAGTGGATAAATGGACAATGCGGGAGGATTGCTTATGCTGATGTTGCTGCAAGATGCAGGATGCCTCAGTTGGCGAAACAAGGGAGGGAAAGAGAAAATGTTGCAATTGGGCCTCGTTCATAAAATCGTATTCCGTATCTCGTAAATACAAACCCAATTCTGCGGGCCGCTCGCTAATAAGGTATTCGTAAGTTTTTGTCGTCGCAATAATGCTACGCCAATATGGAGCGGAGCAAAGTTACGTATTCCCATCCGGGTGCCTCAGTTATTTCCCCTGATGTGATTCTCCAGGAAGGCTACGATGTTAATCAGTCAGTAGTATCAGTCTTAATATCATAGAAAGATTACAAGAATCGTAGAGTTTGAGCGATTTGTGTATCCTGAATTATTTAGGCTGCTGAGGTCTTTAAGTTAATGAACGAAACAGTGATGATGACTGGCTGTCTCGGCTCCAGGTGGTCAAATGCAGGGCACTTTAGGGAGTGGCTACCTGCCCATGACGCCAAGACTTGTCTCCGGGGGGCTTATATGCAGCTGTCTCTTGGTGGATTCTCTAGTGTCTGTGGAGGTATTACTTTAAATCAGCCTCGACACCTCGACACCTCGTCACTGCTAACTAGCCTGCGAACTTAATTAACTTCATCCAACCTTACGATGCAGAGGATGCATCGCCAGCAGCACTTTACGTCTCCGAATCATACTTTTATGTTGAAAACTGAGAACCTAATTGCATAAGGTAGTCGACCTACGGATATACTTCTCTCTTCTTCTTTTTACTCCCCCCCGCGGGAAAACCGCGTTTCTGTCCTGTTTCAAAATCCAAAAGTCATCATCATGACTTTCCTCAAACAGGTCGGGACCCTTATGGGCAAGAATTTTCGCATTCTTTTAATGCGCCATCTTGCACTATGCATCTGGATGGCCTTTATCTTACCCATATTCTTGGCCGCGCTCTTTAGTTTTACAAAGAACCTCCTTGTTCCTCCAGCAGAATTCGGTATCGGCAAACCAACACCACTTATCGACCTCGGCGATGCCATTAAAAAAGCAAGCAATAGCGGACGTAAGAAATTGGTTCTCGTCAACAACGATTTCACGGGAGGAAATATTGGTCAGGTATTCAGCACTGTGACGCAACAATTCGAAGATGCTGCCAAGTTTGTAGACGTCAACTTTGAGGTTGTCCCTATCGAACGTGAACAGAATTTGAGGGCAGAATGCCCTAGTAACTTGAGGGGATTGACAAGATGCTTTGGTGCTGTCGTCATGTTTTCTTCGCCTGATCAAGGCCCTGGGGGCCTTTGGAACTACACCATTCGGGCTGATGGAGATTTCGTACGCGCAGGCGCAAAATTCGAAATCAGCAAATCAAACGACCAGCAGATCTATATTATCCCGCTTCAACACTCCGTCGACAGAGCTATCTCCCTCGCCAACAGGTCCAGTGCCAACAACCTGAATGGCACCCAAGAATACCCCTACACCAGCATGACCCCTGAAGAGCGTGACCGAGAGATTCGTAAACAATTCCAAAAGGTTATAAAGGGCTGGATGGGTGTTGCATTTCTGGGAACCGTTGTCTGGGTCACATATCATCTTACTGGTTTCATCGCTACAGAACGCGAAAGTGGCATGTCCACATTGATCGATGCCATGATGCCAGTGCAAAAACCGTGGCTCGCCATGGTCGCAAGGATTATTGCGCACCACCTTTCGTTCTCTCTCATCTACCTACCAGCATGGATTATTGGCTCCATTATTGTTCGCGGTGGTGTTTTCGCCAAGACTAGCGTTGGCATTGTCCTCGTTTTCCATGTTCTCACTGGCCTTGCGTTCTCGTCTATATCCATGTTGTTTGCATCCTTCTTCCGAAAGGCCCAGCTGAGTGGTATTACCGCCATCCTGGCCGTCGCCCTACTCGGAATTCTTTCGCAAACCCTCTCTTCGCCTGGCACTGTCCCTGTCGCCGTTCTTTCGATCTTCTTCACTCCTAGTGCCTTCGTGTTCTTTATCAGCAACATGGCACGGTTTGAGGAGCTCGAAATGCCGACCGACTTGCTGAAAGTGGCCCCTGGAAGCCCTTCGGCGCTCCCAGGCATTGCTATTTGGATATTCTTGATTGTCCAGATATTTGCGTATCCCCTGATAGGGGCTCTTATCGAGCATGCTCTGTATAGCAATGAAACGTCAGGCCGAAAGATGTTGCTTAACCAGACAGACGTAGATCGAATTGGTCGTAATGCTGTGCAATTGCGACAATTCTCAAAAACATACAAGCCCAGCTTCTTTTCAAGGATATTCCGCCGAGGTCCCAACAAGAAGCCGCCTGTTCTCGCCGTGAACGGGCTAGATCTCGATATTGGCCAGGGGCAAATTATCGCTCTTTTGGGTGCCAATGGCAGTGGAAAGAGCACGACGCTCGATGCTATTGCAGGCATGAACAAGTTGACGAGTGGATCGATCGAAATCGACGGCAGAGGTGGTCTTGGTATCGCTCCCCAAAAGAACGTGCTCTGGGACGACTTGACAGTGGAAGAGCACATTAGAATCTTCAATCATCTAAAAGCTCCTAACGCCAGGGCTACCACACAAGAGATTGAAGATCTGATCAGATCCGTCGACCTCTATAAGAAGCGAAAGGCTTTTGCAAAGACTCTCTCGGGTGGTCAGAAGCGCAAGCTTCAACTGGGACTCATGTTGACGGGGGGAAGCGCCGTGTGCTGCGTTGATGAAGTCAGCAGTGGCATTGACCCGTTGTCGAGACGAAAGCTTTGGGACATCATTCTGGCTGAACGTGGTAGACGCACGATGATTTTGACCACCCACTTTTTGGATGAGGCCGATCTTCTTGCCGACCACATCGCCATTCTTTCTAAAGGAACTCTGCGCGCAGAAGGCTCCTCGGTGGCCTTGAAGGACAATATGGGCGGTGGTTACAGAGTCCATGTTCCCAAGGACATTGGCATTCGAGAAACCCCAGACATTGATCAAGTTGCAAAGAAGGATGCCTTCGACCTCATCACATACACTGCTCCCACCTCACAACTCGCAGCTGTTGTCATTAAGAGTCTTGAAGCTGCTGGTATCACAGAATATCGCTTCTCGGGGCCAACTATCGAAGATGTTTTCCTCCAGGTTGCTGAGGAGATCAGAGATGAAGAAGCCTTCCGCAACGCAAACCACGCCTTGTCTGTCCCGTCATCCGAAAAAGTTACCTCCAAAGAGAAGCAAAGCGAAAAGCCAGGTTTGGCACTTACAAATGGACAACGAGTCGGATACGTAAAACAAAGTTTGATTCTATTCCGCAAGCGCTTAACTATTCTAAAGCGGAATCGATTTTTGTATCTGCTTGCCTTTCTTCTTCCAATCTTCGCTGGTGGATTGACTACCCTTTTTATCATTGGCGAAAGTACGACCAGTTGCGTGCCAGGGGAACAATCAACCCGAGCTGTTCAGAGGGAAAACGCGTTCGACGAAACTGAAGGAGAAGACAACATTTCAGTGCGCCTCTTAGCTGGACCGATATCAAAGTTGAGCACTGACATGTTCAGCCTCGTAAATCCCATCTTGAAGGGTGAAGGTGGAAATGGAAACCAAAGTAGCTTCGACATAAGAAACAGTCTTGACTTGGTCGAGACTTTCCAGCAATTCAAGGACAAGATCGAGACGGATCGAAAGAATATCACCGGGGGAATCTGGCTGGGCGATGATGAGCAAGGTCCTACATTTGCATGGGTCGCAAATCTCGCCATCTCCATGCCTATCTTGGCACAGCAGATGCTTGATATCATGTTGTCCAACGCTAGTATCGCAACCACTTGGGCTCCTTTTGAACTTCCCGTGAGTGACACTACGGGTGATGCACTTCAAATGATTGTATACATGTCGATCGCTCTCTCAGTCTATCCTGCATTTTTCGCACTCTACCCAAGCAATGAGCGGCGCAGGTTCGTCCGTGGTTTACAATACTCGAATGGTGTTCGGCCGTTCCCACTCTGGATAGCCTACCTCCTGTTTGATCTGATCGTTGTCCTGGTTAGCACAGCTATCGTGGTGGCGATATGGGCTGGTGTCTCCGACATCTGGTTCAATATTGGTTACGTCTTCCTCGTCTTGTTCCTATACGGAATAGCTTCGACACTCTTTGCGTACCTTATCTCCCTCTTCACTAAGACACAACTTGGAACGTACGCCTGGGCAGCGGCGAGCCAGACTCTCATTTTTGTCGTCTACATCATTGCGTACATGTCGGTGTTGACTTACTCGCCCGTGACCAAGGTTGACAGCTCCTTGCGCCTTGTCCACTTTGTCATTTCCGCATTCGCCCCCATTGGTTCAGCATTGAAAGCGCTTTTCATCTCTACAAACCTCTTTTCTACGGCATGCGATGGCAATAGCCTGACAAAGAATCCAAGCGGTATCTTGTACTATGGTGGACCCATTCTGTACCTCATCCTTCAATCACTCATCTTCTTTGGTCTTTTGATTTGGCTCGATACTGGGTCAGCGGGAGCCTCACTCCGGGGTCTCTTCCAGAGAGGGAACAAAGCCGAATCAGATGAGGAACATGTTGACGAAGACATCATTGATGAGCGCGAAAAAGTCACTCGTAATAAGGGGAATGAGCATGGCCTCCGAGTTATGCACCTGACGAAGAGCTTCCGCGACAACATAGCTGTCGACAACGTCACCTTTGGTATCAAGCGTGGCGAAGTTTTTGCTCTACTTGGTCCGAATGGTGCAGGAAAATCAACAACCATTTCTCTTATCAGAGGTGATATCAAGCCAGACCGAAATGGAGGCGATGTTTTGGTTGAAGATATATCGGTCAATAAGAACCTCGCAGGTGCTCGAGCTAACTTGGGCGTCTGCCCTCAGTTCGATGCTATGGATCAGATGACGGTACGAGAGCATCTCGAATTCTACGCCAAGATCAGAGGTGTCACCGACATCGAGCACAACGTGCGGGCTGTTATGCAGGCGGTAGGACTCGAGTCATTTTCTACGCGCATGGCGCATGCTCTATCTGGAGGCAATAAACGAAAACTGAGTCTAGGAATCGCTCTAATGGGCAATCCTACTGTTGTGCTTCTGGATGAGCCTTCGTCTGGTCTCGATGCTGCTTCAAAGCGTGTTATGTGGAAGACGCTCGAGGCTACTGTCCCTGGAAGATCGATTCTTCTCACGACACACAGCATGGAGGAAGCGGATGCATTGGCTGGTCGTGCTGGCATTCTTGCTCGAAGGATGCTTGCTCTGGGAACACCAGATAATCTTCGACATCGCTTCGGCGATGCCTTGCATATTCATCTTGTCGCCAAAAGTGCCCCTCGTACTACTCAGGAGGAGATGGACCGAATGACAAACTGGATTCGGCAAACTTTGCCCTCAGCCGATGTTGATGAGAAGACGTATCATGGCCAGATCCGCTTCTCAGTGCGTGCTAGTCAAGTCCTCGCAGCAACTTCTGGTCGCAAGGAGGAAGAGATCACAAGAGACCAAGAGGTTGATCTGAGCCAGAGTGCCATTGGACACCTAGTTGTGTTGCTGGAGGAGAACAAGGCAGAACTCGGCGTGGGTCACTACAGTGTCATGCCAACAACGCTGGATCAGGTCTTCTTGACTATTGTCGGACAACACAACGTGAAGGAAGAGAACTCAGAAGAGAAGGAGCAAAGCATCTGGCGCAAAATCTGGATGTTTGGGAGGTCATAGTGCACTTTTATAAGGCTGGGGTGTTTGGCGTTGACAATAGGTTTTGTTGAATAGAAATTATGATTATTATTCTCATAGCAAGAATTCCTTAGACTAGATGTAAGAATCTCTAATTGGCACTTCAGTGAGCATGTGTCGGTTGACAGTTGTTTATGCCTTGCTCATGTCCGCGTAACTCCCTCTCTCTCCACTGGCATCAGTCAATGAAACTACTGGCAGCTGCGTTTTTCAGTGAACATGACAGTTTTGATTCCATGGTTGTTCTCTATTTTGCTACGGCTACCTTTACACCTCTGACATACTTCAGTGAATGTCTTCCTACCTTTTACTTGTTCACCGAACATTTACTTGTTCTACCATGCAGCATGGACTAATCGACAAACAACAAAAGACTTGGAGAACAACAAGGTTTGAGTTCTCTACTTGTTTGTTCACTGAATGTACCATCACAGATGTCTTGTTCCAATACGCTATGAACAAAGGAGCCTCAGAACACCGGTCAAACATGTTCATAACTTATGAGTATATATATATCGAGTGCTTAACATAACCAGAAATCCAACAGCTCCAACCACAATTTACACATCAACACAGAAACAACAGTTTCAAAAGCTAAACTATCAACTAATTCTTTTTTTAAAACAGAAAATCACTACCACATCAACAATATGTGCTACCGAATAATCACTCACACTATGCGCTGCGATGCGCGACCCGTCATTTCTGATGGTAGCAAGGTGTACACTGACCCTTTCGCCTATCCCCTCCCATGCAGCTGCGGCCCTGAGCACTTCGTCCCAAGTTACCTTCGATGCGATGATCATGGCTGCTGTATGAAGAAGGTCAGCATGGATTGGTGTCCCCACGTCGCTGATTGCAACGAGGTCTACGAAGTTCATCGCTATGTCCAGTCTCATCGTCAACCACGAAATATCTGGGGTCCCATTAACATGGCCGGCGACAGCTTCAATTCTCTCTGGAGTCTTCCCATGATTCAGGAGAAGCAAAAGACTTGGGACCATCTTCCGGATTTGGAGAACTGTCTCTTCATTGAAAAGATGCCACACTTGACGGCTGTCCCACCTTCTTTTTGTAAGGCTGTTGAGAACCTTGCCAACACTGGCCGTCTCATTGTCCAGACACAAGATCAGCTGGGTGCTCTTCGCAACGAAGTCGCTGTTCGCCGAACCATGCACGATGCTTTCCACGGAGAGGCTTGCTCGCGTGTGCTTAATGAGTGGGAGTGCCTTCTCCAAGGACCTATGGTAACTGGAGAACTGCTTGAAAAGCAAATGGTTAAGAACCTTGTGAAGCAGCAGGAGATCTTCAACACATGCTGGACCTTCATTCAGAGCATGATGTGGTCTCGTCAAGTGGGCAAAGACCTTATGATCCAGAATGTACCAGTCGTTTGGGATCAGTAGAAAGAACCTGGGTCGTCTCCTTTGGGTGTTTGGCGGTTGAATTTAGAATGCATTTTTTTGAGTTGGCGTTTGGGATAGGGAAAGGTTAATTTCGACAATAGAGGAGGGTATAGAGAATAACGAATTTGGACCTCGTTTTATATAACAATCGTTCGGGTCACAATGACAACGTAAATATCCTAAATAGTGAAATCTTCTATATGCTTGACTGGAGCTATGAGTGTATAGACGTAAATAATTTTCTGCTTAATCAGCAACAAAAGCCGTCATCGTATAGGGGTCAGTACATCAGTTTGTGGCTCTTCGAAGCACTGAAAACGCAAGTTCGAGTCTTGCTGACGGCAAACTTCTATTTTTAAAGATATATCAGATACTTTTTTTTTTTTGTAGCTTTCAAGATGTGATGTCAGCGTTTTCTGGAGTCTTTTGGCATAAGGTTGTACTAAATACATTATAAGCTACCTAGAGTCCTGCATCTTTATAGGAGCACTTATTTATGTCAAGTTGTTTAGGTAATCTAGAATATACGACAGGCTTTAAGTACATGCCCTTTTGTATAGCACTCTTGAAGCGACATGCTGTCTATCCTCTATTGATTCTATGAGTTGAACTTCTGTCTGAAGCTTCGACTTCTGCAAATACCTGCAAGCTCAAGATTTCTTAACAGAATGCAATTGACTTACTAACGACGAAGACAAAAGACCAGCAATAAACAAAGCGGATGTCTCCAACGTCGAGACAAGGGCTATAAGTGAACGTTCACCAATTAACCACAGCCCACTGTTCAGCTATCCTTTGTGATGGACGGAGGGAGGGGTTTGGAGGGGTAATTCAACCGTTGCGTCATCGCTGTAAGCTCCAAAAGGCCATCACCAAAAATAAAGATAATCTAGTGAAAACAGCAAAAGATAATTACTTTGCCGTCAGCAAGACTCGAACTTGCGTTTTCAGTGCTTCATTAATAGCCACAAACTGATGTACTGACCCCTATACGATGACGGCTTTTTAGTGCTTGACATGGGGTCGAGAATTACAGTTTATGTAGGTCTTTGCTCACCCCACTCCGTTATCGGCACAACTTGGTAAAAGGTTCAGAGCTTCTCTCACGAAACGCACAAATCATTCATTTACAATAACAGCAGCGTTCCCAAAGCCAAAAAAGAGATTTTATTATTGGGTCAACTTTTGGTTTAAAGAGATTTAATAGTGACTGGGTTCAATACTGGCTTGATTTACCTTTGGAAGGTCCTGCATTGGACATTTAGTCAGCTCGCGGAGAAAAGGAAGCAATAACTGCCTTGAGCCAATTTACGCTTCGACCTGCACAACAAATATCACTTTCTCAACAATCAAGGTTTTAACATTTGTTCTTTATTTACTCAATATCTTGTCGGACGCTGCTTTGATAACAAAAAGAAAGACCTAAAAGGTAGCAGCAATGGTATCCTACAGCTCCTATCCATAAAATAATCCCATTTACAATGCCCCACGCCAGATAACGCCTTGGATGGTGTCGAATTCTATCCGGACAACCGTTCATTTCTCATTTGTCGAGTCGTTTGTTTATTTGGTGATCCAGCCAAGGTAATCAGCAACGATCAATGTCACCATACTGCAAGTCGGTTAGCGAATTATTCAACAGTTCCGGGTATCAGAAAGACTTACGCGTGAGGAGCGATGCGGACGTAGTATGTACCGAAACCACGGTAGAAGCGGCCGAGACCCTCTTGCTTAGCAACCTTGGAGAAGCAGTCCATCATGCTGCGGTAGGGAAGTTTGCCGTCGGGTCCCTTGGATTGCTTCTGGAGTCGTGTCTTGACAAAGTCGAAGGGCAACGAGAAGAAAGAGGCGAAGAAACCAGCAATTGCACTGGCAGTGAGAGTCTGGGTGCGGGCAGAGAGATCGGTGTTGTTCTTGAGTTGGACCTTCGCTTCACTGAAGAAAGCGAGCTGACCAAAGTTGAGAGCCATAGCTCGTGCGACTGTGGGAGCAGCACCGGCCCAGAGAGCACCGACACCTTCGCTCTTGGCGATGCTGGTGAGAGCATCAATGACGGACTTGTAATTTTTTCGCTCGGCCAGGGGCTTGAGGCCGTCACTCTGCATTCGGATGAGAGCCAGATCAGCAGGGTTACCAATCATGGCAGCGATACCACCGGCAGTGAGACCAGCAGTAGCTCGCTCGGAGAAACCGACTGAGCGACCATCAGCCTTGGCTCGGGCGGACAGGTTTCCCATGAGCGTGTCGAACATGCCCAAGCGGGCAGTGGTGTAGACAGCCTGGCGCAAAAGACCAGCTGAGAGACCAGTGTACAGGTCAAGGACCTTTCCACTGGCGATGATCTGTCGAGTGACGGAGAGAGGAGAAGGCTTAGGGCCAGAAGCAGTTCCCTCGCCAGCGAGTTGAATGCGGACCTTGACCATGTCGACAGGCTGGATGACAGTCGTGGCCACCATACCGCTGATACCGCCATTGATGAAGGGGAGAGCGGCCCTCATGAGAGGAGTGTGAAGAATATCATTGGCAATAGCGGCCGAGTCACCTCGAGCAGCTCCCAACACATCGCTGGTCTTTGAGCGAGCTGATTCAGCTGCTTGCTTAAGTGATTGGCTCATGATGAATGGGTAAGGTGGGTTCGGTTCGAGGAGAGGTCGATCTAAGTCAAGACGAGTTCGATTCGAGTGAGTCGTCGTCTAAGAGGATGGGTAGGATGAGCTGCTTGAGACTGGTCTGGTGTAAGTACAAATTCAGTCCCAAGACGTGGGCATGGCTGGGGCTTTATAATATCATGGCTGCTATGGATGGGGTGTCACCACCAACTACAACCGACTATGGCCGTACACTCAAACTACAGCCATGATACATGATGATCCAGGAACCGAAGACTTCCGGCGTTTGACCCGAGGCCGGTGGCATGGCCGCTGGACTTGGTCTTGGGCTTGAACTTGGATGGAGGTGGATGCCCGGCCCTGAATGTCCTCTGGTGTGGGGGATATCGAGGCTTGTCTTGGGGTGTCTATGAGTGACATGGAGGGTGTGTGCAGAGGAGGACTATGAACTGTGGCCGGGGGTAGATTCCCGCTGGGCCCCTCCCGCGGCACAGTGGATCTGCCCCCGCCATGGCCCGTGGATGTGTTTGGCTTTGGCTGGGCTGGGCTGGGTCTGGATACAGGGCACGGCAGAGCAATGACATGGGCATCAACAGAGAAGAGCTTACCAAAACAACAAGCAGAAAGAAAATCGATATCCGAGGATTCGAGTCTTCCCGTTTGATTCCGCGTCTAATTGCCGCGAACAATTAGACGACGTTACAGACTGGAGATGGAGATGGAGACGAGCCCAGAGCGGGGACTGCTTACAACGGAGATTGAAAGGCGAAACAAAGCTGACTGAGACAGCGACCCAACTTGTTGACGGTTGAGCAAAAGGAATAATTCGGAACCGTTGGTATTGGGAAACAAGACGGATATTGTTGTTATGCAGGTCTCTCAACAATGGTTCAATACAGTAGCAGCGAGGACAAAAAGAGGCTTTCCGATCTGCGTCACGTTCAGATGATGAAGGAGGAGCAAGATGTGGGAGGGAAGGCAGAATTAAAGAACAACAGAGGATGGGCTATTGATACCTCTTTCAGATAAAGGAAAGAAAAGGAAAGAGGGGGATAGCATTGCGTGTCTCCGAAGAGGGCCGACAACCGAGAGAAAGGCGAGAGAGAGGAAGCTCTACTGCTACATCAAAGGCAGCACGAGACCTGCCGTGATGTTGATCCAACTCAGCATCTACTGGCGCATCGATATGAACCACTGGCGACCCTCCACTAGTGGCCAGAGATGGAAGAGAAGGGCAGACGCCGAGCCACTCACCGAGGAACGTCACCATACCAAGGTTCAGTCCGGCGTCAAGCTTGGCCCAAAGTTGTAAGCTGTTGCACAGTGAGTGGTTGCTCTGTTGTTTACGCGTTCAGCTACGGGCTATCGGCTGCAACAGTACAATACAACTACACAGTAACTGTTGCTGTTGAAATGCGGGGTTGATGCTTCAGGAACTGGTTTGATAGAAGCGGATTAATTACATGTTGATCCAAGATCCCGAGAGTTTAGTCGCCTAGTTAGTACCATGTAAGTGACAGTGACAAAGGTTAGCCAATTCGAGTTGTAATCAACGTGACGCTGTTGGTGCCTCGGGATTGGCAACCCCTCATTCTTCTGTAACTGCAACCACCAAAGACCTCTTACAGCATCGCACAGTACAATATTAGGGACGGTTCCTATTCTTGACTGGCTAGACCGGCTTCAATTCTTCAATTATAGCAATTCTCTCAAAGCTATAATAAGAATCAACGTTTTCTATGTTTATTTGACTTGTTCTGCAATTCATATCCACTTGAATAGAGCTCCAGCTCCAGCTGCAGTGTAGCTTTAAGCTTTGGACTTGCTTACGCTTGAAAATGAGGGGCTGGCCACGTCCAAAAGCAATTCATGTGGAAGTGGCTGCAGCTACGGCAGGTGTGAAACAGTCACAAGCTCACAAGCTCAATCTCCTCTCAAAGCCAAGGCCTGGGCTCTCGTGTTTTTTCTACACCAGAGTTGAGAGGTTGTTGTTGGGCGAACGTGGAATGAATGCTTCAACGTATGACGCTACCGACGGTAATACACGGGAGCTATCTGATAGGCTAGATTTATCTATCTATCAATGAATGCTTGTCAACATTCGGTGTTTGAAAGTGACATGGTAGTAGGAGATATCATTTCGAAGAGCTTTTAAGATAATGAAGTCTATGCGAGCTATAAAGAGTAGAGACTTCAACTGTAGGTACGTGTCTGCAATTTACCGCTCGTACTACCGCCGCAACCCAGGACCGGCTTTCCATTATACAGCGCCTGCGGAGCATTTTATACCAGAACTCAACTCCGGTTCCGGGCCGGGATTAATATCAGATGCAAAAGAGTCGTCCCCTGAAAGCGAGGCGTCAATGTGCTTCTTCTTCTGATGCTGCATCTTGCATGTGCTAGCTATGGCATCTGATTTGCTTTTGTTGCCTGCTAAAAGCCGGATACATCCCACTCGGCAGGTGATAAGATGCTGTATAGACACGAGAATTATCCTGGGCCTCTTGTTGGTTAGTTGTGCAGCGCAATAGTCAAGCCTCGCCAACAAAAGATATCGATGCTCAACAGCAACTGGACCTGATCCATCAGCGCGGCTCGTAGTGGATACAGGCGTCAACACTGCCGATTGAGGCTCCACAGGGCTACGGCTACAGAGAGTCTATTCAATGGACTCTATCGCTGCAAACCCCTGATCTCTCTTTGCTCATTGCTACCCCTCCAAAGGTTCTATGCTTTGAGATATCAACACAATGGCCAGACTATCCTTAAATCGCGCGTCAAAAAAAAAACCTGTTCTATCATACCTAGAAACATCCAATTCTCAAACCTTACAGCTGCATACAGAGCTGTTTAATTCCCGGCTAGCCTAGACCCTATTTCCGTCCCACCCCCGGCCGTCATCAGGAACCAAGCAAGGGTCGTCTCGAACTAGGACATTGAAGTCCTGACATGATGCAAGGATACCAAAGTTACGACATTCTTTGCGCTTAGCTTGGCTGTTGTCTAATTAAAGCCGCAACACTGGCCCGTTCATGTTTGATATCCTCGGTTATGGTGTGAAAAACTTCATGCGACGGGCTGTGTAAACACGTCACTTTTCCAGGAATCCGAGGAAGATATCCGTAGATGGGGTGAAGATTGGCTAAGTAGATCAAGGGTATTCACTCATCTAAACCATGACTATGAGTTCATGTCGTGGCAGACTGATGTCGCATTTCACATGTAAACTGTCTTGACTCTCTCAACAACAGGTGACCAAACCGTTCATAACGGCCCGTTTCTCACAAGATATGTAATGCAACGCGAAGGCGCTCAACAACAGACATACATCAGAGTACGGCTAGGGCGGTTAGGATGGGTCTTAGAACAAGAGCCTCAACTTGAGATAGTGTCCATTTACAAGGCTACCTATTCATCTAGTTAGTGGAGTCTCTGGAAATTCTAGGCGTGGTCGATCAAGGGCAACACTCACTCATTGGATTCTTACGAGTCCGGCGCAGGTCCCGAGGAAGTATATTCCGAGGAGGCACCAATTTTCGGAGTCGTCATTACCGATAAGCAGACCGCTAACACATCCTTCACCTCTACGGGGCCATATCTTATCATAGCAGAGATTCAATTGCAAAATAAACATGTGAATTAGGTTGGGGTTTCAACAAGACTCGATAGTCTGGATCGTGTCTCCAAAATTGGAGTTGAGACATGGAAAATTTTCATCATGGAACCCCAACCCCCAAAGATTTAGCCCTAGCAACTTGAACCCCAAAATCTCGAGATTCTTGCATATGACGAAGAGCAGGGAGTGCGCGGGGCCCCTTATGCTCTATGGCATCTCCGGTTTATTCGGTCCTATCTGCCTATAATCTACTCCGTAGATAGCTTGGGGGAACTGGCACAGATGGTTAGGCTGTGATATCATGGGAGACTATTTGGAGCATTTGGGGGTTCTGGTCTGCCCATCCTACATGCAAGATGCCATCTTGAGCCACAGCAGCCTCACCATAATCCTCTCAAGAAGCACGTCATTAGACATGTAGAAAGTAGACAAACATGATGTTGAGCCATTAACCCCCATCTTTGTCTTGTCTTGAAGACCTCATCATATCAATCACCCCATAGCACGGCAAGGAACGGGTATCGACGCCTCGATAGAGTTGACTTCCATCTCCAACAGGGTTACTCCAACACTCCATCTCGAAGATGGTCCCCCAGATGTCTCCGCCAAGATCACCCGACTTTTACTATTTGTTGCCAGATATTATTCCTCGCCGAGAATCACACCTCGACGAAAAGAGACGCCGTAAATGTTTGAGACTGTTTGGGCGGAAATGCAAAACTCGCAAGGTCGTATCCTCAGATAACATCATGATGAGTGGTTGGCTACCTCACCCGGCTTTAGATGTGCGAGAAACACAGCCTGCTCTCAGTGACCTGTAGAATCACATTATTAGTCTCTGCCTGTCCACATCCCGACTTATTTCTTACGCCTAATCCATGTCTTAGAACCCCACGGCTGAGCTTGCCAAGCTATACTGAATTGTTCCTCAATCACCGGACTTCAAGTTGCGGAAGTGCATTTCTCTCCCCTGTCAGCGATCCATGTACACAGTCTCAGTCTAGATCCACAAGGCATCTCTCCAACGGCATCTCATTGATTTGATTGACGGTGATGCTTGAGTTTGCAAACCTGTCTACGATAACTGGCCGGCAACTAACCGAGCCGAACGGACTGAGTATAGAGCCCTTCGGATTGCGAGATGTAACAACGTGCATGCTCCGAATTGCCTCGTCATTACGCAAGATCTCCCTGAGAACAGGGTTTCGAGCGAAACGGCATTACTTAATTCACACCCAGTTTAAATGCCTCCATTCAGGGTCCAATAGATAGTTGTAGGCGGTGGTCTAGGAGTTGAGGCGAAGCATTTTGTGTGATATATCCGAGGTTATGGTGACAAAGGCTTGTCTCGACTTGTATCGCGCTTTTCAGATGGACATTACATACACCGCTTGGCAGTTAGCCAGCCACGTAGAATCAACAAGTTCTTGAAACACCATAACCGAACAATACCGCGGGTATGCCATTGACATAAAAACTGGATGACGTGTTAGGATGAGAATATTATGATATCAAGAAGAGGATCATTATTGCTCCTGCTGAATTACACTCGGCCCATGTCCGAGGGAGTGGAAGATGGATCCCGAGTAAAGTGATCAAATATGGACTCGATATGCAAGATATTATTCTCTTTTCAGACATGAAAAGGTCCGAAAACTTGACTATGGTTTGCTCTGTTGTTCAAAGCTGTCTGAGACTCAAATAGGACATATTTGTGAAAGGTTAGGTATGCTGACTTCGCCGCAGAATCTAATCTTCCTTTCAGATCACTTACACGTTGCAGTGTAGGTACTTAGTTTTGCTTAGACCAACCCATCATCCAGAATATTTATAGACTTCTATCAAGCTTCTTTTATATGCACAATCCGATACTAGCTCCATCGAAGTTATAATAGACATGGATAATTAATGATCGGTGCCGCATCCCCCGCATACGAATCGATCCAATGTCAAAATCCCCACCATCGCCAGGCGCACCAGTTCGCACTGTGTGTTCGCCACAATCTTGGGCATCTGTGCACAGTAATCGGGTTATCTCTCGCACTAATGGAGGTTTCGTTGCGGCTCCGATATAGAACTTTTTTGCGACACTGCGGAAGCGGTTTTCCAACAACATAAAAAGGCCAGACAATGCCAAAACGAAAGCGCGGGGAGCCCAATCTTGGGGATAAGCTTGAAAAGCACTGTAATGATGTCTCAAAGGCACTCAAGGCTGCAAAGGGCCTAGAGCGCCAGCGATATAGTAAGAGACTTCATGAAGATGGAGTTGAGCCTGATAAGAAGGAAAGACTGGAACGAGAGGTGACGGTCTTGAAGGTGAGTCTTTACAAGGCGCGTTGTCTCAATTGATAGTCTCCTAACGAGAATTATCTAGTCTCTTGACCTTCATCAAACAGCGCGCGCTCACCTCTACTCGTCGATCCTCAAAGTCAAAGACCTTGCTGCATCCACCGACCTCCCCGAAGAGATTCGCACCGGCGTTCCCAAACCCGAGCTTACTCCCGAAGAACAGGCTGCGCTACACAATGTTACCAGTGCACTATATAATCGTGAACTCGTCAAACAAGCCATCACCCGCGCCATCACCACCTTCTGCCAGGCCCTCGACGTCCCTCTACCCGGAAAGGCGAAACGCGTACGAAAGTCCAAGAAGGAAGAGAAAGGGGAACAACCGTCCGATAGGATAGAAGGGGAGCCTAAGGCTGAGGCTAGAGCTAATAAGGAAGACGTGCGAGCGTCAATTGAGAAGGAGGATGAGGTTGAAGAGGAAGAGTCGGAATTCGAGGGGTTCTCAGATCATGACGATCCTGTTCAGGAACCTGAAGAGCTTGACAGTGAAGATGAAGCGAAGGAAGAGAAATCTTTATCCAAGTATGATCACTTGCTAGGCGACTCTTCCGATTCTGAAGACGAAGACGATTTCGACGATGAGAGATTCGAACGCTTCAAGGGCAAAGAGAAGGTCAATCTCGACGACATATCCGTTTCTGGCTCAGATACCGCACCAGCGCTTGGTTCCGAATCAGAGGAAGAAGAAGACGATGAAGAAGAAGAAGAAGAACTCTCTGTCTCAGCTTCGCCCTCGCCACCTCCAGCCAAGAAGAAGAAGAGCAAGGACAAGGCATCAGCACCCGCTCGTCCTCGTGACTCGACCTTCCTACCCACACTCATGGGTGGTTACATCTCAGGTTCTGAGTCCGCCTCCGACGTTGATGTTGCCCCAGCAAAGAAACGTCGCGGCCAACGAGCCCGCCAGGCAATTTGGGAGAAGAAATTTGGTAACAAGGCCAAGCACTTACAAAAGCCTGCTTGGGAAACACAACGCGGCCGTGATTCTGGATGGGATGGTAAGCGTGGTGCTGTAGAGCCAGGAGATGGCCCGCGAACGCCCTGGAAGAAGGGCATTCGCAATCCTTTTGCGGCCAGGCAAGGCGGTAGTGCCGGAGCGGAGAGCAAGCCTGAGGTGAAGAGGCCGCCTCCAAAGAAGGATGATGAAGGACCATTGCATCCTAGCTGGGCAGCGAGGAAGCAAGCAAAGGATGCAGAGAAGACAGCGGCATTTGCGGGATCCAAGATTACATTTGACTAGGCGTACTCTATATATAGCGATACCAGGAGTAATAAAAGTTTATTTCCTAAAGAATATTCTCTATGATGTTTCGGAGGTCTTTCTAGCATGCACATACACTGGTAAGCCACCCTCCATCGGAAGAGTCAAACTACTTTTGCTCACTCTCTCGCCTTCGAAAGCAGGTTTGAAGTCAAACAGAGGTACCAGCCTCGCCAATGTCTGCACAGCAACCAACTGTGCCATCTTCTTCCCCAGGCATACTCGAGGTCCACCATTGAAGACAGGAAACTCGGCTGCTGAACGCTGCATAACTGTCACATCACCAGATGGAGACGTAGTTAGCCATCGCTCTGGGCGGAACTCATCTGCATCAGGACCCCAAGTTGTGTGAGAGCGGCCCATTGCCCAAGCACACCATAACACGACAGCACCTTTTGGGAGGAATGTTCCATCGGGAAGGATCGTTTCTTGCTGAGCTTGTTTGATTTCGAAGGGAATGGGAGGTCGAAGGCGGAGGGTTTCGTAGAAGATTGCTAGGACGTAGGGGAGTCGTACCGGGGTAAGAAGTTTAGGGTCGTTCTCAGAGTGATCTTGGTCTCTGACTTCATCTCGTAGGTCTTGGATCGACTGGCATAGCTTGTTGGTCACTTCTGGGTGCTTCATGAGCAAATATAGCGTCCACGTAAGTGCCTGAGCAACGGTATCTCTCCCTGCCGAAAGATAATTCAGTGCAGCATCTGCTACAAGGTCGCCGTCGCCAATTGCATCCAATAAAGACTGAATGAGACTTCCTGGCGCATCGGACTGAGTCTTTCCCTCCGTTTCCTCGCGATCAGCCACTGCGCTCTTGACGATCCGCTGCCCATACGCCTTGACAGTTCTAATAGAACGTCGCATTCGAGTTCCAAAGAACATTTCTGTCACAAACCATAGTGGGTTCTGGAACCTTTCGGCTGTAGCTCCTGAAGCATGCTCAAAAGCAACAGTAAAATCATCGTCGGCGTGCATCTCCATGTTGTATGCCATTCGTCCCATGAGCTGCGTCGTCACTTCGTGGATCACGGCCTGTAAGTCCACTACGTTTCTCTCGGCTTCCTTGCCCTTGAGAACGTGAATGGCATGTTCTAGGTACTCTGGTAATCGGTCACTCGTCAGAGTCTTCAAAGCAGCTGTGGAGAGAAATCGTAGACCAGCCTTGCGCTGCAGGCGCCAGAACTCGCCGTCCACATTGATGATGCCATGACCGAATAAGTCCCAAGATCGCTTTTTGAAGAATTCTCCCTTTTCAAAGATTCCCTCATGGCGGAAGATGAACTCTAGGTTCTGGGGATTGTTGATAATGACACCAGGTGGGAGAGTAGGAACAGTGATATGGAGAGTTTCATAGCCATACAGACGCTCGCAGCGATGGAACCAGGAAAAGAGACGTTGGCGAGGCTGAAGGAACATGATACCATTCCCTACCAGTGGTAGTGAGTTTGGAGGTTTTCTGGCTGACTGTTAGTAAGGTACCTATATGTAATAAAGTGGCATGATGAGTGAGCATAGGGTATGTGAATTGAGTGTACCAACCTAAGAGGTTTGCCATTGCGCGTGGGCTTTGGTGATTTCTTTCCTAATAAATATAGAAATAAAAGGAGTGTTGTTGATAGAACAATAGGCTGTTCCAAGACGAAGCTGAGATAATCCATTGTCGTCTTGACTGTGACTATGGGTTGCAAGGTTGAAGTTGTCTCAGTCCACACGCGCTATCATGATGCAACCTTGAATCCACACATCAACCACAAACTATTATATTGAGCATAAATATTCACATGAGCACATCATACCTTAGTGATTGTTCTATCAAAGTTTTCCGTTGGTGTTGTAAATATTGACTTTTGGACGTATTCGCATATAGTGTAAGCAAAGAGGGCTGTGTTTTCGCTCCCTCGTATTCGTCACGAGAAATGCGATGGACAACCACTCTAGTAACCTAACCAATATATTCAAGATATCCTAAGACTTTCAGTCGGAACGTGATTCTATCCGTCGGTCCAATTTACGTACACCTCAACCGAGGCATGACGTTTACCTAGAGAAGCATGAACCAACGAGGTTTCAGCGTTCGTTTCATGAACGAGATCATAGAAGTTATCACAGGCAATCACTACTAGTTACCACTTTTCCTCCATCTTGAGAAACAGTCAACGCTTATAAATATCGACGTATCCCAGAAAAGACAAGTGAGAACCTTGTTAAATTATCACTTGAACAGAAGAAGCAGCTCATATCATTCAATGACTTTTTATTCATCTCGGCATATCCTCAACGTCCCCCTCGCTTGGGTAACCCCTCCAAACCATATTTGAGACATTACTGTGACATCTACTACCTTGGCTACTACTGCATTTTGGTGCCACAGCTGCATAAACAAATTCCTCTTCCCACAACAACTTGTTCTGTCCTCTATTATTCTCTCCTCTCACCATCATCATTACCATTTTTCGCATTCCCCCCCATTATTTATCCAACCCCTGCATCTAAACCTGCAGCTCCCCTAGCCCTGGCATCAAGATAGCGTCATCGATTAAGCTCACGCGGCCGAACGAGATAACAGATATTGGCGATTGAACACGTCAACGACATTCTATTCCTCTGTAGCGACATCAATTGGATGTGCCTGATATTAATCTTCCATTCAAGCATACTAAACTAACCGCTGTATCGCTCAATCGCTTTTCTGCAGCTCATTTATCCCATTCCCCCCCGCCTGACAAAGTGTTGGGGATATAAGCGCCAGCCACCTTTCACGACAAATAGCTTCATCAGAGCAGTCATGTCAGCTCCAAGCACATTTGGAGAGCTGGGTCTCTCCATCATCGGCATCAGCGCCGAGTACCCACCACATTCCCTAGACTATACTTGCCTCAACACCCTTAGTGACAGATTCTATCCCGATACACCTTCGTGAGTCCCACCACCACCAACATGCCTCCCTCAGTGGCTAATAGGTCATGATAGTATGCAAAAAGTCCTCGGAATCAACAGATATACCGGAATTGACACACGGTCGTCCATTGGAACACCCGACCACCCAGCTGTTAACAAGAAAGATGCGCCCTCAATAGCAGAGCTCCACACTCTGTTTCTCTCCGATGGTGTTCCTCTCGCGATTCGAGCCGCTCGAAAGGCCATTGACGAGGCCAAGATTGACACAAGATTCATTACCCACATAGTCGCCACAACATGTACAGACAGCGCAAACCCGGGTTTCGACCACTTTGTCGCAAAAGGTCTGGGCATAACGCATGGTGTAGAGAAGGTCTTGCTTCATGGTGTTGGTTGCAGCGGTGGACTAGCAACTCTCCGAACAGGTGCGAACCTAGCTCTTGGTCATAAAGCACGCGGTTTGCCCGCGCGCGTTCTGTGTGTAGCACTTGAGGTTAGTACCACTATGGTACGTAGTGAGCTAGATAGCATCAACGAGCTGCAGCAGACAAGAATAGGTGCATGCCTTTTTTCAGACTGTGGTAGTGCCGCTGTGTTGAGCAACGGTATCGGTGAACCTTCTGAACCGGTATATGACCTCCTCGGCTGGGACCACAGGACCATACCAGATACTGAGGATGACTTGGGGTTTGATGTTGACCCAGTCGGTAAGGCTTCAATACCTCCATAGTGTTTTTTCAAGACCGAAACTGACAGAATGATAGGCTGGAAAGTTGTTCTCACACCTCGTGTTCCCAAGCTCACTGCTGCCTCAATTGGCCCAGCTTTCAACGACCTCAAGGTATCTCTGCCTCAACTCCCTCCAGACTACCAGAAAGCAGCCGACTTCGACTGGGCGATGCACCCTGGCGGCGCTACCATCCTTTCCGGCGCTGAGAGAGCCATGGAAATTACACCAGAACACCAACGGGCAAGTTACGACACATACATCAATCATGGCAACTCAAGTTCAGCTACCATCTTCAGTGTCATGGATCGCCTACGTTCGAAAGATATGGATGCCATGGCGCCTGACGGACGAGTTCGTGACTATGTCGTTGGTTGTGCTTTCGGTCCTGGTATCACAGTTGAGATGTGCATGTTGAAGCGGAATATGTCTCATGGCGCAGGCCTGCCTGGCCTACAAACTCCACCAGAGACACCGGCTGAAACGGAGTCTGAGCCAAGTGAAATCGGGGACGGAGATGGTGAGTGGGGCCGTGAGTTGAGCGGAGATCCGGCCGAGTCGCCGGATCAGTATGCATTGTTTGTGGCCGACTCGTTGGAGCATCTAGATCTAGATTAGCATGGAGTTGTGGAACAAGGTTAATTATCATCCAGTTCGAGGGCGTCGGTTGACAGTAGTTAGAAGCAAGCAACAAAAGAGTGGAGGTTACGTGACTATGTACACTTGTACGTCTACCACAAAGCGTGTTCTAATACTGTGACCCCCAATTCGCTTTCGGTTACACATAGAATTATTAAGTGCGGATAGCTCGAACCATAATTACTATGCTACCAGTTGTCACGACCTCGTTCCGAGCAGGCTATGAGGATTGTGGCGGTCTGAGGAGTACAACGGAAATTTTCTCCTATTGCGTTACCTGCAAGATCGTCTGCAAGCAAGTGTAGCTAGCAGAGGCATTACACCAAGGTGGGAAGTTAACTTTGCATCATCCGAATAGAAAGAAAGCCGTTGCCAAGCCTCAGCCTTTGCCGAATACATTGCCGGTTTGAGAGAGCGGTCCGTTCTTGTTCCTGCATGATGGATGAATGTGAAGCGCGCCCTGTTAAAACAACCAACAGGTGGTGTGTTGATCAAATCAGGAATGAGGATCGGCGAACTCGTCAACATACCCAGATATCCTCGTTACCTATTGTGTGCTTGTTTGTTCAGTGACTGGACAGTCTCGACTGATGGGTTATTACCCGGCGGAGCAATGTTGTCTGCTCATTGGCCTCAAATACGATGACGATAGCCCTGATACGCCTAACTGCAGAAGAAATTGGGCTTTCATCAACAAATTCGCTTGATGACTCTTAATGCTTGTCCCGCCCTGACTTTGACGCCAACCGCGGTAGTATAGACTGGGGTCAAGAAGCGTTAGTTGCATGTAAGGGGAAAAGAAAGAGGGGTCCTATCCTATAGGATGTTAAAAGGCGTAAATGACAGATCAGACAGACGCATCAAAGACTAATGAGAAGGTCCCTAGAATGGCTTTCAAATCAAAGATAATCACCAGCCAAAGACCTGACCCTGGTCACTCGAGTCGAGATGCCGGATTGAAGTTGGACTGCTAAGATTTTTTCGACACATGAGCGCTCAAGTTCAGTTATCGAGCCACTCTGACGTAGCGAAGAGCGCCCAAGCTCATCGTCCTCGAGGCTGAGATATGGTTCAGCGAAGGGGCCTCATATTCCTCAAAGTTCACGCTCTGCGTACCGAGGCTAGTGGAGCTCCTGGTAACAAGATATGTTCATGTACCGGTACTAGACAGGGGGTGTTTCTCCAGCATTTTGATCTGATCATATAAGAGCCTTGTCGCTTAGGTTAATCCTTTCCCGAAATCCGAGACTGACAAAAGCGCCGCCAGCTTTGACACTGAACGCTATGCCATGTGGTCGGTTAAAGATCAGCACATAGTTAAGGTGACATCCGCGAGAAACAGCCTCGAAGTGGATTAGCTGCCGCCAAGATGTCAACTCACGAGGATGAACAAGGAACTTGCCGCGCCAACTTACAGCGCTTGAGCAATGACGACTCATCAAGTGGATTCTGCCCCGTATTTTCTTTCAGCTTGGACTTACTAACAAAGTGGGCGAAACGATCCTCAACCTCGTGGCATCGACAAGGCTAAAGACTTCTGAGTCCTCATTCTTGAAACATGCTTCCATGCTGTATGCTGTAGGGATGGCTGGGGCCTCGGGAGACAAAAAGCTTGACTAGGCAGGGTCATCCCACGAGTTCCAAGGCATTTTGACAGCCACCGGCTGACGAAACAATGGTGAGCCCAATCGGAAGGGATTCAAAGACGAGGGCGTCCCGAAACAGGAACTCGTCTCGATACTGTATGAAGCACCCTGTGGCTTGCAGGTTTGACGGAGGCCCCACCCACACTAGCATGGTAGTTAATGAAGTTTCCCGCAGATGGTCGATGAAGGTACACCTAATCTCTACATGATACAAGCTCGATTTGCGGTCGTATGAGAGGTGAAGCACGTATCGAGGGTTTAAGCTCTTGTGCACGGCGCGCAAGACGGGGGTTGCTGACCCGGCCGTGGGGAAGAGGCTTGAGCCCAAATTCGAGAACCGAAGCTTTATACTTGTGGCTGTCGATAGGTAGCTCCTAGACGCCATAAAAAAGAAACCTTCGTCCATAACCTGCAAGTTCTGACTCAAGATCGAGGATGGCCAAGAGGAGTTGCTAATGTCTCTCCATCCTTGAAACTTTTGTGATGCGTGTCATGGCCCAGAAGAGTATTCTGAGCGTAAGGCGTGGGACGTGTGCGATACCGGACTGTTCGGATCAGGGCCACGCTACATAGGCCTAGTTGATGTCTAGTCAGGGCCTTGTCAGGTAACTAGTAGGGTGGGTTGTATGCCCCTTGAGTAACTTGACGGCGTGCAGGTGAGGAGTCTCCGCCAAGAGGGCATCAAAACTGTGACTATGAAGCTAGGCGTGCGGCGTGATAAGAGGACAATGTCCAAAGGAAGCTAGAGCGGTGGTCAATCTCCACAGGTAAGGCAGAGAGCAAGGGAGGTGAGCGATGTGTAGAGTTCGCCGTTGAGTATTCAACAGCCGGTATAGTTGTTTAAGTTGAGCGAGGTCCCCATCAACGATCGTGTTAAAGAAGCATCGCATATCACGACGGAGGACGAATCGCCAACCGAGAGATCAAAAAGCTGTTATCGAAAGCCGAGTTCAACTTCCTCCGGCAGACCAGGAGTTTCGACAATTGTTCACAGTCATTATCATATTGGGTTGTTATTGCGACCGCCAGCTTCCAACTGTATGGATACCGAGACGATATCAACATCGATATCCTCACAACAGACACTCGATTGTTATTGAGGAATCTGTAGCGATCGACCAGCACAGGACTCTTAGAGCACCAACCTCATTGGAATTGTTGCCCAATCGAAATTACCAAGTGGACGGGACGCATTTGATTAGGTTTCGGCTCCGAGACTCTGGATCAGTCCATGCGGACCCGACAGTTCTAAGAGGGACGCTTTTGGTTGGATCCGGCTGGAATTCCCTTTCCCGGCATTGCTCTTTCTTGGCGTTGTGCGCACGGGAGAGCGTAACGGTTCAGTTTTCAGGTGATTACTGAAGAAAAGCAAGACTGGAGGGCTATTACCACGTCTTCGGTGTGAGGGATGCCGAGGGGGAGATGGATATGGATGAAGGTGTTATTCAGCAGCAACAAGCGATTGAAGCCGATGATTTCCTCGGCGGCAGGACCGTGCATTCCGCTCCTATCACTTCAGAATATGCGGGTCACGTGGATATACCGCCAGGTCATCATCCTCATTCGCATCCTGGCAACCAGAGCATACCTGGGAGGAGCGATGGTAGCACCTGGCGTTGGCGCAGGCGCAGTTCTCAGCGCCCCGTTACTGCTACCGACCTAGTGGCCCCCGACCATGACCCAGCTGGAAGTCCAGTGATAATACCTTTTACGCATGCACAATTCGCGTCACCTCTAGCAGTTCGCGCTCACAATCATCCTCACATT
Organism: Fusarium oxysporum Fo47; assembly: GCF_013085055.1. NCBI lineage: Eukaryota > Fungi > Ascomycota > Sordariomycetes > Hypocreales > Nectriaceae > Fusarium > Fusarium oxysporum. The sequence goes on from NC_072845.1 coordinate 1,787,974, forward strand.
CATCCTCAATCGCACCCAAACTCACCCTACACTCACCCTCACGTCCTTCATCATCAAATATTACCCACTCATCAATCGCTCTCTCACTCTCACCTTTCCGACGACTCCGCCACAGTCGGTGGCCATTTTGGCACAATGGAGCAAATCGAGACACAAGCAAGCGACCTCAGATTCCTTGCCCAAGTTCCTGTGTTGAATCCAACCTCGAGCCCGTCTCTCGGCCCCGGCTCCGGCGCCGGACGAGGTGGGACTCCAGCCCGTACCCCCGGGAGCGCCGTGGGAGCCTCTACGGGTGCTCCTATTGCTTACGAGAATCATGCAAGTCCAAGTTCCGCCTCTGTCGGCGACAATTCCGCTCACGGTGCGAGCGCGTCTAATGCCAATAAGAGGAAGTCGACAGATGATGGTCAAGGCAACGGAGCGAAGCAAACAAGAAGTAAAAGAAACAGAGTGAGTTCTGACCATCTCGTTACATCTACTATCAACCCCCGGACCATTATGATATGAGATCATATGAGGCAAGGATGAGATGAGGCGAGGCGAGGCATCTTTGAAGGACAGGACGCACCTCATGACGATCATAGAGGGGTTCGTTCAAGAGACGGCGACACAAGACTGCACGATACTCGCCTATCGAGCCCCTTCAAGTCCTCGGACGTCAAACATCTCGGCCTCCTTGTTGCACGACATAAACGAACCCAGACGGCTGGGTCGGCAATCCGAACCCACTCCTGTTTCAGCCGTTTTGATCCCACTCATTCACACGCCACTCCCCGGGTCACTATACTTGAAGATCATTCAGGCTAACGTTACATTCTTCACTATGATAGTACATATCGATAGCTTGGTCAGTATGCTTCCGCCATTGAATGCGTTCATCTTCGCCGCGACCGCGTAGCATAATACCGTATTGTCTTGGCTCCTAACAAACGCATATGCTAACAACATATAGTAATGAATGCAAGAGACGAAAGATAAAATGTAATGGCGAAACTCCTTGCCAACGATGTGGCAACCTCAACTTGGCCTGTCTATATGCCCCGAACTGCTGCTCTGGGAACTTTAAGGAATCAGACGAGTTCAAGCAGGTCACATCACAACTAGGCCGCCTTCAAGAAGAAGTCGGTTGGCTTCACCAAACCGTCAAGGCCCTTCAGTCCGAACCTGCCCGTTATTCCTCACTTGGTGACCGAACAATGACCCATGGCCACGGCACGCCAGCAGTCGCCCCTTCGCCCTCTCATAGTTCTACTTCACTTAACCGCCAGGACAGTTCAAAATATGGTTCTTTCCGTGGCCCAACAAGCATGGCCTTCAGTCTCGACGTTGCCAACAATACTATCAACAACATGGGCTACAAAGGCATATCAGACGAGGAAAATCCACACCTCAACGATGGCATGGGCCCCATGTCCACGCGACCAAGAGACCCCCTCCACGAATTCGACAAGGACGAAATGATTCGCCTGTGTCGTCTGCATGAGGAAGAGATTGGTATCATGTACCCTGTGCTCAACATTCAAACCGTGATATCCCATGCCAAGAATATGGCCACATTTCTCGAAACCCTACGACAACAAAGCCCCAGAGAATTGGTCAACGACGATAAGACTCTACAGCTCAAAATCATCATGTGCTGCGCTCTAGTGGTGGAAGAGCATGGGCATAGTGATAAAGCCATTCGCTTGTTTGAGAGCATGGAAACGGTTCTTAACCGAAAGCTCATGGCTGAGGCTGCGGATGTCACGACCTTACCGATCTTGGCTCTAGTTGCTGGGTATAGATTTCTCTCCAACGATGAAGTTTTGGCTTGGAGAGTTATGGGTCACGTCGCACGGTTATGCCTGGAGCTTGGCATCCATCAAAGAACAGGTCTGATGCGAATCCAGGATGAAGAGGAACGTAAGAATGCTCTCGTCAGCTTCTGGTCGGCATATGTTCTGGATAGGCGATGGGCTTTTGCAACTGGGCTGCCTTTCGTCGTTCAAGACGAGGAAATCGATTCGGAGCTGCCATTCCCAGTTAGTATTTGATGAACCCACAATCCGTGTCTCAGCTAACGATTTTAAGGAGGAATATCCTTACCTGGTGGCCATGATCACCTATTCTCGGATAGGTGCAAAGGTGTGGCGACAAGTAGCTCATTTTGGACCGGTTCTGGCACGCGATTTGCGCTCAACGGAACTGGAAAACGTCGACCAGGAGTTGTTACAGTGGTATGAACAGATTCCCGAAGAGGTCAAGGTTCGTAACTGGGACAAGGAGAAGCATATAACGTCGACTCCCTCCTATAATCTGCAACGCCTACGGATCTGGACATATTTACGCCTGAATCAAGTAAGTGTTGTATTCAAGACTCAGTCGGTATAGGCTAACAACATGCAGATGCGGATCTGGCTTTACACGCCTGTGTTGCATAGCGCCACAAGCATCATGGCGCATCCTGCGCAGTCAGAACGTGTAGTTGACATCGCCAAAGACACTATCCGATACCTTAGCCACCTGAATAACACAACCAACTTATACAGACGTGTACAGGTGTTCTACCACCAATTCCTCACATCTGCAATTGCGGTCGTCTTCCTCGCATCTGTTCATGCCCCGGTCCGCTTCAGCGCTTCCTGCCGTGAGGAGTTTTATATGGCTCTCGAGCTGGTAAAGGATTTATCCGCCAAGAGCTGGGCATCGCAGCGACTTTGGCGCACAATTCGATCACTTAAAGACGTGGCACCGCGATTCGGACTTAATGCTGAGGACGATCCCCAGTCAACAGCAGCATTAGGGATGATAGGGCTTGCTCGAGGCCATTTGGAACAACAACAACCGTTCCGCAAGCCCTCTATTCCGGGTCAGCAATCACAAGCTGCAACCCCAGACTCGATGGCTCAGAACGGATCACGAATTCAAGCCGAGATGTCACGAATGTTCGAGGGCTATGTAGGGTTGAATGGATTCCAATACAACGATAATGATGGACAACAGGGGCCAAATGCTGAAGTTTCTGAAGCGTCCAACAGCGGCATGTTTGGAGTTGATGGTACTGTCTTTCCTCAGTTCAAGGAGATGTATTAGCCAACCATGCTAAGTATTTTGTATATTGCTAGTATTTAGATATGATATCCCCTCCTGTACACTAACTTTCAGATAGTCTTGGATATATCTGGTGGCGTAATATGGCGCTCAAAATGGAGATACGAATTGAGTTGGTAATATACCATTTGATAATGAAGAATTGATGTTCTGTGTTCAGGCACTTGAGTCGTTTTTCAGGCCGTTATGGTTGGAGGATACGCTAGAAGCATATCTGACATTTGTGCAAAAACCTCGAGATAAATGAACAAAACTACTGCATACTACGGTATCATGAGAAGTTCGGGCTCAGCACATCGATGGTATAAACTCATCCTTGTCTTCGTTGTGGGTATGGTCAGCAAATCGGTAGCTTAGTAAGTCAGGATCTGTGAACCATGTCTTTTCATCTTGAAAATCTCAACGTTGTCTAGATTCCACCACTCTTCTCTATCATTGACCTCTGATAACTTGACAACTCCAGCATCGGATCATCATCATGCTGTTCACAGCAACGATCCCCTTCCTCATCCACGCTCTCATTGAAACCCCAGCTGCCTTGACCTTCATCCTGAAGCCCTCCTCACAACTTCAACCGCTTCCTCCATCGGCAGCTCTGATTCTTCAGTCATTCGGTGGTCTTCTTCTCACGAGTAACCTCATCGCTCTCATCTTTATCCGGCGGCCGTTTGATGACGCAACTCGTCAAGCTGCGCTCGCCTTTTCCTTCTGGCATTTATGGCCTAGTTATCGAGCTTATATGCGAATGAATGGCTATACAGAGGAGGAGGAAGCTTCAACAACCAAGACATTAGGAGGACCACTGGTGCACCTAGGAGTTCACATTGTTTTGTTGACCATGTTTCTTTGTACCTGGTATTTTGGTAATGCTTAAGCAACAGTCTATGACATCTACAATTACAACTTTTTTCGTGTCCCCCTTTAGTTTCTAAACAGCCGGAGTCCTGCCTCCTCAACATCAACATCCATGTCATCCTCGCTCTCGTCTTCGTTAAGCTCCATCTTGCGGCCGAACAGCGTGCCGAAGAAGCGGTCAATAGCACCCTGCTCCCACGCACGTCGGTCCTCAGGCGCCATGAAGTTCTGCAGCTTCTCGTGAACTGTGAAGCGCATCTTGCGGCCCTTGCTGGCCTTGCGGTCAACATTCTTTCGTGACTTGACGTCCTTGGCTGCTGTGAGAACGACCGTGGGGACGGCAGCTCCAGCTCCAGCTCCCGATGAGCCTTCCACTGTACGCTGGTCCACAAGCTCCTTTAGGAGAACCTGGTAGAAGTCGGCGTCGTCGTAGATGTTGCTGTTCTCCGATGCACCCTTGGCAGCTTGCGCTGGGGCACATGAACGAGGGACGCGAGAGCGCTTGGCGAGACGGTTGTCGGGGTCAATAAGCTGCTCCTTAAGGGCATTGATAAAAGTCTTGTTTCGCGACTCGAGCCCCTTGGGTGCTGTGACATTAACGGACTGCACCTTGCGAGACCACTTCTCAAGGCGATCCTCCCTAGATTTAATAGATCGTTGTTCCTCCGCTTGTAATTGCTCCCAGATCTCGCTTGTGGCCATAGACACATCTAATTCACGCTTGCGCTTCTCGCCAGCTCGAGATGGTCCAAAGTTATCCTTAAGGCTGCTGATAGTGTTGAGGAGCTTGATGGCTGCCTCTTCAGCAGCCTCGTAGGGCTCCGATTCGGGCTCGGGGTTGGCGTCGAGGGCATCTAAGGTGTTGGCAGCAATGAGGGCTTTCTGTAGGCGAATTCGAATGTTGAGGAGCCCATCATAGGCCTTGCGCTGCTGACGGATTGCCAAACCCTTGTCAACATCGGGTCGAGTTGATAGGGCTGCCATAATGGGTTTTGCGTTCTTAGCCTTCGCCTCTGATTCCTCGTCATCGCTTTCGCTATCATCATCGTCCTCATCCTCTTCTCCCGAGCCCTCCTCATCGTCATTCTCATCCGACTCATCGTCGGAGCCTTCCTCACCATCGACCAGAGCGTGAAGACCATCGTCCATGTCGTCCTCAACTGACTCGGATTCGTCGTCCTCATCTTCGCCAACGCCAGCGCCGCCGTCATCGGAAGACGACATGTAGTCAGCAGCGGTAGCTCGCTTGCTAACAGGCTTTTTAGGATTGGAGCTTCCTCGGAAAGTAAACTCCTTGAAGCGCTCCTCGTCGCTTTCGCCAAGAGCGTCGTCGCTCTCGATTTCTGAGTCGTTGGCCTCAGCCTCGTCGCGTGCTAGATCTGCGGTCTCAGGATCGTCGAATTCCTCATCGCCCGACTCCTCGTCCTCATCCTCGTCTTCCGACTCGCTCTCTTCTTCGAGCGCATCTCGCGAGACTCGAGAGCCTCGGTACTGGTGACCGAGTGACAGGCCCTCCTGTTTCCTCAATTTACTCTTTCCAACGGAAACGTAGTGCTCAGTACCCGCGTTCTCGTCCTCGCTCTCTTCGCTACCGCTGCCATTCTCGCTAACTTCGACATTGGCCTCGGGATCGTAGTCTTTTGGAACGATTAGAAGCTATAGGTCATATGATAGTGTAGCGACTTACCCTTGGCGATAGGCTCGTCCAAGTCTTGGAACTGCTTTGCGCGACCCTTTGCTTTGGCCATTTTAATGATTGAATTGTCAAGTCTTCCACTGACAAACAGACGCCCCCACGTTGGAAATTTTCTGAGGAATGGCCTTGAACTTTTAGGCGGTGGCAGATGGCAGAACTGTCGCAACTCAGTGTTAGTGGAGAGAGCCCTGTATTAGGTAGTCCGCTAGCTCAAGCTCCCAGCGGTCTATGAGTTCCATGACACCTTATTTGGTCAGACTCTCGTATTCTTGACATCCTATGAGTAGACAATTCAATATGTTGCTTGTTTAGGCACTATAGACATTGAAAAAACCCCTATAACTCCGAATTGAGGAGTCCAAGCTTAGTACGCCGAGGTCCTGAGTTATATCCCATCTAAAGCCATAAAGACTCTCAGTATGCGTCCAACATCTGCCCGCCTCTTTCAGAGCCTCCGGCCGCTGCAACACGAAAATCCATTAGTGAGTGATCTTCTTTGGTACTCAGTACTATCAAGTTAGAGCATAGCTGATACTATTCCAGGGTCTCCCTCGATCAGGAACGCCGCCAACTTGGGGTAAACGCCCAGTCCGTCGCAAAATCACAGGTGTCGAGAAAGTCATCGCAGTATCCTCAGCGAAAGGTGGTGTAGGCAAAAGCACAGTTGCAGGTATCTATAGATGTCTCCTGAGACTTGAGATGTTCTAACAAAGGCGACTAGCAAATCTGTCTCTGGCTTTTGCTCGTCTTGGCTTTCGTGCTGGGATCCTGGACACTGATATCTTTGGTCCATCTATTCCAACCTTGTTTGACCTCTCAGGAGAACCGAGGTTATCAAATAGTCAGTCACTAGGGCTCATAACGCCCTCTGAACATGAGCTGACAGAACAAAGATAACCAGCTCATCCCTCTTACAAACTATGGAGTCAAGACCATGTCCATGGGCTATCTGGTTGGCGAGAATGCACCAGTAGTCTGGCGAGGTCCCATGGTGATGAAGGCTATTCAGCAGCTTCTACATGAGGTAGAATGGGGTGGTCTTGATGTTCTTGTCCTAGACCTTCCTCCGGGTACAGGAGATACACAGTTGACTATCACACAGCAGGTCATTTTGGATGGTGCGTTTCTATGAGATGTCACGTCTGTTTCTACTAACAACCGCCAGGCTCTGTCATTGTCACAACTCCTCATACTCTTGCCACTAAAGATGCTGTCAAAGGTATCAACATGTTCAAAACAGTCAATGTCAATATCCTTGGCTTGGTACAGAACATGTCCTTGTTCACATGCCCTCATTGTCATGGAGAAACCAGTATCTTTGGTTCCAATGCAAGGGTCGAGAAGTTGTGTCAAGAGCACCAGATCGACTTTTTAGGTGATATCCCATTACACCCCAATATTGGAGACGATGGGGATAGAGGAAAACCCACAGTAGTGGCAGAACCTACGAGTGAGAGGGCAAATGCCTTTTTGAAGATAGCACAAGATATCTGTCCCAAGATCGATCTGAGTGGTAAATAGCCACCGAACTTCTACTCGGCCGCCATGTATCAACAATGTAGAGTAACTTGTACAATAATGATTCCTGTCAGCCCAATTTAGTAAAACACTCAAAGACAGGGGAGAGGTGTTGTCTGCTCATGTAACATTATTTAATTAACACCGGCTAGTCTATGAACATAGACCGCGTCGCTCCTATATACTTGAGTCTGAAGAAGAAGAACTGGATTAAACGCCAGAAAGATAAGTCGTTAGCCTCTGCTGTGATCAAATGCAAGGCATGTTACCAAACAAAGCAATAAGCTTCTGAGACTTCCCGAACGCCCCTGTGTGCTCTTGAGTATTGAACCGAGTGTCCTGTCAAGAGAGAAAGGTGATTAGTCTAGCTCATCGTTCATTTGATAGACATGACGGCTTCGAGTGGGGTCTTTTCGCATGGCTTGGCCAGAGCCTGTGAAGCCAACTGAGAACAAGTTAGTATCTGATTCATAAAATGAGCAACATAAGTGCATACCTCTACCATGAACGCCGTCTGGAGTACGGAACATGCTGTCCTTCTTTTGGTTCTTTCCAAACTTGGACTTTGCGCTGAATTCTTGCCACTTATTCTTGTTTTTCTCAAGCTCCTTCTTGGCCTTGATCTTCTTGGCCTTGGGAGGCTTTACTTCACCATCTTGCTCGGCTGCCTTCTTCGCTTCGGGATATACTGTCGCGCCCGCTGATGAAACCAGCCCAGGGGCTGGAGGTGTTGCTGGTGCTGAAGTTGTTGGCGTACCGTCCGCCTTTCGCTTGTTTGACACAGGTCGAATATCGCGAGACCGCAAGGTCTCAGTGTTATCGTAGGTCTTGAACTTGACGGTGTAGATAGGGTCTGTTGAGGATCCAGTGATAGATGTGATGCGCGCTGGGTAGAAAGCCTTGTCACCAGAAACCCACTTGGCTAGAATTGTATCGTTGACCTGGTAGTTCACAGGAGCCTGCTTCTCTTCCTCCACTGGAGCTGCTTTCTTAAAGGCTGGATGGTTCTCGCGAGACCATTTCTCGGGCTGAGGTGGCGGTGATGGTTCTTTGGGGGCGGGCTTGGGCGCCTGGGCAGGCTTGAGCTCAGCAATTTGTTCGTTGAGAAGATCGATGAAGCTGTTCAACTCGTCCTTTAAAGCTTTGAGCTCGGCGTTATCGGGGTCATCGCGTAGCTGACCAAGAACGATATCGAACTAGAGGAAAACGGTCAGTATGAATGACATATCATGGATGAATGGATGGGGGACGTACTTGTTCTTGGTACGTCTTCTTCTCTTGTTCGATTTCAGCGATAGACGACATGGTCTGGGATCTTCTTTTTGAGGTCGGAAGGGATGAATAATGCCAAAAATCGGGTTTTCTGGTAGGTACCTAAGTATTCGAAGCGGTGATGGGTTGGTTCGTGGGGTTCCTTGACGCACTGCACGAGATGAGATTGAAGATTCCAAGTTGGAGTTAAAGGTCACGTGCGTAGCATCTAGGGAAAGCACCCCAGATTATCCCCGCCAAAAGCTTCCGGAAGATGAGGGTGAATAAGAAAGGAAGGGTTTCCAATCTGACGAGCCATATTTCAGAGCATCCTAATAATTACATCTACAAACGGCAGATGGCCTCTTTCTAAGTCCCGGCTTATGTCTATGGGCTATCATATCTGGTGGTGGGTTTTGCTTCTGCGAGTAGGTTGCGCGTCTTGGAAGAATAGGCCCAAGCAGCAAAGGAGACAGTAATTACGTTAGGTAAGGTAGTCAGTATATGATTTTGGTTAGCAAGAATCAAATCATATGGATCGATTTCATCACTCTTTCGTCCCACGTATGATATCGTGACTATCACGATCGTTAAGGATTACCTTGCTGAATCACTCACGGATATGCCGCCTAAAGTCGGCCCGGAAGAGAGCAAGGCAAAGGCCGGGCCAAGCTCCGTCTAGCAGTGTTTATTACCCAGTTCTCCGCGAGCCCCTAGCGGTTCGTAGCTAATGCAGTGTGTATTACAGGTGACGCATTCATGATTTAGTGGTGTTCAACTCAAACCATGTTTCTCTTTTTTAGTTCATGTCCTGTTTCTGGGTTCGTTCATTTTTGTGACAAGTTACACAACGAACCAAAGGCTTCGTAATTGGTCTCGGTTTGCCAAAGAAGGATATTCCATGGGTTCCGATTGCGGCTCCGTGTCCGCCTGTGACCATCAATCTCATGGATCTCATTCTCATCTCAGTCGTGTTCTAAATAGAATGACTCTAATCTTCTGTTGGCTTACTTGCTTGCTTGGCATTTCGCACTATCACACCTCAACATGTTCACTCGCTAATCACTGCTGCTGCTACTGCTGCACGATCAAAGTAATTATTTCGTTCGTTCACTCGCTAGCTCCAACTCATTTTATTGTTCGGCCGTGTTCAAACCAGACACTCTTAAGACGGACACTTGTATGGATACCCACCTACGTTATACTTCAGAGTCAGAGTCAGAGTCAGAGCTAAAACTAAAACCTTTGTGGACAAATCCAATCTTGATAATTAGCAAGCCTTCTTTTTCGTTCCCCTCCTCTCCATCACAGCCTACTATACCTACCTAATACTAAAGATTCATTCATGCAACTCAAGTCAAGTTGACTGGTCTTAGCACTGCCAGCCTCTGTCTCGGCAATAGACTAGCTTCATCTCCGCCGCTCAATTTGTTGGTCTTGTTTGGCTCTTGATTGTTCGTTGCTTCTTGGGCCATGCCTGGTCTGTCTGGTCTGGAATTGCTCGCCTATACTAGTAACGAGACCAAGGCCTTACCTTACTCTTACTCGCCTACCGACCTTGTCCATACTCTTTTTTTTTACTAGACCTTCCCTTACGTCAAAAGTTGCTTCTGCTCAACGCCGGGCACTTTTCTTCTTTAATTTTCTCTCCCTTTCTTTGTCACCTTCTTCTCCCCAGACTCCAGACTCACAGTGATCGCCGGCCCATCTCCGCTCCTCCACTACTCTCGGCTCTCACCGATTCTTCTCGCGGCCGATCCATTGACATTGACATCACTGAAAGGGAGCCCTACAAATCTGACTTAAAGGGAGCTCCATAATCGGCAACGGGGACGGAACCACCACCATTCGCGATCCGCCGACGACTGCCTACCTACCTAATCTTTGATACGACACGGAGTCAATTAATCTCCTACAACCTTTCTTATTCTTTGGCACCTATTTTATTTGCAATTGCTGCTGCAGCGCCCATGATATTAAATACCCTTGTCATCAGTACAACCAAAAAGGGAATATAACATTCGTAGTCAGTCGCAAACACAACAAAGGAGAAAGCCGCGAAAAGTTGAAAATCTTTTACCGCTCGAGATCGGATACGACCAATTCGCCGTCGCATCACCCAGAACGAACTGCGCACAACCTTTATCTTGCTGTATTATACCTCCAATCCCTACCAACCATGCCTCACACCCGAGATGCGGACAGCGCATCGTCCTTGAGCGGCCAATCAAAACGACCTCCGCTCAACCATCAGGAGAGTGATTCGCAGAGCGAGAGCAGCGGTGTTAACCAACAACACCAACACCAGCAGCAGCATCGGAGGCACCATCGTCATCACCAGCGACAGCACACTGTTGGTCACCTCCACCACGCCCGCGGCCCAGCATCAAAAGCTGCCCCAAAGCAGCCTAAGCTCAGCCGTCGCCATACCGATACCCCCGATCAGATCGAGCAGCAGCAGCAACACCGAATCTCCTCCGGTCCCAATTCTCACCGACGAGCTCTCAGCGACGCAAAACTCTCTTCTCGCGAGTCTTCATCTGGCAACCTTACCAAGAGCGCATCCCAGACGAAGCTTACCAAGAATTCCTCCCACACAAAGCTCAACAAGAGTTCTTCCCAGACAAAACTAGTCAAAAGTCCCTCGCATACGAGAATCGCCAAGAGTCCTTCGCACTCAAAACTTAAGCGCAATCGCTCGCATACAGAAGTCGGGAAGCGCACTCGGTCTGCAGAATTGAAGCGCGCTTCAAGTACAACAATTGTTTATCAGCCTCAAATCTCTCACGGCAAGTCGCAGGTCCATTTTGATTTGGGTAACGAGGAGGACGAATGGGTCGACGCGAGTGGCTCTAATTCCCCCTACCTCTCCCGCAAGGGCTCTCTCAACAGTAGTAACCACTCCGTGCACCACCCCGACGACCGCGCTGGCGGATCAAGACCGGTTACACCCAACGATTCCGCCGCTCCAAAGCCGGCCGAGCAACCGCAACACGAACCGGAGCAACGGAACTCAACGAGCCCCGAGTTGGAGACGATACATCACAAGGAGTATCTCACATCCCGCATATTACAGCGCACTCCGTCCCACGGAGCTCCGCCCCAAATGAGCGCAGACCTGGCACAGATCTCTCCTCGCCACTTTGCGCCAGCCTCTGCTGATGCCATAGGGTCAGGAACTCTTGCGGGGAGTAATCAGGATGAATTGACATCCCGGTTTGTCGAGGCTGTTGGGTCTGGATTGACTAGTGAGGGATCCTTCTACCGACCACCTCGGGGGGACTTTCGCCGATACGATGATGCGCCTCAAAAACCTCGTTCTGTGACCAGCTTGCAAGGCGACCGTGAGGAGCGCCGAGAACCCCCAACAAGCGCACCAAAAGACGACATTGATGATAGCGCACTAGCGCCTAAGGCGTCCCGACGGGCTGCGCCGCCTGCCGCTCAAACATCGCGAACACAGCAGAAGCTTAACCTGCAGCGAGCCAGTTCCGTGATTGAGCCCGGGCAAGCAGTTGGTGGTGTCGGAGGTGTAGTCGGTCATACCCCACTCATCGGTGTCGGTGGTCCCGGATATGATGGAGGTAACAGTCGAGATCCACGTGTAGGCAAGCTCTTGGAGCGTACAGGCATGGAGTATCTCGTTGTTCGAAGACATCTCAACCCTATTTCTCGTTCACTCGAGCGTCTCAACCATCTCCCCGGTATGGATAAATCATTGCGCATCCCACGTCCGGGCACCGCCTCTACAAACGGCAAACGTTCCACAGATCTCACTATGCGCCAACACACCCGCAACGTCAGCATGCCTGATCCTCGACGACCGATGACGCCGAAACGCCCTACCTCAGTACGGACAACAAACTGTGCCTCGTCGAGCTACGACGGCAACGACGACGATGGCAGGCTGACAGACCGGCTAAGCGGATCAAGCCTGGTTGGTGGTGAAGAGGAAGATGGTACCGCAGCCATACTGAGGAACTTATGGGACAAGTCTATGGAGTTGAGTGCCAGCACGGATTAGGAGTTCCTTTTCGTTTCTTCGTGATTCTAGGGATCAAGGCGTTATGGTGCATCTATGGTATAGGAAGTGCTCAATAGGCACCCAAAGATAGAAAGGCGTGAATCAAGACAGTGTCAATTTAGACGGTATTAAGCGAAGATGTAGACTCACGATATTGTTACGTGAAGGCGGTGGCTTATGGTTAGAAAGGGGACCAGCCTATATAATAATTCAATGAATTTACGCACGTCTAAGAGTAGTTCTCTGTCAAGTCGCGTCTCTCATGTATTCCTCGCGTGTATATCATTCCAACCCGTACGCCTTCTGATGCTGTACTCCGCGAATTCTAGTTTAAACAAGATCTTTATAATTATACATTGGGGGAAAGCTGGTCATACTTGACACATCGTTCGACCTAGTTAAAATTAGCATCTCATGGCTATAAAAGCTACTCGACATCGGGCAACCTACGTCTTCAATGCTGGCTTGCATAAATCGTCTTGCTTCTAATCCCAGCCATACTACTAGCATGGAAAAGTCGCCATGCTTTGCCATACCCGCGCCGCTCTGTGCGCTGAGTTGACGGAGAATTGGCAGTGAGCTGCTGAGTAGATCGACATCAGGGTTCAGGCTGCGACCAATGCCCTCAAGAAGCAGAATACTGATAACGACGTTGACAAAATCTCCCTCGAGACGAACATGATGGTTTCGAACCATGCTAAGCACCTCTTGCAGGATATCGCCAATCTTAACATTACCGAGAGCTAAGGTACGGCTCTTGACACCGAGAACCAGATGCTGCATCTTCAGGGCAAATACTTCTTTATCGAGCACGGCATCTGGTTGGCGGCAGCGCTCGCACATGAGATGGCCGGCCTTGTAACCGTCAAACTCAGCAACGGCGCGGAAGAGGTCGAGGAAGTTCTCGCGGTTCACAGCATTAAGCTCAGTCACGAGTCCAGTGTCGATGAAGATGAGCTGAGGTCGGAAACCTTCAGCATCGATCTTAGCCAGCTCCGCTTCCCATGCCTTGGGGTCCTTGCGATGTCGATATGGTCGAAGTCGTTCAAGCACTTGCTCAGTCACGTCGTCCTTCTCATCGGGATGCGCCTTTGTCATGGTCTTTCGTAGACGCAACTCAGGATGAGCAGATTGATAGAACCGCACCATGATGTTACCAGGATGTAAATCAGCGTGGACAAAGTTGTCAAGGAGCAACATGCGGAGGAAGGCGTCAAGACCTTCATCAGCAATATCATGCTGGAAGACACCGCCACCATTCTCCATAAAGTCTGCCAATGGGATACCCTGGGCATATTCTTCAATAAGGACATTTCGCGTTGTGTACTCAGTGTGCGGGTATGGGAACCAGGCTGTAGATCGATCTTTGAAGTTCTTCCGGAAAGTGGCCAGATTTGCGGCCTCTATGCGAAGATCAAGCTGAAGCTTCATCATCTCCCCAAATTGAGCAACCTCATCGGGCAGTGAGAGCCACTCTATGGTAGGAATCAAGTTGAGTAGGGAAGCAAAAAAGCCCATGATGCGAAGGTCTCGTCGAACCGTCCTCTCGACGTATGGGTGCAGCACTTTGACTGCAACGTAGGACGATGGTACTCTCTGTGGAGAGCTCTTGAGCACCGTATCAACATTGCGCTTCACGTTTTGCGCCAAAGGATATGAGTCATGAAGATCAGCTTCCTCTGGCCTAGCCAGACCAGGCTTCAGCTTGGCCTTGTAGACCTGAGCGATAGCGCCAACACCTAGAGGCTTCTCCTGGAATTCGTCAAAGATATCTTCAAAACGGCGGCCGCCAAAAGCAGCTTCCACAGTCACGCGCGTGGCATGGAGTGAGTGAGCCGGCGCATTCGAGTGAAGTTTAGACATGATCTCGCACATTTCGGTAGGGAAGATATCGGTTCTCGAAGCAGCCCATTGTCCGAGTTTGATAAAGGCTGGGCCAGCCAGTTCCATCTCGTTAACCAAGAAGCCATACCACCAGAGCGTACCTGATCGTTCATTGTCTCTATCGGGTTGTCGCTTTCCAAAGTATATGGCAGGAATTGTGATTATCACCGGAACAAAAATGACGACAAGCTGGAGAAAACGGAAACCAGTGCATACAGGCTCGATGATCAAGAGGTCGATCAAGTACTTGATGCGCTCTACGAGCCTCGAAAGACCATGAGAATCGGTTGATACGCCCTTTTTCACCTCGGCCCGTGAAACCTCGAGCATGCGCTTCTCGCCTGTCTCTTGATCATTGCCGTTTTCTTGTTGCGACAGCTCAACAAAGGCAGCCGTTCCTAGTGCCGCAGCACCACCGGACGCACGCAGAGCTATTCTTTTCGGTGCGTCTTTAGACCATTGTGTGAATCGAGGGCCGCGGGAGCTTTGGAACGCGAACCGACGACCAAGACTGGCGATGGTGAACCTGGCGTGGGAGTTGACATTGGGGTAAGTTCGGAAGCCCGGGTGGACGAAAAGCCGGCCTATGAAGGAGCAAGCTCTCATCTCGGAAGGGGGAGTGTCTTTCTAGGGAATTGTATTGACGCGGACACTCTCATGTTCGAGCAAAGCCTAGGGGCGATTGCATTCGGAGAATGGTCAGATTCGGAGGTTGATATGAAAAAGAGACGAGTCTGGCATGTGCAAGCGCGTTAATGATGCAAAGACTCGGATCGATTTACAAGGATGCCCGCCAATGGATCCCCTGGGAACGAGCTAGATCAACAATTGGTGTTGGTGACGTCGGGTTGATAACCAGAGTGACGTACAAAATTCGTACCCACTGTATCTTTTCTAACGGAAATAAATCGGAAAGGAATCATGAGGAATATTTCAGCCATGACGGCTCATCAATGCTAACTGAGCCTAACCAGAAGATCAAGTACTAAGAGGTACCATAGATATTATGAGTTCAACACTCATGTCTCCGTCTAATTGTCACAGTTCTAGTCACAATGCTCATGATCTTGTCAATAGACTCCCTATGATTCGCTCAAACGCTGTAAATAGTTCTCGATTTCCACTGTAACCCACCTGGTCTTGGTGCGGTTTCCCCCGGTCTTCCCGCTCTGGGTTGGCCTTAAATTTTTGATGGGCGCATTACTTTAGTAGAGGCAACCGGAGGAAATTCTTGCTTCTAACCATCCAACTCTTTGTTCTTGTCATCATCACCAAACACAATTTTCGATTCTTTCAGCACTCAGGCCAACAACGCCGACTTACTTCACCGAACGCTACAATTCTAATATATAGTCATTCACAATGGGTTGGTTTTGGGCAGACACGCCTGTTCCTGCGGTTCCTGTCGGACACCCAGCTACTACCGACAAGGCTCCTCCAGTATGATCGCAATCCCATATATCTTCACCATATCGCTAACTCTCCCCAGCCTGGCTGCCCTATGCACCAAAAGTCTGCCGATGCCATGAACCCCGTGGCTAAGCCCAAGAAGCCTGTTGATCTTCCTCCCACCTCAGGATGCCCCGTTCCTCACGCCGCCCGAACCCAAGAGCAGCCCAAATCTTTGATCTCCCAGCTCAACCCTCTCAACTATATGTTCCCCGATCTATCGCAAAAACCTGCTCCTAATCAATCATTCGCTCTCCCAACAACCCGAGATGAGTCTACCATCCCCAAGGGCACTGGGGATGGCAACTGGGAGTACCCGTCTCCTCAGCAGATGTACAACGCGCTGCTGCGCAAGGGATATACCGATACCGATATCACCGCCGTCGAGGGCATGGTTTCGGTACACAACTTCTTGAATGAGGGCGCATGGCAGGAGATTCTTGGTTGGGAACAACGATTTGCGCGGGGACTTTACAAGGGATGGCAGATCTGCAAGAGGGGCGAAGGTCACGTTCAGGAAGAGCTTGATCGCCAAAGGGACGGTGTTGACACCGAGCCTAGTCTCGTTCGCTTCCAGGGTCGACCCAAGGAGTTGACTCCCAAGGCCACCATGATGCAGGTTCTGGGCTGGATTTACCCCTCAAAGTTTGGGTAAGTATTCGTGATTCTAATGTGCAAACGATCTGCGGCTAACACACTTTAGTACCGAGCCTCCCTTTGACCGGCACGACTGGTACGTTGCGCGAGAGATCAACGGCCAAAGGAAGGAGATTCGATACATCATCGACTATTACTCTGGCGAGCCCGATGCCCACGGTGACCCTGTCTTCTTCCTCGATGTGCGTCCTGCCGCTACGCCCTTGGGTGCCGCCGAGCGTATCATTCGCTGGAGTACCGATACTTGGTGGAAGGCCATCGGCGGCGACAGGCACGAGCAGGATCCCCAGCCTTGGTTCCGTGGCACTTCCTAAAATGATTTCTTTGGCGCTTGGGTCATGATGGAAGCAGGTGTTTTCTGAAAAGGTTCTGGCGTAATGCATTCTCCTCTCTAATTGTTATGATTGGATGTGTTTCTATAATGATGGCTGACTTGGAGTCACTTGTACGAGCTCGAAAACGGAGGAAATCGGAGCAATTCTGTATTATATACCATTCATTGGAACTTAGTTCAAGTTCACAGCCAATTCGTTCACTTGGTCTAGAAGAGCCTGATCCTCTCCAGCTGCATTCTTGAGCACCTTTTCCAGCTGGTGGTCAACGGTCTGGCCAGGGATGTCAGACACAGCACCCTGTGCCTGTTGGATACGAGCCATCTGGAACTGCAAGAAGAACTTGGGAACCTTGATCGCAAGATTTCCACCAGTCGATCTGATACCAGCTTCGGTTGCGAGGTAAACATTGAGCTCATTCTGAAACGTATCGAGGTTGTTGTTGGCCAGGGGTGATGTGGTTGCAAATTTGTCAAGAGCGAAAGCCAGAGGACTTTGGCCTGATTCGGCAAAGTTGATGGAAGAAAAGGTCACACCGCCAGAGCTTACATCTGGGACACCATCGATGGTTGTTTTCGAATTGTCGCAGGTGATGACCGAGGCCAGATTCGTGGCCTGTGTCGAAACTTCATCGGGGAGAGCTTCGGAACCAGTCACAAAGCAAGGATTTTGTCTCTTAGGAAGATGAGGCGCTTATATATGTTAGTAGGTATATTCATTAAGGGCTGTGGGCGAGAAAGGATGCATACCTGCGAGGGCGCTTCCAGCCAGTGTGATGAGGATGGGAAGAATAGGGAAGTGCATTTTGTATGAGTGAGTGACCGAGGAATAGGAAGAGAGATAAAACAAGTATTATTATAAACAAGAATCCGCCAGGGATTTACGAATTGAAGGCAAACAAGTTGAGAAGTGATGAGTTTGTTTAGAATCTGGTTGTTTAGATAGATAGGATCTACATGCCTTTTATACGTTGAGGGTATATGTGACTTCGTTAAGCATAAGCATAGAGTTGAATCGAGCATGATACCGAAACCCAGACCTGAAGATGCCTCCATGTCGAATATCTCGACTCAGTATAACCCCAAAAGACGAAGCTCGCTGTGACACTGTTCGTCCCAGCAGCATAGGCCAAGGGTTTCAAGGATCCCTGGTCTGTCACAATAAGACCCGGGAACTATCAACCCCAAAGTCTAGAACTGCAACGATGATGTGTAGAGTTACATCAATGCAGATCCGGTTTCCTATTTCAGACTGTCTCCGATAAATGTGCATAATTTAATCTGGCAGATACTTCTTTGGCTCAAATATCTGCGACAAAGGAGTTGAGATGTGAGCGGCAAGTGAGACATCATTTAGTCAGCTTGTCTACCAAGTTTCAGGCTTGTCCTCGTGAGACGAGACTCTTCTTAGTTAAATCTCAAACCTGGACCGTTTTTCTTTACCAATTTCAAAGAATTGTTTCTCATTTCCCGTGTTTGTTTGTTTTATCTAATTCTCTGAGCATCCATACTATACTCACTTACTATCAAGGCTTCCCGGATCAAAGTCGCTCCATTCGACCAATCAGAAGTTGCGAATCTTCCTCCAAGGGTCCTTGGAACTTTTTTCCCCCAAATTGGAATCGCAAAAGTAAAAGCTCGTCCCTTTTCATTGAAAGCGACATACTCATTTCAACGACGCTTTTGGCGTCGCATAAACTCCTCACGACAGCGCCATTCGCTTCGAAATGTCTGCTGAAGCCACGTCTGCTTCAAGCGACTACATAAGGCTTCATATAAGCCCTCTCGATCCCGAGCTTCTCAAGATCGTTATTCCAGCTTCTGCAGCCCCCAAGGCGCGCAACATTTCATATCACACGCTCGAGACGTTTCCCGAACGACGCTACGGCTTTGTCGAACTACCAACCATGGAGGCTGACAAGATAAAAAAGAAGCTCAATGGCGCTGTGTTGAAGGGCAACAAAATACGGATCGAAAAGGCCAGACCAGAACAGAGAGTTGAACCTACCGGTGAAGCTGATCAGGAGGAAGAGGAGAAGTCCAGGAAGAAAAAGAAGAAGTCAAAGGAATCCAAAGAGGAATCGAGAAAACGAAAGCGTGATCCCGAGGTTGTCGGGGGCGTCGTTCTGACAGACCGCAAAGTCAAGAGAGGGTGGACAGAACCCGCCGATCAGAGAAGAAAGAAGAGCAAGCAGGACAAAGAAAAGGAAAAGGATGGCAAACACACCGAGAAGAAGAAGCGCCTAAAATCAAAGTATACAGACGGAGATGAGTGTCTGCTCAAGACCAAGGTTCCCCCTAATGTCATCTCCAATCTCCCTGAGGATGATCAACCCCGAAAGCGCAAGAAGAAGGGCAAGTCGCGCGAAGTCATTGTTCACGAATTCGAGAAGACTACAAAATTCCCGAGCTTCTTGAAGACCTCGGCCAACGGGGATGAAGCTAACACAGCCACCGAATTTATTGAGGGTAAAGGCTGGGTCGATGAGAATGGCAATGTAGTCGAGACTGTCAAGGAGAAGAAGATTCCCGAACCTATACCCAGGAAGAAGAAAGTCAAGAAGGCGACACCTCCTGTCGAGGAGTCAGATGACGATACCAGTAGCAGTGGTACTAGCAGTAGCGGCTCATCTGATGAGGAGAGTGAGGATGAGATGGAAGTTGATGCTCAAGTCGAAGAGAAGAAAGAACAGACAGACACAACCAAGGAAACTCCTCAGCCAGACGATGAGTCCTCCGACTCTGAAGCCGACTCGCCCGAACCACCCCAACAAGCAACACCCCTCGCAGCCATCAAAGCCGACGAAACAAGACCCATGTCCTCAAGTTCTTCCCGCAGCCTCACCATCAAGATACCCCCTCCTGGAACACCCTCTACAAAAGTTCACCCCCTTGAGGCGCTCTTTAAGCGTAACAAACCCGACGAGGTCGCCACAGAGACTCCCGCCAAGAAGGAAGCCGAGCCCTTCAGCTTCTTTGGAGGTATTGACAACGACGATATCGAAGACGAGGAGGACCAGGACCCCGCAAACTTGACCATCGCAACTCCCGCGCCCATGACGCCCTTCTCTCGCCAGGATTTCGAATGGCGCAACGTTAGAAGTGCTGCGCCCACGCCCGACACCGCGCATCCCTCACGAATGCGCAACTTCTGGCCCGAGGATGAGGAAGACGGCGACGAAGATCTCGACATGGCAGAGCATGGCTTCGACGAGGATGGAGACGAGAAAGATGTTTCTGCTCCGCAAAGCTCAAGCGACTTTCAGGCTTGGTTCTGGGATAACAGACGGGATCTCAACAGATCGTGGATGAAGCGCCGCAAGACTGCTGCCAAGGAGAAGCGACATAGAGAGAACAAAGCGAGGGCTAATAAGGCGGCATAGGCTCATAGTATATGGATAATAGACATTAATTGCATGTGATGTGACACACTCATTGGTTTCTCATGATGCACTCAAGCATACTACTTCAACGTCCTTGTGCCAAACAAAACTTGAATGCCTTCTCAGAGTATCATTAGGTTCGATTCTTCCTATGAAATGATTTATCTAGGTACGTATGTCTTGTCGCCCCCCTTGACTTCTCATTAGTTGCCGCTTATTTGGGTGAAATCTCGCGAGATGACAAATCATTCACACATTCGTGAGGTTGATTGTCTTCGGAGCATGTCCCCTCTCTGGGATGTGGAACGTTGAGCTTGCTCCCCGTCATGGCTTCATATATCCCTTCATCATCGGGCTTGGGTGGTTCAGGGGTGAGTTCCCTGACAATGCTGTCCCTGGAGCGCAAGAAGCCGCCCGGCGATATATCATTCTCGGCTGTTCTGGTCGGAGCTCCTCCCGTCGGCTTCCGAAAATGATTCTTGTGAAAGAGCTTGTGGCCTCCTTGTTTGATTTTGTCCATCAGACTTTGCCGTGAACCATTTTGAGTATCGATTATCTCCTCCTCAATGCCAGCGACCTGGGTACTTCGACGTCGTCGGGTATCAGCGTCGAGTGAGGCACTTAGCTTTCTTTCCGCCGCAAGAGGAGTTGGTAGGTGTCTCCCCGCCGCCGTCAGTTTGGTTGGGTGCGCTCTGAATGGGTTCGCAGCGAACAAGGAGTTGTTATATGAGTATACATTTGAGGGCTCTGCAGAAGAACTTGATGCGGCCAACTCGTCGAGACCGCAGTGGGCATCGACGCCGTCTTGGTACAGCGTGGACGGAGTATGCTTTTTCGACTGGTCACTCTCAGTTTGCAAGGTGAGGTCAGTGGTGCAGTCACGGGAAAAGAGTCTGGGGAAAGACGTGATGACGGTTCCATCGCTGACTCTCAGCTGTTGCTTGAAACTCTTATTGCACATGATGTCGGCCAGTATCTCAGCTGTGCTTTTTGGGGTGGCATAATGTCGTAGAACAGACTCGTCTTTGGTCAGCCTCTGGTAGCTCTGTCGACGATGATCTGGGCACGAACGTGAGCCCCCATGTGTGGGTGAGCAGCAGTCCGAAACGGTTCGATAATGTGTTCTTGTACTCGAATCATAACTTGCTGGATATGCCCGAGACCACGTAATCTCAGCAATACTTCGACGTGTCACAACAGTTGTCGTTGCTTCCGAAGCCCCGCCGCGCGTTTTGGTATGAACTTGCATGTCAGTTGCGTTGATGTTTGTGTAAGATGTGCTAGGCAGATTAATGGT
This sequence comes from Fusarium oxysporum Fo47, assembly GCF_013085055.1. Taxonomy (NCBI): domain Eukaryota; kingdom Fungi; phylum Ascomycota; class Sordariomycetes; order Hypocreales; family Nectriaceae; genus Fusarium; species Fusarium oxysporum. The sequence goes on from NC_072845.1 coordinate 1,809,409, forward strand.
GGTCGCAGGGTCGATCGCCACTGGGGCGGGAACCAGAATAGCATTTGAGTTCTCGTCGAGTCGCGGTAACGGTCGACTTTCAGATGACCCTGTTGTCGTAGGTGTTCTCTTGGGCAATTCAATGTAACCATTCTTCAGTGTTTCGTCCAAGACGATACTGACGACATCTCGGATGTCCTTGTCACCAATAAGGTAAAGCCCCTTGGCCTCTGGGACTTGCTGGCCTTTGCCATTTATGACATGCAGATGCTCTCTTAAGTGCCTGATCTTTTGAAGGCGGTCACTCACTTTTCTAGCGATGCTTTGGGTAGCTTCTTCGCCGGCATACAATAGATCGCCTACTTCTGTCTCTGCTTCACTGGAAGCTGAACTCTCGGTGTCGATAATCACTGCAGGAACTTGGGATAGATCTAGCCTCCAAAGCGTTTCGTGGCTTCCATGCCTCAGTACGCCCTGGTCCTTGTCTGGAGCTTCGAGGTAATAGGCGCGCACCCCTGGCTCCCGTGCCGAGGATTTGAAAGACACCTTTTCAATTTTGAATCCATCATTTTCTTCGGTATCTTTATACATGTAGCATGCTGAGCCATTTGATCGTGGGTCGAAGATGTAATAGGCCCGGTGTTCGTCCTCAAAAGCTGCTTCGTGAGCATTGGTGTTGATGGAGTTAGTATCTAAGTCAGCTAGCCGTGGCGTATCACTGCCATGTGTAGCAACTTGAGATCCATCATTGGTGTTTTGCAGCCGATCATAGACCGCTCCAAGGTCGTTGAGTCTTACATCAGGTATAGATCGTAGGCGGCTTCGAGTCAGGGGTTGTGGTGCTTGGTCTGGGGCTGACAACTTGAACGAATTTATCTCCAAGGAGCGTCCAGTGGGCGTAGTCTCTCCTGAGCTGTTATATCGGTCCTCGTTCGGGTCTCTATTTAGTGCGTGAACCCTGTTGGCGATATTCTTGAGTCTCTGAATAGTCTCGTCTTGAAAATGGTCATTCGCGGAAACAAAATCGTTCGAGGGTTGAGATATTTGTGATGATCGTATGTTCTTGATCGCGAACACTCTTGAGGGCTTGGGGTAGTGTTTAGCGTCGTCATTCTTCTAAAACATCGCTTTTCCATCACCATGACTCATAAGGGTCGAGTGAGGTGCATTGCTTGGGCCTGCTTCTGCTTCTTCCTTGTCGTGACAAGTTGTGCCATCAGTCTCAGTATCGCAGGTTCCGAGCTCATGAAGAGTCTTGCTTTTGGTGGAACTTTCATCGTCAGCGGCCGCAGAGAAAAGAACGGCTTCAGGTTGAGTGTCAGAGGGAGTGAAGATTCTTGACATCCGAGGGAGACATCGAGCGTCATTGTCGTCGTATCCCTCCATTTTGCTGTAGTACGATTGCCGTCTAGAATATTTCAGACAAACCATGTGGAGAGTTAGTATACATGTAGGTGATGAAATAACTTGAAGCTGCTAGAGCATGAGAGAGGGCGAGTAAAGAAGAATCATCCGGATGATGACTTTGAGGTGGTTGAAGAGGCTGAGAGTGGAACAAGAGAGTTTCGACGAGCTCAGACTCTTTATGAGAAGAAGATACGAAGCGGGGAACACTCTTTCCCTTTCCTGCTGGTCTCTTTCCATTTGGCATGAAGGAAGTTGATTGCCCTTAACATCTGACGCTACCTACCTTACCTAAGCTACTAAGGGTGCCAGAATTAGCTGCTCTAAGTACCTATCTACTGAAATATACTAAACTTACCTAAGTATTTTCGTCGCTTGAGATAGAGATCCTAAGCTTTCTTGTCTGCCCCCGTCACCCGCGTAGGTAGGTATCTTGGGAAAGAAGCAAGGGTTCGGCGTATTAAGATCTAGTTTTGATGCCAGTGTCGATCACCGGTTAACCAAGAACACAATGAGATTCATCAATGATAGTAAATTTTTTAAGTACGCTACTAGGTTTCTGGGCGTTTAAGCGCCACTGTATGCTTGAGGTCAACTCTCCCACATAAAATTTGACTCTATGCTCGAACGCTGATCGAATCTCCATCTCATCAATGGTGAACTTGCTGCTGCCTTTCCCTCCAATGCTCGTCCACCTCTTCGAGCTCACAAATCTATCAATAGCTCTTCTTCTTCCTCTTCTGGATCCTGATTGGAATTTCCACCTTCCGATTCCTATGGTAATGGTGATCCCTTTCCTGGTGTCCAACTAGAGCCACCTCCAAATGCAGATCCAGGTGTTTGTGCCAGAATGTTGTTACTTCTGACAGGTGTTACCGGCCCTGTTGAGCCATCGACTGGCAAGGGGGGAGGCGTGTCCGTCCTTGGAATATGCTGGCCGTCCTTGCGAGGCGGTTTAAAGTTAACCTCTCGACCAGCTCGATAAATATCTTGCAGCATCGTCTCCAAGATTCCGGCATCCTGGAACTCGAGATACTTCTTATACAACTTGAGTGCTGTCCGTGAATCTTCGATCGAATCGTGGGTCTCCATTTGAATATCTTCCTTCAGGAGATACCACGCCAGAAAAGCCAGCGATAGCCTTCTTAACCGAGTTTGGAGGAAGAACAGGTCAATCGTGTCGATGACCTGCGATTTAGGAATGTGTATGTTGATAACTCGGAAGTCTTGTTTTAGTCCGTGACCAAGGAACTTGCATCCTAGGTTAAGAAGAATCCACATCTTCTTGTATGCCATCTTCAATGACAGGAGACTATGTTTCGAAACTCTAGGATCCAAGTCTTGTTCAGTGATTCCCGAATACGATGTCAAATAGTCGACGATCGGTTCCTTGATGTCAATGTAATCATCGATGAAGGGTGTCCCTTCGTTTTCCCCCTGACCACGGACAACTGATGCACGAGCAAGTGCGTACACTATCGGCCGTATGGTTTCTCGCTCACCATCAGAGTTCATTTCAATTTCAGGTTGTCGCACAGCAACGAACTCAGTGTCCAGTGCAATGATGGTATCAGGGCCAGGGGCTTCGGTTTCAGGGTTGAGCAATTGATAGGTCTTTGTTGATGGATCGGCGTTTGGACTGAAGAACGTTAGCAACATAAGGTTTATAGCGGGCTGGGGCATACTTGAAGTCTTGGTAAAGTATGGAAGTATCGATATTGTTCTTCCATTCAGTATCGATCTTGTTGTTCTCATCCTTTATCTGGTATGCGATTACAGAAGGGACCTTCCAAGATGTGTTGAAAGCGAGTGCCTCTTCCGTGCTGACCGACCTTACCAAGAAGTCATTGAAAAGATGCCATCGACTCTCTCCAGGTGCTTCTGGTTCTGCATGTGCCACTAACCCTTTGGTCAGCGGTGGGGGGGCGATGAGGTGCAAGAGACTTACCATTGACCATCGAGACAAGGTGTGACTTTTGCGTTTGTCCACTCTCAATGTTGATGGCCATACCTGTCAACGAATACACTGTGATGTTGTGGATGCCCCTCTGGAGATGAAGTTTCAGGTCTTCGCCTTCGTAACAGAAAAACTGCCCTTGCTCTACTATGATTCCAATCTCCTCGGGAAGCCAGCCTGGTGTTGACCAAAGCATTCGTTGATCCTGGTTTGTGATGGCAGTGTTTAGCATGAGTACAGCCGGTATACTGTGAATGCTCTTTCTCGTCGCTATGGTCTGGTACCGCTGGCATCGACTACACCATCCTTTAGACGTCGTTTCTCTTTCAACACTATTTTTGAGAACTTGAGAAAAGCTGATGCGCGGTAACTTGGCATTTCGACTGCCAGCCTTTTGACAGTGAATAAGTTTTTCCTCATACAGATTGAGCATCGAACTTACAGGGGATGGATAAAGCAGATCATTGACATATGTTGATCCCGGTCGAGTATATTCGCTCCTACAGTTTATGCATCTGATTGAGGTCGTTGCAGAAGTGGCCAGTACCTAGACGATTCAGTATATATCATCTAATTTCAGTCAATCAACCAACCTGGTCCATGGCAGTCGATGATGGGTTGATAGTCCTATAATCATGCACGATTTTATCCAGGAGAAAGCGAGTGAGTCCTTGGAGCATAACGTTAAGAGATGATCCATGAGGATCCTCCTCGAGTAGACCAAGAGGACCGGCTGGGCCAGTTAGTAATGATTGAGATCAGCGTCACTCGACATACCTTGAGGATGACTGCTTAGGGTTTTCAGTAAATTTGTTGCTTGGCATATCGAGCCTTCAGCCTTTTGAAGCATATCAAACAAGAATCCAAGCTCACACAGCAGGCATATCTCGCTCACGCAAGAGGTAGCAGCATGCTGAAGAGCAAGATTTCGAATGACAGGGGTGAAGTGCATGATTTGTAAAAGTGAATTAGCATATGAATTCGAGATATGAGTCTCGAGCCCAGAGTATCGCGTGTTGTTGTAAAAACTATTCCTGATCAGTGACCTTGCATTGCGAAAATGGGAGAATACCAACCCAAAGTCAAAGTCGTCCACGCCGAATTTGCTGTATTTGATCTCAACAGTTCTATACATGACTGGAACGTCAGACTTCTTGCTTTCAAGTCCCATATCAGTAAGAGAGCTGATCAGCTCGTCAGCCTTCTTATCAGAGGCAGCGGCGTTACTAGTAGCAAGCTCGCGAGCTTTTTCACTTAGGAATTTGGGGGCCTTGAGCCCAGAGCTTCCTGATTTGTTCACGTTTCGAGTGTTCTCAGCCTGATTTCTTCGCAAGCCCCGAGTATTACGACCGTACATCCCAAACTCAGTCGGTTTGAGCCCTGTCAGGAACTGTGGATCAAACTTAACAGGAGGTGCTCCAACATCGCAGGGAATGTCTGGCCAAGCGGATGCCAGAACATCTCGATAATGCGGCAATCCGATCATGTTCAGGGGCCTATAGTGATCAGTAAATGAACAAATGTTCAACTTGGTATCTCAACTTACGTATCTGGGCCCCAATCAATATTGGGTAGGGGCTCTTCAGGAGTTGCGAATTCGATTGGAGTTGGTAAGTCCACGAAATGGAGTTTTGTTGGGGATCCCCAGAGGTGGATAGAGCAATCAGCATCTGTGAGGGCAATTGCCTCACCGGAGGGTGCAATCTCAAACATGCTCAAGTAGGAAGTAACATTAGCCAACCGTACGTCGCTCGTGTTGGGATTCATTAAGTCAACAACATGCATTTGCCCACTTTGTGAGACAACGATGCTAGTGGTCAACATCCTTGGATGCATGCGCACGTAGGCAGCGCCAGCTGGGAAAGGGATAGGGGGCATCGATGACATCTTCTTTATATCGAAGACGTTGAGGAAGGGGTCAAGCATATAATTCTGGCCCTGCCTTAAGGAGTATCCGCAAGTAACGATGAAGTCATGCTGAGCGTCCATGTCATTGATCAAAGCAGAGTGTGCATTCCAAGACTTGACGACAGCAAAAGTGACAGGATCTAGTAAGTTGATGGAGCCGGTCTGAGTTGCGGCGCATATATAACGCCCACGTCTCATTATCGTGTACTGATGTTCGGTAGGCACCTAGCGGAAGTTAGTATAGCTTTATTACCGAGAAAGCGATCCTGACTTGTTTGACAACATCACCCTTAATGAGGTCAATGACAAGCATCGTGTCTTGCATTCCTGCAGCGATAATCTCTGCTGTTCCCTTAGACGTAAAGCTCATACATCGTAAATCTTTCATATCATCATGTCTGACAAAGATCAGCATCAGTCGACCTCCTATGCAGTTGAATCATCCTACCTGATATGCCATATAGGCAGTCCTCTCCGAATAGCCATATGCACATCTTTGGCACCCAGGGAAACAATGCCTTTCTCATTAACGAGTATTTGACGAATCGGACCATCAGAGGATGCATGGGCTTTGAAAGACGTATATCGCTGCAGTTCGGTCCCATAGAAGGAAGTAACTCGACCCTGAAACACTAATCAGCACCAGTCCAGCTTCGGCGTCTCACCCCTTCGACGTACGTATTCGTTACCTGTCCAAAGCAGTTCCTGAGAGTTATCGAAGGTCATAGTCGCAACCGGAGTGGGCATCGCGTGCACGCCCGGAGGCGGGAACGGAATCCGGGTGACCTGTAGAAGAACTGTATTAGCATAAGCTTGACACCTCATTCACGACTGGATATGATGCTTTTCAAGTTCATACAAGACAGGCACCATTTCTTTCTACACTTGAAATACATGAAAAGTCTAAATTACGACAATAACATCGCGAAACATACCTCAACCCAATCGCCGTCCATCGTGAAAGAATATGGGCATTATCTGTAGGCGCATAGCTTATATGAAGAGCGCGAGCCAGTGCGCCAGCCTCTGAGAGGACTGGGCAGAATCAAAGAAACGAAAATGGTAGTACAAAACACAAAAGTCAATAAAGCTTGCCCGCTCAATATTCAGACATTGGATTCTTTGATAGAAGTAAATGCCGGTGACGGAAGTGGGATATCAGCTCCCAAGCTTGGAGGGGCAGCAAGCTCCCATTAGCCGGCGTTCATCCGGCGCGCGAAGTTGACGCGGTTGAACTCCAAATTCGAGAAAGGTAAAGGTCTTCATAAGTATCTTTCCGTCACAGGACATCATGCAAAGTCAACAATCCATCTTCTTAAGTTGAGAAGGTAGTGAATACCTGCATAGTTGCCTGTGGAGGTGCGATGCTTGTACGGTGCTGAGATGGCCATACGAACTGAGCAAGACCAACTCTCGTTCAACCCAGTTCGATATAGCTGCGAATTGAACAAGTTTCTCACACCATGTCCCAAAATTCGATTACCTTGGGTAACTGAAAAGAGTGCATTCACTTGCTTGGCTTGACAAATGGTCAGGTGTTTATATATTTCACTCGCAGACAAACCACGAACCATCTAGACTGGCCAATGTTGCTGTTGAGAGCAATTGGTATTGTTCACGAATTAATCTATTCCTCCCATATGCAGTCTATCTTGCCCTCTATATCTTGAACCTGTTCTATACCTATTCGCTAAACGCCGTAAAAAAGGACTAGCATGAGTCAAGTGCCCAAGCATAAAAACGCGGCTCGTTGCCCAGCCGCTAAATATCATCGTGTATCATTAATCAATAACCGTGCCTAATGATCTCCTAAGCAGACCAATCCCTTCACAGAGTGGTTTTGACTGCTGAGTAAGTCATTGACTGGGGTTTGTGGTTCCATATAATAAAGCCGTCAGCTTGTGTCACGAAATCATGACGCAAAAGCTGTCCTCGAGTCCTAGGAATCACGGGAGAGCATCCATAGATCGAGAATCCCTGTAGCACAAAAGACGTTTCCGCAATAGGGGACTGTCGAGTCCGGTCAGTGAGAGGTTGGGCGACCCCTTTCTCAACCAAGATAGGTTTGATCGGCGGCACCTTCGTGGTTCGCTTGTTGTAAATCGCCGAGTCTAAATAAGTGCAGACGAGCCAAAAAGTACACAATATTTGATGCCTCGTCATTTCGTGGTCTTGGTCGTGGATCCGGCCGGGAATACTAAACGCGAAGGCGCTAGTATGAGTCGATATGCGGACCAACCCAAAGTAGAAAAGCTGCTTGGGAGAATGTCAGCTTCACAATAGGGTCGAAGTCGCCGGATAAGAGGAGAAATGAGGCGGGACCGGGGTCATAATACGATCGCCGCTCATTCCGGTTAAGTTGTTATGATGCGAATCGCATTGGAGCAATTTCTCATGAAACTTGGTAGACGGTGAAATTGACGGGGAATGCGTGGTTGCTAAATCCAGGGACTTTGGAGACAGGTTCTCCAGTAGGTTCGACCTGTACCTGCCATCGCGTCTTGGTGAGGGCTCCAACTTCATCCCATAGACGCTGGAAACTCGCTTGGTCGTGTAGATAAGCTGATCGCGTGCTAGTCGAAGACGGCCCTGGATGGTTCGTGCCGACCTGGCGACCATATATCAATGCATTTTTGGTGCCGGGCTTAAGGAATTCGACAACGCGCTTGCCAATGTAAAGTTGTTGAACCCAGTTGAAGAGGTGGAAAAAGCTGCCGGCATGAACCATCGTGATCTTGCCGCGCAAAGAAGCCATTTCCTTGTCGGCAGGATCAAGCATATCGCCAGCAACAAATGCTGCGTCGAGTGAGTGTCTGTCCTGGAACAAATCGTAGCCAATATCGATGAACTTGGACTGTAGGTCGGTACCAATGAGTTGAGAGCCGTCAACTCCATCTGCACGAAACTGTCGAATTACTTGTCCAACCCCACATCCCAGATCAAGAAGGACATCTCTAGAGCCGGCGACGTTAAGGCGGAAGAGAGCTTGTTGGTAGCGAGGATCTTTGGGATCCGGGATGTATAGAAATTTCCATCGCCCAACGCAAGGGTACTGTGAGATACACCAGGCCTTCTCTCGCTGAATGCAGAAGGTCATATCAGCTCGGGTGCTAGTGTTCGGGGACATGTACTTACGACACGGCGTATGTGGCCATCTAAATCGTTATAAGGAATCTTGCTGTAGACCTCAAGAAGATGTCGAGCTGGGCCGATGTCTTTAGGGGGGTCTTCAAGATAGGTCCAATCCCGCACCTTCATAACATCCATGCTTAGCAACATGTTGAACTGAGTGAGGTTGGTGTCAACAATCGTGCGACCCGACTTAAAAAGTGACAAGGTAGATCAGTTGCTGTGGGACGACGAAAAAGGTTTATTGTCTGCGTCATTGAAAGTATAATGCCGCTGTGTAAGCTCCAGTTGAAAGTGTGTTGTTGCTGAAGAATGAAAAGTGAAGTGGGAAAGAAAGAGAGAAGAACCCGAAACCCTACGGCAAGAGACAGGCAGCCGGTGATGCCATTTCAAGGAAACAAGGGCGTTTCAACAAAAACAAAAAAAGGGAGAGACGGGATACTCGGAGATCAAAAATTGGCTGAGACAAGAGAAAAGAAAATGAAAGCGAGCGAGCGAGTGGATGCTACAGTAGAGAGTAACGCGCGGGTTACGAAATAAACTTAGTAGGAAACCTTAGAAGCAAAGGAGGTAAGTCAAAGCAGGCCAGGGTAGGGACTTTTGCGGTTGTCATATCGCCGAATCAACTAACAAGCTTGCCTTGCATTTGCATGCATGCACGCATGCACTGCTCATGAGACGAGCGAGCGAGCGAGACAAGGTTCAAGGATAAAATCCATACATACTACGTAGTATGTACGTGTGTCTACCTCCAGTTGCCGCCCTAGGGAGCTAGGTTAGTAGGGTAATTAACTCAGGGATCCATAACATCAGCGCGGGTATAAGGAGAATTGTTAGGGTCGTTTCAACAAATTTAATAAGCATAGAGCAATTGGGGGACATGGCTTTGTCCAAGATCAAGCTAATCGAGAGAAAGTCCGAGTAAGAAAGACGAGATGCAGGGCTCTAGAACCTCCTTAACTCGCTTTAGCTACGGCCAATGATGCACAAGGGCCGCTCCTTGAGGTCAAGACTTGAGAGGTTCTGGAATCGTCAACGAAATTGGTCCATCCAATCCAATCAATCAGCCCAAGCATTAATCCCACGACTGCCGCTCCGGCTGCAACCACACTCTGTTTTCAGGGCTGTTATAGCGCTCCTTGGCCCACTAGGAGTTCCCGGAACTCCTCTAAATACCCACTGTCCTAATGGATCCCTGGGCTTGTTCGAAAAGTCTCCATGTTTTGAACGCCTCCGGCCTCTCACTCGGGACAACTCTTGTCACTGAGTCGAGATGTTTTGTTAAAATATCAATTGCTCGTGTAAGTGGATTTCGGAGACTTTATTCAGCTGCATCGAAGTGAAAGGCCGCGGTTCAACTTGTAGTTGCCTCAACCCCCTAGACCCCCAAAGTGCAAAGGCAAAAGTGCGGGCTGTTATTTACCAGTCACTTATCAATCGTCGAGGCAACAAAAGCAAGCAGTTTCGTTCCATCACTTCGTCACCAACACGCCACTCATTATATAATTTTCTTCGATTGATGTTTTGTCTGTGAGTTATCAGATAGCTTTTCTTGTCTCATTAGCTGCGTCTGAAGTAAAGACCAACAGAACAAAACATATGGAAGCTCGTTTAACCAACCGCTGATGATCCTTGATTGTTCTTCACAATCAAGCGGGGACCTCATTCTAGGGATGACAAGGGCATTGACTTACCCGCTAGCCTCCGCCGCGGAAAACAACGCCGAGAATGCGGCTGCCAGGGGTTATTGAGACAACGTCTCAAAAGTCTCAACGTCCCGTCCAGCCGTGGTGTCGACAGGGCCTGTAGCTAGCATCCTGATACACCAGAGGGCAGATCCGAAAGCTTAACAGCTTTGATTGTATCAGAGATGGCTTCCAATCCATGTGCCAGTATATGATATGGACGGGTAGCATTGCCTTGGTGAAGTAACCCTAATAGTTTGAGGTTTTTCAGGCACCTCTCCCCAGAGTCCCAGACCCAAGTTGGGGGAAATTCCGGCGCTTGTTCAGGTCAGTCTAGAAACCTTGATGAACATGATTACCAATTCCCTTGTACAGGTGAATTCTTGTCTGGGCAATGAACATTGAACAAGACGGCCTTTCAAATCCCAATATAAGTTCGTTGTGTGAGCCTTTTGAGATGACAACTGACTGCAATTCAATTTGCGCTCATCCAGGACTCTTCTTGTTAACTTAGAATCCTCATTCTCTCCTTCCTAGTTGCCATCGATAACACTATCACATAGATCACTTATAGTCAATACTTTCATTCTGTCCGGTTACATCGAGTGTTAAGCCTAGCGTCGGAAACATTGAAAGACCGAGTCTTGTTAGGAAGCTCTGAGCACGAGATAGCATCAACGATGAATTGACAAAAATGTTACTGCAACCCAACTACCTCTTCACCAATGTAACTTATAGGTGACCTGTTGTAACCTCCACTCCCACCGCGTAACTAATCTTTAACTTAAGCTTTAAGCTCGAACTACAACACACCATCCCGCTGCTATTTCCATCTTCAATTCGTCCCTTAATGAAGATCTTGCGGCTACACAACATATGCGGAAACATTTCCAGGCGCGCTAACGAGAGATAGGCAGGTTGTTGTTCACCAGCCCCTGGTCTTCAGGTGCCAAGGACTCTCACGTCACAATGTGTCTTGGGTATTGGATCGCTTCAAGATTATATAGTTGTGCCTTCTGACTTGTCTCCGCATGTTGGCCGGCCTAGACAACTTCGAGTTTTAGGAAACCCCTCGGTAGAGACTAAGCTTGGAAGAGACTCGGTATAATATAAGTATCATTCTTCACTGTTCCCCATTAGGATGCATTTAGTGCATGGCACGGACTTTATTCCACCCCATTCAAGCTACTCAGTATTACAGCTTCCTTTAAACTCGATCGTGGCTTGTCATAAGCCCCTCAGTATACAGATAGTTTCAGGAACCCGAGGGTTCGTAAATCAATGTATCCCAGGAAAGTAATGAGCCGCTTCTACATGTTGTCTGTGAGGGGTGCATGTTCCTGACGGCGGTTCTTATGATTGAGTTACTGTTCAGAGCAGCAAGACTGTAACTGCGCGTATGCCTGTGTTGACCATCTAATTAACTGCCAATAGAATGATGGCTTGTATTGGGTTGATCTGTGAATATACACGAGCTGATAAATTAAAGCGGTCGAGAGAGACTTGACTGACATACACCGTGGAAACTTCAATTCGCCTTTTTGCTCTATCAAGCTGATAGAATGATGATGACTGTCTCATTGATTACATAGTGGTTGTCAGTCCGAGATACCAAGCTCCAGGGTAGCTGACTAAGCGAGCACAAGTTCAGGCCGAGCATTTCCCGCCAGACTCCGAAAAATTCTTCCTTCTCCGTGATCTTGTCAAAAACACCCACACAAGGGCAGCCCATCCCCAAGTCATCGGGGCCGAGTTCTTCCTCTTCCGTCGAGGCGTCGTCGTCGTATCGCATTTATCCAGCTCCGAGATTCCAGAACAAGAGTCGTGTAAGTCGCCATGACCAAGATATAGCTTTCCTAATCAACAGCACGAACACAATCATGTCATCGCGTCTGCCTACAAAATCACTTTCCGTGACATCCCTCGCTTGATTCACGATCGTGTGCACTTGGTCAACATCGCGTCGAAGTATTGCTAACAATGGCTTCGTCCAGTGATATCGTCGCGCGTCACGCAGGGCTTAATTTGGTGGAACGCCGTCATATCGCGTCTCATTATTGGAACAATTGAAGCATTACGCCCATCAATACTCATCTCCGCATATTTGTGTGTTGATTGACGATCGTCCTCGCTCGTAAGATACCTCGAGAGCCAACCGACTGTACCATCTGCATGTCAAGCCAGCGGTAGCCATGAGTACAAAGCTAGAAAACGAGGCAGAGGATGCCAATATCTCATATCCTTCGCCCGGCGCCGAGGCGATGGAAGCTGGCCCTTTTTACAACACCAGTGGCCGAGACGTCCCTCAAGACCACCAAGAGCACGAGCATCATGAGCATCATGAGCATCATGAGCCCCATCACGAGCCTCACCATGAACAGCCAGACCATCATGCGCCGGGACAAGTACAACATGTACAAGTTCCAGAGCACAATCAGAATGATCTGCAACCTCCAGAACCGGAAACCCCTCAGCAGCACGTTCCTCGTCCTGCCAATCTGGAAGAACTTCAGCTGGCAGCCCAGTTGGGCCAGGGCCTAGCTGGAGCGCCCATGATGTCAACCACAGACCCCAACATGAACGTCGAAGACCCCAACCTGCGAAGCATCATGCCTCACCCCGACCCCGATCAGCAGCAGACACCGTCATATGTTCACGACACCCCGACGAGCGACCAAATGGTATCGCACGCCATGTCTGTTCCTGTTGGGCCACCCATGGGCCCCCAATACCCTATCGACAACAGCATCCCACCCAGAAAACGATCAAAGGTGTCAAGGGCATGCGACGAGTGTCGGAGGAAGAAAATTAAGTGTGACGCCCAGTCAGATACTGGGGACGCTCCCTGTTCTAGTTGTGCTAGGTCATCCATTAGATGCCTCTTCAGCCGCGTACCGCAGAAAAGAGGCCCAAGTAAAGGGTATGATTTGGTTACTTGCAGTTACGCATCGAAAGATAAACTGACAGCCTCGACAGATATATCAAAGAACTTGCAGATCGCATCCATAGCATCGAAAACAAGCTTGAGTCCGACGGAGGCCTGAGTCAAGACGACATTGACAGACTCTTTTCCACAGATCGACCTCGGCAAAGCCAAGGCGAGGACGCCGCTCGAAAACGACCCTTCTCCAGTATCTCGACAAACGATTTTGTTACACCCTCGCGACAAATGCCATGGGGCTCGGACCACAGGATGCAGGCCTCGCCAGGGACTTCTGAAGCATATTCAGCTTACAGCAACAACAACTCGTTGGCACCCCAAGCTACACCCATTAGGCCAGACAGTACGCCCTCTAAACCTCCCGTGGCTGCCATGGACGTATCAATGCCCGATGCTCATGAGACCGTTGACATCGACGAAAGCATGCTACAGAGGTTAGTGATCCGTCGCCGAACCCCCTTCCTGCAACTAACATGTCGCTATTCAGTTATTTGTCAACTGTTGGCCCTGTGTATCCGATATTGCCAAGCACAAAGAGTCGAATGCAGGCGTTACTCTCGCAGTGCCCGACATCCGTCCAGAATGCATTTGCCAATGCTCTTCCCGCTGTCGTAGGATCCGGTGGTGACACAAAGCTAGCTAGCTTGCTACTTATGGAACGCGAGAGCGATGAAACCCATGCCACACAAGCCACCTATATTGTGCATGCCCAAACGCTATTGCTGCTTATTATTGATGCAGACTGGCGTTCATCACCAACTTTGCCGTACTTGCTTTCTCGTGCGGTTGGATTGGCCAATTCGATTAACCTATGGCGATACACCCCCGTCGAGTTGGTTTTGGAGTCCGATTCAGACTCAGATGACCAGCTATCAGTGCGGATATGGTGGTCATTGATCCTGATGGACCGTTGGCATGCTGTCGGCAAAGGAAAACCACCAATGATACCGGACAATAGTACAGTCGCTCCTCCTGGCCTGGAGAAGATCCTGGGAGATGTGTGCTTTTACCTTGCTCGTAAGTGATAATTAGTTCATTCTAGGTAATTTTTGATCGCTGACCAGGATTCTAGGACTTTCGAAGCTGCTCAACTGTCTGTGGCAAGCTATCTTCACATTGCAGCTGGGAATGTCCACAACTGAGGAGATAGTGGCACGCATACTCGCAGATTATGTTGAGAACTACCGAGAAGATCTTCCGGCGCATGTCTTGGCTACGTCGCATCCCGTGGTGCATCTAGCATACTGGCACTGTAAGCTCATGGTTGTGCTTTTGACACCAGGCGCCACGCCGACCGAAACGTTATGGCCTACCAAAGAAGTGATCCACCTTCTCTTCGCAAACGAGCACCTACGCAGTCCACTCGTCAATCACTTTGTGTCTCTTATCACGATGTCTCTGGCGAAGCTTGTTAAGATCGACAAGTCGCGAGAAGAAGCCACACAGTTGATCAAGGACATTGTGGAAAAGCCCAACGAAATGTGGAATGGTGTTCGCGACAAACTTTCGGAATTCTTGCGTCCAACATCATCAGTGGAAGCGGCAGCAAGCCAAGGCCTTCAACACCTGGCAGACCTTGCCACAGCACATGAGGGCATCGCACCGGGAGGTGATGATATCTCATTTGGGCCATCGTTGGCATCAGGATATTTGGATATGGCATAGGGCATCATTGAAAAAACACAACAAGACCTGTACACACACGTGTGAAGAGACGATGACCATTGTTAGGCGATGGGACTTGTATGATTATTATTCCCCTTTTTGGTATTTGTTAAACTGGGGTAACGGAAAATGCGGAACGATGACGGTAGATGATAGTGCCAAGCTTGTGACATGAACGATGGCGTTTGGTTTTGTTGAGATACTATTTTGATAGTTATCAACTTTGATATTCGTAATCCCATAACTGTCCTATTACAAAGCTGCACAGCCGAAGTTCTACTCTGCGTGCAGTAGCGGTTTCAAAACAGAGTTTTTCCCACGCTGTCATAACCTTGTCTGGTCAATCATAGCTCGAGCTGTTATATAGCGTCGAGGGAGACAAAGTCAAAATCTTGCATATTCTAGCCGTACCTGATCGACACTGTCTCTTCCCTCTCCGAGTACCGGACCAAGCTAAAAAAAAATCCGACGGTTCGGGAAACGAGTAATGGGAGAATTGAGTTTACGTAAATGGGTCTTTATCAAATTAGAAGCTTCTCCCACTCGACTACCGGTAGACTAGTCGTTAGTTAGGGTTAACATGACTTGGTTGTGAAGCTGTCGGTCAGTACTCCTTAGTTGAAGACGAAGGTTTCTACTGTTTGGTTAGTCAGTTAGTAACAAGGTACGTGGAGACTATGGCTCCGCTTAGCTTAACTGTGCAAACGACAAAGAGGCTGGACTGAAATCCTTGAGGCTATGCTTTGCTTGCTAAGTTGTTAGTTACTTGGCTTGTGTGGTTGGCTGTCGTGGCCGAGACATGCGACACATGTTTTGTGTACCATACCTGACTGCCATTTTCAGAAGCAGTATAGAAACCTTCTTTGCTTGATATGAAGTACGTACATGCGCTGTACGCCCCCCCTCCAAATGCAACTTGGACTGCAGGCCAGGAAGAAAAAGACCAGGCCAGGCCCTGCATCACTGAGCTGATGCTTCTGTGCCGGCCCGGACCCGGTATGGACCGTTAGATGCATGTACAACACAGAACCAGAGCACGTAAAAAGCAGGGTGCATCTGTCTGTTCTGTTTGTATGCATCTCCGAGCTCGAGAAAGGCAAGTAGCGTACATGTAGATGTGCTAAAGAATCCTTCATGTGTGTGGGGTCTTTGGTGACATCTTTCATGACAGTTTCCAGCCTCTGGACTATTTTCAAGGAGACCTCGGATGATCGACATTGTCTGGAAACAATCAGGAACATCAGCAGAGCTTGTACGTAAAGCAAGACACATCGAATGTAGATGGATGATGATGTCCTGGCCCAAGTGCCACGTCTTCCTTTATCCCTGTTGACCCCGGCTTGGGGATCCCTGGAATCATGGGGAGGAAAAGAAATGACGGGGAAATAGAGTGCCCATCTGTGGCGGCGCGGGCGCGGGCCTATAGGACATCAACAATATGAAAGAAACGCTGGCTGTTTCTGAAATCAGGCCTAGAGACCTGCCATTGTTGTTGGTCGAGCACCGCTCGCATTGGACCCCTAGACAGCAGAAGGCATCCTTTTGGATATCCCATGCACCACGCAACTTGGCTGGTCGAACCACTTCGTCTCCGGGCGTCCGACGACGGGCTGCAATGGGATCCGTGTGATGTTATCTTGGAGCAATGACAAGTGATACCGCCGACGTTCGAAGCAAGCTGATGTTAGTGATCCTCAATCCAAGTCGACACAATCACCCAACGGATGTAAATATGTATGATGGAACGGTATTTGGTGGTGTTGGCTCATGGACCTCGACTCGGTTGGTCTTGGTCCTCAGTCATAAAAGTCTATTGCGTTAAATCAAGTCTTGCTGAATACTCTTCGTCGTACCCAGTTTGAGGCCAGAAGCAGAAACATCGAACCAGAAATAACAAAGAACGATGATGAACAATTGAGTCAACAGACGCAATAACTGCTTGACAGACGATTCTAGAATATGCAATCTCCTTCCTCCTTGCATCACTCAGCTTGTAAATTCCCCGTGCAGATAAAATCGAGCGCAACTCGACGGACCACAAGTGCAACTTGGTCTTCTTCTCTCCGCCTGACTGCCATAGTCAGTCTGCCATTGCTTTCAAACTGGATTTTGTCTGTCTTGATCACATTTCTTTTCGCAAGCTAAATCATCCAAACAAATTGCGCTGCTCGTCTCTTCTTTGTCCTTGCTCTGCTTCTTGTATAATTCAGAAAGCCATCTGCGCCTGCTCTATCCTTTCCATTCCTCCCAGCTGATTGTAGGAAAACTCATGCTCGTCAATACTCCCAAACTGTCTACTTCATGGATGAGAATGTTGTCTGTCGTAATCATCACCGCAAGAAACCCAAGCATCATGCAGATGCGATTGGTTTGCGGGTGGTTGTGAGCGTAGATTCGCTCTGTATAAAACGTATATGTGTTGGCGCTCTTCACGCGAAGTGAGTAAAAGAAGCCATGCCTCTCATGGCCTCAACTCCTATGGTATTTTTCAACGCCTGCCGGTGCGTCACCCTAAAGACTTGAAATAAAAAAAACCGAATGGGTATTGTGTACGCCAAAATATTCGAAACCTCGATAATTTCTCACATACCCCAGAAGCTAGGCACTGAAGCAGGGCCGAGAGGGTCGGGGCTTTCGTCCATCGTAGTGATGCCCTCGTTATAATTGGGCATCCAGAAAGCAGGGTCGTCCTCAACCATGGATAGACCCGCCCCCGCCATAGGGCCACTGTCTGCTCCCTTGTAGAAGCTGTCGTAGTCGATGGTAGTGAGGTCGGTCGAGTTGGCCATCACGTTACCGTTCTGTCGGATGAAGCTATCGGCACGGCTGAATCCTTCCAGGCCGTCATAGTCGCCGTCTCCTCCAGGAAGAAAATCTTCCACTTCGGAAACCTCGCCCGAGGTCGATGTAGTGTTGGCCAGGTGAGGAAGATGCTCTGAACCGCTACCGAAGTCGAAGAGACCATTGAAGCTCTGAGTACCGGCCTGGCTATAACTGGAAGGCGTAAAACTCTCACCCTTCATCTCTGAAAGATCATAGTGGCTCCAGTCGACTGAAGCAGCACTGAGACCAGCGCTGTACATGGGCGCATCTGTCTCTGAATTGAAACCAGATCCAAACAGGTCAAACGTACTGTTAGCCATATAAGGAGGGTACTCAATGCCTGAAAGATCCAGAGGAGGCAGGTTGCCATTGAGGTTCTGGAAGCTGCTCGCACCGCTCATCAGGGGCGATGCGGTTTCTGATTTGACCCTACGCTCTCGGTTGGTAGCAGCGCGTGCTCGGCTACTGGGAGGTTCCCGTGTGCTCTTCTGCAGCATACTGTCGGCGCCCAAGCTGCCAGTGCTGTGAGCCGAGTTCACCCTGTTAAGCTGATATGGGCCACATTTTTGCGAGACCCGGTTGCTTCGGTGAGCAGGCTTGTGGTTGCCGTGCTGATCGAAGGTCAGGACACCGTCTGAGTGGACCGTGTTGGCTCGTCGTCGTCGACCCGGAGGCTTCGGACGACCACTAATGCTCAGGGTCAAAGACTCGCGCTCCGAGTCAGATTCAGGAACGGTGTCAAGAGCAGGCTCGTTCTTGTGGGAGCAGCTGCAATGGCCACCATGGTTACAGCAACATGTCTCTGCGAAAGTTTTAGAAAATGCGAATTGTGTCGAGCGTCCCGAGGTCTGTAACACCTCGAGAAACCAGAGGAAGCTCACCAGTGTGACCCTCAACGGCTGGCTGCAAGTGGGCACATTTACTTGTCTTCTCGCCGCAGTCGCACTTGACGTGAGCAGAGCGCGACTTGCGCATGGCGCGACAGTGAGCGCATTGGGAAACTGGTCGACCCTTCTTGTTGATATGCTGAAGTGGGCGGTCTATCGAAGGATTGTGGTCAGTAACAGGGAACAGAGCTAAGCTTGGAGACATGTCCATGGACGAGTACTGGAAGTGCATCCAGCCAGGTGTTATGACTGGGACCGATAATCCATAACATGCTTCAGTCTTGAGTCTCGACTTACCAGAATGTTGGCAATTGCTCACGCGGTGGCCGCGGACGCAAGCCTCGCAAGCATACTTTTCTCCATCAATTATCATTTTGGCGGGTGCAGACTGGCTCAAGGTGCAGTCGGCTCGAGGTTAAACGGCGAACTAGGGAATTGTGAAAGCAGTCGTTTCTTGACGAAAGCCAGATATGTAGGATCCAAGGTGACCAAGTTCGAGTCGAGTATGCTCGGTCCGGTCTAGGTGGAGGGAGGATATGGTGGGTTTCTATCGACACCGATGTCCAAGGCTTGTGTGTAAGTGTCCCGCAAAAGCGCTCCCGCGCTAATAGAGGAAGTGGATTGAGGTTGGGGAAACTGGGTCGAGAAAGCTTTGTTAAACCGGACAGTTGAGTTTCAGTAACATATCGCAGCGGAGCTTAGGCAGAGCTGGAAGAGGCTGAAAAATGAATCCGGACAAGGAACGTGGGAGCAGAAGACTATAATAAAAGTTTTCGAGGGCAAGTTGAACAAAACCAATTGATGAGAGAGAGGAACGGAGTGGAGATACACCGGCCAGTGGGTGGGTAATTTTCCCTTGGGGTGTCTTGGGGTCTTCTCTGGAACTGTATGGTACAGTAGGTTCCTAGACCTAGCTTGTGGCCGGGTTGGATCGCTCGCTACTGTAACCCGGCCCTGGGGGTGCGATGCAGATTGTAGTGGTGGGTGTAGAGGGTAGTAGAGAGGGAGTGCGCCGCAGGAATACCTGAAATGGATGGGCGGACGAGGTCGGCGGCAGGACCGGGGTTTCTTCTGGTGCACACTGCAGACTGCACAGCACAAGCGGGTTTGGCGCCTTCAGCTACAGAGCCAGAGCCAGCTAAGACAACGACATCGACGACCAAGGTCAAGCCAAGCCGTCCTGCTGGAGACGTTGTGGGTGGAGATGTCGGCCCGGATGGTCGGAGCGTTCTCGTTCTGCGTTGTTCGTTGCTCGTCGGACCTGGTACTGTAGCTTTGGTGACGTCGGCGGCCGACACCAATTGGTGAACGGAGAGCAGAGAACGGAGAACACACCGCACAACTAAGCGTGCTCCCTGAGGAACACACTGAAAGACGCTGTGCAAATGCAAAGTTGGGAAACAGAGGAAAGAAGCAAAAGTGAAAGACACGGGAGAGATTCGAGGAAGAGGGGCCTCTTTTATGACAGACATTGCATAGAACAGGAGATAATGACGAACTGCAGCGCAAAACCCCCAGAGCTCAGAGTCCAAAGGCCAGAGCCCAAAGCAGCAGCGTTGAGGCGTGGTGGGCAGCATAACATCCATTACAATGTGATGTGTCTGTGAATAGCAACATGGCAGGCCAGCCGTGACCCTTGGTCCCTTGGCCCATCATGATCCCTTGATCATCAAGTTGCCCTGTACCGAATCGATTCCCGCACAAGTCAAATCGAATTCTTGCTTTCTCGCTGGTTAATTCCGCCAGCGTGCCCGCTCAAACTGGACATTTTTTTTTTGCCTACAGCCCCTAGGGTCCATGTTCTCAATATCCTTGCCTTGCCTCGAATAGCAAGGCGAGGCGTGGAGGTCGCGGACACGGGCGCGATCGAGGATACTCGGCTGTACAGTGTGGGACGATGGCGCAAGCAACAAGGTGACCGGGCTGGGGCACCAGGGTGGAAAGCATGGGCTGGGATGGGGGACAAGGGTTCTGGAGCGACCATGACGAGCTTGAGAGCACAGAGAAGACATTGTCAGTGGTCATCCTCCGTTGTGGTCCGTGGCATGGGATGGGCCATTGCTGAAGACGTGGGATTGAGACCGAGTTCGGGATAGCGTCCTCTAGTTGTTTCTTGAGGGAAGGGTTCAGCCATAAACGAGCCTGTGATGTCGACTCGCTGAGCATACGTTTGTGTGTGTGATTGGGGGCAACGGGAGAAATGTTACCGAACATACTGCCGTTGCGTTTGCGTTGCTTCTAGATCGACATTTCTCAGCCGTGTTTATTAAGGACGAGATTTGATACGCTCGCATAGGCTCTCAAACTTATTAGCCATTTAGTTGTCATCATGAATGAATCAACTGTCGAGTGAGAGCTTGGGGGATTTGTGGAGCTCATGGCCCGTGGGATGGTGATTTATCCATGAATGTTATAGCGGATGGATCACGATTGAATGGGGGAAGTAGTGCAAGATTGGTGCGAGACAGATTACAGTGGAGAGATGCGGAGTGTACAAAGTGAGAAGGAGAAAGGGAAAGGGAAAGAGGAGCCGCATGCATTGGCATTAGACATGGATTCGTACCTTAGTTCACATGTGTCCTCAGAAAGATAATCATGTAATTACAATGCAATTTCTACATCACCTTCCTGTTTGTTGGCAATTCAGAGCAGAGCATAGCAGAGCATAGCAGAGCAATTCAGCATTGGGAACTAGGTAAATAGACGATGGGAAGGGGTTGCTGTTTTCGGGATTGCCTACCGTAAAAGAGTGTCTGCGGGTAAATTAGGTTGACTGGCATAACGGGACGGAGGGACGATCAGAATATATCCATGCTTAACTTTATGGGAGAATCCGGACTCAGCAGAGACGCTGACTGGTTTGAACTGACATCCTAATCCCAGTGTTCAGGGTCAAAACAGCCACAGTTTCTGGTCTTGCACCTAATCCTTCGTGTTGCAGCCGCTCCGCGTCTCGAGTCAAGAAGAGAATAGTGCAACAGAGACAGGGCCACCGGGCGATACGTACTGTACATACAGATGATATTATTAGGGATGACAATCGACTGTATGAAATTCAACACGACAGTAACATTATCGTGTCCTCATCAAATCCACTTCCGCTGTGACTTGGGCTTGAAATCTGACGCCTAGATGGCGCCTCATGCAGCCGGGCATCGGCTCTGTCGCAACTTGGGAACCTCTGGTGCAGGTATTGTCGCGTGCAGACAATGCCCTGCCCTGTACCTGATGTGACGGTACACTGACATATCTCAGAGGCTCGTCTAGTGGCCGTTTGGCTGGGGTTATCAGACTGGGGGCAGGGCAAGATTCGACATTCGTCAACGAGGATCACGGCACAACAAGTTCAAGAATGCTGTGCAGCCATTGGCTGTACAGAAGCTTAAACGGGTACGATCAAACCAGGTTAGACTGGCAGATTGATCAAGGTCATCAAAAACGAAAAAAAGAAAAGTTTTACGTACATGCAGCACAGCACCTTATCGGCGGAGCATCTTCGGGACGATCCATCCATCAAACTTGAGTTGGTGGTGGTGGCCGGTGGCCGGTATCTGTTCGGAAATTCGCAATCCTTGCTCTGGTTGGTTGGTCGGTGGGTTATTACAATTTGCTGAAATGACTAAGGTAAGCTGATTGTATTATTGAAATGTTCCATGTCATGTATAATATTGGTACCCGGGCATCTTACTTTTAGAGCTCCATAAACAATGGCAGAGCCGACGGATGTAAACTGCAAGGCTCCCGTCTGTGCCGCTGCAAAACACAAGTGAAGACAACCGTGGGTACTGTGCCTGACTGTAGCCACACTGTACCAGATCAGGCTGATTGATTGCACTTCAACAGCTCCACCTATCAACATCCTCCTGCATCAGACTGCCTCCAGCTAATTTGATAAGGCGCGCTTGTACTCGCCTACATCCACACTTTGTCTTGCTGTTCATGAAATCTGGATGTGGCCCTGGCTTGAGTGCTTGGCAGAAACAGTAACGCCGCGGCTCCCTGAGAGATTGGGAGTTTCGGTTTGATTGCCGATACATCATGAATATACTTTGCTAGGCGGCTCTATTCGAGTATACGACCTAGTCCGTTTTTAATCATGCATCGGCTGTAATCTCGTTGTCGCTTGCTGATGGCTGATGCCCTGGCAATCATTTTGTCATACAGCTCTTCGGCTTGCTGCACGGTGTGTCGCTTCTTGATTGACGATGCTGACTCCATTTTGCCGCAGGCAACAGCATCATCATGCTGCTAAGGCCCCTTGTCCAGAGTTCACGCGACTCTGTTACTCAAGGTCCAGATAATCAAAAGCCATAGCTATAATCGTCCCGGAGACTTTTATCCACAGAGCCCCCAGCGTCCCGGCTGAATCCCACACACTTATGCACCAATGCAGGCCTGCAGGCTCCATGTATCGGAGCTGGACAATGAAGCTATGGGCTCCTTCTGGTGTTCGTGTCAAGGCATGCCGAGAATGTGCATCAAGGCAAAGATGACAATGTCTCAGTCTGGATGGCCAGCTCCAAGACCCTCGTGGACCCTGCAAATCATTGGATCCCAGGATGCCCTCCAAACCAAATTAAGCACCGACGGTGTTACCATGACAAGTGCACTTGTGTGCAGACCGCCGATCCAGGGGTAGGTAGCCCAGGCTGAGCAGTCTTGGCTGTAGAGATTCGCCGGTGCTATTTGTAGTCTTGTCTCTACCTGTTGGGCTGCCTATCTGGGTATAATCTTTCGGGCTATATGCGGTGCGTCGTCTTTCATTTGAAGCACAGATCTTGAACTTATGACAAGCTGACCAAAGAAGAGAGCACCGCATAGATTGACACCTCAGCTGGACTCTTCAACACGCTCAGTCCAGAGCTGTGATTGCTTCCTTTAGACGTGCAGGGCGGGTGGCTGAGACATTGCCCATCCATCCATTGGCATCCTCAACTTTTCCGCGTCATCAACATTACACAACCATCCGTCTCCGCCCGGATGGTGCACTTTCGGTTCAATTTCGTTGGTTTCGATTCGTTCCGGAATCTTTAGAAACGGATACCCTCCGAGGTGCGGTAGGCTCTCGATTTTGTTCACGTATATTGTGACATGAGTGTCCTGCAGCTCAGACACCATGATTTCCCCAACTTCCCCCGCGATGCACGGATCCCGACGGGACAGTGCGGGCGAGCGGGTGCCGGGAGTTTGTCTTCCAACTGATATGGCTTCCAGGCTTAAATACAGCGACAATTCATGATCGTTCAGGAGACTTAGCACGTATTCCTTGGATCAGCAACAATGTTATCTCCTCTATGTGATGCGTGTTGATTTTGTCGCTACACAGCCGCTGACTTAGTGGATAATCCGCTTTGGCGACTTGCGCGAACCTGTCTCGAATCTTGAGAATCGGCTTGAGGTCGTTGAGGATATCTATTACCGGGCACACCAAGTTCTTCCCCAATCATCGTGCTTCCGCTAACCACCAGAACCGGCCAGGGCTAATGAAGATGGGACGGGACCCCGATTTCTGCCGTTGCTTAGGTACATGCCGTCTGTATCAAATCGTATGTACTCCGCGATGTTTCCATGTCGGCTACATCATGTGTGTTGACTTGTTCAAAGAACTCTAATTCTCTGACGTCTTACTCACCAGCTACATTGACTGATAATGGATATCAAGCCCCTTCATCCACACAAAGAATGAGGATCACGAGCCTAGTTACAACGAGCGTCTAGTTTATATGTAACCCTTCATTCGAATGATGATTCTCTCCAACCAGCAAAGTTCAGGCAAGTGAAATAATTTCATCGTATCTAAGGGTTTGGCGACTGGAAAAGACAATTCCGGACTCCGCACTCTGTGGTGGCTAGCCACCTAGTACCAAGTTATGTCTAAAGAATTCTACAGCCGCGAAAAGCGACAGCCGCCTCTTATGCCCCCGCTCCTCAATCTGATGTGGGATACCGAGGGGTCATCGGAGTTAGATCTGACCGCCTTGGAAGATCTATACGTGGATTTCTGTGTCGTCCACGTGTATGCATAGAATATCAAGATTCCGCCTCGAAATGGGAAGATGAAAGGCTTGTCGCCTGACCGCAACATATGCGGTGTCAGAGACGTCACGCAGGTACCAGAGTGATCTCTGGCGTGTTCAGCGATTGGAGGTCCATTCTGCACTCTGGCAGACCATTCCTTGCTCCTACTCCACGAGGCTCACGCAGGGTCTGTACATACCTGGCTGCTACTTACTTGCATCTGTCACTGTCACTTGTAACTTGATTACTCTGCCGCATCTCTGGGGAAGAACCAAGAGTGAAGCAGGGGTTGGTGAATTGGCTGACAATGTCCTGAGATCTATGGGAAATACGACATTGATGTTCCCTGTCATTGTTCATGATACATTATATACGGTATGCAGCGTACATATAACTTCCTGGGGAAATTAACTACAGCCTCTTGGTCCACTATCGATCAACAGTTTACCAACAGACTCTCCACATAGGCACCATAGAAATGCCTGATATCCGTTCATCCTTACTTCGGAGATGTCAAAGAGAGGTCTCATTCCCGGGCTATATGCAAGCTTGACTAGTTTGCGTCTGCGGCTGTGCGGCTTCGGCTCTTGGTCGCTCAAGCAAGAGATGCTCTGTAGCGAAGACCTACAAGTTGCACAGACGGGCAGATTAGTTTACGCCCGTCGTCAGTCTTAGATTGATAGACTCGAAAATGCAAAGTGCTAGCCAACACTGGACATCATACAATAAAACAACCAAAACGAGAAGCCAACATGAAGCTCGAGACAGTGTTGGATGTCTCGAGTTTGCACCGTCCCCCAAGTCACTCGAAAACTGACCGGAATCCTTGTCTGGGTTTGTCTAAGACTCCAGACATCCCATCGGGGCCCCATTGCCCGCCCCCACCATCCCGCATCTTTATATACTTACATGATTGGTTCTTGGCGTTATAGCGGAATTCCCCCAAACAGGATTTTGGCTGTCTGCTGGCTTCACACCCCGACCCTTGATCTACTAGGTTCCAGCAGTTTTTCTAGAAGCCCGCGCCCCTGCATCCTTGTGGTACAATGGAGGGAGCTTGGACCAAGCTGTCAGGCTTCTGATTGCCCGCAGAAAAAGTATGTGCCACCTCTTGCATATGAATCAGTAGCAATATCTCTGTGGGATGCGCGAGCCTCAGCAGATTTTGTGACTTTAATCCTCGGTTTTCTTTTAGCATCCGTGCTTCTTAGGTAAGTTTTTACCCCATGTTCAGAGTGGAATTGGATGATCATTGTAAAGCTACTACATAACATGCAGACTAGCATACGACGAAATGTTGCTGATCAGCGTTTGAGACCTTGGCCACGTCTGTATGTAGTTGGCCGCTCGTCCATGGAATCAGGATTCGCTACCACTTACCAGGAAACGATGACTCGCCTACAAGACCGACTCGAGAAGATTTGTTGACCGGTTCCGTTATGTGGTTACTAACGACACCGGCAGTTTTATGGCTGTACGTATCCGTTCACATTTGTTTTGTTGGCGATGGGGCTCATCTGCGACGCTTGACGGTAGCTATGTTGGACGCGATGCCCAAAGAGTCTTGGGTTCAATCTGCACGTCGACTCTTGCAATGGCGCTTCCGCCTAGCCGCATCTGCTTCGATCCATGGCCAATCTCCTCGTCTCAGGTCAAGGCAAGTAAGAGGGTGAGGGTCGCCCTTGTCATGTGTTTCTTGAGCCTCTCCGGATGGGTACACGCAGTCCAATTACCACCATCTGCTGCGAGAGAGCAGAAAGTGAGGCTAGATGTGAAGAAATGAAATGATGTGAAATGAAACGAAACCCGAGCCCTAATCAAGCGTTGAACGGCTAAGCGCCACGAAAAACCAAAGTCGAGAATGGAATAGAATGAAATGGGAAATGCACCCTGCTTCAAATTGACAAAAGACAGTTTCCATACATTCATTGACTATGACATTAGCAAAGTTTCCTGGTCTTGTCAGACACAGACAGAGCCTCGTCTCCCAGGGGCTACCACTTCCAGGCACGGCACGGCGCATGAGGTGGGCTCGGTATACCAAGGGCAGCCGCGGTTGTTGGTGGGCAAAGTTGAAAGGAGTCTCCAAACGGGCCGGCTTGTCATGATTCTCCATTTATTATGAAAATGGAGTGGCTATCAATGGATCATGAGAGAGCGTGAGCCGGTGAGGGCAACGATGCGGTGGCCGGGCAGTTGACGACCGTAAAAGGCAACTCGAGCGTGACCTCAAATGATTGGCTTAAATGCGGTGCCTTGTCTTGCCCTGAAGCTTCTATTGGCTCAGAAGATATTCGAGAAAGAGGACATGTAATTGGTCACCCAGCCATCGGTTAATCACAACCACCCCCACGCTGACCAGGCCAAATTGCAAAATCAAAACTCGCCCATATCTTTCACAAGTAGAAAATTTTTCCCTTTGCAACCACACAAACTCACAAAGTTGGGGTCAACCGCAACCACAACTACAACCATTCCGCTGGGCGCCACGAGGTATTCAACAAGATATACCACACGTAGTCGCTGATCGCCGACAGCGGCTGCAACCCAAGATTATCATCGCGTCGATTCTATCGTCACGATTCTGATTTGAGAATCTCTGAGCTGTCTTGGAAGCGGCCGCTTCCAACACGGCTACGTGCATTCTGATTCGAATGCTGGATGCGAAATATGCTGCCTGACATGGCTGGGATAGCAATACCTCCAGGCCTCGCGTCGCAGCTATTCGCCATTAAGCATGGCATCATCTTTGCATTTGCCTACGGCGGGAGCCTCAAGCATGAGGCAATGCTATAATAGGTTTTCCGTGATACTAATATGTTCCCAACAGTTTCTCGCGTGTAATGTTTGCCAGCAACTGCGTTGAGACTTTCTCAGCGTGGTAATCGGCATTCAGTGTCTGCTCTCCATAGACCTGGATGTTTTTGCTCTGGCATAGATAAATCCGAACTCGTTGCTGGGCACCCGACTTTGAGAATGTCGTCTTGACTTCTTGGAGAAGTCGGGAATCAGCTGTAGGCACATAAAAAATGATTCTGTAGTATTTTGATATCCAGCCAGGCCGATAAAATCGACCAGTAGTTTTTGATGACAGCAACAGCTCCAATAGCTGTGAGCCTTGATGAGTCGGCAGTTGACACATTGGTTGGGATCATGAGAGCTACCTTGCATCATGAATGTGGCTTACGTCGCGTGGGATTGACGGCGATAGCTGCTGGTCTCTACACCCTGTCTCGTGTCTTTCTGGTCACTCGAGTGAATTTGCATCTCACCATCACTCCCACTCATTCGCACATTGAAACCGATCATCAACGATCGGCGGGGTGTTCCGAACCGGGCGAACGGCGTCGCCGATTGGTAACTAAGAATTTGGGTGTGAATAGCTCCCGAGATAGCTAACATGGAAGTTGATTAATTGATTGCTTGCTTGCTCTACCTTGATGACTTGCCTTGTTTGAACAACGATGCTGACACATTACGGGAGACTAAGGGAACTAGAATAACTGGTTTTCGTCTCGTGTTGCATTTGCCGCGTTTCGGAGCGAACCACGACGAGAAGAAGCTGGAACTTGGACTGTTTGATGCCACAACTATCCGATGTTGGCGGGTCTAGTTAGCCTGGAGATCAATCATCAAGTTGACTTGACTTGACTTGTGCTTGTATTCGCCCATGCGGTGCTTCTATCTAGTTCAATCACACAAGTCTCACAGGGCTTGCCATGCTGCCAGTGACGTGACGAGCACGGCTGGGTCCGATGAGATGGAAAGAGATGCCATATGCAGCAGGTGGTGGCCGATCACTAGGACAAAGATGGTGTTGTCGAGGTTCATGATCCTTTTTGTGAGGACAAGTAAGTAATTGGGTCTGTTGTGACGGTCGATCGGCCGACGGGAAAGATGAGGGCATGGTCATTAATTGATTTCAGCGAGAAATAATTGCTCAGTCAGTCACTATATTTCGTATAGAAGCCCAAGCATCGTATAGAAGATATCGTAAGGCTTGGCTTTTGCTGGGTTTCGATGGTGTGCTCCATCTCCAACCTCTCAGTCCCCTTACGGAATGGACCTCGGTGTTCGGGGCGGAAGTGGCGGGGTTGCTTTGACCTTGAGCTAGAGCTTCATGATTGTAATTCAACCTCGTGTGAGCCTCGTATTGTATGCTATTGTATTGGAACAATACACAGACTCGTTACTCATCAAGTCTTAAGCCTATCGAGATATCTCTCGGCTTAATTAAAACGCCATTCATTGGATGCCCTGCTGAGCGTAGGCTACAAAGGCCCGATACATCAACAACATGGTAGACAATAGGTAAGAAACTCCCATCATACGAATACTCAATTACGCATAAGTCACTGCTAAACGAATTACTAACATGTACATCTATCATAGCCGCGTTGATATCATCTTCATCGGTGCTGGCGCCGTTGGTTGCTTCTACGCTTCACGCCTTCATCATGTAACGTACCCAACTTCATGATAGCCTGCATACACTCACTGACCATCACGATAGCCGTCCCAAAATCTTCACGTTTCTCTCGTGGCTCGCTCTAACTATGCTGCTATTCAAAAAGACGGCGTGAAGCTTCTGACACGAAGCTTTGGTGATTACACCTTCAAGCCCGATGCGGCTTTCCCTTCTGTCGATGCTGCTGCTGCTGCCACTTCATCAGGCGCAAAGCGAGACTGGCACTATATCTTCGTGACAACCAAGGCTCTTCCAGATATCAGCGATGACTCTTCCATCATCGAGCCCTTGGTAGGCCCAAAGTCATGTATTGTCCTCATCCAGAATGGTGTCGGTGTAGAGGAGCCCTTCCGCAAACGCTTCCCTAATAACCCGATCGTCAGCGCTGTCACCGTTGTTAGTGCAGAGCAAACATCTCCTGGTACTATTCGCCAGAACCGCTGGACGCGTATCAGCATCGGACCTTACACAGATGGTTTAGCCTCGAAGGACTCGGAGCTAGGCCGTCGTGGCACAGAGTCGACTGAAGCACTGTGTCGTTGGTGGACAGACCTGGGTGGTATCAAAGACGTGGATCCCCATGATGAAGTCGGTCTTCAGACTGTGCGGTGGCACAAGCTCTGTATCAACGCAGCCATGAACCCCTCCGCTGTGCTCTCAGGTGGTCGTGGCAATGCCGATATGGTAGCAGATGACGAGCTCCAGCGACATCTCCTAGGCGTGATGCATGAGATTCGAGATGCTGTGCCCAAGATTCTCGGCAGACCTTTCCCGGACAGTATGGCCAAACCTGAGAAGATCGTTGAGAGCACAGCCCGCAATAAGGGCGCGAGGCCGAGCATGCTTCTGGACTGGGAAGCAGGTAAGCCTTTAGAGCTTGAGGTGATATTGGGTAATCCTGTGAGGATTGCAAGGGAGAGAGGTGTTGAAATGCCTAGGTTGCAGAGCTTGTATGCGCTTTTGAGGTCGGCGCAGGCCATGAGGAAAAGGGAGACCAAGGGGAAGCTTTGAATCAGAATCTTATTCAGAGACGAGTTGCAATATCACATCATCTATTAAGATCAAGATAGAGGTTATATTAGACATAGTCGAATCGCGTATTATTAGTTATTTATCTATTACTACTTCCATTTAGTTGCCATACAAATTGCTCTGTTCTCGTGATACCAACGTCGGCAATGTAATCACTTCCCTTTTTTCTGAGCAAGTGCATATCTTGAAATGAATCTATATGATAAGTTCCATGCCGGAGAAAGGACACGGGCTGGTAACGTCCTTCAATGTTAAATCATGGGTCGGTTTGCTCAGGTTGGTCCTGAGTACCGAGAACCAACAATGAGTATTGTGGTTACGACATAGAGGAGCATATTCCAATGATAGATAGAAATTCATTGGTTGCCCGATCTAAGTCAAACTCCTGATACTCAATCTCTCTTTGCTGTTGCGTCTTGACTCTCCTGCCTTATACCAGCTGTCCCCTGCTTCAAGCCATGATGTGCAACGGTGGTAAACCATCTTATTTTTTAACCTGATGTATGCTTGATTAATCAGTTACTCCTAGTTTCATGAACCGCCTTTTTATCGATATTCCCAGAGTCACCAAAGATCGTAAGACTTGGAGTGTCCTCATCACTGAAGTTCTGACAGGACCGAGGGAATACATGGGGTCTTTTCCAACTTGATTAGACGCTGAAATTAACCTCAGATAGCCAGCTTAAGGTGTTTTATGAACATATACTCTTGATATTGTGAAGCTAGTATTGTTTAACGCAAACCTACATCCCCTTCTCCACGGCTAGCATCCACTCACTGAGGGCGGTTGCACCCAAGGATGATTTACAATTAAGCAAATGCATTCCAATATAATGTATCACCGGTATGATAGAGAGTGATCTCAAGTATATGTTATTCGGCCTCACTGAAAGTGCATAATAAATGGCCTTGAGGGATAGCGTACCCGGATCTCTCAGCCACTCAACACCAACCCACAGGTATACTCATTACAATTTGACATATTACATGTTTTATTCGAGCTAAATAGTAGCATAGAACCAGGTAATATGTTCATTCACTGCAGATCAATCATAACTAAACTTGTTTGGCTCTGAGCTCTGAGTGTCACCGCCCTGGATCTCGTCTCCCCCAGCTGTTTGTTGGTTATCATGGCCCGAATAGTATCTTCAGGGGACCAGATATCTCAGAATCAAAATGAAACTTGAAGTCTCATTAAGAAATTTTATGATTCAATACATCAGAAATATGGAACATGCGATAGAATCCATATAAGTAATAGACTCGTCTCTCCCTTGGACGCTGTCCCTGTACAAGTAGGACGGCCAAAACTGACGAAGAGCAGGAAACCATCGATCTACTTAAAATCCATTCCTAACAGCTGCCATAGCATATGGTATTACTCTGGGTGCAGGAAGTATACCACTGTCCGACAATAAATTAAGCATAGCCCTGACCAGATTATCTCGACAGCATTGAGACGAATCACCGGCAACCCGTTTTAATTCGGTATTTTACCATATCTCATAATACCTGTTCAATGTGGTCCTGTACTCCTATGTATCATTATCAAACTCATCTGAGTATTCTACAACGCACTATAAATCTCTGAGTATTGCTCGTTTGAACGGTTGGGATAGCCATTTAAGGTCCCCTGCGTTGAGTAAGTATGTTTATCTATTACATAAAATTATTTGATGATTATGCTTAAGCTCGTTTCTAATAATGTGTTCTCATATGGTGAACCAAATCCCTTGAGTAAGGAAATCCATTGTTGAGGCAAGGTCAAAAGTCACACAATTGGTATAGCAGGGGCAGTCAGAGGGAAGATAGACTTTGTTTATTAAAATAATGGCCCTCAGTGTTCTTGTGAATCTTTAATCATGTCGTAATTGGTTCATTGCCTTTATCCGAGGTCCCAGTTCTGACTTTGACGATCAAAGGTTGCATGAACGTCATAGGAGCTCACTACGTAAGTACTTATATTTAGAAACAAGAAAGATCTGATAGGATATGCGCAGATCATCGGAGGCAGCACAGATTAGTCAGTCTTATACCATGACGAGCGAGACACCCTCTTAAATTTCTCAAGTTGACTGACATCAAGGGTGGGTGATATCATGTGAATCTTGTATTCTGCTGCTCAGCTGCTATCCGATGGAGACACAAGGCCCACAAGCCGAACGTAGATCCTCTGACCAAAATGGAAATGTTCAATTCCTCTTGATCCTCCCTATTTTTGAACGCTACAAGCTCCCTTGGTGGGCGGAGACGCTCGTGGCTACACGTCCTCATTGGCTTCAACGGAGCGACTTCAACCCAACAGTGCTTATACCAAAGAACGGCGTGATGGATAATTGACAAGGTCGACAGGATATTCGATGGCAATCCTTCTGTCCATCCTCTACGTGTATATATGTATGTCGTAGGTTCAGCTGATGAGGTGGCATCAGAGTGAGGCGGTTGTCCATACTCGCAAATGAACACGAAACACAAGATACTTCTTTTCCCGCCCTGTTTTCTCGAAACCATACCCTGAGTATAGCTCAGCTACAATACAGTCGTATTAGAGTGATATCTTAGCCACTTTTTCGACAGCTTCACCGTCCTACTTTAAACCGCCAGCGCTCGGAACTGAGGCCTCTGTAACAAAAGGAAGTATTCTCAACTTGCCGCTGTAAAGAAGGTGAAGCTGGGATAAGTATTGGCGATCAGCCAGGATAAGCTCGATGAAGCTACTCGTTTCAAACTCCGTAGATCGACCAATCGATATAGAGAAAGCTCGGCCGACCAATGATCTTCGAATATGACACTGCGCAACAAACCATGCATAACATATATGGCTAGGAAGAACCATGCCAATACGCTTTTGCATCCTTAGACTTTTTCTCGTTCTCGAACGTTGGATCGTCAAAAGCTGTCATATCTCACAATTCGCATCTTAACTGATCTGGAGCTTAGACGATTTCGTGGCTCAACCTAACCCACTCACTTCATCGTTAGGCTTGGTTGCTCTATTCGAGACTAGGATATCCATGGATGATAATTGTCAGCTCGTTTACTAGCCAGATTTCTGTGTTGAGCTAGACATGGTTGTATTTGCTTGGCAGAGCTGTCTTCGATACCAGAACTTCGTGTCTATTGTTGATAGTAGCAACTACTGAATGGGCTAAGCAAGGATAGTTCCTGGTGATCTGACTTAATTTCTCGTTTCTATTGTCATACTTGAAGAACCGGCTTGAAGAGACACTAAATTATCACGTTAGAGGAGTATTCTGGCCGTATAGGAATGTTAATGCCTAGGATCACTAGGATAGACGACCTGGTGTGGTTACTTGTTGCTATTTTTACAGCTTAACACATAATTCTTAAGATACATTTGACACACTACACAATTTGGCTACATAGCAAGAAGCGGTAATGATCTCCCTGGCCTCGAGGGTGTAAGAGAATTCTGTAAGTTGATACACGAATACAGGGTAGTTGATAATCGTGTCGACAAGCAACATGCGTGGCAGTTGAAGAATGGGCAAAAACCTTGTTATTAGTATTATACTGATGTAGCTCACGGTCTGATTTGACCCTTCTGAAATATAATGTCAGGGGTACTCTTTGACCGCGCAATACGTGACAGGATAGCTATAGAGCCTAGGCTCGTTACAGTTTTGGCCTCACAGTAGTCGAGAGCGTTGTACAGGGAGACTGAGGCAACGGAGCGAGTGGTTTACTTTTAAAACAGACATGGAGAGGCAATTGACAGCTTCTATAAATGTGAGGCTACCTATTCATCCTACCCCCAATGTAATATCCTGATGATTTCAACACAGCAGCTGTGTGTAAGTAGTTA